>NC_069703.1:41042102-41653265 GCF_023699985.2 Odocoileus virginianus | reverse complement strand
GCTGCCCCCATAGACTTACAGCTCCTTAGAACTGGCCTGCGTCCCTGGCCACCACATCCCAGCCCCCAATGAACCACCCCAGCACATCAATATCTATCTGTTATCCCCACAAATGAAAGGGGCCAATGACCTGGCGATGGACATCACAAGGGCAAGAACCAGACTCAGGGGCCCCCAGCCAGGAGCTTCTTCATCCCCCTGCACTTGGCCGTGTGCCTTTAGAGATGAGCAGGCTCTTTCCTCTGAGCCTGACAGCCGCCTTTTCCATCTGCTGAATGAGGAGCCAGGGCCTACAGGGGAATGACTTGCCCAAGCCCACAGAAGCCCCATGACTTTTGCAGTTTAGCGGATCCAGGCCAGCTTGGCCAATGTCAGAGAACATACTCTTCCCCACTGCACCCTGGGGCCCAGAGCAGGTGTCAAGTCTACAGCAGAAAGAAGTGGAGCGTGATGACTAGTGCTTCAGCAGACCCTGGAAGACCTCAGGGTGGGCGCTGGTAAGATGAGAGGCAAAGACCAGCCTCTCAGCCACCCACAGGACCCACCCCTCCCATCTTGACTCTGGCCTCATCACTTAACACTGCTCCAGGGTCCCCTTTTCTGACCCCCTAAGGTTCCCTTTTCCCAAAGCCCCTCGTTCCTTTATAGCCCCCACCCTCAGGCTCTCCATGACCCAGATGCAGAGCCAGGAGCCTTCTGTCTGACCTTTGAGGTCCCCCATGGTCTGGCCCCTCAGCCCCCTCGGCCCTGACGTTGTTCCCAGCTGCCAGAGTGGTCCCCAATCAGGAAGGGGCCCCTGTTGAGGGGGAAGGGGCACAGACATGGGAGGCACACGTGCTGGCTTCTTTATTGGCAGAGTCTGAGAGACTCAGTAAGGCACGGAGTCCAGGAAGGGGGTGGGCCGTCCTGGGGTGCGTGGTCAGGAAGATCGGGGCCTCAGTGCTGGGCACCCCCTCGCAGTGAGCACTTCCGCTCTGAGCGGCTCTCAGTATTTCTCTCCTTCAAGACCCTCTCCTGGGGAGCCTTAGAACAAGGGGCCCTTGTTTCACAAGAGGGTGAGTGTGGGCAAGTAGGGGCAAGGGGAAGGAGGAGGCGGCTCTGGAGTGGGGAGCTGGGGGCAGTGGCAGGGGGGGAATCTGATGCTCATCCTCCCTGAAGGCACTAAGAACAGAGGGGCCCAGCTCAGGGGCAAGCCCTGGAGGTGGGGCGGGGGCTCGGCCTGCTGTCACGAGCCCCGAGGCACCAGGTTGGACCGGCTGCAGGGGGCTGCCTCAGCTGAAGTCGCGGTTGGGCAGGAGGAGGGGGGCTACCAGGGTCCACAGATAGAGGAGTAGCCCCGTCCAGCTGGCACAGATCTTCACCCACACGGCGGTCCACGTGCTGATCATCTTCCGGGTCTCACCGGGTCTGGAACACACCATCATCCCAGTGAGCCTGGCCCCAACCTTAGGATCCAGTTGTGACCCCTGACTTCACCTCTGGTTCTTACCCTGTAGCTCTAGTCCTATCTCTGATATATTTGACACTTGGCCTTGTTGTGGTTGCCGTTAAGTTGCTAAGTCTGACTCTACAAACCCATGGATCGCAGCATGCCAGGCCTCCTCTGTCCTCTACTATCTCCCAGAGTTTGCTCAAACTCATGTCCGTTGAGTCGGTGATGCTGTCTACCCATCTCATCCTCTGCAGCCCCCTTTTCCTTTTGCCTTCAGTCTTTCCCAGGATCAGGGTCTTTTCCAATGAGTAGGCTCTTCGCATCAGGTGGCCAAAGAATTGGAGCATCAGCTTCAGGCCTTAAGACCCTAAATACAGTTTTTGACCTTGTACTGTAGACCTGATCCTGACCTCAGTTACAACCCTGACCCTAGTCCTAGATGTAATATTGTGACCTGACTCTGGTCACTAACCTTGTGATCCTGATTCTGTGACCTTGTTCCTGGTCTCTGATTTTGGGACCCTGAAGCACCTGACTTTAGTCTTGACTCTGAACCTCAATCTCATAATCCCAAACCTGAGTTTATGACCATAGTTCTGGTATCTCTGACCTCAATTCTGACCCTTGGCCCTGTCCCCAGAGTCCTGGCCTCTGACCTTGTTACTCTTATCTTCGCTCTTTGACTTGACTGCTTCAGTGCTGGCTTTCTGGCCTTGAAACTCCAATGTTAACCAAATGACCAAATCTGTGACTTCATATGGCTCCAGTCCCAACTCTCAACTTCATGACCCCTGTTTTTGACCCTGTGACTTAATCCCAAATGTGGTCCCACAACCCCAAACACTGCACCTGATCTGCAAACTTGGTCTGCCCTGCCCAGACCCAGCCTCACCTCCCATGAGCCCCACTTCTCAGGCCCTCAGCGAAGGTACTAGCTACTGAGCAGATGGGGCACTGACAGGGAAAGTGAGGCAGAGATGGGGCAGGCTCCCTGAAGGGTCCTAGAGAACACCTCCCCACCCAAGTCTCGAGAGGCACCAGGAAAGCCCCAGCACGGGGCTGGAGGGGAAGGGACGCGGCTCACACACCGTGGGCGCTGAGGCTCCGTCCACGCACCTGTACCAGTTGGTAAGCGTCATCATGATGTGGACAGAGGCGAGCACCAGGCACAAGTGGAAGAAGGAGTAGCTGTAGGTGACACCGTCCTGCTCGTTGTCAAAGGCCCGGCCCTCGGAGACCACCACCTGCTGCTGCTGCTGCGTGGTGTCCAGCACGGGCGGGCACTCCTCCGTCTGCATCAGGCTGTTCACCTGCCGGTGGTCCGAGGAGCGCAGACTGTGGGAGGAGGGGGGAGAGTGTGGGTACAGCTGTCGGGCCATCACCACCAAGCTGAGCAACTGAGCAGCTCCAGGGGGCCTCACACACCTCGGCACTGGTCACAGTGACCCTGGGCACCAGGGTCCCCGAGCCTTGGGAGCCGGTGGCCTGGTGGTTAGGCCCTCAGCTGTGGAATTAACAAGTTGCCTTGACTCTCAACTCTACCCCTACTTCCTGTGTGACCTTGGGCAAGACACTTAACCTCTCTGAGCCTCTGATTCCTTGTCTATAAAATCAGAGATAACAGTACCTCCCTTACAGGGGTGGTGAGAGGATTAAATGGAATATCGCTGTGAACCCGTAGCACTGTGCCTCAAATAACAGCCCCTGTTATTCTGATTGTTTATCTGCCATTTCAATAAGCATGAGTTGAGAATCTAGTATTGCAAAGGCTCATCACAGGTATTATATTCATTAATAGTGTTCACAATAATGCTCACCTGCTGTTACATTTGGTTTCCTTTTATTCATTTTAAGTAAGTAGGGTTACCTATTGCCTCCTCTTCATAATAAAATAACAGTGATGATTTTTTATCATTGCTTTTCTATAATGAGGTCTTGACATTTTTAACTATACTGAATAGTTTGAGACACATATACAATTTTGAGGACCCAACGCATATCTTGAAAAAAGTGAATGAAGACCTGGATTGCAGCCCATTCCATCAAATTGAGAAAGCACCCCCTGATGAGCTTGGTGTCCTGGCTCCCACACCCTCCCCTCACTTGTGGTTCAGGGCTCCCAATCATGAGTCCTTCCCAGAGACCAGTCCCTACCCCCACCTTCCGCTTACCTGATGAAGACGGTGCACAGGATGAAGACGACGAGACCCACGATGCTCGGCGCGTCCCACCAGTGGGTCTCATAGCCCTCGGGGCCTGCCAGGACCGTCCCGTTTCCAAAGTGGGTCAGCAGGTGAGGGTTGCATTTCTGGTCTGGGGATGGGAGCACGGTCACCCTCAGCCCACCGCAGGCCAGGTCTGAGCAGCCAGGGAGCCCAGAGGATGGGCTCAGATGGACAGACAGACACACAACCAACCATCCAAGTCCCAGCGATAGCACTTAGACAAAACAACAGAGGCAGCGCCGGGAACAGATAGGGTCCCACCACCTCCCAGAAGGACTGAGTCTTGGAACGGGCAGAGGCTGGGGTGTCCCTGACATCTTTGAAGGTCCCCAGCCTAGGAAGAAGACCAGGCCTCCCGGAACCCAGGCCTCTACTCACCAGGGACATTGGATAAGGCCAGCCAGGTGACAAACATGGTGTAGAGCGTGATGACCGAGGCCTGCAGCAGACCTGAGTTGGGCTGGGCATCCTGGCGAGAGCGGTCCATCAGTGTGACTCCTGCCGAACCTGGTACACCCCACCCCACTCCCACCTAGCCCACTCACACCCAACCAGGGGGGCCTCAGAAACCCCCACCACCTGGGGCCATCCCACCCCATACCCTTTGGGAGAACATACCATCTGGGCCACCCACTGCCTAACCTTGCCCACCCAAAGGTTAAGCCCTAATTTTTTCTCTTAACAGATGACCCGACTCGTTCCCCCGCCGAGAAAACCCTTCAAGGGCGGCATCTCTTCACACTGGAGTTAAAGCTCTCCTCCCTCTACCCCACCTTCATCCTCACCTGACCACCCACTCCCCCTGCCCTGTCCCCGCCACCTCCTCCCTGCCGACTACTCCTCAGCCACGGTGGCCACCTCTCTGTCTCAGCCTCTGCCAAGTCCTCTCCAACCTCAGGGCCTTTGCACTCACCATGCCCTCTTCCCAACAGGCTCCTCCCTCATATCTCTGCACGGGCAGCCCCTCTTTAGGATTTAAGCTTCTGCTTAAACAGGACCCCCCAGAAGGCCCTGAAAACCCTGACTGCAGAAGCCCCTGGCCCTGCCAGCTCACCTCCCTTTCAGCCCACATTCTATTTATTTTTTTACATGGCACTTACTACCCAAAGTTATCTCACCTAGCTTCATTTCCTCACCTGGCTTGTTCTTTCCCAGTTCCCACCACACATACTTGAAAATATGAATCTGAACTCTATGATTAAGAGCACAGGCTCTGGAGCCTATCTGCCTGGGTTCAAATCCCAGCTCCACCCCTTACTAGCCATGTGACCTTAGGCAAGGTATCCTTCCTTTAAGCCTCTGTTTCCTCATCTGGAAAGTGGGGATGGTGATGGTGCAAGGACTAAATGACATAATGGATGCTGTTAACTGTCGGCTATTATTATTCCTCCTCTTACTGTATCCCCAACATCTAGAAGAGTGCCTGGCACACAGTGGATCCCAAGAGGTATGTGCTGAATGAATACTGATTGCTGCATGACCTGGAACAAAGGCATCACCCTCTCTGGGCTTCTAATTTCTTGCTGGCAAAAGGAAGCTCTGGCCCAAAGGAAGGGTCCCAACCTTTCTGCTGAGGACCCTCAAAGACTATCTAAGCTACCTCTAAAACCACTGATGGGTTGATATCCCAAGATGAAATACCACTGGACTCAGAAGGCCTCCTTTCTGAAGAACAAAAGATTGCCTTGGCAGCCCCCACCCATTATCCCAGATAGTCTGGGACTGGAAACTGTGGAACTGCACCTTCTAACACCACTTCTTGAGGTGTCTAGGAATCGCCACTTAAGTGACCTTTCCTAATATTCTCCTGATTTGCATAAAAACTGATAACATTGGAATAATGAAAACAATAGCCAATGTCTGATGGCTATCAATAGGCCAGGCACTGTTCTGTGTTCACAAACATGGTCTCCATCTTGAGAATAACTCCAAAAAGTGTTATTGTCCCCATTTAACATCTGAGATGAGAGAGGCACAGGGTGGTTAAGGCATTTTCCCAAAGACGGCCAGCATGTAAATGCAAGAGCTGAGACTAACCCAGAGAGGCTGACCTGGGAGCCCACACTCTTGGCCCAAGTCTCTGGGAGAGAGAGAGATGGAAAGACCTGGCCCCCAGCCCCCAAGTTTCCTACAAGGAGTCCCACACACCGAGGGGCCTGGTTTCAGGTTGGGCAGAGACAGGCAGGGCTCTCACCTGGATCTTGGGCAGAACAGCAACTATGGAGACGCAGACACAAAGGGTGAGGTTGAGGCCAATGAAAACCTTGCCCTCATAGCAGGCACCGGGCTGGGTGTAATAGACGAACAGCAGCGCCACGGCCGTGACAGACAGCGCGTAGAAGAGGAGGGTGAAGAAGAAGAGGCCTGGGAGGGAGGGGCAGCAGCAGGTGGGTCTGGATGCACAAGGACCCCCATCCCTCATCGGGCAGTCATCTGGTCTCGGGCCCCAGATTCCTCCAAGGAGTGTCTGCCAAACTTCCGTCCGCACCCAGCCTTTGTGAGCTCCCGCCCCACCCTGAACTAAAATGATTCACGTGCCGCAAATAAGCTCACCATAAATATAAAGACAATGAATAGAGAACAGTCTTTCAGAGTGAACTAGATGCATGGTGATCAGGGAGGTGTGACAACCAAGCCAATCCCAAGTGGTGAGCCTTTCTTCTCGACTGATTCAGAAAATCAATCTGAAAAGGGACCCATTCTGCTACTGGGGATTCAATAACCAGGGGTCATTTGAAGTTTGGTCTGGCTGGGTGTGGTCAATTCTGCAGGGCCTGCTCCACCGGGCCCCTCCAGGGGCCTGACCCACCTCAACCGCCCTGCCCACACATACCCTTCTCTCCATCTGCCACGGACGGCTCAGTTCCGGTGCTAAGGCAGGAGGCAGCCTGAGATGCCCTCCAGGCCGCCGTCCGTCAGGGACCCCCCTCCTCAGTTAGCCCAGCCCCTGCACGAGGCCACGGGGTAGCACTGACCTGCGTACCAGGCGCGGGAGTCACACTCCTCGGCCTTGCACAGCCACCGCTGGTTCCAGGAGTGCGCAAAGTCGATGAGCAGCAGCAGCTGGATGAGGAGGAAGATGAAGGAGCCCACGACACCGAAGTAGAACCAGACTGGGTGGGGAGAGGGGAGGGAAGAAGTGGGTCCAGCCGTGGGGCAGCAGCCTGGGGCAGGCACCCTCCATGGTCTCTTCTCACACTCACTTTCATACATTCAACAGTCATTCATGCCACATCCTGTATTGATGTCCCCTCCTTCAGGGAGCCCCAGGCCACACACAGAGATGCCTTGTGGCAGGGTACAGGTTGGGTATCAAGGCAGGTCCCCTTAACCCCCGGAGGCCACGTGGCCAAGGAGCAGAGACCTGTCTCCCGGGTGCAAACAGCAGCACCCACCAGTGTTTTTTCCTCTTGGTAGCCCCCATCCCCCCCACCAAGGCCACCTACTGTTAGAGAAGGAGCCATCAGGAATGTAGAAGGCGCCCACGGTGATGCCCACAAAAATCAGGAACTTAAAGAACCAAAACCTATGGTGGGGAAATGGGTAGGTCAGACTAGACAGCTGAGTAGGGGGAGAGGAAAAGCTGGCCCCCCAGAATCCCACCCCCACAGAACAGGTACTGGGAGAGATGGCAGGGACTTTCCAATGGTCTAATGGGAACAGAGAGTCTGTCCTGGCCTTAAAAAAAGTCCCAAGGGGCAGAGGGAAGGACCAATTAGGGGCGAGGATGGCCACCCAGGTTCTAGCCCCAACTGTGCCACTAAATTGCTGTGTGACCATAGGCATGCTGTTGTCTTTCCTGGGCTTTATTTCCTCATCTGAGAAGTGGGTACTGCTCAATGAACTGATCTCTGAGCTGCGTCCTCCTGGCTTCCGCAGCTCCTGAGCCTGAAGGTAGGGTCTGGAGATGCCGGAGACAGGCAGAGGATGGGGAAATCCACTGCGGGAGGGCCTCGGGTAGGGCCCCTCCTCACCCGTTCTGGATGGCAGCCCTGGGGTCTCGACTGCTGCGCACGCAGACCATGAGCAAAGAGAAAAGGAAGAAGAAGGCCGCCATGGCGAAGCACATGCGGTAGACGGCGCGGTGGCCAAGCAGGGAGCCACAGTCGATGTGGCCCTGCAAGACGACATGGGATCCGGTCCCCTCATTACACACCCAGGGCAGCTGTGGAGACAGACAGGGCAGCTGGAACACCCCACCCCACCCCGAACCCAGGGTGATGCTGCCCAGGCCTCCCCACGCCAGCCAAGAGGTTCTCCCAGGAGGCCTGGGCTGGACGGCAGTCTGTGCCTCCCACCTCCATCCACCACCCATCTCCATTCCCACCCACCTCTGCCTCAAGTCCTGTGAGTGAGCCCCCCAGGGACAGACGTCCAGTTAGATCTTGTTAATTTCCCTACTATCATCTCACAACCCCAGGACTACACCACACTGTCCAAGGCAGGATTTTCCAAAGCGCTCTCCACCCACCAGTTACATCAGAATCCGCTGGGGTCCCCTCTCCTACGGAACTAGAGTCTCTGAGGTAGAGTCTGAGATTCTGCATTTCTAGCACACTCCCCAGGGGATTCATGCCTCCGTGCACACTAGCGTGTCAGAACCTCTGGCCTCATTGTGCCACGGACTATGAAACACTGAGATGAAGGAAAGACAAGACCCTCAAAACTGGTCTTATGCATCGAAGTGGGAAGAGACTGCCCTGGGCCACTGTCTGGAGCGGGAGCAATAATGATTCATGAGACTCCCCAAGGGGACCATGGCTTATGAGAAATGAGGAGGATCAAACCCTCCTCCCAATGTGAAGAAACAACCGCCCTAATGTCAAGCTTGGATCATCAGTGTGCTGGACACTCCTGCCCATCTCTCTTTTTTTTTTTTTTAACTTTTTGGCTTGTTTATAAGCAGGTGCACCATGGGCTCAAGGTTAACATGTTCCACCAAACATCAAACTGGTGTTTCCTGAAAACAGGGTGTCTGGCTAAAGCGTGTCTCCAGGTTCCCTAGTAATTGACAAGGTAGTCGTGTTCCTTTATGGGCAGACGGGCTAACAACCACGGATGGTGCCAGGGCGGGGGTGGGATGTGCAAATGGTGCTAAGCGGGAGGTGGGCTTTGGGGAACATGGAGAGGGTTTCATCCTCAGTGGTCCCCTGGTTTCCATTTGTGATTCGCTCCAAACCCTCCCTGTCCTGCCCGCCTCTTGATCAGCTGGGCCCTCTGGTAGCTGAGCCTTCACCAAAGGCCAGGTCCCGCAGGCGGCTCACCTTGTAGAGCTGGCTCTCCACACCAGGACTCAGCATGATGACACACACCAGCACCCCGAGGAAGAGGAAGACCGTGAAGAAGAGGCGGCTCAGCGTGGAGTCGTGGCTACAGGGGCAGCAGCTGCAGAGGATGCAGGGGGCAGAGCCACAGAGGCAGGACGCCTGCGGGGAGGGCGGGGTCGGCCCTTACTCTCTGCCTCCTCTCCTCTTCCCCGCCCGAGCATGCAGCATCCTCCTGGGGCCCACTGCCTGCCGCCTGGTCAGTATCTCCAAACCTATGTAGAGCCCTCCCGTGCCATGCCACGGAGGGATACCTATTCCCCAGATGTCACACCATTTAACTCTCAAGCCCAAGGGAGAGGCCAAGGAGACCAGGGCTGGAAGAGGCTAGCTTGCCCAAGGACGCACAGCCAGCAAGCAACAGAATGCAGATTCAAACCTAGATCTATCCTCAGGGGTTACTGTGGCTTCCCAGAGAGAGAGCTGAGGTCACACTGTTTCTTATTTCAGATGAAGCAGAGTGGAAAAAGAAAATCTAAAAGGCCAATCCTGTCGCTAGCTAGCCATGTAACCTTACACAGTTCACTTACCCTCTCTTAACCTCAGTTTCCCCTTTCATAAAATGGAAATCAGAAGGGTACCTGGTTCTCACATGGCAGTCTTAAGAATAAAATCAGGATTTTAAATTTAACCTCCCTCAGGCTCCCTGTCCTCCTTCCCTGCTTTATTTTTCTCCATAGGACTTAGACAACCACCTGACTGGCTTCACAGTTGACCCACGGTGCCTGCCTCTCATTGTTAACGTGTGAGCTCCACCAGGGCAGGGGGGTTTGTCCGTTTGTTCACCGTGGAGGTGCCAGAAATGGGAACCAGGCCTGACACATCATCGGGAGTTCAGGGACTATCTGTTGAACGAGTGTAAAGTGTCTGGCATGGTACCAGACATATGTTAAGACCTCAAGAAACAGCAGGCGCTGATCACTCAACATCTGCTGAATGAACAGAATGAAGAATATGAGAGGGTGGGCTTCCCGGCCTGGTGCTGCACCAGTTTGGACAGCAGAGGCGTCCAACCCCTTCTGTCTCAGGCGCCTCTGCCCTCCGTCAGCCCCTCCCTTCCGGGGGTTGGCTGAAATCGCTTAGGGGCTGGTGATGCCACTCCATTCGTAGTTGTAGCCTCACCCCACAGAAGCCAGTTCCACAGCCCAGCCTTGGAGGAAACGGGCCCACATCCAGATGTCTGTGGGTCACTGTTTCTCTTCCTCTAAACAGCTCTGACTCCTCACTCAGGTATGTGAGAGTCAGGAGGGCAAGAGACACAGGTTCCACCCTCCTGGAGTTTTTGAGGGCAGGAAAGAGACTCACCACATTCTTACACCTGTCAGGGTAAGTGCTGCCATGAGAGTGACCGACGGGGGCCTCGTTTAGACGGGAGGTGGCGAGTCACTGCCCTGAAGGGGTGCCATTCAAGCTGAGCTGAACAGTGAGGACTCGCTCTCCTGGCCAAGATGAAGAAAGTGTTCCAGACAAAAGGAAGAGAGCCTGCAGTGGCCCTGGGGGTGGGCAGGAGCTGAGTGTTGGAGGAAGCAAAGAAGGCCTTGTGGCCAAAGCTTCAAGAGCAAGTGGGTGGTAAGGTGGGCCAGGCTGCTGGGGCCTGGCAGCCACGTACAGGACCCTGGTGTTCTTCCTATGAGCAACGGGCCTCCATGGCCATTGGGCACCACCTCCCAAAGTGGAGAGGGACCAGAACAGCCTTCTACTGAGTGACCAGCTTTGCAGAGAGAGGCTGAAAGGGTCCCTTGCTCCTCTGAGACCCTGTCCCCTGCTTTCTGGACTGGTCACAGGGGTACCGCACACTCTGCTTGTGGTGCAGCTGCCTTCCTGACTCCTCCCTCCTCTCCCCTTAGACTGGAAAGGCCCCTGGGAATGCTCCTTGTAACCTATCTCTCTCATCCACAAAGCCAAGCACAGCATGGATGTTAAATGAAATGCCTGCAGAATGGAATTCTCCCTCAGGGTCCAAATCATAACAATCCACCCATCCATCAATTTCGGGTTGTATCTTGCAAACGCTGCCCAGAGCCCTGACTCCTATCCATGGCTATTTGGGCGGGGGGCGAGGGGGGGGGGGTGAAAATAAGCAAATGCCAGAAATAGTTTTTATAAACCTTAAAGAGCATTCTGAGATCAGAGAGGTTAATAGACTTGCCAGAAATCACACAGCAAATGGATGGCAGTAAGAATAGTGATGGCTTCCCTTTATGATGAGCTACTCTGTCCCAGACACTGGTGAGCACTTTGTCTAGATTAAGCCTCACTGACACTATGAAGTATGCTGTAACCCCCATTTACAAATGGGAAACTGAAACTTAGGGAGATGACACAACCAAGGTCACGTCACAAGTAAGCTGAGGAGCTGGGATTTGAGATCAAGTCTGTCTGCACCAGGGTCTGCTAAGTCATGGATGGCAGTATCGTTTAATTTCAAAACACCCCAGTGATGAAAACAATCCCTCCAGTGCCCAAGAAAACCAAGGGAGGCCAACAGGCACTGTTCATGGGGTTAAAAAGCAGAGACATTACTTTGCCAACAAAGGTCCATATAGTCAAAGCTATGGTTTTTCTAGTAATAATGTACGGATGTGAAAGTTGGACCATAAAGAAGGCTGAGTGCTGAAGAATTGATGCTTTTGAACTGTGGTGTTAGGGAAGACTTCGGAGTCCCTTGCACTGCAAGGAGATCCCACCAGTCACTCCTAAAGGAAATCAGTCCCGAATATTCATTGGAAGGACTGACACTGAAGCTGAAGCTCCAATACTTTGGCCACCTGATGCAAAGAGCCAACTCATTGGAAAAGACCCTGATGCTGGGAAAGATTGAAGGCAGGAGGAGAAGGGACAACAGAGGATGTCATGGCTGGATGGCATCACCGACTCGATGGATATGAATTTGAGCAAGCTCTGGGAGATGGTGAAGGACAGGGAAGCCTGGTGTGCTGCAGTCCATGGGGTCACAAAGAGTCAGACATTACTGAGCAGCTGACCAACAACAGGCACTGATCTCAGGAACCAAGTACCCAAGTACCCAGCTCAAGGCCCGGCTCTGGCTTGTTACCATTTCCATCTGAGACATTTGAGACACAAGAAAAGCTGCCACACTGCAGTCAGGGAGTGTGGCCTTTCAATTTACTCGGTTCTTAGAGATCAAAATCCAGGTATTTCTGATACCTGAAATCTCAGGTTTCCAAAGACCTGGCTGGTAACCAGAGAGACCAGGTCTGGGAGACAGAAATACACACAGCCCCTTCCTCCCACCCTGGCTGCTTCTGGAGCATCCTTGCAGTTGTTCATACATCCTAATCTCCACTCCCCACCTCTGGGGATCACTCCAACCACAACTTCTTCCTACACAAATACCAGCCCATGGAGTAAAAGCAGACACACGCACACGCACAGTGACACTGTTCACACGAGGAAAACAATAGGGGAAAGCTGAAATTAACTAAATGCCCATCACTGCACCATGGTACTCCCTTAAGAGGGATCTTTCTGCTGATGTGTTGGTAACACTTAAATAGGTATATGAAACTGCTGCTGCTGCTAAGTCAACTCAGTCATGTCCGACTCTGTGCAACCTCATAGACGGCAGCCCACCAGGCTCTGCCGTCCCTGGGAAACTAAATATAGTTAAATGCAAATTATACCCCAATAAGGTTGATTTTATTATTAAAAAAAGAAAAACTTTAAGAGAAAAAACTAAAATAGGCACAAAGCTTTAAGTTGCATGAGCTTATCAGAATATTAAGAAACCGCAAATGACCTCTTTGCCCCACACCAGCGGACAGTGGTGACTACTAACCCCATGGAATGGTACAGAAACAGGAAAGATGAAAATCCCTAGATTGACAGCAACACAGGCTATGCTTGGGATGCAAAGTGAAAGGCCAAGGTAGACTATTACACCATTCCTACACTCAGATTACAACACACCCCTCCCCAGATGCACGCAGGGGAAAGGCAGCAATGGAAAAGCACCAGAACTTAGACTAGTAGACTCATAGCCCCAGCCAGATTCTCAGAAAGGAGAACTCAGAACTCAGGAAACCCTGGGCCTGAGCGTCTAATAAGCTGAAAGTTTCCGTGGCACCCCCGAACTGGCTGAGCCACCCAAGAGGGCAGCCCAAGACTACTTCAAGCACACTTCTCTCCCCGACGCAGTGTGAAGAGGAGAGGGCCCTGTCGTGTCCCTGCCTCCAGTTGGCAGGATGACCTTAGACAAGTCTCTTTTCACCCTTGTGGGACTCAGTTTCCTCAGCTATAAAATGGGCTTCCAGGCAGGGCAGTGAAGCAGCTTGGAGCCCATCAGACAGCCATGGGTTTTAGCAGCTTCCCCACTTCCTCAAATGTGGTATCCAGTGCTTTACCACTGGCGGGAGCTTACAGAGCAGCTTACACACCAGCTTCAGGCTAAGTCCCACAGAACCCTCCCGACATGCTGAGAGTTGGTACCACAGTTCTCTCCACTTTTCAGACAAGGGAGAGGTTCTCAGTCACACAGCTGAGAACAGACCAAGCCAGGACCCAGACCAATCTGTCTGATGCGAACACCTTTCACACTCCCTCGCCTGTAGACCATCCCTAAGTATCTGCTGACTGTCCAACTCGCCCTGTGCTGACCTGCTTGGTGACTCCCATCCCTAGTGGGTCTATCTTATCTCCTCCCGGCCAGGACTCACCTTCAGTCCAGCACAAACAGTAACCAAGAGAGCAACTTGTGGATTTCCCTGGTTGTGCAGTGGATAAGAATCCACCTGCCAATGAAGGGGACCCGGGTTTGATTCCTGGTCGGAGAAGATTCCACATGCCACGGAGCAACGAAGCCCACGTGCCAAAACTACTGAGCCAGTGCTCAAGAGCCTGTGAGCTGCAACTACTGAGCTCCAACTACTGAAGCCCGCTTGCCTAGAACCCAAGCTCTACAAGAGAAGCCACCACAATCAGAAGCCCTCACACGGTGACTAGAGAGTAGCCTCGCTCTCTGCAACTAGAGAAAAGTCCACACAGCAATGAAGCCCCAGCAGAGCCAAAAATAGATAAATAAATAAAACTTTTTTTTTTTTTAATAAAAGAGACAGCCACTTGCATTCCCTACTTGCTGTGACAGATTTGCATCTGACCAAGGGGAGCCACGTATGCCAAAATGTTCCCCCTAAAGATGCCTGGCAACTCCCTCATTAGAACTTCAGTCCTCTCAGGCAAGTGTCCATTGAAACATTGCTACTGGTTACCCAACAGCACCCAACAGCACCACTTAATACTGTGTGGCTGTGGGGAAATTGTCTTCCCTCTCTGAATCCAGCTTTCTCAGCTGTGAATAATATTAACTTCCTCACTGGGGTCGCTGTGAGGACTAAATGAAAGGATATATACAAAATGCTCACTACACCACTGGGCTCTGAGTTCCGGGCCTACAGTAAGGACCCAGTCAATGGTGGCTATCATCAGTATCACAATTTGCAAAATAAGTTAACTCTGTCATGGTGGGGGTGGGGTGGGTGGGTAATCAGATGGCACGGGTGAAGGGCTCAGCACACCACTTGGCATGCAGTAAGTACCCGGTAAACATCAGAGGTCAGAATGCCAAGGGGAGGCTCTTAACAGGAGGGGCAGGTCCCTTGCAGACATTAGATACCTGCAACCTCCCGAACCTCCCGATTCTACTCTGGGCCAACCCTGCCCCTCAGCACCCAGAATATGAAGGGAGGGAAGATGTGGGCAGAAGCCTAGACTAGGGATCAGATATTAATCCTGACTGTGCAGATCTTCCTCCTTCTGCTGTGCAAACCTTAAGCAAGTCGGCTAACCTCTCTAGGCTGCAGCTTCCTCATCTATAACCCATGGGTTGGCGCAGGCCTGTCTGGTGCCTTCTGATTCAGCATTGCAGGAGCCAGACTCGGAGTCCAGCAATTGGTTCCAGAGGGAATTCTCCACCCACCTTTTAAAAATGATAATAACAATAGCTCCTGCTTGGAGAGCTTACTATATGCCAAGAACAAGGTGGGGCACTTTTAAATCTTGAGGGAGGCAGATGGAGAAACAGAGGTACCAGGAAATGGCAGGTCTCCTTTCAACAACCTCCCCCACCCCCAGGCTAGCCCAGCCAGAAGGAATTCTAGTCAACTCCAAGGAAACTCTCCCTCCCCAACCAGGAAGCAAACCCTTTCTGGCCAGAGCTCCAACTCAAAACTTGGTGTCACCGGGCAGGAAGAGATCTCAGGAATCAGCTCCTGCACACACACACACACACACACACACATCCTCACATATGGGGACATGGAGGCCCAGAGGGGACAAGGGCAGGAAGAGATCTCAGGAATCAGCTCCTGCACACACACACACACACACACACACACACACACCTCACATATGGGGACATGGAGGCCCAGAGGGAACAAGGGCAGGAAGAGATCTCAGGAATCAGCTCCTGCACACAAACACACACACACTCACATGTGGGGACATGGAGGCCCAGAGGGGACAAGGGCAGGAAGAGATCTCAACACACACACACCCTCACAAGGGCAGGAAGAGATCTCAGGAATCAGCTCCTGCACACACACACACACACACACACACACACACACTCTCTCTCTCTCACATGTGGGGACATGGAGGCCCAGAGGGGACAAGGGTCCAGGGACCCCGTCTATGGCCTCTCGGTGCAGATACCCTTCTCAGAAAATAGCTGTAAAGTACATCTCTCTAGATCCCCAGCTGTGGGCCCCTACACCCCATCCTATCATTCACACACATCGGGGACAAAGGAAAGTTAAGTCTGGGATTCAGCAGCCACCAGAACCCCCTCCCCCTTCCTCTGGCTCCTCTTTGTGTAGGGCAGAGGGGGAGGGGGCTGCCTGAATGAACCTCAGATTTAATGAAGGGAAGAGGGAAAGGAAAGGGGCCTGGGAAAAGGAGAAGGGGCCTCCCCGCCGGGGTCTGGCTGACGCTCCTCCCCTCTGCCGGCAGCAGCGCCTACCCGGGCTGGCTGCTCCCCGGGTCCCCGAGCAGATGACCAGGTAGTCCCTCCCCCCAGACCCCACCTCCCTCGGTTCCTGGGTGTCCGCACCCAGAGTCGGGCCGGTGTTGGCGGTACCCGGCAAGACGGACTCAAGCTCGCTCAAGATCGGCTTAGAAAGGCAGAGAGGGTCTTCCTCCCCACCCCCCACTTCGGCCCTGGGGCCTAGGAGGGAAAGGTCTGGGGTTCACTGGAAAAGTGCCCAGGAGTCTGGCCTGAGCCAGACTGAAAAGCAGGGACAAGGCACAGAGAGACTAACAGACCGGACGGGCAGACAGACCCTGGCGGGCAGAGAGACTCGGAACCGTAAAGACAGACAATGACAGATGTTAAGAGGCTTCGGACGGACAAAGACAGTCGGACGAACGAACGGATAGATATCAGACACATACAAAGGGACAAACGAGGCAGACGGGCAGGGACAGACAGCCTGACTGACACACAGACAGAGGACACCGGCGGAGAGGGGCAGGGACCTGCAGGCACACAAAGAGAGCGTCGGGGAGGCAGACGAGAGGCGCACGGCCAGGACGGCTCCTAGTTGGGCTAGCTGGGGCTGCAGCGCCCATCCCCGCCCCGGGCTCTGGGCCTCAGTCTCCCCAGTTCCCTGGAGGGGCGCCCGCCCAGGGCACTCCCTTCCTCCCGCCCCGGGGCGCCCCACCCCTTCCCCCGCGGTGACCTGATCGCCGGACACCAGCCGTCTCCGAGGCCCGCGGGCCCGGGATGGGGGTGGGGGGTCTCGATGAGCCGGGGTACCCGAGGAGCGAGGAGGCGGGGTGCGGGCCCAGAAAGACAAGTTTGGAGGAAGGAAAAAGAAGAAACTATTTGGAGGAAGAAGATAGGACAAAAGTGCGAGCCCGAAGAAGGGGCAGGCGGCGCGAGCGGGCACCGGGGTCAGGACTCACGCAGCTGAGCAGGGAGCAGGCGCCTAGGCAGGCCCCCATGTTTGCGGCGGCGCGGGGCGCGGGCCGAGGGGCGCCGGCTCCTGTCCGGCTCCAGGCGCCCGGGGCTGGCCCCGCCCCTCGGCCCCGCCCCGGCCCGGCTCCGCCCCACCTGCCGAAACCGCTCGCCGCTTTCCGGCGGTGTTCGGGGCCTCCCGGGACTCACCTGGGGCAGGTGCGCTGGGCGGGACCGTAAGGAAAGTGGGGGTACCGGGGGTTCCAGCTGCCGCGCAAGCCGCACAGCTGGACTCACGTCCGGATCCAAAGTGATGGTTTGGAAATAGGGACACCTGGGTTCGATTCCCGGCGAGGCCGCAAACAAGACCTCAACAACACTTCTCCCTACCCCAAGAGTTGGTCACACGGGACTCCTCGGCGTTTGGCATAGAGCCTCTGCCCAATACCGAAGTGTTGCATGATTGGACAAAGAAATGGACAAGTCACTTCCCCTCTCTGAGCCTCATTTTCCCCGTCTGTGAAATGAGGATACCTTCCTCAAAGAGCCAGGTGTGCGCTCCCCGCCCCCGCTTCTAGGACGCAGCCTCGCACTCTTTCATCCGTCCTCCCCTCCATCCACCTGTTCTTCGAGCTTGACTGACTCCTGGCTTGGGCCACGTGCTCCCCAGAGCCCCCTGCACTTGGTGATTCATCACTCCCCAGTAACGCCCAAACCTGGCCCCCAGCTCAGGAGCTCAGAGGGATGAGTAGGTCCCATTCCTGCCAGACCATCCCGCAGAGAGGTGGAAGAAACCCAGAAATAGGGCTCTGTAATTACACTCGCTTCACCCTCCAGCCCTCTCTCCTCACCCAACCACGGATGGGATAATGTTAAGGAGGAAATCTGTGTGCCTCGAAGCTGGCCCCAGGGTCAGAGATCTGGGCCTGCCTGCATCTTTGATGACTCACCGGGCGCCAGCCTGAGCTATTCATTGTGTTACAAATATACCCTACACTTTCCCTCCTCCACACTTTTGCTCACAGGCTACCCTCCCCCTGAAAAGTCCTTTTTATCCTCCTCTCAACCCTTCAAACTCTTGGTCCTATCCCGTATCTTCTTGGTGAAGAGGGCAGCCACCGCCCTGAAAACACTACCTGGCCCCAGTAGGGATAACTAGCCTCCTACATCTCTAAAACATGGGACTCCTCTGTGGCCTCACAAATAACTAAAGTTACCACACAGTTACTCATGACAAACTCTTCCACCTGCGTGCTGCATGCTCAGTCTTGTCTGACTCTTTGTGACCCTATGGACTATAGCCCGCCAGCTCCTCTGTCCATGGGATTATCCCGGCAAGAATACTGGAGTGGGTTGCCATTTCCTCCTCCAGGGGATGTTCCAGACCCAGGGATCAAACCCGTGTTTCCTGTGGCTCCTGCATCA
Source organism: Odocoileus virginianus (assembly GCF_023699985.2). NCBI lineage: Eukaryota > Metazoa > Chordata > Mammalia > Artiodactyla > Cervidae > Odocoileus > Odocoileus virginianus. Next base: position 41,634,947 of record NC_069703.1, on the reverse strand, counting down.
GCAGGTGGAATCTTACCACTGAGCCACCTGGAAGCCCTAAACTCTCCCACCTACACGGTCCCATTCATGCCCTCCAGTAACCCTGAGAAATAGATTAACTCCCACTTCATTGCATTTTACAGATGAGGAAATAGGTTCAAAGAAGTAAAGTGACATGTGAGATGTAAACTGAGCACCTAATAAAAATCAACTGTGACTATTGTGGTTGCTACTATTGCTACTCAAAGCCACACAGCTCAGAAGGGCAGCGCTAGAAGACCACCCAGTCTGGCCCCAATCTCAGAACCCAAGGCCTGTCCCTGACACCCATCTGCCTACTGCAGATGTGACAATACCCAGTGTGCCTCTTTCTGTCCAATCATGTCTTCAGCCCTAGTCTGAGACCCTTAAGTGACTTTGAGCCACCCAAGAACTGTTTGATTCACCTCTGGTGGGTCCCTCCCCTGACCTGGTCACAGCACAGGCCTGGCACAGTAAGGCAGTGAAAGGGCCCCAAATGAATGAACTCATTCTGAATGTTTCCCACAAACCCAGTGTCCTCATTCTGCCACTCAGCAGTCTGAAGTGAATCCTTCTCATGGCCATCCACCCCAGGGTCATCTCCTTTTGATACTTATGCCCCAAGGGTCAAATTTTCCATCCCTCAATCCCTCCCTTTCCAAGACCCGGTCTAGTAGAAAATTGCCAGTGGTCCAGTGGCTAAGATTCCGTGCTCCCAATGCAGGGGGCACTGGTTTGATCCCTAGTTGGGGAACTAGATCCTACAAGCCGCAGCTAAAAATCCTGCATGCCACAAAGAAAAGATCCCACAAGCTGCAACTAAGACTCAGCACAGCCAAATAAGTAAATAAAAATATTCTCTAAAAAAAAGAAAAAGAAGGCCTTCCCTGGTGGCTCAGTGCTAAAGAATCCGCCTGCCAATGCAGGAGACACGGGTTCAATCCCTGATCTGAGAAGATCCCACAGACCTCGGAGCAACGAAGCCCGGGCACCGTAACTATTGAGTCTGTGCTCTAGAGCCTGGGAACTGCAACAAGAGAAGCCACCTCAAAGAGAATCCTGCTCACTGCCAGAAAGAGTAGCCCTGGCTGACTGCAACTAGAGAAAAGCTAGTGCAGCACCAAAGACCCAGCACAGCCAACAATAAATAAATATAAAAGAAATCGCCCAAGACCTCAGCAAGCAATACCTGACACCCGGGTTCTGTCACCACCTCTCATACCCTCTGCCGTCTTGGAGATCACTTCTCTGAATTGGGCGTGATTATCCTGCTTAACTTCATAGAACAGTTGTGAGTGTCTGGAAAGCATTTTAAGAAATAGGCAGTCATCTGAAAAGAGGGAGGGATTAATATGCTTGCAAGTGTAGAGAGACAGTCCCTTCTGACTTTTTTTAGATTGAAACTTTGCAGAACAGGAAAAACAGAGGCCGTGCCCTGACCCTACCCACAAGGGAGGCAAACTGGGCTCTGACATCCCTGAGTTGCCCTGCACAGAGGCGCAGACCCCTCCCCACCCTGTGCAATAAACTCACTGTGTTGCTTTGTCCTGGTGCCTCCTCCTCTGTCAGCCTCATCCTTCTCATCTGTAAAATGGAGATAATTGTTTCTGCTGCAGTTATCTCAGGGGACTAGTGAGGAGGTGGATAAAGAGGCTTCATTCCTCGGTATCCTGACCAACCCACCCACCCCACCAAGGGCAAGATTGGAGTCAGCAGCTGTGTGATTCTGGCAAATCACCCATTCTCTTGGAGCCTCACTGGAGGGTTGGGATTCAGGATCACTACAGCTCTTCCAACCATATAATGCCATGTAAACTATGTCCATTGAGAGAAAACTGCAGTGATCAGTTGGTCCATCCCCCTGTGCCCATCACCCAGCCGAGACAGATGCTAAACTCTCCAGATTCCAAGGAAGCAGGCTCTGGCTTCTTGGGCCACTCACCCCAAGAGTTCTCTTATCTGATCTCACTGGGGCTCAGTTTTCAAATGTGCAACATGGGCATAATCCCCTGATCAAGCCCTGGTGCCCCCTAGTATCCTCCCAACCATCCTTCCCATCTCTCTCACCATCCTCCCGTCCATGGGGACTCAGATGCACTCTGGCTTTGAGCCTCCTGTCCCCTTGCCTTCGCTGTCTGCACTGGCCTCCACTTCCTGCTTCTGACCCATTTACAGAGGAAGGCTGAAGCTATCCCTTATGAATATTCATGTAGGTAATGAGGGCTTAGGATCTGGGGAGAGGCATTAACGAGACACCATCCACCTACTGTCCCCACACACAGCCCCCTGTCAAGACTGCCCTCCCTCCCAACGGGTGCTTGGGAGTTTGAGGCAAAGATTGAAGTAACCACAATAATAATATCCACAGCAACCATTTTTAAGTGCTTACAACATACCAGGCACCCCACTAAGGGTATCTCCTATAAGACGCTTTAAAGATGGGAATTATTTTCCCATTTAACAGATAAGGAAATCGATGCTCCAAGAAGTAACACTCACATAAGTCATATGTGAAACATGCACAGTGATTACATGCAGAGCAAGGATGGAATCCAGGTTTTGTCAGACTCCAGAACTGGTACTCTTAACATGTGCCACACATATGCTTGGGGCCAAGCTCAGGAGCACATGGTCATGGGGCCACACCTGGACCTCACATTCCAGCAAATGTGCTCACAGTGGTCTTCAGTGACCAAGCCTTCAATCACCAAGGCTTTAGAAAAGGGCTCAGGTGCTGGAAGTAACTCCATCTGGATAATGGGAAGACAAGGAGACAGGTGTGAGACACAGTGTGTATTCACACACCCACACACACAGTGTACCTGTGAGTCTAGAGGGTGTGGATGCAGGTAGAATGTGTTGTGTGTGCCTGGCAGTGAGTGTGTGTGACACAGATGCCCCTGAGGTTGCCCGGAGATGCACTGTTCTGCCACTGTTGTTCCTTTTCCAGTTGACCAGGGGGCCTGCTGCGTAACAGGTCAGGGCATGTGGTGTGGTCAACACAGTCCATGCCCTCCTGTAGCGACAGTCTGGTGGCTTTGTACCCAAATTTGGCAACACTGAAGAAGGAGACTTTGTGGGAGGTCTTCTTCATGGGATGTGGCTGGAAGGTAAGGGACAAGACTGGGGGGAAAGCAGAAAAGCAGGACATTCCGGGCGAGGAGCTACTGGGGACCCCCTGACACTGGCCAGAGGTAAGGGACTCTCCGAGGGTTACAAGTCTGAAAAGTCTCTGGATGCTTCCCTCACAGATATCAAAAGTCTGCCACAATGCACATGGAGGCACTGTGTGTGTGTGTGTGTGTGTGTGCACAGGTGGTTATGTGTGATATTTCTATATGCGAGTTCATGTCAGTAAGGAGAGGACATGCTTGAATCAGAGAACATGGGAGAATCGTATGTGGTGTGTGTATATGGGTTTCGCATGTAGGGGTGTGTGTGTGAGTGTACGTGAGTGTGTGGACAGCAAGGTCTATTACTGTCAGGGAGAAGGAGGAGGGAAAAGAGTGTCATTCGACCCAGGCTCACATTCATGAGCCTCAAAATACATCAAAAAAAGATGGGTGGGTGGACGGGGAGAGAGATGATGGACAGATGGGTGGATGGATTCAGACAGACTGATGGGTGAATGGAAAGGGAGATAGATTTGTGATGAAGCAAAGATTGCAAAATGTTCATTGTAGATTTCAGAAGGGGAGGATATTGGTGTTCACTGTACAGTGGTTTCAATCTTTCTGGATGCTTGAAATTCTTCATAATAGAATGTTAGAAAACAATGTACACACCAAGAAGGCTGGATGTCGAGTTCCAGGGACTTGTGCACAAGATGGAAAGAAGAGGACTCTCATCGTACAATTTGAAACTGTTTCCCATCGCCAGACCACACAGCACTGTGAACTCATCTTTTATAACTCTTGCAATTATCTTGTGAATCTCTCAGTTGCATTGGATTTGTGTGTTTGTGCATGTTAAAGATATTAATTTATTAAATAAAAACGTGTGTAGCACATTACGACTGTGGCCAACCTGTTTCAGTATGTCTTCATTTTTAACTACCCAAGAGCCTCAAACGTCAGGCTCGGGCCTCTCTTAGCCTGTGAGAGTCCCTGCTGTGTGGCGTGTGCGTGTGGGCTTACGTGTGCGTGTGCATACCAGCACATGTAGGGGTGTGAGTGCACGTGGGTGGGTGAGGCTAATGCCCACGGGGGCACCCACCCAGGAGCTCAGCCTCCTCGAAACCCCCATGAAGCCAACACTGTTCCGGGAGAAGGGAAGGGCAACCACCAGCCCCAGGGCAGCCTTGGGGACCGAGAACTCTGTCATCTAAGGCTTGGAAACGCTCAGGCCAAGCGGCGTCCCCTGGCCAGTAGTAGGAGTGTGGGCGGCTGAAGCTGAGGCATTTCCCCGGGAGAGCGGGGCGAGGCAGGGTGTCCGTCGGCCCCGGGGCGCCTCCCTTCCTCCCCACACTCTTGTTGCCTCCTGTCCAACCGCTCTTCCTCCGCTGCGCAGCGCCTGTGGCTCAAACGGTCAGCAGCTCCCATTGCACAGAAGGGGAGACTGAGGCCTGGAGGGAGCAGAGCGGCCCAGGCCACACAGGAAGGTAGCAGCAGAGTCAGAGCTGAGCTCCAGCCTGTGTCCTGTCTGCGCCACTGCCGGCCACCTCCGCGTGTCCCACCTTCCGGAGGGGGAGAGGGGAGGGGCAGTCACTGTAGGTGGGGGTCCAGGCCCAGCATGGAAGGCCCTAGAACGCCCCTCTGCCTGTGTGGATCACATACAGGATCCAGGAGGCCACGTGGGTACCAGAGACAGCCTGACTGGGAGGCTGGACTTGAGTGCTAAGCCCAGCTCTGCCATAGACCCTGTCAAAATGGCCTTGGACAGCTCCCTACCCCTCCCAGGGCCTCAGTTTCTCCTGTAAACTGCTCTAGGTGAACTACGGCAGTGGCTTTCACTTATTTGGAAGCAGAACCTCAAGCAGCAAAGTGAGTTGCTGCCCCAATCAATATGCAGGGATGGCAAATAAGTATCCAACCCGTGGACCCCCTCATTTCCCCTCCACCGAGGAGCTAAAGGAAGCCCCACCCAATCGCAGAACCAGGGTTAAGAGATCAGGCTCCGGCACAGAACAAGGCTGGGCCCTTTACCAGCTGTGCACGTCTCTCCAAGCCTCAGCTTGCTCCTCTGTGAAAGGGGCTTAAACAGTGTCAACCTCCTAGGACTGTGTGAAGTTAAATGAAATAAGGCACAGCCAGTGCTTGACACGTGAAGAACAGATGAAAACTTCAGGCAGGGACTTCCCCGGTGGTCCAGTGGTTAAGAATCCGCCTTCCAAGGCAGGGGATGTGGGTTCAATCCCTGGTTGGGGAACTAAGATCCCACGTGCCATGGGTCAACTAAGCCCGAGCACCTAGATCCCGCACCCCACAACTAAAGAAGCCCCTGCATGCCACAATGAAGAGCCTGTGCGCCGCAGTGAAGACCTAGTGTGCGGCCAAAATTACACACACAGACACAAAAAAAAAAAACTTCAGGCAACAATGGCTGTTACTACTAGTCACCCCCAGATGAGAACCACGCATAAACCAGCTGGCTTCTCCGTGAGTTGTATCTGTTGTTCTGGCCCCAAAGCCAGGGCATTTTGCAGCTGCTACCCCAGATTCCTCAGCCTGCCTGTCTCTGCATCTGCTCGGGAACAGCAGAGGCTGCTTTGAGGCCAGGCCTGGCCCTGGGGAGGGGAAGCGGAGGACACCCTGTAATCAGGACGGGCCATGGAGCAGGGTCTGGTTCATCCAGACGACCAAGCCTCCGGGAGGCCATCATTAGCTCCCCTCCCTTGCCCCAGGCCCTGACCCGGCTCCTGAAACCCCAGAGAGAAGGCGACAGGTATTTAGTCAAAGCCCTTCATTCTCAGGGCCGTCTCCCAGCTGCCTAGGGACACAGGCAGTGGGGAAAGTCTGCCTGAAGCCAGGGGCCTCACCCCACCAGGCAGCCATCAGCTTCAGCAAGGACGGGCGCTTGGAACTGGGAATCCTGTGATGTTGGAGCTGAAGGAAACTCAGAACCACATAATGTATAGAAATACATACAGTGCGATTTTATTGTCTCTAAAAGGAGGGAAATTCTGACACATGCCACAACATGGATGAACCTTGAGGACATCATGCTAAATGAAATAGACACATAGGACAAAGAGTATATGATTCCACTTATATGAGGTCCTTTGAATAGTCAAAGTCATAAAGACATAAAATAAAATGGGAGCTTCCAGGGGCTGGGGAGAGAGGGCAATGAAGAGTTATTTAAAACAAACAAAAAAACACATCTAGTGTCTGCTCTTATTTAACAAGTGGGGAAACCAAGGCTGAGATGTGGAAGGAACTTACACGCATGCACACAAAGGGTGAGTGTTGAGAGACGCCCCCTAACTTTCTGTTCCTTCCCAGGCAAGCCCCACTCTCACCCCCACCCCTACCCCCAGCTGCCCATTCCAACTCCTAAACCTGACTGCAGCTTCCAGCTGGCTCTTTGGCACCCCTTCCAGTGCAATTTCTTCCATCTTTAAAAAAAAAAAAACTTTCCTCCTTTACTCCAGGTTTTTTCCTCCCAGTTATAAAATATTCCTGTCCCACAGGAAAGAGGGACCTCATCTGTTTGTTTCACCCCAGGATCCCATCTCCCAGATTCGCATCAGGCAGGACATGACCCAGGTTGAACACATGAATTTTAGGAAATTGGGAAAATACAGGAGTACTTTTTAAAAAAGAAATCACCTGTGGTCTCCCACCTTCAACATGCTTTAATGTATCTTATTCTTTCTTTAAATTTATCTTATTGAAGTATAGTTGATTTACAATGTTGTGTTAATTTCTGTTGCACAGCAAAGTGATCCAGTTATATATATACAGACACATTCTTTTCCACTTTCTTTTCCATTATGGTTTATCACAGGACATTGAATATAGTTCCTGATACTATACAGGCTTCCCAGGTGGCGCTAGTGGTAAAGAACCTGCCTGCCAATTCATGAGACTTAAGAGACATGAGTTCGATCCCTGGGTGGGGAAGATCTCCTGGAGGAGGGTATGGCAACCCACTCCAGTATTCTTGCCTGGAGAATCCCATGGACAGAGGAGCTATACTATACAGTAGGATCTTGTTTCTTATCCATTCTATATATACTAGGTTGCATCTGCTAATCCCAAACTCCCAATGCATTCCTCTCCCATCCCCTTCCTCCTTGGCAACAAGTGTATTCTGTGTGTCTGTGAGTCTATTTCTGTTTCATAGATAAGCTCATTTGCGTCATATTTTAGAATCCACAGATGAGTGATACCATAAGATATTTGTCTTTCTCTTTCTGACTCACTTGGCTTAGTATTATAACCTCTAGCTGAATCCGTGTTGCTGCAAATGACGTCGTTTCATTCTTTTTATGGTTGAGTAGTATTCTATTGTATGTATGTTCCACATCTTCTCTATCCATTCTTCTGTGGATGGGCATTAAGGCTGTTTCCATGTCTTGGCTATTGTGAATAGTGCCGCATTGAACATAAGGATGCATGTATCTGTTTTAATGTAATATATCTTATTCTAAGCGCTATTAACACTTAAACACAATTTTAAAGAAAGATCAGCACTCACTACATGAATAGTTTTGTGTCCTGACTTTTTCATGTACCATTTCACCATGAGCATTTTCCTGGTCATTAAGATGTTTTCTTGGGGAGAGACCACGTGGGGTCTGGTGGAAGCTGAATTTCTGGCAGTCCTCCAGTTGGGGGCTAGGTTGGAACTATGGAGCTGCAGAAGGAAACTTGACCCCGCCTTGTGCCCCTGGCGGCCTGGGAGTGGAACCTTCCCCTTAACGTGTCTGCCTGTATGGAGCATCCATTGGAGGCTGGGAGGTACTGGTCGGGTCGGGTGTTCCTGTTACAGTTTCCAGCTTGAGTTTCTAACTTGAGCAGCCAGCTGCTGAGCTGGCTCCCTCTGGCCATTTATGGACCCTTGTGCTGCCCCCAAGGAAGATTTCTACTCCACTGGAGTCCAGACAGAGGCCAGAGTAGCTGACTCACTTGATACCATCAGAGTCAGAGGTATGCTAGCGGCTTCCAGCTCAGGTGCTGTTGAGTTGTGGGCACTGGATAAGAATGAGACATTCATTGGCAGCAAGTTCTACAAGTATGAGCAGATGACCTCGTGTCTACAGGGTCCTGGGCTGTGGCACACACGCTGTCAGAGGAAACAAAGACTTCTGCATCAAGATCTGGAACCCTGCTCAGCAGATGGTTCTGAATCCAGACCGAGTTCACTCTGGGCAGGTCACTTGTGTTGCGGCCTCTCCCCACAAGGACTCCATATTTCTTTTCTTTTAACTATTTTTCATTTATTGGTAACTCACATCATTCTGAATAGCATTTGAAGCCTTGTTTCAAGCAGAATTAGAAGCCAACCCAATAATAGTTGAGATTTATGATATGCTCACTGTGGTTTTAATTTTGGCCATAGATCAGTTTTGAGCTATTACAGAGAGAACTCTTAGTGTATTCATGATACATAGTAACTTTCATATTTCCCTTTACTCTAGCAAGGGACTCCGTGTTTCTTTCATGCAGTGAGGACAGTAGAATTTTACTGGGGATACCCCTGTCCCAAGGCAGCATCAGCCTACCTTCCTACCTCCCTGGCTTGATATCCTTGGCAGAGAGAAGTCTTTGTCTCCGGTGATAAGAAGCAATTGTTTCCCTTGTGGACACGAAGAGTGTAAGCTGGTCCCCAGCACAGGTGCACACTCCCAGGGCATCACAGGGCTGGCATTCTCCCCACACAGGGCCCCCTTCCTGGCCTCTGTCAGTGAAGCCTGCTCACCCAGACTGCTCACCTTTCCAAGGTGTTTAGAAGCTGAGCCCACAGAGACTTCATGAGCAGTGCTACTTGGTCCCTGCTCAGTCACTCCCTTCTTACTGCAGTGGGCTGGGACCATCAGGTCACCCACCATATCCTGCCCACAGAACCCCTCCTAAGAGTGTTGCCAGGTAGACTGGATTTTAGACAGAAAGCAAATCCCCCATGAGTATCCACTCCCTTTGCCCCTGTCCTCTCAGCTTGTGAGACAACACAAGAGCCTTATATAGTACGTGATTTTTGGTTTTGTTTTATGATTTATTTACTTATGGCTGAGTCTTCATTCCGGGGTCTTCATTGCTGTGTGTGGGCCTTCTCCAGTTGCTGTGAGCTACTCACTAGTTTCAGTGCCCAGGCTTCTCATTGCAATGATTTCTTCTGTTTCAGAGCATGGGCTCTCGGGCACACGTGCTTCAGTAGTTGTGGCATGTGGGCTCAGAAGTTGCGGCCCCAAGGCTCTAGAGCACAGTTGTGGTTCATGGGCTTAGTTACCCTGCCACATGTGGGATTTTCCTGGACCAGGGATTGAACCTGTGTCCCCTGCACTGGCCGGCGGATTCTTTACCACTGAGCCACCAGGGAAGCCCTACACAGTATGTTCATATGCCAGATCTGTGCAGTTAATAGGCGTCATCTCTCAGACTGGGGGAGGGCTAGATTCTGGGGTCCTGTAGTCACAGAAGAAAGACATCCTTGAACATGGATATGTATGTGTATGGGTAGATACATAGGTTTTTTTGGCAGGGGAAATAAAAAAATCCATCCTGCATCTCTCCCAGACCCAATTCCCACCCCACCCCCCAAAGTCAGCAAAAAGGGTTTTGTTTTGCTAAATAAAAAGATTTTTTTTAATTCAGACCTTTTTTTGTTTGTTTGTTCTGGCACACCGTGCAGCATGTGGGATCTCAGCTCCCTACCCAGGAATTGAACCCATGCACCCGGTGTTGGAAGCACAGAGTCTCAACCACTGGAGCACCAGGGAAGTCTCAACAGAAGGTTTCTTTGCTTCATATGTAGCTATGCATGAGGAACTGGCCATGTCTGGATGGAGTATGAGATGTGGGCATGCCTGGGTTCTTGGAAGCAGCTCATAGACTACTCATAGAGATAGGAGCAACTTTATTTTTTTTTTATAGAGTCGAATTCAGCTCTATTACAGGCAGTACTTCCATTCACATTCAGCCCGGCTCACCTTGCAGAAGAGCCAGGACACTCACCACAGTTTTGCTCATCTTCCTGCTGTTAAACTGAGCCAGAAGCCTAGTTTCTGGCTAAATAAGAAGTTTGGCTGGCACCTGTGAAATGTCCACCCCTTACTCCCATGGAGTTGTGTATACCCTCAAAAGAGATAAGTGTATTTCTGCCACAGATGCCATTGAGAAAAGTCTCAGGATGGAGAGCTTAAGGGCATTTCAGTTAAAAACGGACACAGACTTGCTCAGGAATGTCTGCCACTGCCTGGGCCCTGATCCTCTTTGCCTCTGGGCCTCTGCCTCTGGATACAGGAAGCCTGGATGCTATCTGGGGGGACTCTGAAGATTTTAAATGCAGCACCAGAGAGAATCTGAAGTTCTGGTCAGTGAAATAAAAAGTCGATTTGTTGTTTTTTGTTTTTCAAAGAAAGGATGTTTTTTTAACAGCACCGAGAGTGACTCTGTCTGTGGGTTTCCTTCACTCAGAAGTCACCTTCTCAGCAAGGCTCCTGGGATCACTCAGCTTAAAGTGGCCCTTTACTCAATCACTTTATTTTCTTCATGACGTGTATTACTATCTAAAACTCTCTTAGTCCCTTATCTGTCCCCTAGTGTCCTTTTTAAATGCATTTAATGTATCTATCTATCTATTTATTTGGCTCACCTGGTCTTAGTTGCAGCGTGTGGGATCTAGTTCCCTGACCTGGGATCAAACCCAGGCCCCCTACATTGGGAGCTTGGAGTCTTAGCCGCTGGACCACCAGGGAAGTCCCCTTCACTTGTGTCTTGTTTGCCTGCTTATAAAACTAGCCATGATGCAGTTTAAGCCCCAGGACAAGAGGAACTAATGGACCGCTGGCAGCTAGCATGCAGCTCCCCTTATCAAACATTCATGGACTGTGTGCCAGGCTGAGTCCTAGTTCCTCAGAGCACAGCAGTGAATAAAACAGACAAAAACCTTTACATGTCACTGGGGAATGAATGAATGAAAGGATGAATGAACCGGATGAATGAATTGGACGAATGAATGAATTTACCTCCTGTTGTTAGACATTTAGGTCAGTGCGCCTTAAACTTTCCCCTGATTTACCTCTCAGGAAATGTCTTTAAATTCTCACATTTGATCATTCAAATAAATGTAATGTTTGCATTCTATACAGAGTGACCAACTTGTCCTGTTTTGCCTGGGGCTTTTCTGGTTTTTAGCACTAAAAGGCTCATGTCCCAGGAAAACCTTTAGTTCTGGGCAAACTGAGACAGCTGGTCACCCTAACTCTTCACTCTAATATATTCATGATTTTAAAAAACAGCTTTATTGAAATATATTCCATATACCATAAAATCCACTTGTTTTAAAGTGACAAATCAGTGGGTTTTAGTACAATCACAGGGTTGTACAATCACCACCACTATTTAATCCCAGAACATTTTCAGCACCCCCAAAAAGAAATCTTGTGCCCAAGAGTCCTTCCATTTCTCTCCTGCTTTTGGCCATTTGTGGACAACACCTCCTCCTGGATGACGCCCAGGCTCACCTGCCACTGCATGGACTCACTGATGGATTCACTGATGGAATCTGTGAATTCCGTCACAGTCTGAGGGAATCACTAGTTCTCGGGGCCACCTTCCTGGGCACACAACCTCTGAAGAAGAACCCCTGGTTAGGAAGGGCCCCTCAATTGGTTTAATGCTCTGATGTCCCCACTTTGAAATTCTGAATGATTTTTTTTAACAAAGGGTCTCATGTGTTTATTTGGCACCGGGACCTGTCCATTATGTAGTCTGTCTGGCTTGTTTACCTTCCGCTTCTAATGCAAGTTAACACACTCCTTGACCTCAGAATCTGCCCTACCCTCTCGTGCCCTAGTGCCTGGTGGAAGCTGAATGAATGACTACTCAAAGTGCACGAATAAAATGAAAGAATCACGGGAAGAAAGGAAAGAAGGGGGAAAGAAAAAGAGGAAGAGAGAAGGCATGGAAGGAAGGAAGGAACGAACGAAGAAAGAAAGGAATTCATCTGTTATACCTCGAGGAATAAGGTAGGAGGAATTTTCAGTGTAAACAGAAGTCGAAAGAACATTCCAAGCGAGGGGACAGTGTGGGCAAAGGCACCCATGGGTGAAAATTCCCGGAGGGCAGGAAGGACCAGGAGGCCCTGGGAAATGTGGTTGCACTGGCCTCAGCTGAATCCCAGGATTCCGGGATGGCGGGGAGAGGGGGAGGCAATGGCTGCTCTCTGAAAGAAGCTCTTTCCCTGACTGGGGGCAGGGAGAAAGCCCTGGAATCCAGAAGAGGGGTGCTAAATAGTGCCTCCGGAGGGACCTCTCCTGTCATGGGTGGTTGGAGAGGTCAGGCCAGGAAGTCCAGGGCAGCTCAAATCTAGGCCATCAAGGCTCAGTGATCTTAATGACTCCAATGGAAATGCCTTTGCCACCACTGGGACAACCTCAGGGCTTTGACTCAGGGCTCTGCACCTCTTGCCTGGTGCCCTAGAAGCAATAAGGCTTCTTGGGGCCCTGGGTCCCCCAGTCCAGCCCACCCTTGGCAGCTAGATAGTCCTCAGGGTCCCAGGACTAGTGAGAGGTTAGAATAAGCCTCGGCAGGGGGCCCCAGCTGCCTGCAGGGGCAGGAGATAATGACCTCTTGGGGTTTATGGGCATAGAACTTGGCCCTGCCAAGCTCAAGAGAAGAGGCCCAGAAGGCTGCAACCCACTTCCGTCCCACGGAGTTTAATATTGCCAACCTGGGTCCGTCTGCTCCTCCCCTCACCTCCAGACCTCGCAGCCACCGTGGCTTTCTTTCCGGCCCTTGATGAGTCAAGTTCATTCTCGCCTCAGAGCCTTTGCACTTGCTGTTCTCTCTGTCTGGAATGTTCTGGATCCCCCAGATCCAAGCTTGCCTGCTTCTTATCATTAGTGGGGTCTTGCCTCAAACACCACCTCCTCACTCAGGAACTCTGGAAGGGTCCAGTCCAGCTGGACACATGGCCAGACCTTCTCCACTCCATGACTTGTTTAATTTTCAGACTGCCAGGCTCAGAATCCTACCCCCTATTATCTACTAGCTGGGGCAAGTTACTGAACCTCTCTGCTTCTATTTCTTCATCTATAAAATGGGGACAATAATAACACTTATGTCATTATGTTGTTGGAAGGAGTAAGTGAGACACACAGGCACATAGTAGGATTCCCTAAATGGTAGCTATTGTGACCATCACCGTCTACATGCCCCAACTCCCCCTGAGAGGACAGCCTGTGTCTGGCTTGCTCATAGCTGCAACCCCAGGGCCCAGAAGAGTGCTTGGTACAGAAAAGCCACTTCAGCAATAGGTTTTGATGTAACTGATCTCTTTGTTTCTCTCTTAATATTTTTCCCTTTTCCTATTCTCCCCACTCCCCATGCAAGAGAGGCTGTTAAGCAGACTAAAGGCCTCCCAAGGCTAGAATGAGAGGAAGGATGGACAGTGACAAGAGCAGAGACATCGTGGGTGCTGAGAGGTCCCTGCAGGTGGCAGCCAGAGCCCAAAGGAGGACCTACCAGAATGACCCCCAGACCACAGTGTGACCCCAACTCAGCAGAACGATTCTTGTGCCCTCCACAGAAAAAGTGGAGAGGGATGCTGGCCCCCGAAGGCCATTCAAAGCAAAAAAGGACAGTGGTGTCACCAAGGTGACCCATGCAGACTCATGGCTGGGAGACCCACAGGCCTATCCAAGCCTTAGCACTATGTACATTCCTCTCCCCAACACCAACTCAGACACAACCCTGGGCTAACGAAAGAGAAAGTTCTACTTCTCACACCCTGAGTCCTGGCCTGGCAACCGTACCTGGCCGTCAGCTAGGAAGTTGCATCACTGCGGCTCACTGACCTCTCTGGGTCTCAGTCTGTCGTCTGTAAGGGGGAGGCAGTTTCTCCCAGATGCTATTCAGTTTCTAGGCTTGATAAAAAGTGTGTAAGAACTTTATGTGCTATCTCATTTAAGCCTCTCAAAACTCCTGAGAGATAAGAACTACTATATTCTCCACCTGACAGATAAGGGAACTAAGGCCCAAAAAGACTTGTAACAAAACAAACCTGGTGTGGGGGTGGAGGGGCTGGTTTGACTGGAATCCGCCTCACCTAACCCCAGGCCCACCCTGGGTAAGCAGAGAGTGACAATGTTTTCTAAACCACAAAGACCTGTGCTAGGGACAGGAGGCAGCGGGGGGGTGGGGTGGCCCCGTGCAGAGCAGGAAAGGAGCGGAGTGTGACTCAGCCCTGGCCGGTGAGCTGCAGGGAGACGTGCGCTGTCTGCCGCTTGGGCGTGTGGCGCGGCCCAGCCTGGTCTGAGTGGTCAGCAAAAGGGCAGAGAAGCCTCGCCCCCTCCAGGCCCCAGTCAGCTGCCCAGGGAAGGCACCTGACTGGTCTCAGGAAGGCCGGGTCAAGTGCCAGCTCTGCCTCTGGCGCTCAGAGTGACCTCTGCAAGTTTTCCCACCCGGCTCAAGTACGCAAGAACCTTGGCGGGAGGCTCAGTGAGCTGGCCGCTCTCCTAGTTGGGCTCTCTATTGCCCCCTGGTGGACAAACTGACGCATGCTTCCGCCAGTTCCCAGGTGAGAACCTGCAGAATCGCCCCTCCCCAGTCTTGATCCCTGACCCTGAGTAGGTAGAGGCGGCACCCACAAGTCTCACTGTCAAGCCTCAGAGGAAGGCAAAGGTCCCAAGGAGATCTGGATGGGGCAGGAGAATTCCCAGGCCCTGGTTCTGCTCCTGAATCGCTGTGTGAGCTTGTGCTCACTTTCCTCTCTCTAGACCTGCTTCTCTATCTCTAAGGACGGGAGTTACAGGATGAAGCCTGATTTGGGAAGCATAAGGCTTGGTTTCCATCCTTCTAAGGAGCTGTGTGTGTATGTGTGTGTGTGTGTGTGTGTGTGTGTGTGTGTGTGTGTGTGTACTAAGTCACTTCAGTCGTGTCTGACTCTTTGCGACCCTATGGACCATAGCCCACCAGGCCCCTCTGTATATGGGATTCCCCAGGCTGGAATACTGGAGTGGGTTGCCACGGCCTCTTCCAGGGGTTTTCCTGACCCAGGTATTGAACCCTATCGAATCCGTGTCTCTTATGTCTCCTGCATTGGCAGGCGGGCTCTTGAGCACTAGCACCGCCTGGGAAACTCTTAATGAGCCATGTGAGCTCAGGCAATTTCCTGCACTTCCCTGGGCTTCAGTTTCCCCATCTCCACAACAAGCTGATGGGACCAATGGTCTCAGGACCTCTCTGGCTCTGACATTTAGGGATTTGAGTGGGAAACACGTGTTTAGGGAGATTAAAAGGAGGTGCAAGGGGCCCCGAGGAGAGCTTCCTAGAAGGAAGGACTAGGTAAAAATTATCTCCCAGGGCTTATAGAGGGTCACATGGCATTGAATATATATTCAGGTTTTTTTTATTTTATTTTATTTTATTTTTTTGCTTATTTCAAAGGTTTATTCACTCAGTCGTCTCCAACTCTTTGCGACCCCATGGACTGTAGCCCACCAGGATCCTCTGTCCATGGAATTCTCCAGGCAAGAAGACTGGAGTGGGTTGCCATTTCCTACTCCATCAGGTTTTTTTTAATCTGACATATTTACTGAAAAAACTCTCACCTAGGACCAGATCCTGTACTGGTCACTGGTCACACGATAGCATACAAGACAGACACAATCCTTGCGCTTGAGGAAAATTTCACAGCCAAGTCAGGGGCACTGATTAGTAAGCAAACATTCACACTCTTGTCTGAACAGGGACCATAAGATTATGGACAAGTCATAGCCATAGCAGTGTTGGAAAATGAAACATCAGAAGGGAGGTGACATGTGAGCAGGGTTTTGAAAGGTGAGGATGAGTAAAACAGGTGCTGAATTCTAAAATTAAACAATTTTTCCTGTCACATCGGCTTGTGCAAAGATAGCGATCTTAGTGAAAATTCTGCTTTTCCCTGGGAAAGAGGGACAAGCAAGTTGTTGATGGAGACAGAAAAATCTAACAAACAAAAAGGGCTTCTTCTCTGGGTGCCTAAGTTGAAAATAGGCATCAACAGACGGTGACAAGTGAAGTGAGTCTAAGACACAGAGTGGGATGCAGATAGGGGCTGAGGTCAAGGGTCAGAGATGTCTGGTGAGCCTTAACAATAAAAGAGAAACCTCATATTTTGATTTGAAGGACTCAAAATGGCCAAGCCAAACTAGCTGCGTGTGTGTGGCCTTGAATTTGAGAGAGTCATTGCTTCAAGTTTCTTCCTCTGCTCCAAGGCACAAACCAGCTCAGATTTTCCAGGGTAAACAGCTTCACCACAGTCTGTCTAGTCATGGGGCCTCTTTTGTTGGCAATGTCCCATGGGATGTGTTTGGATGAGACAAGAAAAGCAGTACACCAAACCAGCTCACACCAGGCTCACAGGAGTCAGCTGCTAGAGATTTGGGAATTTTGCAATTTCAGGTTGTTGAAGAGTCATTTTTTAAAAAATTAAATGATATGAATTTACAATTAAGAGATATTAAAATACAGATAAACAACAAGGTCCTATTGTATAGCAAAGGGAGCTATATTCCATATCCTGGGATAAACCACAATGAAAAAGAATGTATATATATATAATTGAATCACTTTGCAGCATGACAGAAATTAACACATGGTAAATCAACTACAATTCAGTTAAAAAGAAGAAATGTTAAAATAAAGATAATACTCAAAACTCATGACTTCCTAATGATTTTACTACACTTTACTGTTCTTTTAAGGTTATCTGCATCCACTGTAGCTGAATAGCGGAACTCTAGCATAAAGATGTATTTTCGCACACCTCTTTCCAAGTCGGCTTGGTGATTCATTACGTTGGTAACTTGAAGTTGGCCACAGTGGGAATTGGCAAATGTTACAAATTGGGACTTGATTTGCTGTTTTGTTGACTTTCTAGATTAAAGAAAGTGATGGACAAAATATTAACAAAAGTGCTGAAGCTGAAAGAAGTCTCGGTTTAATGAATGTATTTAGAGGGGACTGAGAGAGAGAGAATAGTATAACAGTAGATCACATATCAGATTTAATGACAATAAATTTATTGGGAGGACAGTTAGCCCAGCAGACTAGAATGCAGCTCCATTTCAAACTGTGGTTGAATTGCAACTACAGGTTAACTAGACATATGAGAGTTCAGCAAAAATTAAAACTTGAAGAATCAATTAACTACATGGAATTTACAATCAAGAGTTTCTACACTGTGCTGTTATTTGTACATTGTGTTCTGCACCTCCATTTTATCAGTAAAATTTATAATAAACATAAGTGTACATGTATACAATGTATACATTTGGATTTCTGAAGAACCAGTTGTCAAATATTTGCTGGCACACCCTTGGACAGCCCAAGTTTAATAAAGTCCTTTGCAAAGCACATTTCTGAAACTAAGCAAAGGGCTCGTGTGCCAGCAATGCAGAAAGACAAACTCTGACAGAGGAAGTCTGCTGCAAAGTGAGGGTTTATTTCAGGGCAACAAGAAGGAGGGGGAGACAAGACTCAGATCCACCCCAACATGGTCTTTGAGTTAGGGATTCTTTTTAAAGCGGAAGAACAAAGGCTGGGATTAATCATGGCCTAGTGAAGGTTCTTTGTGGCTCAACTGGTAAAGAATCCACCTCCAGTGTGGGAGACCTGGGTTGGATTTCTGGGTTGGGACGATCCTCTGGAGAAGGGAAAGGCTACCCACTCCAGTATTCTAGCCTGGAGAATTCCATAGACTGTATAGTCCATGAGATTGCAAAAGTCGGACATGACAGAGTGACTCTCACTTTCAGTGATGGTCCTGTAGCATTTCTTAATTAATTGTGGTTTTGGAAGCCAAGATGTCTCCAGTTTATGATTATTTGACCAGGTGATCCACAGCTGGGGTGGAGGTAGGGGTCAGTTGACTCATCTTACCCTGGAAAAACAACCTAAATTTATACATTAATGAGCATATCTTGTAATGGGAACTGTAGTACATTAACAAAATGTTATTGACGACAGCAGTTTTAGTCATCTGACTCTGGTTGTTGAGTGTTCAATTAGCACAGGATTGAGGTCAGAGGTAACAAGAAAGGGAATAAAGTTTTGGATAGAGAGATTAATCATAAACTCGGTAAGGGAACGTGGCTTCATTTTCACTTGGGGAAGCCCTCTCCACAATCGGAAGCATTTTCAAGACAAAAGACAGATGACTTCATGCTTCCATTGGGGACACTCCCAGGACATAGGGTAGCTCTGTGACTTTGGGATCTGTCCTCTTCAACAACGACAATAAGACCAACACGTTCAGGGGTTTGTGGTACTTTGCCATTTTCCAGCTTAAACGTAAATAAGGCTATTTGACTGCACGTAACAGCCATTTCTCAAGCTAACTGACTAGACAGCAGGAATTGTCCTAAGGATGAATGTAGGTTAGAGAAATTACAGCCATTAGCAGAAGGGGAAGCTCCCCTTTCCCTCCACTCATCCCTTGGAGGCTACGTCATCCTTCTCTCCCCCTGTACACAGCTTCCTGCATCTTTTCTTTTGTGCAAACAGCAGTGAAGGTGAAGGCAGCTGGTTTACAGTCTACAAGTTTACCTGTTCTTAGGTCAGAGATCATCCTGAGTGGGTTGACAGGCGGGGCCACAATTCTCAAAGGATCTGATTGGCTGGCTTGGAGTGTGTAGGCATTCCTGGACCAATCAGTCAAGGCCAGGGGTATGGATGGGCGGGGCCAAGGATTCAGACCGGGCCTCGAGGGCCACACTGAGTGGAGAGGGTGAGCCGAGGCTGTGCAGACTCTTAGTGATATTTAAGGAGGCGAGCTGGATGCCCAGGACTCACCGGCAGGGCGAGTTTCCCTTCATTCCAGTTCGTGAGAAAGTCTTCTAGATTAATTGGCCACCACGTGGGGTCTCCGATCCAAGCATGTAACTGACACTATTGCCAGTGAAAATGCCTTCATTACATATATGATGTTTTTCTTTGCAACAAGATTTTTAAAAGGAGTAAGTCTCTAGCTCAGACATCTTCTATATAGCTAGCTTGGAATAAAGACAGTCATCTCTATGTGTCTGCAATCTGGTGACCATCATGGGGCTTCGGGGTTGTCCATGGATCCCAGTCAAGGTGATGCTATATCATAATCATCTTTTTTCTTCATTTCACAAGAGGCCCCAAGAGCCCTGGGTCCACAGTGCCTGGTACATTCCTAGTCCAGCACCATGGCAACCACTGACAGAGAAGGCTCTCTGGAGCAGCCAGCCAGGGTTCAAATCTCAGCTCCCTTACTAGCTGAGTGATCTCAGACAAGTGACTCAACTTTTCTGTGCCTGAATTGCCTTATATGTAAAATGGTGATACATGACCATACCTCTCGTCAAATTGTGAGGACTGAATGAGTAAATATAAAGTGTTAGAAGTGCCTAGCACATGGTAAATGTTTAACAAGTGTTAGGTACTGTTACTGGCATTTCACCATCAGCTGTGCCCTTGCAGGCCAGCATACAGCGTGGGTAGAGGAGCTGGCTTTGCCCTCGTGTCTATCATTCACCCCCAAGCCCGCAGGCAGGGTGATGTGTGCAGGGGGGAGTTGTGTGGAGTAGGAAGGGTAGGAGAGATTATGCAGCCCAGATGAAGGGCAGCTGGACCTACCCAGCTGGGAGGGGCGCTGGCTCAGTGTGAAGCTCAACAACCGAGGGGCCGGTGTGCCTCGGTGGTGGTGGGTCTAGGCATGCAGCCAGCTTCCCCAGTGTGAGAACTATGCAGCCCAACAGGGCCCTGCACTCAGAAGGGCCTCACTTGTGGTTTAGTGCTTGGAATTCTTACTAATTCTTATTTTTCTTTTTAAATTTTCTTAGCAACTTTTAAACAAGGGGCCCACTTTGCACTGGGCCCCACCAATTATGTCACCAGTCAAGGGTTGGGGATATGTGAGCAGGCGTCTGGGTGTGTACATGAGGTCACATGTGGCTGAGTTACTGACAGGTTCCTGGACTGTGTAATCTACAGCAACTGATAAAGAGGCCAGATGAGAAATTCAGGCAAAGTTTTACTGGCACTTGTGCTGCAGCAAGAGAGAGCAAAAACAAGAAACAGGTTCCTTTGCTCACTCCCTGAAGGAGGGCAAGCTGGTTCCTTAAATGCGGTGAGGGTAGGGATGGGTTCATGGGTCGGGTCAGAGGGGTGGCTTGGGTAGTCTGCTCACCCCCCTTGGTGGTGCTGTGTCCAGGGACCATGCACAACACCCTGCTTTTTGCTCTTGACACCTCAGATGTAGCAGCTGGATTTCTGGCCTTTTTGTATCTTGTTTTTCATAATTTGCCCCAACTGTGCATGTACACAGTTATTTTTAGTCTCTTACAGTTTGTATTTTTTCGCTTGAGGAGAAATTTGTCCAGGTATAAGCACTGCAACAAAGGGTCTCAGGTCCCTGATCCCAGCAGTGTGTGTCTGAGGTGTCTCTTCCTCTGGACTTGGGGACTAGAATGCTGGTCTTTGTGAGAATTTCAGAAATACACAAAAGAGCTACAAAAAAGATCTTCATGACCCAGATAATCACGATGAAGTGATCACTCACCTAGAGCCAGACATCTTGAAATGTGAAGTCAAGTGGGCCTTAGGAAGCATCACTATGAACAAAGCTAGTGGAGGTGATGGAATTTCAGTTGAGCTATTTCAAATCCTGAAAGATGATGCGTGAAAGTGCTGCACTCAATATGCCAGCAAATTTGGAAAACTCAGCAGTGGCCACAGGACTGGAAAAGGTCAGTTTTCGTTTCAATCCCTAACAAAGGCAATGCCAAAGAATGCTCAAACTACATTTTGAGTTTGATTGCACAATTGCTCTCATCTCACATGCTAGTAAGTAATGCTCAAAATTCTCCAGCCAGGCCTCAACAATATGTGAACTGTGAACTTCCAAATGTTCAAGCTGGTTTTAGAAAAGGCAGAGGAACCAGAGATCATACTGCCAAAATCTGCTGGATCATCGAAAAAGCAAGAGAGTTCCAGAAAAACATCTGCTTTATTGACTATGCCAAAGCCTTTGACTGTGTGGATCACCACAAACTGTGGGAAATTCTTAAAGAGATGGGAATACCAGACCACCTGAACTGCCTCTTGAGAAATCTGTATGCAGGTCAAAGAAGCAACAGTTAGAACAGGACATGGAACAACAGACTGTTTCCAAATAGGGAAAGGAGTACATCAAGGCTGTATATTGTCACCCTGCTTATTTAACTTCTATGCAGAGTACATCATGAGAAACACTGGGCTAGATGAAGCACAAGCAGAAATCAAGATTGCCGGGAGAAATATCAATAACCTCAGATATGCAGATGACACCACCCTTATGGCAGAAAGCAAAGAAGAACTAAAGAACCTCTTGATGAAAGTGAAAGAGGAGAGTGAAGTAGTTGGCTTAAAGCTCAACATTCAGAAAACTAAGATCATGGCATCTGGTCCCATCACTTCATGGCAAATAGATGGGGAAACAATGGAAACAGTGGCTGACTTTATTTTGGGGGGCTCCAAAATCACTGCAGATGGTGACTGCAGCCATGAAATTAAAAGACACTTGCTCCTTGGAAGAAAAGTTATGACCAACCTAGACAGCATATTAAAAAGCAGAGACATTACTTTGCCAACAAGGATCCGTTTAGTCAAAGCTATGGTTTTTCCAGTGGTCATGTATGGATGTGAGAGTTGGACAGTGAATAAAGCTGAGAGCCGAAGAATTGATGCTTTTGAATTGTTGTGTTGGAGAAGACTCTTAAGAGTCCCTTGGACTGCAAGGAGATCCAACCAGTCCATCCTAAAGGAAATTGTTCCTGAATAATCATTGGAAGGACTGATGCTGAAGCTGAAACTCCAATACTTTGGCCACCTGATGTGAACTGTCTCATTGGAAAAGACCCTGATGCTGGAAAAGATTGAAGGCAGGAGGAGAAGGGGATGACAGAGCATGAGATGGTTGGATGGCATCACTGACTCAATGGACATGAGTTTGAGTAAACTCCAAGAGTTAGTGATGGACAAGGAGCCTGGCGTGTTGCAGTCCACAGGGGTCACAAAAAGTTGGACACAACTGAGCAACTGAACTGAACTGAACAAGGAGGTAACCACCCCACCCCAGACACAGGGAATAGCCTGTCTTCAGTTTCTCCCTACACCCCTGAGCCCACACTCACGCCCCAACCTCTGTCTCGGAAAAACTCCAGTGTCCCACAGCACCCCTCCTCCCACCCCTGCGGGAAGATAGGAAGGGCAGTGGACCTTCTAGATCACCAGTCCCAGGGAGAGAGAAGCGGAAGCCATGCTGGCTGGGCTAACATTATGCACCATCATCTCCACATGTGTCACCGCTGTCCTCCCTACCTCCCCAGACCCAGAGATCAGGGAAGGGTCAGTCTCCCCATTTCCCAGGTTGCTCTGTACCTCTTGATCAGGGCTTCTTATGGAGCGAAGCTGAAACAGGTGATCAGGAGTCCCTGTTCTGGGTCTGGCTTTGTCCCCAACTCATTCTGGGACCCTGGCTGCCCTCCTGGGAACCCCAAAAAGTTGGATGTTATAACCCCTAAATTCTTTTCAGCAGTTGCATCTTACTGACTCTTGGGTTCCCATGGCCTGTGACGGCCACTCTCAGCTCTACACAGTGGGACCCTGACCCCAGGCCAGCTCCAAACCCCTGCCCAGTCTGACCCAGACAGTCACTGACTCCTGGGTCTGAGAGCACTCAGTCCCCTCAGACAGATGGTAAAGTGTGGTCCTGAGAGGGAATGTGGTGGCGGTGGTGTAGCCTCTAAGTTGTATCAGACTCTTGTGACCCTGTGGACGAGCCTCCTCTGTCCATGGGATTTCCCAGGCAAGAATACTGGAGCGGGTTGCCGTTTCCTTCTCCAGGGCATCCTCCCGACCCAGGGATCAAACCCATGTCTCTTGCATGGCAGGTAGATTCTTTACCACTGGGCCATGAGGGAAGCCCCTGAGAAGAAACAAAACACACCAGTTTAGTTGCAGACCACAGGCTCAGAGTAAATCTTCCTGCCAGACCACCTCACCCCACCCCACCCTTTCCAAGCCTCTGATGCCACACCCACCATCCCTGCCTCGAATTCCAAGCAGGATTCCATCTCTCTTGGGAAACCCAGCGCCAACAGCACCATCTCCAGCCCCACCTCCATCTTTCCTCCAGTCACAGAGGGTTTAAGGGCATCACTGCATTCATCCCTCATCATACAGATGGGGAAAATGAGACCTAGAGAGGGGCAATGGCTGCTCCAGATCACCAGTGGGGGTACCAGGAGCCTCCTGACACCAAATCTTGTGGCTCCCCTTTATTTCCCATCTCATCCTTTAACGTGGGACTCCAGACCCAGTTAAGCATCCAGAGACCCTGGAATCCAAATCCCTCCCTCCAGCACAGGGACCCCAAGGGGGCAGGGAGCACTCTATCTTTGGGAGTGGGGCTGGGACAGAAAGGTAGCCCGGGATGGGCTCTGCCTCTTTGCCAAAACTCCTTAGACACCCATCTCCCCACCACCATCTCCGCCCCCACCTCCAGGCTGCAGAAAGAACAGGCAGGGTGGGGCAGCCAGCCCTGCCAGGCCCAGAGACCCAAGTGTCCACCCTGGCACTCTTTGCATCAGCCTCCCCAGTCCCCTGGATGACATAAGTATGTTCCAGGCCTCTTCCCGGCTTCCACCAGTTCGGCCCCCTTTCACTTGTTTCATCTCCTGGACTTCTACCTAAAAATTTGTTTGCAGTGTTCTCTGTTGCAAAATGGCTCTCAAACCACATTGCCCCCTCATGCTATTCAGATGGGGAGACAACTCCAGAAGGCAAGTGGTTTGTCCCAGGTCACAGAGCAGAGGGTGCCTTGCCTGGGACCCCGTCTCCTGCCTCCCAGGGCATTTCTTTCTGCCCAGGGCTGCCTTTCAGATCTTCCCCTAAGCAGAGTCTGGAAGCGTGTGTGTGTTTGGGGAGGCAGGGGGCAGGGGGCGTGTACAGGGCTTCATGAAGGCCAGGGGTGGGTGCCAGGTCAACCAACGAACTCTGACAGCAGACTTGTCTTCTGTGGGGGACTATTGGTGCCCTGGAAAGGGACAGAGAGATCAGTGAGGCACAGCGTCTGCCCTCAGCAAGCTCTGCATCTGGGCCTGAACATGGGGAACACGAGTCCCTCCAAAGCTAACTCTAGACACCTCCCCACTCACACTAAGCTTCCCATCCCTGCCCACGAGCCCTCAACCTTACCACCCTGCCTTTTTCCTGAAGTTGCTGTATCTTCTCCCCACTTCTCCCTCCCACCCCAGTCCTTCTTGGCTCTCCTCCTCTCCCTTCCACATCAGCGTTTATCCCACCCTGTTTCACAGTCAGCAGCCTGGGAAAAAAGAGCACAGGCCAAACAAGGGAAGAGGTAGGACAGGCAAGTGGCCCAGCAGGACCAGACTGCAATGCCCCCACTTTCCAGGAGGGGGCGCACTGTCGTCCACAGCCACCCATCCCTCCGGGAGCTCAGCCCTGCAGGTGCAACCCAGATTCCAGAGCCAGGACAGACATGTCCTCTTCACAGTCACGTGGCAGGAAGGCAGGGATAAGTGATCCCCAGCTTCCAAATGGGAAGACCCAGGTCCAGAGAAGGGTAATGATGGACACCTGGAGTCACACAGCAGGTATGAGGCGGAGTCCATGAGCTCTGCTTCTTCAAGTACCATGGACTCAAAACTACCTACCTCCTCCTGGTCCTGGCCAGATCTACTCTTGCGAGTGGGACTCCATGCTGGGATGCTTCTGGAGCTCCTGGGACCAGGGGTAGTTTTTCTTGGCCCATGTATTCTTGAATTTTCTCCAAGATTGACCTTTCTTTTCCCAGGACCCCCCTGTCGTGCTCCCAGTGTCCTCTGCCTCAGCTAAACCATGGGGTTTAAAGGGGCTAAATAGTCTTGGGCACCCCAGATATACATCAGCCCCCAGGGGGATCTCAGCTCTGCCAGGGGACTCAGGCAGCACCTGTCCCCCAAACACTCCCTTCTCTTTGGCTTCTGCCAAAGACAGCCCTGGGCCTCACTATGTACCAGGCTCTGCTCTAAGACATGGTGTATTAGCTCACTGAACCCTCAGGTGAGGCACAGAGAAGGCAAGTTACCTGCCCACATGGCCAGTGAGTGGCAAAGCAGGACTTAAAACTCAGGAAGTCTGATTTCAGAGAAAGACTGTTAACCACTGTATCAGAGACCTCTGGCCCCCCGACACCTATTCTCCCCTTTTTCTAGACTAACAGGCAGTCCAGAATAATGACCACGTTTTCAGTCTCGCTTGCACATGGATGTGTGGCTAATTTCTAACCCGGAGAGAGGAGATGTGTGTAGCTACCAGGTCATGCCTTTAATTAGGAGAGGTGTGTCCACTCTGCTTCTTCCCTTCCGGCTGTCTGCCAGCATGGCTGAGCAGATCATGATGGCTGCCACAGCCTCCACACGAGTGCCAGAAAACTCCTCCCTTAATATGAGTCAGAGCGTGGTGCTGCCCTGCCCCAAAACCATCAATGGCTTCCCATTCTTTCAGAAGAAAAGCCACTTCCTCCATGGTGGGCAAGACCTTCTCCTGCCTAGCCCTAAGCTATCCTCCCTTCCCAGATCAATCGGCAGGAAAATCTCACCCTAGTTTAACTCTCCCCACTTCCCCTGCTTTCCCACTTCCTCTCCCCACACCCCGCAGACTCTAATGTATTCACCAAGACCCAGCCCAAAGGGTAGGTGGGCATCATCTATGCCAAGCCTTTCCGGGCCCTACTGGCAGAATGGGCGGCCCCCTCCTGTGGGTTCTCACGGTCTGTGTACAGCCCGCTGGAATAGTGACAGTCTTTCTGTATTGTCATAATCTGTAGATGCACCCACTCCTCCCATCTCTCAAGAATGAGAGTTAAGTCTGGGATATCTGTTGGTTGTCAGTGACCTGCACAGGTCCAGGCATCACACCAGTGGCAGTCAGGTTCAATGAGTGAGAGAGAGAAGGATACAGGGTGTGAGTGCGTGTGTGTGGTGTATGTGGGTGCCCTGAGTTGGCTGAAGGCCCAGGCCTCGGAGACAAGAAGGACGCCTAGGAATAGCCCTGTCCCAAGCCTCAGGCCTACTCTTGCCTGGAAAATCCCATGGATGGAGGAGCCTGGTAGGCTGTAGTCCATGGGGTTGCTGGGAGTCGGACACGACTGAGCGACTTCACTTTCACTTTTCACTTTCACGCATTGAAGGAAATGGCAATCCACTCCAGTGTTCCTGCCTGGAGAATCCCAGGGACAGGAGAGCCTGATGGGCTGCCATCTATGGGGTTGCACAGAGTTGGACACGACTGAAGAGACTTAGCAGCAGCAGCAGCAGCAAGCCCCAGTCCAGGCCTGGTGCCCAGATAGACTGACCCTGAGAAAGGAGGTGGGGGCCCAGGATGGGTGGGTGGAGAGGTGTGGCTCCAGCAGGCTGTGGCCCTGCTGTCCTCTAGGGTCTGCTAGCCAAGGCAGACAGGCCCTGCCTGCCTGTTGTCAGGCATCCTGGCACTCGGATTTCAGTGACCGCCCCTTCAGTGACCAGCAAGTATTTCAGGCTGGGGCTAAACATCACCTGCTCCCTTGGCCCCACAACTTGTAGGGCAAAGGGGAATCTACCAGTCTATCCACTAAGGAGGGGCAGGG
This sequence comes from Odocoileus virginianus, assembly GCF_023699985.2. NCBI lineage: Eukaryota > Metazoa > Chordata > Mammalia > Artiodactyla > Cervidae > Odocoileus > Odocoileus virginianus. The sequence continues at coordinate 41,608,163 of NC_069703.1, read as the reverse complement.
TTGGGGCAGAGATGCTGGAAAAGTTTGTCCCCTCATCCCTCTAGCCCCACCTCACCCTCTTCCCCACTTGGACGTTCCTTTCTTGAACTACTGACTGCCAAAGGTTGAAGGATTAAAGAGATTATCTGGTCCAACTCCTGCCATGGAGTTGGGGACACTGAAGGGAAAAGACGCCCAAGTTTGCAGAGCAAGACAGGGCAAAGATGGTCACAGGGAAAGGCAATGTAGAATAGTAGTTAAGTCATACAAACTCTGATGCTGAAGCTCCAATACTTTGGCCACCTGATGCAAAGAGCTGATTCACTGGAAAAGACCCTGGTGCTGAGAAAGACTGAGGGCAGGAGGAGAAGGGGGCAACAAAGGACGAGATGGTTGGGTTAAATGGCATCACCAAATCAATGGACACGAGTTTGAGCAAACTCCGAGAGGTGGTGAAGGACAGGGAAGCCTGACGTGCTGCAGTTGATGGGGTTGCAGGGTTGGACATTACTGAGCAACCGAACAACAACATACAAACTCTGAAGAAAGTATGCCTGGGTCCAAACCCTCACTCTCATGTGTAAACAGGTGATGGGGAAAATGCACATACATCCCTGAGTCGTCGTTAGGGTTGTAAGAGCTGAAAGACAGAAAGTTGTTAAGTCCAGTGCGCAGCACTTAGTAAGGGCTGCACGGACTTTAGTGGTCATCTTCTACACCACACTTTACAACATACCAAGCTTCTCTACACCCAGTCTTGTTTCCCCCCTTCCGGCAACCCTGAAAGGTAGATATTACAAGCCCCATCACACAGAGGAGACAGGCACAGACACTGACAGGCCAAGTTCACATGGCTGATCCGTCTCAGCTGCCCACCAGTGGTCTTTCCATATCCAGCTCCCTGCCTCCGACAGTTCACATACTGGTTCATCAAATAGAGGTGACGTGGCGAGCTGGCCCTTGGCTCCTGGCGCCTCCCCGGGCTCGTCTTACCCCTGCACTGGATGACCCCGGTGCAGGGAAGGCTAACGTGCTCATCTGACATCCCTCCTGCCTCTGATCCCAGGCTTCTAATTCTTAGTCTTGCCACCCCCCACCCCAGAAGGGGAAACTGCTTGCCACAGGCTCTGGTCCTGGTCTTCCCCCAGCCAACACAGCCCTTCCCACAAAAGACTCTTTCCTTTTCCTATCTGGTGTCTGTTCACTACAGACCCCAGGGGTGCTGCCCCTCACTGACTCCCAGCCAACCCCAAGATCCCAGGCCCCTCAAAAAAGGCCCAGCCAGGCTGACAGCCTTGGCTCTGTATCTGCTTCCTGGAACATGCCTGGCCCCAGACTCCCGAGGCCAACAGCAACTCCCTGCCAGGCCCCCTGCCATGGCCTGCCAGCTCTCCTCACCTAAGAACACAATCCAGCAGTCACATGTCTGCACCAGCCAGGTTCGCTGGGCCTCCTGGAGCTGCTGAAACTTCCCAGAATCTTGGGCAAGCTACTCCTGAATGAAGTGCCCTCGAGGGAGTGACCACTGAACCACCTGTTTGGCACCAGGTCACATGGCACATGGACACGACCCAGAACTCAGGGTGGTGTGAGGTGCTGTTTCGTAAGCACTAGGTTTACCTTTCTAATTATATTTTACTTAATCCAATCTTAATCATCTGTAATTTTTCAGAGGCACATTTTCATCTGGGGAAGGAGCAAGTCTGGGATCTGGTTTATTTCCTGGGAGCCTGCCTGTCCCCAAAGAGACTTGGGCTACACCTGTGTCCAGAAGGGCACTTCTCTCCTGAGAGGACTTGGGGCCCTACTCTACACCGGAAATGGCCCTCAGGAATGGAATGAGAAAAGAAAGAGGACAGGAGATGGGATACTTTGGCAGGAAGAAAGTTGAGAGCAGTCGACAAGGTGGGGGTGGGAGGGGGACTTTTCAAACAGAGAGAATACTGACGAGGACAAGTGGCTTTCTTTGCTCGAGAGAGCTCGTTTGTCTGCTCTTCAAAGCCTTGCCCATCCCTGCACCAGGCCCTGTGGGCACAGGGGGAGCCTTCACAGGGTTTCTGGTTTAACAGGAAGACAGTGTGTGTGCATGCCACATCGCTTCAGTCCCGTCCGACTCTTTGTGACTGCATGTACTGTGTCCCACCAGACTTCTGTGTCCATGGGATTCTCTAGACAAGAATACTGGAGTGGGTTACCGTGCCCTCCTCCAGGGGATCTTCCTGACCCAGGGATTGAACCCGAGTCTCTGATGTCTCTGGCACTGGCAGGTGGGTTCTTTACCACTAGCGCCACCTGGAAAGCCTCAATAGGAAGACAGGTTCTGAAGCAAAAGGATCCCATGAAATTAGGATAAGTGCTATAACAGGGAGGTTTAGGGCTTCCTAGAGGCAAAGAGAGTTAAGCTTAAAAGCTGAAAAGTGAACAGGCATTAACTAAAAGAACAGGGCCTGGGACTTCCTTGGTGGCCCAGTGGCTAGGACTCCACACTCCCACTGCAGGGGGCCTGGGTTCAATCCCTGGTCAGGGAACTAGATCCCACATGCCGCAATTTTAAAAATAAAAATTAAAAAAGAGATCCCACAGGCCAAAATGAAGATTGAAGATTTTGTATACCGCAACTAAGACCGGGGGCACCCAAGTAAATAAAACTTGGGAAATAAAATAAAAAAGAGCAGGGCCTGGGATGGAAGAGTATTCCAGGCAGATAGCAAGTGAGAAACATGGTGCCCCTTCAAGGCACAAAAGGGCAGAGAGGCTGCTGTGTAGGGGCCACAGCTTGGGGGCTGTGGGGCCTGCCTCTCCAAGCAGGCTGAGAAGAGAAATAATTAACCTTTGTAATTGCATTCCCAATCCAACCTTATCGTCCCAGAGTCCTTGGGAGGTCAGCTGGGTGGGGACTGCTTTAGGCATATGGAGAAAGAGACCCAGAGAGACGGTGATCTAAGCCAAAGTTAGTAGGTAAATAACAAGGGCAGGATAGGAATGCAAGCGAGTCTCACTCCTGAGACCCTAAAGCTGGGGAGGCAAACAGATTCACTCACTCACTCATGCGTTCATACACTCACTCCCTCAGTGTTCAGTAGTCATTCATTCATGCCTACTATCTGCCAGGCATGCCTCCTAGAGCAGCACTTAAGCAATAAATTATGCTCATGAAACAAATGAGATAAGGCTAAAAGAGTTTGGGCTGATTCTACCAGCAACAGGGAGGACAGCAGGTTTCTGAGAAGGAAGAGTGACTGCCCTCCACCAGGAGCTGCATCCCATCCACCCCACCCCACCCAACCTCCCACAAGAAGAGCCATTGTTCTCCTTCCAGGGAGCACTCTGCCACAGGCAGCAGTTTCTCAAAAGCAAAGCAGTGTTGAGTAAACCTCTGTCTTCTGCCATCATTTGTTCTCTCAGACTCACAGTGTCTAGAACTCTAGGGGAACGAGGAAGTGATTTCCCAGTGACAGAAAGAACACTCCATTCCTCCCACCGTGGCAGCTGTCCCCCCGGCACTGTGAGTTCAGGGAGTGCAGAGCTGTGGCTCTCCTGTCCCCCTGGGTCCCCACTGAGCCCAGCACAGTGCTGGGCACAGGCAATGCTCAATTTATTTAGAGACAGACAGAAAGGGAGAGATGAGGAAACTCCTCTGCAGCATCTGAAGGCCCCCAGTGACATCAATGAGGAGAAATAGATATATTTGGGTCCTCTCCTATGGGTCTCAAAGAGCCTTGGTTTATTCTTGAGCACTGCTGGGTCAACTGCCCTGGGGAGGAGACCCCGAAAGAAGGTGTGGGGGTGTGGTCACCATTCATTGTTAGTGTGTGTGAGGCTTACCATCTGTTATTTCTTCCATCCTCATGACAATTCAGAAAAGTAGATGGCCTCCCTCCATTTGGGAAGAAAGGAGATTCAAAAGCGGGAAGGCACTAGTTCAGGTCTCTAGCTAGTAAGTGGCAGGCTTGGGATTTAGGAGCCAGGCCTCTTCCCAAAGATACTGCTTCTGAACAGACCATGCAACAAGGGAGGGGCATGTGAGTGCAGAGGGAAAGTCTGTCTAAGACTTGATTTAGTGGCAGGCAGAGGCAGAGAACCCCACCACCGTAACGAGCCAAAAAGGAAAATTCCCAGTTATTGGGGGTGGGCTGAGGGTGGTCAGCATCCACAGACTTAGGCCCTGAAGGGGCAAAGGGAGGGTCTCCACGTCCCTGGGTCACTAGAGCCTCCGAGCTCAGCTTCTTTGGCCTCTACCTCTCGCATCTCTCCTATGCCAGCAGCACATCCCCTAGCGGAGGCGTCCAGATGGCAGGGAGGGCCAGGGAACAGCTGAAGATGCTGAGTAGGCCTCCGTCGCCCGCCTTCCCATGGCCCCACGGATCATCCGGCGCTGCCGGCCCATCTCATTGGTTCTCTCCTGGTTACTCATCTCTCCTCTTCTCCATCTTTCCAGCCTGTGGTTGCTGTGGAAACAGAACAGTGACATCACTATAGGGCGAGGGCTGGGGTGATGCTGCTCTTGGCAGGGACTGGTCCCTGCTGCCTGCTAGATGTTAAATCCACATCTGGATTTACCAAGGGCAACAAAACGGGGGGACAGGAAAAGGGACAGGGCTCACACATTCCCTCCCCTTGCCCCGCTTTCCCCCAGTGTAGTGAGCACAAGAGGGTGGGGAGGATGCAGGTAATGAGAGGGATAAGAAGAAGGCTGCATATACCTAGAAGGGAGGATAAAAGTCCTGTGGGAAGGAGACAGGGTGTGGCTTGGGAGTCAATTCCAGTGAGCCAGGTCTGAGCATGTCAGGTGCTGGGCGGGCAAAGATGGGGTAGAACTGCAAGAATAATGGGTCTGGGGTTTGTCTAGAGTTTCTCAAAGCACAGCTTAGACAGGGCCCACGAGAGGATGCAAAAGACTTCTGAAGATCTCTAGAGCCCCCTCCTCACAGCTACAGCAGTTTCTAATCCTGTCTCATAAATAAGAAAACTGAGGATCAGAGAAGCAAAGCAATCTGCCTTGTGTGGCCCGGCAGGTCAGGAGCAGAGCTGAGAGCAGGTCTCAGGAGTCCAGAATTAACCATGGAGATAATAATAATTATCCTATAATGATAATAACAGCAGCAGCATTGAACACTGATTCAGTCTACCCTGCTTAGCATTTTAAATGTATTTAAGAGCCTCCAACACCTCTGTGTGGTAAATACTGTCATTTCCCCCATTTTGAGAGGAAGCTGAGACTCAGCGTGGCTTAAGTGAATTGCCCACATCCACATAGGCAGCACCCACTGGAATCAGAACTGGAACCCAGATTTCTCTGCCAGCAGCTGCTCACCCAGCCCCAGCTGTCAGCACTGCTTTATAAAGACCATGTAGGGAGAGCGCTCTGGCCCCTGGCTCTCCGGCCACTCTGTGTCTGAGAGAGGAGGCAGCCCTGTGTCTAAAGGTTGTGACCTTGGGTTAGAAACCAGCTCGATCCCCTTCTCCTCCTGCACCTGCTCCGGCAGTGAGGTCACTGGGGCTCGGTGCCCAGCCCTGAGGCCTGTCCCTGCAGCTTTGGCAGAAATAGGCCTGCTCAGTTCTGGCAAGTGGACCTGTCCAGCAGAACCAAGAACTTGGGGGAGAAAGGGCTCTTCCTCCCTGGCCTGCTTCCCAGAACGTTAGGGGAAGAGAGGCAGATGTTCTCCACTTCCACATAGAGAAGCAGAGGTCCAGGGAGGTGCCCCGCCACACTGTACGTGTGTGGCCGAGCTAGAGGGATCCCAGGGCTCCTGGGCCCCACCCTGCAGATTTCTGCTGGTTCAAGTGCAGTTGGGCACCATCCCCTTCTGTTTTGCGTTTTCCTTCGTAAGTGCGTGTCATGTTCCCAGTTGTCTCTCCAGAGCCTAGCCCAGGGCCTGGCACAAAGTAGGTGCTTTAATAACCGTTGGATTAAAAAATGAAAGGATTCCTCTAAACCTCAAGTCTGCTCCTTTGTAAAAGGGATAATAATAACACCTACTTCAGGAACTTGGTTTTAAAAGTTCAATAAGACAATGCACTTAAAGCCCCCAACATGCAATAAACAGCAACACAAGGTGGATCTTATTATTAAAAGTGCTTTGGAAACTGTAATGTCAAACAAGGTAGATGAATGCCAGTCTCTGAAAGTGCAGGCTGCCTGTGGAAGGCTGCTTGCCGGTGGAAGGTCAGAGAAAGGACGGCAGCTGGGGGCCAGCGGCAGTCAGGCAGAACGGAGCTGTCCTTGAGCCTTGAAAAGCCGGCTGGAAGGACGGAATTTCGGAAGAAGGGCGAGGAGGCAACGGCCGACCGACGGGAGCAAAGGCTGGGAGCTGTGCGCAGAGGTCAGAAAAGCCTGGCGCACCGGCAGGGCGGAGGTGGGAGCTGGACGGCTGGGCGGAAAGGCGCGCGGTAGACATTCCGCAGGGAGGGGCGAGCACGTGTGGGGCAGACGAGGCACGACGGTCAGGGTCACGCTTTTGCCGGGAGCGGGCGAAGGACACACGCTGCCCCCGGTGCCTCTCCCCGCCATCGGGCAGAGTGGGGAGCGGTGGGAGAGCGCGGGGTCTCGGACCAGCTAGACCAGGCTCGCCATCTGGACTCCCCACTCACCGTCTCCTTATTTCCTGCGAACTTGTCAGCCCCACGCTGAGTCTTGGCTCCCCTCAACGGTAAAATGAAGATCGGGATGATGCCTGCGCCGCGAAGAGTCGGCCAGTGCTTTCCCGGCGTGGGCATCATGCCCAAAGGCGAGTTTCCTTTCTCCTCTGGTCTCTCATCTCTGTTCTGACCCCAAGCTCTGGGAGGGACCAGGGGACAGATGTCGGTGGCCTGCGCCCCAGCTCGCGGGCACCGTGCCCCCAACTGCTTCCTTCTCAGATTCCGAAGAGCCGCCTTGAGGTCAGGGAAGGGAGCAGGGCTTACCAGCCCGGGGCAGGGACTCGGACCTCCGGACCCGCGCTGACGTAGGCAAGCTGGGTGACACCGGCAGCCCCTTCGCCTCTCGGAGCACTGGGGGATGGGCGACCAGCCCCCGGCGAGAGAGGGCCCGCTTGGGGCTCTATTTCGGGCGCGGGGGTGTGGGCCACGCCCCCGTCACGTGACACACGGGCCTTTTAAAGCGGCAGCGCGGGCTGGGAGCTGCTGGTCCCAGAGTCCTTGCGCGCGTTCTCTGTCGTCTCTTTCGCAACCTAGCCCAGCTTCACCATGGTGGACGCCTTCGTGGGTACCTGGAAGTTAGTGGACAGCAAGAATTTCGATGACTACATGAAGTCACTCGGTGAGGACGGCTCGGGATGCTGGGCTTGGGATGGATGCTGTGTTAGGGAGGGGATGGCCGCGTGCCCGGTCGGAGCAGTTCTCTAGCCCTGGCTAGATCTTGCACGCCAGCTGCATCCCTCCTGGTCAACGTTGGGGAGCCAGGGGACGCAGAGAAGGTGGGAGCCTGGGCTAGGGCATGCGAGGCCTGTTGCGAGGGGGCTTTTTAAAATTTTTTTGCTTTCCCGAGGCGCATGTAGGATCTTGGTTCCCCAATCCAGGATGAACGGTTGCCCCGCTGCAGTGGAAGCGCGGAGTCCCAACCCCTGGATCGCCGGGGAATTCTGGGAGGGGACTTTAAGGGTCTGAATTTGGTCAGAGAAATTCGCAGGCAAGGAGGCGCCAGGGGGCAGCTGTGTCGGTTGATGTTGGGGGGCAGGGAGGCACTTTCGAGGAAGTAGGGCTTATGATCTGGAGGTAGGGGTGTGGGTAAAAGAGGAGCACTGATTAAAGGTGAGGAAGAAAAAGAAAAGAAGCATGGGCAGTTTAGGAACTGGAAACTGAACCGTGAATGGGAATAGAATGGACGGGAAGTGTCCTAAGTAGGTTGTCCCCAGGAGAAAGATGGAAGGGGGAACAGCTGTGAACAGGCTTTGAGGAGGAGGTTAGATGGGCCTGCAGAGTTAGCAAGAACCCCTGCTCCTCTGTGTTGGGTTAGTTAGGGTAGATTGTTGCTGGAGGTTGCCCTCTTTCTCACCAACCAGCCTAGTGGTAGGGTAGGGCAAGAAGCCCCATCACCAGCTGCAGCCCAAGGATAACTGCTCATTGGGGAAGTATCTGGTTAGGGGGTGCAGCAAAAAGGCCTGGAGCAAAGCCAAGACCTAGTAATGGCAGGGAGGGTCTTTGGCCTAGGAGGGTGTGGTGCCAGGATGGAGGATAATGAAGATTCAAAGAATCTTGCAGAGAAGGACTCCAGAGGTCCCTGTGCCTTGGTTCAAACAGATGGAGAAGCCAAGAACCAGAAAGAGTAGAGACTTGTCAAATCAATTCCACAGAGCTGATGTGAATACCTAGATTTCTAAATCCTAACTAAACTCAGAGCAGTTCCCACTATAGGCCCTGGGGGTGGGAGTAGTAAGAACTGCTTAATCCATCAATGACCTCAGCCCTTCCCCTTCTGATATGAGCTAGAGGGAGAAGATCATATCACTTCTCTGGAATCTCCAGCTATGAGATTATCCCAGTTCCCCAAGCTGGGATGGGGAAAACTGGAATGTTCATGGTTGAGCTAGGTTCTACACCTTCCTCCCAGGGGACTGCTGGATTATAGTAGTTAACCAAGGAGGGAGGGGGTGGGGGCTTGACCCCAGGCACTTCCCACCTGTTCCTGACCCCTGAAATAAGGACCACAAGTATGGACTTTTGAGGCCAAAGTGCTCAACTGCCCCTCTATGCTAAGCACTATGCCCAATGACTCCAGGAAGGCAATAATTCTTGGAGAAGTAGGAGGCCCAGGGCCGTTGTTAGGGAAGATGGGATGCCCAGAGCTAGCTCCACACCCCCAATCCCCCTAAGTCTCTCCCAGCAGACATTAGAACTGAAGACCTAGGTCCCTGAAGTGAGTCGCACCATCCTTACCACCCTTGATCTCTTATTTTGTCCCAACTTGGGTTAGGTCTAAGAATTCACCCAGCCTGTTTGTTGTACAGATAGAAAAAATGAGAAGCCGTAGGGGAGAGAAGACCCCCCCTCAGCTCTCAGTAAATAGCTTCAGCTTCATTTCTAAGTAGAATCCATCTCTTCCCGAGTCTCCTAATTCTGTAACTTGTTCTTAGCTCAGTCCCTCACTGACTCCACAGTGACTTCCTTCCTCAAACACTCCACACCTCTGGGTAGGTCCTAAGTAAACAGAGCTCCTTGCGCAGTGACAAGGTCCTGCTCTGTGCTGGGGAGTGGGATTAGCCTGACTCACTCTGATAACAGGTGCGTGATCAGTCGTGTCCGACTCTGTGACCCCATGGACTGTAGCCCACCAGACTCCTCTGTTCTTGGGATTTTCCAGGCAAGAATACTGGGGTGGGTTGCTCTTTCGTTTTTCAGGGGATCTTCCTGACCCAGGGATTGAACCTGCATCTCTTGTACCTTCTGCATTAGCAGGCAAATTGTTTACCATGTGCCACCTGGGAAGCCCCTGATAACAGGGGGCAAGGCCAGATCCCTCAGTGGCCAGGCAGGGTGGGCCAGCAGCAGCACAGCTGCAAAGGGTGCCTGAGCCCCTCTTATGTTAAACCAAAAGTTCTCAGAGGACGAAGAGGCCCAGCCTAGTTAAGTGTCAGTGATCTCAGGCACACTTGGCGGCCTCAGGACCTGGATGAAGTGCATGCTGGGAAACAGGATGGCCCAGGAGGAATAGTGAACAGTTTTGGAGGCTAAATTCAAATTTAGATAAACCACTGATCCTTTCACTTTGGACAAGTCACTTCACTCTCAAAGCCTTGTTTGTAAATTAGGGATAATAAAGCCAACTGTTCAGGGCTCTTATAAACATTAAGTAAAACCACCCATGTAGCCAGGCACATCCAGGGACTTTCCACCCACCACCTCACCAAAGCCTCTGCTCTTGGAGAACAGCTCAGCAGAGACCGTTGGAAGGGGAAGTTGGAGGCAAAAGGCCAGATACCAGGGAAACCACGACCTGCAGGGCTCTTTGTTCCATGCTCTCTGCAGCATTGGGGAAGCCTTGCTGAGGCCGAGGGGAGTCCCCACAGGAGACCTGGACTGGAGGTCTGACTGCCTACCACTTCAGGCCTCTCCTAAAACTGCACACTGAGACCAACACTCCCTCTTGCCTACCTCCTAGATCATGAAGAGGTTTTGAAAATGTCTTTGTTATCATTTATGGGGGATGAGCACCAGTGCATCTCAGAGCAAAAGCTTTCAGAAGTGGAAAACCCTTGTCCATAGGTCCCAGAAGGCAAAGTCCACATTTCTTTCCTTTCTCCCTCAGCCTGTGCTTGGAAAGCTGCTCAAGTGCCCTGGACCAGAGCCTTGGGCTCCAGCCTTTTTAGCTGAGCAGTAAAGTGAGCTCTGCAGTCGAACATTCTAGATTTGAATTCCAGATTTGTGACCCTGGGCTTCAACTCACTCTCAGTTTTTGCATCTGTAGAGATACTAGCATCAGTCCTGCAGGGAGACTGGAAGGACTGAATGAGACTTAACACGTGTGGTTTTTACCACACAGGAGGCACTTAATGGTAGCTTATTCTGCTCTCAGCTCTGCCACTGACTTGCTGTGAGGCACGCTTGTCCGTTAAGTTTCTCATGTCTCGTGGAATCAGCAATGTCTCTTTACTGCACAGAGCTAACGGGAAAAACTGAATTACAAAACAGCCACGCAACGCCTTTTGAAAGTTCTCACCCGCCTCTTCTCCCTTCCCCACATTCTGGTCTAAGAGTTGGTCACTGGGCCCCTTGTACCTGGCCTCTCACTCCAGCTCATGCTCACACCCTTTCCTCTGCCTCAGGGGTCGGTTTTGCTACCAGGCAGGTGGCCAATATGACCAAGCCTACCACAATCATCGAAGTGAATGGGGACACAGTCATCATAAAAACACAAAGCACCTTCAAGAACACAGAGATCAGCTTCAAGCTGGGAGTCGAGTTCGATGAGACCACAGCAGATGACAGGAAGGTCAAGGTGAGTTGAGGAAGGGGCCATGGGGGGTGGAAGGCCCTGAAGGGGAATAGGGCGGCACCCTATTGTTGCACCTTGAGGGGTGGGCTGTTGTGGGGATTGAAGCTGGCCTGTGGAGTGCTGGGATGTCCCAAGTGTTAAAGAAATGTGAGTCCTGTCCTCCTGTTCTCTTCCCTCTCTTCTTGGGAAGCATCTACCTGTTGCCTGTGGGACTGGATTGCACAGAGCCAGGATATTCTGACCTCAGCGTCTACACTAGCTCCAGCTGGGTGACCTTGCACATGGACTGCAACGGCTCTGGCATTCCTTCCCCTTCCATAGATGGCGGGGAAGTTATGTGGACATGGCTGTGACCTCAAGTACTTTAGGAACAATGCCCAGAAGTCAGGGTCCTCAACTGAACAGGTGATCCTGGCTGCCAGGAGCCAAGGAGACAGCCGAGGACAAGAGGTGGAGACCTACTCAGATGCTTCTTCAGCCTCCGCCTCCTAGACTTGGTCAGTGACCCTGAGAAACCATTTCCAGTGCTGCCAGCCTACAAGGAAGAAAAGTTATCTTCTGGATGGAGCACTGTCTTTGGTGTGTGTGTAGGATCTTCTCGCCAAGCCTCCACCCCTCTCCCTCGAGGGAGGGAGAGGGCATCCACCTCCAGTCTCAGGACTTGTCTTGGCAGCTTGTCTGCAGGTGGCTGTCTTGGCTGCTTGCCTCAGGCCTCCCAGCCCGAGCCAGGCATGGGAGAGAGAAAACAAAGGGGTTTTGCCCTTGACATCGTGTTCCTCTAGCAGTACCTTTCCACTAGACCCTATCTCTTCTTCCTCACAGCTGCCCCCGAGGACAGGAGAGGGTCTAGTATCCTCCCTGTGGAGGAAGCTGGAGCCCAGCCCAGGATCACATAGGAAGCTGGCAGCATAGAGGGGATGGTACCCCAAAATCACAGGCCACCTTGGAGAGAAGTGCTAACCCTACCATATACCTTCACCTCCTTGAGCTAGCCTATCTTCTTGAAGGGCAAGAACCCCAATTAAACCCAATAGTAGTTCTCTGGGATGCCTCGGCTAAAAGTAACTTGCTCTGAATGGACCAAAAACTAGAGGTATGGGAATGAGGAGGAAGGTGGTGGTAAGGGTGCACGTCTACCACCCCTCAAGCCCCAACCACATACACGCAGCCTCTTTAGATCTGCTGGCCAGTCAGGGTCCCCCAGTCTGCCTTAAAGCCCCCAAATTTCTAGAGAGACCTGGGAAAAGTTGCCAGATGAGAGCCAGCTGATGTAGGCTGGCAGCACCCAGAAGACAAAGTGGACATTTGACCAAGGCTGTGGAACACCCCAAGGGACCCAGTCCCAGGACCTGGCAGTTGATGCTTACTTAGCTGGAGGGGAGAGGTCACAAGATATGGACCAAGGAGCATAGGAATATGGACAGGACAGTCTTCATTTTCCAATACCTCGCATCTCCAAGGTTCTTTTAGACACTATGTGTGATCACCATCAGGGAGTCTCAGGATTATTCCTCCTCACCGGTCTTTCCCAGGGATTAGGCTGGTACCCGCCTCCTGTATCTTGGAGGGACTGGGGCTGTGGGCATCACCCAGGGTATGGGATAAGTGCCCATCTTGAAGGCTGGTGGTACTTCTCAGAGCCAGACTGACTTCACTGTATTGCCTGCTTCTCCCTTCTTGCCCAGCAGCTGAAGGCCCCTCTTCCAGCCAAGCAGCAGTGGTGAGCTAGGTGGCTCATGGGACTAGGCTGGAGGTGGGCTGGCTGAGCTCTGGCTCTCACACCATCAATAGTTCGGGTTAGAGGCTAAGTCCCTTGTGGCCCCGGTGACCAGACCTCTTCCTGCCCCTCAGTCCCAGCTCAGATCTCAGCTCAGGCCTCCACCCTCTTTCCACAGTCGATCGTGACGCTGGATGGCGGCAAACTTGTCCACGTGCAAAAGTGGAATGAACAAGAGACATCACTTGTGCGGGAAATAGTTGATGGGAAACTCATTCTGGTAAGATGGATTAACTTTGAAGCCTTACCCAATTGGTTTCTACTGTCCCTTCAGCCAAGCCTGTTTTGCAAAGCCAAGGTCATGCCCTGTGACCAATGGAGGGTGGAGGCAGGCCTGGGTGGTATTAGGGCTCGTAATACCGTGGCTTTGGGCTTGTACATGCCTCTGCGTAAATCTCAGCTTATAGGGTACATGATTTTGGACAAGTCGCCTTCTCGAAGTCCAACTGTAAAGTGGGTTCTAATAACGACAACCTTGTAGGACTGCTGGGAAGTCTGAAGGAGAGAGTGGTTGCAGAGCACAAAGCCTTGCTGGTGTGGGAGGACTGCAGTAGGCACACTCCACAGCCTTCGTTTCATCCTCTGCACGGGCCCACTGCCTTGCCCAGGGAGAGGTAGAAAGCATGGCCAAATGTGATTCCAGCCCTGTAGGAGAGGCTCCCCTCTCCTAACCCTTTGGGCAGGGACAGGCTGGTGATGGGTTGGGCCCCGACAGCACAGTCCTTTCTACTTCATTCCAGGCTCACTCACCTCCTCTCACTGCTTTCCATGCCCGGCCTATTCCAAGTACCTGACTGAGGCCTGGGTTGAAAGCAACAACCAGGCTGTCAGATCTGTCTAAGGACCTCACTCAAAGAATGTAGCCTTGACTGAACACCCCCCAAGGGTAGAGACAGCAGCCACTTGTGGTCTCTGCCTCCTTATTCTGTAGGGTCTCAGGTTTTCGCCTCAGCATCTTCATTGCAGACCTTCTTGGGTCAGTGTAACCTGCTCACTACATTCTTGCACTCACACAGGGCAGGGGTCCCTGCAGTTTAGAGTGAGGTACCTGGCTCTGCTGGGAATGTGATATACAGGACCAAATACTCTCTGGGCAATCAGGCGATGGTAAAACCATGGGCCTGGCTGTATGATGCCAGGCAGGATGATGGGGGCTCTGGCCTCTGGCCCTAGCACCACCCCAAGTTTGGGAAAGAATGGAGAATAGGTGGCCTAAGATAGTCCTTTCCCAAGAGTCTCTGGACATTTTTATTCACCTTTTCATCTACTATGTGTAGGCACCTTCTTAGGCACTAAGGATGGAAAGGAATGGTACAAGGGAAAGAGAAACACTCTGGGATCTTGAAGTTGCCTCCTCCCTGAAAGCTCATTTTCCCAAATCTCTGCAAGAAGAATTACAATACCTAACTTAAAGACTTGGGTGGATTCCCTATCTGTCAAGTACCTGGCGTATAAGTAGGTAGGCAATAAATGAAAATTATTAATACAGCAGCAGCGGGCTCTCCCCATCAGAATGGAGTGTTCCCAGTACCTTCCATGCCCACACCCTTGCCCTAATCTGACTGTCTTTCTTCCAGACACTCACCCATGGCAGTGCAGTTTGCACTCGTACTTACGAGAAAGAGGCATGACCTGCCCTCTCCCTCCACTGACTGCTGTTCCGCCAGTTGGCTGCTCCTGGACTCGGCACCAGACTGCCTCATTTTTCTCCTCTGGCATTTTGTATAAATCCACCTTGACTGGGGAAATTCTCCTGGGGTCAGGTGGCACCAGCCTGGATCCAGTTCCGTTCTCATTGTGTCTGTTTTTTTAACTGCATCCAAAGGGTGCTCTGAGGTCAATAAAGCAGAGCCAAGGCCACCCAGTTGCCTTTCCGCCTTTGGTGACATGATTCTGGGAGTCTCAGTTTCTGTGTGTGTCAGAGAGTAGGCAGAAAAGACTGCTACTCAGGAAGCGGTATCGGATGAGAGACTGAATGGACAGCCTCAGGGACAGTGACAGTTGATCACCTCACACGTACAAAAAATAAAACAGCTGTACCTACACCCTGCCTTCACAGTGCCCCCCACCCCCCAAGTCCAAATGAGCTAGTCCAACCTGGACTAATTGCTCAGTGACAGGACTTCTGAACCATCACCCCTGGCCCCCCTGTACTGAATGCCGGGGGTCTGGACAGTTGCTCCTCTGTGGAATGTTGTGGTCTCTCTTCAGAACACAAGATCCAGGCTTGTGCCAGTGGTGGTGGGAGAAAATGCCCACTGGCCAAGATGACTGCTGAGCTTCTGCATATGTGCCAGGCCATGACTCATGGTTACAAATTCTTACTGGTTCTCCAATCAGCCCTGGGGGAGAGGTCATCTGATCATTACAGAAGTGAGGGCTTATAAGTGATCTCCTAAGAAGGCTGTGACCTGCTAGTGCCTCTGGCTCTGTACCTTAGCTGGGCCACTCTCCAAGGTCTAAAGTGACATATTAAATGTTTTCCTGTCCCCTAATGCAGCCTCAGTGACTTTTAAGTCTACAGGAACTTTTAAGTTTACAGGAAGAAGGATTACACTAAAAAGGACTCTCAGCAAGTTTAAAACCAGACACACTTCCATTTAGTACCAGGAATTTAAACAGAAACCTGAAATGGGACCAACTGACTCACGCTGTAGTAAAGACAAAGTAAAGCAATGATTTCGGCTTGAGCCGTCTGGTTCAGTGGTCTGGCGGAATGTCACAAACAAGCTAAGTCACTGCAAACAATGTTTTTCTGGCTGTGACCACTGGCTGTCACTTCTAACACAGCAGAATCATGTTGGGGGATGGAAAAAGTGAGCACCGCTTCTTACCGTGTTCTCCCTCGTACTGCCAATCTCCCTCTGCCCGTGTGCTGGATGTAACAGAGACCATCCACCAATCAGGCCAGGGCAGGCAGGCCAATAGGGAGGGGCCAATCACTGTTCAACTATAGCCAGACTCACCCCCACAGCAGCTCCTGTGGCTCTAGCCTGGATGGCTCTGGCAGTGGCAGCTGGAGAGGGTAATACGACCTCCTGCTGAATGAAGTTGGGTGAATGAATGGGTGAGCTGCAGGGGTCACTTGCAAAGGGACCAAGAGTGATAAGGAAACAACTCATTCAGGCAGATGCTTTTGATACCTAACTCCCAGACTTGCCTGTGGCACAAGGGGACGCCATCTCCCATGGGAGAGAAGAGGGTGGGAGGCCGTATTCTCACACTGGGTCTTTCTAGGAGCCAGAGCTTCAAAGCACAGGCTCCGGATTCCTTCTCTCAACCACCCTCTCTACTCTCCACTCTCACTCCTTGTGCTTCTTCTTGTGCTTCTTCTTCTTTTTCTTCTTCTTTGCTGCCTTGCTGTCCTTTGACGTGTGCCTTGCCCTCTTGCCTGTATCACTCTCAGAGTCTGAGCTGTCAGAGTCAGATGACTTCCTGTCTCTATGTTTCTTTTTCTTCTTTTCCTGAAAAAAAAAAAAAAAAAATTAACAAGTCAACATTATGTGTATTTGCTTTAAAAAAACATGGCATGTAATCATTAGGGGATAACAATAAATTAGAAAACATTTATAATAAAATAAACTACATCTTTAAGTACTAACAAGAAAAAGTGCTCAAAACAAATGGAAAAGGATCAAGTCATAATGCAGTATGTATTCTAAATGCCAAGGTATATAACATATATACATACATATGTAATATACATTTACATATATAAATTATAATATTTTGCACAGTAAATTATAATACACATATTTAACATACTTGAATATACTTAAAATCACAGAAAACAGTGAAAAGGACACAAACAGGCAACAAGTGTTAGCTCAGGAATGAACTGAATACAGGGAAGCTGGGGCCCTTCACTGTCCTTTTCCATTTTTTTAAAATAAGCATTTACTACTTTCACTTTTAAAAAGCACACTATATTAATGCTGAAAGTCAAGTCCTTAGAGATCACCTAGTCTCTCAAGAGACAGTACCTCACATGGCCGAGAATAAGAGAATAATAGATTGAGAACTCCTGACTCCCAGACTGGTTTCTATCAGACCCAGCTGCCCGGGGAAATAACCGCCATCAACTAATAAGGCCCTACCTGCTGTCCTTGAATATTTATCATCTCTAACTTTCACAACCAACCTTAACAAGAGTAAACTGATACATAACTTTCTCTACACTCCACCCACCCCACCATGCTGCCAAATTAACAGCACAAATGCACACAAAGAATGAGACACAGACCCGTGGGCTTCTGTAGGGTACTCAGAGCAATTTTTAAGCATTGCATAAACTTTTCCTTGGATTGCAGATGTGTATGTTGCCTTGGTAAGGTTTCTAAGAAGAAGAGATTATGGGAGGAAGAAAGACAGCAGAAGAGGACAAGGCTGCACCTCCTCCCCCAGGCTTCCAGTCAGCATCCTGAGAGCTGTGAAGTCTACCTGAGAGACCGGGTCTCGGGAGCTGGCTGTGAGCAAACAGTGGACCAAACACAGAACCAGGTGTTAGACCCAGACTTGAGTTCTGGCTTTGCCACTTACACTACTCTTATGTAACCTTGGGCAAATCATTTTACCTCACTGTGGCCTAGTTCCCTCAAATGCAAAACAGAGATAAGACCAGCACCTATGTCACACGGCTATGATGAAGATTTAAAGAGACAACATCTGTGGCTGGAGAAGCTGAAAACCACTTGCCCCTGATCAGACAGGCAGGGCTGGGATCTGCATATAGATCATTTGACTGGAAATCTGAATTTTTGTCTGTAGCACATGGCCCTCTTCCTGTACAGTGATGGGAGGCCTCATGGTAAATGGTGGTCAGAACAACAATTTTGGAACAAGACAGAATTAGGTTCAGATTTCAACTCTGCCACTTACTATGTGACTTAGAACAAAATACTTAACTTTTTTGAACTTAAGTTTTCTTTTCAGTAAGCTAAAAATAATAAATGCCCACTTCAAAAGATGCTACGAGGATTAAACATGGTAAGAACAGTCATTAACTATAGCTTCTGACACACAGTAAGTACTCAGTGATAGCCAGAAGTATCATACTATTCTCTCAGAGAATTCCCAGGATGTTCTGACAGTCTGGCCAAGTATCTATAGCAGATAAGTCAAAGTTCTGAGAGAAAATTTTGGTTTAAAATTCTTTCTTGGAGTCTCCAGTGGAGCAGAGAGAGGGGAAGTTTGCCAGGCCCTGTTACCAAGCTGTTACCATGTTACCAAGCTGTAGGAACCGTGGCTGGGAGAAGCTGAGAGTCAGCAGATCCATGGTTTGGCTTATGGTGTTGCAATCTCCTGGATGGCAAGATCATGGACGCCAATCACAGGCTATATAGGCTTGGCAGCCTTGTCAGTTTCTGCCCCTCAGGTAGGACAGAGTCCTGGAAAAGTAAATAAGCAAGTGCAGAGTCTGGCACCAACTCCCCCAAGCCTGGCCCACCCTGGATAAATAAATAAGAAAGGAGAGTAATAATGCTACTTTACAACCAAATAGCACTTTAGTTTACCTAGCTTTCCACATCTCATATCTAGTAATATTAATCTGGTAAGGTCAAAATTCAGGAATTATTATTGCCATTTTACAGAGGTAAAAACAACTGAAAGAAGTGAATTGAGCTACACCAAAGACAAGAACAGGGCTTCCCTTGTAGCTCAGTTGGTAAAGAATCTGCCTGCAGTGCAGGAGACTCTGGTTCGATTCCTGGGTCGGGAAGATCCCCTGGAGAAGGGATAGGCGACTCACTCCAGTATTCCTGGGCTTCCCTGGTGGCTCAGACAGTAAACAATCTGCCTGCAATGCTGCAGACCTGGGTTTGATCCCTGGGTTGGAAAGATCCTCTGGAGGAGGGCATGGCAACTCACTCCAGTATTCTTGCCTGGAGAATCCCCATGGACGGAGGAGTCTGGCAAGCTGCAGTCTATGGGGTCGCAAAGAGTTGGACATGACTGAGCAACTAGGCACAGCACACACAGCAAAGACAAGAACATTAAACTTTCTAATCCAGAGTTTAGCATTATTTGTACTTTGCTTTCTCTCAATGATGAATGCGCAAAAGGAGGAAAGAGAACAAATCACTAGAGAACCCTGGCATACTAGAATGTGGCCTCTAGCTAGCAAGGAGGACTCAGGGAGATGGTCTTCTCGACCTCAGTCTTGACATAGAGGCTCTTTTGCACTCTGAACAAAGAAAATCTAGTCCTCCAGCAGGCTGGCACCATTTTCACTGTGTGTCTAATCTTCAGCTGGAGAACAAAACTTACTTCATATGTTGTAGTTCAAGAGAAAAGTTGGGAGTTGGGGTAGAGACGAAGATGGAAAGTCAGGGTAAAACTAGCCTCTGGTCCCTCAACTGCATTCAATGGGAAAGAGGAGCATAAGACAAAGGGTAGTGAACCAGGGGTGTGAGCTCATGGCAGACAGGCCAGAAGGACAGGGAAAGAAGGCAATGCTCAGAACCACTCTCAGAAAGGCACACACCCTGTGCTACAGCAGTTAGTCCATCCACGTTCTCTACAGTTCTGAAAAAGGATAGCAGTAACCTAGTGTGAGATAAAAACAAAAACTGAGAAAGGGGAAATAACAGCAGGTAACACTTATTGAGTACCTAGTTTTCTAGATATTGGGCTGGGCACTTAGCGTACGTACCTCATGACCTTCACAACAAACCTATTAAGTGGGTATAATCATCTCTATATTTTTAGGAAAGAAAATTCTAACTTCAGAAAGGCTTACTGAGATACAGTGCCTTGCCCAAGTGGTAGAACCTGGATTCAACTCAGGCTGGGCCCCAAATCAGATGTTCTTCACATGGCTTCCCAGCTGACTCAGTGGTAAAAAATCTGCCTACCAACGCAGGAGATGTTGGAGACACGGGTTCGATCCCTGGATTGGGAGGATCCCCTGAAAGAGGAAATGGCAACCCATTCTAGTATTCTTGCCTGGAGAATCCCATGGACAGAAGAGCCTAGGATGCTACAGTCCATGAGGTTGCAAAAAGTCAGACACGACTGAGCAAATCAGGTGTTCTTTATAGCTCCGTGTATATTAAAGGCAGCACCTAAATTAGCATTTTTTAACCCAAAAGCACTGATTAGCCAGAAATCAAGCAAGCAAGCATATTATTCTTTTTTTTTTTTTTTGGTTGCACCAGGTCTTCGTTCCTGCACACAGGCTTTCTCAAGTTGCAATGAACAGGATCTGCTCTTTGTTGCGGTGCGCAGGCTTCTCCTGTTGCCAAGCACAGGCTCTAGGCACACAGGCGTTAGTGGTTGCAGCACAGAGCCTCATTAGTTGTGGTCTGTGGGCCCTAGAGTGTGTGGGCTCCCGTAGTTGCAGCTTGCAGGCTCTAGAGAGCAGGCTCAGTAGATGTGGCACCTTGGCTTAGCTGCCCACAGCATGTGGAACCTTCTGGGACCAGGGATCAAACCCATGTCCCCTGCACTGGCAGGCCGATTCCTATCCACCGTGCCACCAGGGAAGTCTTTTTCAATTTATTCTTAAGAACTATTCTTGAGAAAGCACTGGTTATTTATTCTCTTATTCTTGAGAAATGACTGATTCTCAAGAGAAAATCTGATTCTCAAACTGCTTCTCCAGGGTGAATTTCTGTAAGGTAGGATGGAAGGTGATTCCTGGTTAAGAATTTGCCTATAAGCCCCACTTTATCAAAGCTGGAAAGGGTAAGACAGGAAGGAAAAGGCTTATTAATCAACTCACAAATATTTACTGAACTTTACTACCTACAAAGCATTTTAGAAAGCCATAGTTACATACAATGTTGCTTAGGAGATAAGAACACACAGATTTTTAATATAATTCAGACAAACAGAGTACCTTCTAAAACCATAGTAGCAGATGCAAAGTAAACACATTTAGTAGCTCAGTAGTAGTGACGGGCGCCATTCTTCCAAACCTGAGCTAACTTCGTCAAACAAGGGAAAGAATAACTCCCTATAACCATACAGTACATTCATTCAACAAATATTTGTTGAGTACCTTCTATAAGCCAGGAATATCTACTAATTTATCTCTTGTAATACTTGAATGATGTTAGAAATCAGGGATCAGAAGCCTTCAAGGTACACACTAATCAAGGAGAAACACTAATTAAGATACTAGGCAATCAATGGAAGTGATGTAAGAAAAGTACAAGTCACATACCACAGACACATAAGGGAAAAAATCAATTATATCTGAGGAATTTGGAATGGTCTCATGAAGGACAGGTAATGTATTGTACTTCTAAAGGATGAATATGGCTTTGGCAGGTGGAGTAGTGGTGGTAATGCTGACAGAAGAAGGGAAGTGAGGGTCTTCCAGACAGAGGGAAGACAGATGAGGTAAATGCCTGAAAGATCCCATGTGGCTTATTTACCATGTACTGGGTCCCATCACTTCTTTCTTACTCAAAGACATCAGTCTAAGAATTGTCCCCTCTCTTCTGCATCAAATTTTCCTTTTTCAGTGGCTCATTCCTAGCAGTAAACAAATGTGCTCTTATAGTTCCCATTAAAGAAGAAAACAAAACCCTCCTAAGCAATTTTAACCAGGTTAAAATTGTTAACCTGGTTAACACCACTCTACTGAAACAGGTTTTGTCAAAGTTACCAATGATCTGCACACGGCCAAATTCATGATCAATCCTTAGGCCTCATTTACTTGATCAATCAGCTGCATTTGACGCAGTCTATCTTCCATAAAACACACTCCTCACTTAACTTCCACCACATTCTCTCACCCTCCACCAACCTCCCTAGCTGTTCTTTTTCAGTCTCCCTTGCTCATTCCCTTGCTTTATAACCTCTAAAAATTGAAACACTCTGGGGCTCAAGTTTTCCAACCTGTTCTCTTCCCTACATTTACTCTCCAGGCAATCTCACATATGAACTCAAATACCATCTATCTATAGATGGCTCCCAAATTTATATCTTACCTGAGCCTTTCCTTTGAACTCCAAAACTACACATCCAACTGCTCACTCTACACATCCATGTGTGTACATGATAGGCTTCTATGCCTCACCCCCTCCCAAACCTACTCTCCTGCCCCTTCAGCTTTCGCTCCCATTTTCATTGATGACAACTCAAACTAAACCCAACTGCTGTCCATTCCCAAACTTACTTCTGTATTCCTTCTCTTAGCTCAGTTAGTTAACCCAAAACCTTGCAGTCATCTTCAATTGTTCTCTTTCTTATCTCACATCTGATCACTCAACAAATTGTCAGCTCTGCCTTCAAAATATATCCACACTTCAACTCCCTTCTCACCACTTCCACTACTATCATTCTAGTCCAAGCCACCATCATCTCTCATGTGGATTATTGATACTGTCTATTATCTAGCTTGCTACTTTCACCTTTGCCTTTTGACCATCTAATTTCCATACAGTAGCCAGAATAATTCACTTAAAAGAGAAGTCAGATCATGTCAACCCTCTACTCAAAACCCGTAATGACATCCATCTCATTCCAAGTGAAAGTTGAAGTCCTCATATTCTCATATAAGGCCCCGGTTTCCTCTAACTCATTCACTTCCTATACTGGCCTCCTTGCTGTTCCTTAAAAATGCCAAGTTCATTCCCAGTACCTAGCTATCGAACTTGTTGAAGGGCTCTCTCACCACTTCTCTGAGTAGCTTGCTTTCTCACTTCCTTCAAAGATCAACTCAAATGATGCTTATGAGAAAAGCCTGCCATTACCACCTGTCCAGAACGGGAAGTCACCTACTCCCCTACCCTGTTCTACTACTCCCTCTCTCTCATAACCAAATTAGTTTCATCCATAGCACCTGTCGGGCTTCCCTGGTGGCTCAGAGAGCAGAGAATCTGCCTGCAGTGCCAGAGACCCAAGTTTGATCCCTGGGTTGGGAAGGTCTCCTGGATAATGGAATAGCTACCCACTCCAGTATTCGGCCTGGAGAATCCCATGGACAGAGGAGCCTGGAGGGATACAATCATGGGGTCGCAAAGAGTCAGACATGACTGAGCAGATTAACACACAACACACAGCACTTATCACTACTTGAAATGTTAGTATTTACTTACTAAGTTCATTATCTGTAACCCTCATTAGAAAGAAAGTGCCATGAATTTTACCTGTTTGGTCACTACTGTACCTGCAATGACTAGAACAGAGCTTGGCATATAATAGAAATTCTTTTAATGAATGAGGTTGGAGTAGAGTGTGTGACAGAAGGGACTGGTAAAGAGATGACACTGAGATGTTGGACAAATTATGAAAAGTCTTAAAGGAACTCGGACTTTTCCATAGAAAAGGGGGAATCATAGAAGGCTCTTAAGCAGACTACACTGGATGACCCTCTGTGCTCCAGAACAGGCCCAGGACTGGCAACCTCTCTCGAAGGCAGGCACCAGAAGTTCTCTGGACGAAAGAACAAAGCCAGCACTGCAGCCAAGGGATGGCATTTCTATTTCTGTTTTCTATATATAGTACAGCAGACAGTAATTATAGTAGCCGAATCAGAAGAAGAAAATTACATTCTGGATCAAATATAGATAAACTTCACTATAATAAGTGGGCAGCCTAACCCCAACCCCAAGGTAGATGCTTCCTCATAATAGAGCCTGATTTAGAAAGACCCATGATGGCATATGATAAGTGAAAAAGGCTAGCAAAGCACAGACCACAGGTTCATGGAAAGAGTATCCAGGGCTTCACAATAAAAGCCTCTATTCCTATTTTACTAGCCTCTTCATGGCCCATTTCCATTTGCAACACAGAGCTTCCTCTCGTTCTAATTATGGCCAATAAAAATGACTTGCAATTTTCAGACACTGGGATGAAAACTGTCATGTAATGAATAGGTATAGCACTGAATTAAATCAATGCATACTAGATTTTTGTATAAGGCTTCCCTGGTGGTCCAGTGGTTAAGACTCAGCACTTCCACTACAGAGGGCATAGGTTTGATTCCTGGTCGGTTAGCTAAGATCCCACATGGCATGCAGAGTGCCCCCCAAAAAAAGAAAAGGAAAAAAAAATTAATATATTTTATAAATTGTAAATACTAAACAAATGTAAGGCATAAAAGATAATGAAGGAATTAATGAAAAAGATAATGAAGCAATTAATGACAAAGCGAGAAGACAATGATGCTAGCTGTTTTCTTGGTAGAAACAATGGGCACCAAGGGGGAAGATTTTAGTTTCAATTCCCTTAGAGCACTTTTTAATCAAAGAGGACTCATGAGTCAGACGTTCATATACACAAAGGTACTTTAAAAAGTAGTAAGGTATGATGACTATTACTGCCACTGTTCATCAGACTATTTCTCTACTAAGTGAAGAGCAACGGAAGGTTGGATAATGGGTTGACTAAGCAGGTCATAAAGAGCCTCATACCTAGCAGATCCTTAATAATTATTTTGGAGAACTAAAATACACATCTCAAAGCAGCTTTAGAAACAAAGCAATAATTAATTGTACCAGCTGTATTAAGAAATGCAAAAACACTCAAAGACCCACAGCAGTGAGAAAACCACAGAACCATTTTAGGAATCTGACAAACACCATTTAAACTCTAAAAGGTTAAAAGAGAATGAAAAAAATCCCTGCAACATATAAATAGAATTCAGTTTAAAATCAAGCTCTACTAAAGAAGTAAAATTATCTGTCTATAGATACGATCTTTATGTAGAAAATCTTTAAAGATTTCACAAAAAACTATTAGAACTAATCTATGAATTCAGAAAAGTTGCAGGATACAAAATCAACATACAAGAATCAGTTTCTATACACTAACAACTAGCAATCCAAAAAGGAATTAAGAAAACAATTCCATTTATAATAGCATCAAAAAGAATAAAATACTTAGGAATAAACTTAATCAGGGAGGCAAAAATATTAATAATTCTACACTGAAAACTACAAAACAATGCAGAAAGAAATTATTCCATGGCAATTAGAAGGGGGAAAAGTAGAAGCAGTGATAGATTTGATTTTCTTGGGCTCCAAAATCACTGTGGACAGTGACTGCAGCCATGAAATTAAAAGACGCTTGCTCCTTGGAAAGAAAACTATGATAAAGCTAGACAGCAGAAATTAGAAAGCAGAGACATCACTTTGCCAACAAAGGTCTGTAGGTCTGTATAGTCAAAGCTATGGTTTTTCCAGTAGTCATGTATGGATGTGAGAGTTGGACCATAAAGAAGGCTGAATACTGAAGAATTGATGTTTTTGAACTGTGGTGCTGGAGAAAACTCCTGAGAGTCCCTTGGATTGCAAGGAGATCAAACCATTTGATTCTAAAGGAAATCAACCCTGAATATTCGTTGTAAGGACTGATGCTAAAGCTGAAGCTCCAATAATTTGGCCACCTGATGCAAAGAGCTGACTCGCTGGAAAAGATCAGGATGTTGGGAAAGACTGAAAGCAAAAGGAGAAGAGGATGACAGAGGATGAGATGACAGACAAGAGAATATATCACCATCTCAATGGAGATGAATGGAAATGAATTTGAGCAAACTCCAAGAAATAATGAAAGACAGGGAAGTCTGGCATGCTGCAGTCCATGGGGTTGCAAAGAGTTGGATAAGACCTAGCCACTGAACAACAATAGTTACAGAAGAGAAGGGAGTAATAAGACAGCCACAGCCTCAGAGCAGTCCACATTCAGAGTTAAAGCAGAGGGCAAAAGAGAATCAAGCAGTGAGATAAAGAAGGGTTTTTCCCAAAAAAATCAGATGTCCAGACCCAGGCCTGTGAACTTGGTACTCAAGAGGTAGAAGGGAAGCATGTATTTTAAAAATCTCTATGCACTGGGACTTCCCTGGTGGTACAGTGGTACCAGAATCTGCCTGCCAATGCAGGGGACTTGGGTCCAATCCCTGGTCTGGGAAGATTCCACATGCCGCAGGCAACTAAGGCCCATGCGCCACATATATTGAGCCTGTGCTCTAGGGCCCACAAGCCACAACTACTGAAGCCCACACACTGCCTGTGCTCAGCAACAGGAGAAGCCTGCACACTGCCAACCAAGAGTAGCCCCCACTCACTGCAACTAGAGAAAACCTGCACGCAGCAAGCAAGACCCAGGGAAACCAAATAGTAAAAAAAAATTTTTTTTAAATCTCCTTGGGCTAGTTCAGTAGTCAGAATGTAAGTGAGAGAGGTAAGGAGGAAAAATGCACAGTAGTAGGGGGAGTGGGAGGAAGGAAGAGAATTGAGATATTATAAGGCACCACAGACAGGACTTGGTGACTGATTATGTACGGGATAGAAAGGAGAAGAAAAATAATTGCACGTTGTTTCTTTCCTGGAGACCGGAAGGTTATGCTGTCATTAAAACTAGAAATACAAGATAGAAGGATAGAAGCAAGGGTTTTGGTTGTTGTGTTTTTACGGGGGTTGGGGTAGGAGGGTGTGTATAGTGAGAAGGGCCAAAGAAGAGCTAATGATAGCTGTGACAGGTAACATTAATTACAAACTTACTTATCAGTGCTTTGTATCTAATTTGAGGAGCTGGGCATCACTCTGCAAGGAGCACAGTTATCATAGATCACAACAATCCTACTTTGTCAGTTAAGGAACTGATGTTAGCAAACAGCACAGAAAGGCGTTATACTAGGTCTGACTGGCTCCAAGCCAGAGTTTGAGGTACCACTGGGATATTACTTAGTGACATCAAAGTTGTCAGGGCAGCTGAAGTCTTAGAAGGGATGTGATCACCCAGGGAAAGAATATACAGATTGATAAATTATCACCCACATATTGGGCTAATTCTTAATAATGATACAATGAGCCTTTTTCCTTGTCCAAAAATGAAGAAAATACTTAAATTTGTAAATAATGCCCACTGAGGGCAAGGACCTTATCACAGTTTTTATGTTCCTAGGTGTGCAATGCCTGGAACAAAATGACCACTTTTGTATAGATAGAAGACACAACTCAGTGGGACAGGCACTCTTATCCACTGCTGGATGCAAAATAAGTACTTTTTAGAAAGACAATTTGATAAGATGCATAGAGTCTTAAAGCCCTTATTCAGTAATCTTACTTAGGAATTTATCCAAAGAAAGGAATTAGAGACGTGGCCAAAGACTAGGTTGACGTATTCAAAATATCCCACAAAAAATACAATTAAATAAACCACCATTTAGCCATAGGATAGAGTATAGTATGGTGCTCTTAAATCAAGTTTGTTTGTTTGTTTTTTAAATCAAGTTTTTAAGAATACTTAGGGCTTCCCTCGGAGAAGGCAATGGCACCCCACTCCAGTACTCTTGCCTGGAAAATCCCATGGACGGAGGAGCCTGGTGGGCTGCAGTCCATGAGGTCACTAAGAGTCGGACACGACTGAGCGACTTCACTTTCACTTTTCACTTTCATGAGCTGGAGAAGGAAATGGCAACCCACTCCAGTGTTCTTGCCTGGAGAATCCCAGGGATGGGGGAGCCTGGTGAGCTGCCGTCTATGGAGTCGCACAGAGCCAGACACGACTGAAGTGACTTAGTAGCAGCAGGGCTTCCCTGGTGGCTCAGATGGTAAAGAATCTGCCTGCAATGCAGGAGACCCGGGTTTAATCCCTGGGTTGGGATGATCCCCTGCAGAAGGGAATGACTACCACTCCACTATTCTTGCCTGGAGAATCCCATGGACAGAGGAGCCAGGCAGGCTACAGTCCATGGCATTACAAAAAGTCGGACACAACTGAGCAATTAACACACACAAGAACACTTTAGGATACTAGAAAATGCTTTTTATAAATGTAATGAAAAAAGTAGGATACAAACTATACCTAGCAAGATGATGATTGTGCATTTATGTGTAAACACATACATATATATATGTGAAAATCATATATATATACAATTACATAGAGAATTATATATTTATATATATATATATATTTACCTAGAAAAATATAAGCATATTAAGAGTCTCACTGGGTGGAAAGATTACAAGAGATCCTAATGTTCTTTATGTTTCTTGGTATTTCTAAAATTTCTGCACAAAGTATATTTTTATTTTATAACTCAAAAAAAATATGATAAATAAAAAGCAAGATAGCACTCACCTTCTTTCTTTTTCTAGAAGAATTTCTCGTGGGGTCAGGTTTTTCAAACTCTGCTGACTTTGCCTCTTCTTTCTCCTCTTCCTCATCGGGTATCAGAGAGTACTTGGTCCCACCTGGTTGCATGAAACAATCCTTTGCAAAGTGGCCTGCAGAAGAGAAGTAGAAAAAGTAGGGAGGGAAGACGCAATCTCTCCCCTTAGCAGGTGGATCTTCCCCAGAAGCTCCTGAAGGGCTGGCTGGTTCAGGAGGTACTACTAAGTTCATTCACAGCAGTTGCTGCATTCAGAGCAGCTTGATAGCATTGCTCACTCAACCAGAGCCAGACAGGCAGCTGGTCCTAGAGCTGTGGGAAACACTGGCACTGCTTTGGAAATCGCCAAGAATGTGAGGATATAGGCTTGTGTTGCCCTCATTTGCAACTGGGTTCAGTAATTTTTAAAGGTCTTGTTGTTACTGTTTAGCTGCTAAGTCGTGTCTGATTCTTTTGCAACCATAGCTATGGACTGGAGCCCGCCAGGCTCCTCTGTCTGTGGGATTTCCCAGAGAAGAACACTGGAACGGGTTGCCATTTCCTTCTCCAGGGGATCTTCCCAACCCAGGGACTGAACCCACATCTTCTGCATTGGTTTTAAAGGTCTATTTGGAACCCATTTCTGACAATGAAAGGCTGCTCCAGAGAGCAGAATATTTGCCAGAGGGAGCCAAGTGGCAGGCAAAGAGGCCCTAAAGGAAGATAGCTCTTAGGCAGCAGGCAGGAACACAGCACTCAAATTCAAGCTAACACATACAGAGCCAGCAAAGTCACCTAGGGGCAGTCAACATTCACAGCCTGTCAGGTCCGGCAAGGCCTGAGAGATCATCAAATCCAACACTGCATTTGCATTAGATATGAAGGCCCAGAGTAAAGAAGTACCTCAAGGTCACACAGACAGCAGCAGAACTAAAACTTACCCTGGGTCTCATGTCTCCCTGCCCTGTGCTCTTTCTGTTGCACCCAAACCAACCACCTTTGGCCTGCCTGGGCCAAACTCTAATGTTCATTATTCCTTTCTGCCTCATGTAACACCTGGTGGAAACAAGTTGAAGGTAAGAGGACCTCATTCTCCCTGAGCCTACGTTACTATTAAGAGGCCCTGTCACAGATGCTGGGCTTCCCTGGGGGCTCAGACAGTAAATCGTCTGTCTGCAATGCAGGAGACCAGGGTTCAATCCCTGGGTCGGGGAGATCCCCTGGAGAAGGAAATGGCAGCCCACTCCAGTGCTCTTGTCTAGAAAATCCCATGGATGGAGGAGCCTGGTAGGCTACAGTCCATGGGGTCGCAAAGAGTCGGACACGACGGAGAGATGTCACTTTCACTTTTAACAGATGCTACACAGCTGGTTTTATGTGAGCTTTTTGTAGGCCCTGCCTCAGGGGCACAAAGAATTTGATAAGATCATCAAAAAGCTATGTATAAACCACATTTTTCCCTTCCTCCCTCTACAGTAATGATAAATCAGGACAAACCCCCAACCTCAACCAGGGCACAAATCTGCTACCACTCGTAGAAAAGTCAAGAGAGCAAGGTAAATGAAAGGTTAGGGAGACCTGGTGACAAATTGAGGTCACTCTGAAAGTGAGAAGATGGCAATCCCTCTCATTATAGCTCCAACAAGGGAAGTCAGGCTGAAAGAGCTCTTTAATATTTGAGTAGGACTGTAGGAAACTTGAGGAAACGAAGCTAAAAGGAAGTGACTAGCCTGTATTCTTTACTACGAAAAAAATACTGTACTCAGAACTCAGAAGTTATAGAGATAAAGGTAAAATAAGCAAGAAAGGATTGACTTGGATCCTTAAGGAATATATTTCCAAGTCACTTAATTTTTGCAACCAAACAATAATGGTCCTTAGAGATAAAATTTAGATTGTTGATAATAATCCAACACTCTTACCCCTCCTGTCATAGTATATGGGGGTCCTGCCCAGGCAGGGCATTGCCTATGGAGAGAGAGGAGTAGTGGTAATAGTAGTAGTATCCGGCAGGGCAGCATTCAGAAAAGGAAACAGAAAAAGCAACAAGTCATGAACTCTGACGTGAGTCTAGTAGGAACAGCAGATGAATGAGCAAGGGAGGCCAACACTTGGCTAAAACCCAGGGAGATCTAAAGGCACACTAGGTGGCCTCCCTCATCCTGTAAAGGGTTCATCCACAGGAGAATAAAATTGAAATGGCAGAGGCTTCACCCTACCTTTACAGCCACACTTCTTGCAGGTGGTGTTCAGGACAGCCTCAAGGGTGATCTTCTGCCCAGTGTAATCCTGGAAGGACCGCCTCCGCCTCTCTTCTTGCCTGTAATGAAATGATACTGACTGTTGGCCCTCTTAAGAGATGTGGCCAGAGATACTACTAGTTAATACTCTATGTTGGTTTTTTGTTTTGTTTTTGGCAGGTAGAAGGGAGAAAGGAAAAGCACTGGGCCTAAGGAGATAGGCAGTGAAAGCAACAACATGAACTAGACAATTTTTTCATTCAGGACAAGGCTCTGAATTGATTACTATGAATAAGACTAGATTTCATCTCACTGATGCACAGGGGATGAAGATACAATTACTCACCTTGCTAGGTCCCCTACAACCCTTACAAGGTTACTCCTGGGTGACCATCAAAGATTTCTTAGAAAATCAAGTCCAAATTTCTTATGCTGGTATTCAAGGCCTTTCACAATCTGTCTCTAACCTACTTTTCTGGCCTCATCTTTACTTGTACAATATGCTGGAGCCAAACCACACTATTTTACCTTCCCCAGATGGCTCATGCTTTTGCTTAGGCCCCTCCCTCTTTCTGAAATGCTTTTCTTCCCCCTTTACTCCCACCTCACCACCTAACTACACCCAAACGTGTCAAGGCTCGGCTTAGTTATTGCTCCTCCTTCTATCAAATTCTCCTCCTCCCAGCCAGAATTAATCTATTTGTTCATAGTCCCATGACACTTTTTAAAAATTCTAAATATATGACCAAAGAATAAAATACACACAGAAAAGTACTCACAAGTATACAGCTTGACTGATTTTTCACAATTTGAAATATCCACATAATCAGTACTCAGAGAAACAGAACATCACCAACACCACAGAAGCCCCTCCAGCCACTGTGCCTCCTCCAAGAACAACCACTCTTCTAGTTCCTAACAGAATAGATTAGTTTTACATATTTTTCTAAGTTAGATCAAGAGAATCAGAGTATGGACCCTTCTGTATCTGGCTCCTTTCACTGCTTTGTGAGATCCATCTAAGTGTTGTGTGTAGCTGTGGATCATTCATTCTCATTGCTATAAAGCATTGTTCTGTTGGTGAATATTTGAGTAATTTCTACTATGAGAGTGCTTCTGTGAACTTTTGGTGAACTTGTATATGTACATGCATTTCTTTTGGGAAACGCCTAACTCCAGGTAGGAGGGGAACTAGTGAGTTACCGGGCATCTGTCTCAGTGGACACTGCCATACAGTGCGTTTACCAGTTACACTGCTACCAGCAGAGCCGAGGCGCCCCAGCTGCCGCAGCTTTTGTTACCTTTACTATAATACACAGGACCTACGCAGAGTATTCTTAGAAAATGTTTAATTGAAGAGTATCACCCCTGATCACTCTTCCTTTCAGACCCAAACTGCATCCTATATACACTTCAATCCTAGCACATATCACACCACATAGTTATTTCCTTCTAGATATGGGCCCGTTTAAAAAATATCTTACTTGTCTTTGTTTCCCTGGCACCTCAGCCCAAGGCGTGGCAAGCAACAGCATCAATGGATGCTTGCTGAAATTTCTTTGTCCTTCATCCAAAATATTTTTCTTTACCTGAATGTCTTTAACTTTGAACTCTGACTTCACCTAGGCTTTTCTAACCTGTTCACTAGCAGGTCTCTCCAGAGTCCAGCAAAAGTAGAGAAATATTTTGCCAGAAGAGCCACATTACCCAGAGCAATGCAGGATAATCAAAGCAGAACAAAGCTACTCACTTCACAAATTCTAGTCAAGTTTTATGGGCAATGAGGGCTCAAGACAGGAAACAAAGTGGATCAAGATACTCCATATTCTGTCCCATTCTTCAAAGTTCAGCTCAAATATCACATCTTCTGTAAAATGCTCCCTGTTACCACAGGCAAAGTTAAATACTCATTTTATTTTACTAATTTGTTTATATTTTGCCTCACCGTCTATTCCACAACCTGATGTGAAAAGCCAACTCATGGGAAAAGACCCTGATGCTGGGAAAGATGGAAGGCAAAAGGAGAAGGGAGCAGCAGAGGATGAAATGGTTAGATAGCATCACCAACTCAACGGACGTGAATTTGAGCAAACTCCGGGAGATAGCGAAGGACAGGGAAGCCTAGCGTGCTGTAGTCCATGGGGTCACAAAGAGTTGGACACAACTTAGCAACTAAACAACAACAACTTTATCACAACCAGGGCTTGAGAAGTAAAGTCTATGTTATATTCTTTTCTATATCTGAGCAGACAGCAACCATCTAGCACACTGTTGTCCAAAAAAAAACACACAAAGCTATAAAGTTCTATAAATTTCTGTCTGTACTGCTGACTATTTACATCTGACTTTATGTCTATGGCTAATGAGCACTTCAAATGTGGTTTGTGATTGAGGAATTAGATGGTAAACTTTATTTACTTTCAATTAATTCACAATTAAATCGCCTGTGTGACTAGTGGCTTCCCAGTTGGGACAGACCACACAAGCATGTGGTTTAAGTTCTAAAGTCTGTTCATATCCCTAGCTTGTGCCCTAGAAGAATCTTACTCAAATGATAGAAGGTCAGCTGTCTGGTATGGGTCACAGGAGAGGGTCCATTCAAAGAGTGAAGCTTGAGGAACAAACACCAAGGTGAGGAGCATGAAGAAGTAAATAGTGAGTTACTTACCTAGGGTTAAAAAGTTTCAATTAAGTAAGATGAGTAAGTTCTAGTGATCTAATGCACAGCATTGTACCTATAGTCAATAATACTGTTAACAATACACTTAAATATTTGTTAAAAGGGTAGATCTCATGTTAAATGTTCTCACTGCAATAAAATTAAATTTAAGAAAACAAGGCAGGTTCTTGGGGATATAACTTGAACAGTCACAAAAACTCCATTGCTTTCAGATGTCATTTGTGGAGCTCAGTTTCAAGTGGCTATGAGTTGCAGCCTAAGCAAACCCTCATTATAATCAATTCCAATCTGCTGTAGATTCAAACATACCATAAGCCAAATCATACCTCCCACCTAACACTCAATTCAGCAAATATGGCACTCACTCCCTTTCTGTCCTTATTGCCATCAAGCTAGTTTAGGCTTCAGTACATTTCACTTAAACAGCAATAACTCATTTACTGGTCTCCAGCACACATAGCAGGATTAATCTTTCATTTTTAAGTTTAACTAATAAGAGGCAAACACCAGTGCTAGTACTAATGATGTGAGGAAGTATACTAAAGTGATAGGACATGGTAGAAAGAGATATATAAATGGATAATTACAGTGTGGTCATACATAAACGCTCTTTCTATACTATGCTGGTTAAACCCAACTGGAAACTGTATTTAGCCCTTTTCCATTTGCAGATTCACTTATTAATGACCTTGTTAATATTCAATACTTTGGGGCCTGAGGGAATGAAATATAAGACCGCTAGATTTTGATGGAGAATGAAAGGTAGTTGTCAAGCAGTGGGTAGCTGAAAACAACATGAAGATATTGAGCCTAACAGGGTGAAGCCAGAAAATGGGGTACCTGGAGAGAATCATCTACTCAGGAGTCTCTCCCATTCAAAGGCTTTAAAAACATTCATATTCTTTGACTGATACACAAAGCTGTCCACAGTCTGACTCCAACCTATCTTTCAAGCCCTACATTCTTGTACCTAACAATACCCTCTTACTTTCTTAAACAAGACTCTTAAAAGTGCCACATGCTTTCCTGCCTCATGCCTTTCCTGAAACTGTTCCTTCTGCTTGCAATACTATTCTTTCCCCTGCTGCCTGACAAAATCTTACCTATTCTTCAAGACTTAGCTCAACTGTCCCCTCTTCTCTGACCATCAAGGCCTGATATCAACTCTTCCTCTTCAAGCTATTTCCTAGAATCTTTCCTTTAAACCACTCTTTTAATATTTATTACATGTTGCCTTGTATCAAAGTTATTTGCATAATTACTTCATTACACTAGGCAGTAAGGTCCTTAGACAGAAACCCTGGTATTGCCATTGTACTTCAAATAGAATAGAAGTCCAATAAATATTTGTCAACTAATAAGTAAATGGATACACTAACTAAACAACTACTATACATCAGGGATTATGTGAGATAAGAAAGAAAGATAAGAGGTGGCCTCTGCCTCATGGCTTTTACTTAGTCTTTCAAAAGAAAGAGTGTGGGGGACTTCCCAGGTAGTCCAGTGGTTAAGACTCCATGCTTTCATGGCAGGGGGCATGAGTTCGATTCCTGGTCAGGGAACTAAGATCCCTGCATGGCATGCAGAATGGCCAAAACATTTAAAACAAATTAAAAAATAAAAAACAAAAGAAAAGGTATGATAATCTCAGATACTAGAGGAAAAATGAAGAAATATTTAAAAACATTAACTACAAGTAGTTGCTATATGTTAAATTTCTACTATAGATTAGACAAGAAAGTGAAAGTCGTTCACTCCTATCTGACTCTTTGTGACCCCATGGACTATACAGTCCATGGAATACTGGAGTGGGTAGCCTTTCCCTTCCCTTCTAAGCTAAGGTTCTTTCTAAACAAGATTTAATTTAAACCATACCATCATTTCTATTACACCAAGATGTAGGTGCCATTCTCTTCGTACAGTGAAGATATACCTTCACTGAGGTTCAGAAAGCCTAGGTAATCTCTTCAGGGTCATACACTAGCTTGGGGCAGAACCAGGGCTCTTTCTGATTCAAGTCTAACTCTAAAACCTGTCATCATTCCACTATAGCCTACAACAAAATACAAATAGTTTACAACAAAAGTTACTGTTCAGCCTTTTGGTCATTACTAGAAATAGCCCATACATAGAAACATGTACAACAGAAAACCAAGGGGTCCTTTCCTTTCGATTTTCTTCCCTCGTTGTAAGAAAGAGATGCAGCTCTTTTATCTTGTTTTATATTTTTACCCTTATAAGAGTGGCTTTAGGAAATTTCACTGCTTTTTAATGTGTCTGTATAGACAGGACTCTTTGGAGCAGAAATAATTTATTACAATGCAATCAGTAAATATCACACTTAACATTTCTGAGCTCGGAATTATAAAAAATTTCAAATGTCAAGTATTTGTCAATAATTAGCCCTACCAAAAAACAAAAAATCAGCCCTTCAAACCTGTCAGCATTTAGAGACTAAACTACAGTAATATGAAAAATTCTAAGTCACATGCAATACCTAGAAGCATCATGTGGGGAAAACAATATTAGTTTTAACATCAGAGAGACCTGGATTCAACCCACCATAACTTGTTATACAATCACAGGCAAGTTATCACCAAGTATCAAGCTAGAAACTAAGAAAATAAAGTAAAATGGAAATAATGCCCACTTTGCAGGTTTTTATAAGAATTAGACACATTAATGTACATGAATCATCTTGCCTAAGTCTGACATATAGTATGTATTCAATAAATATTACTTCCCTTCCTTCATATTCAAAATTATTTTTTTTTTCAGAACTATAAACATAAGGGCTTCCAAACACTGCGTTGGCAAGACCCCACTCAAACAACACTTTTTTTTTCTTATTTAAAAAAATTAAATAACATTATGGCCACTAAGAGCACCAAATTAGCATGAAATAAACAATGTGATATTTATGTAAGAAGCAATAAAATAATGTCATGGTCAACCTGAGGATAAACATATGATTTTAGTTGGCTTTCTGAAACACTAAAAACAGTTCATAAACCCCTCAGCCTCCTTCAAGGGATATTAAAGATCTAGGAACCCCTGATTAGAAACCACTTGTGAAGTGAAAGTCGCTCAGTCATGTTCAACTCGTTGCGACCCCATAGGCTATATAGTCCATGGAATCCTCCAGGCCAGAATACTGGAGTGGGTAGCCTTTCCCTTCTCCAGGGGATCTTCCCAACCCAGGGATCAAACCCAGGTCTCCCGCATGGCAGGCGGATTCTTTAACAGCTGAGCCACAAGGGAAGCCCAAGAATACTGGAGTGGGTAGGCCTATCCCTTCTCCAGCGGATCTTCCCAATCCAGGAATCAAACCAGGGTCTCCTGCATTGCAGGTAGATTCTTTACCAACTGAGATACCAGGGAAGCCCTAGAAATCACTGGCACACCCTAATTTTACTGAGCTTCACAGATACTGTGTTTTCTACAATTTGAAGGCAACCCTGAATTGAGCAAGTCTACTGGCATTATTTTTCCAACTGTATTTGCTCACTTTATGTCTCAGTATCAAATGAGGTAATTTGGCAGTATTTCAAACTTTTTCATCATCGTTTTTTTTTTTAATTTTTATTTATTTTTTTTTTTTTCTTTTCATTTATTTTTATTAGTTGGAGGCTAATTACTTCACAACATTTCAGTGGGTTTTGTCATACATTGACATGTATCAGCCATGGAGTTACATGTATTCCCCATCCCGATCCCCCCTCCCACCTCCCTCTACATCATCATTGTTATTCCATTTGTTATAGTGATCTCTGATACTACTATTGTCATCATTTCAGCACTTTTTAGTAATCAAGTATTTTTTAATTAAGGTATACATATTG
Source organism: Odocoileus virginianus (assembly GCF_023699985.2). Lineage (NCBI taxonomy): Eukaryota > Metazoa > Chordata > Mammalia > Artiodactyla > Cervidae > Odocoileus > Odocoileus virginianus. The sequence continues at coordinate 41,571,666 of NC_069703.1, read as the reverse complement.
CTTTTTAGACACTGTGATATTGCACACTTAATAGACTACAATATACTTTTATATGCACTGGGAAATCAAAAAATTCATGTGACTCACTTTATTAAGGCATTTGCTTTATGTGGTGGTCTGGAACTGAAACCACAGGATCTCAGAGCTATGCCTGTATTCAAGAAAGATTCTGAGACAGCAAATTCCATGCATCACCAGATAGTATCCTACAGAGGAAATCTATTCATAAATGAAAAATCAGAAGAGGCTGATTCATGTCAATGTATGGCAAAAACCACTACAATATTGTAAAGTAATTAGCCTCCAACTAATAAAAATAAATGGGGGAAAAAAAAAGAAAAGTCAGAAGACCTAGTGAAAGTAAGGTGTTGTGTTCGGGACACAGCACATCCCAAGATGCAGGGGTCTAAAACCCCACTAGAGTTGTCCCTTGTACATGGTCTCTGCCTTTTTCAGTCCCAGAGCTAGAGGAAAGGCAATTAACAAGTACCTCACAATGAATGCTTTTTGGCTAACTGGTTAAAGGGTAGAAGCAGAAAAAGAATAAGGGAAAGGAAACTAAATCATTGACAGAGCACTTCTATGCTAGGAGCGGCTTATTTGCATTTCATCTTAGTGTTATCTACAACACTTTCTGGGCTCCCTTGGTGGCTCAGATGGTAAAGAAGTTGCCATCAATGCAGGAGACCTGGGTTCGATCCCTGGGTCAGGAAGGCCCTGGAGAAGGGACTAGCTACCCACCCCAGTATTCTTGCCTGGAAAATCCCATGGATAGAGAAGCCTGGTGGGCTATAGTTCCATGGGGTCACAAGAGTCGGACACAACTGAATAACTAAGCGCGCACACACACACACACACACATAACACTTTCTACCTCTAAAAACCAAAGATCACATAATTCATCAATATCGCAGTCTACAAACAGTGGAGTTTCCAGGTGGGCCTGATTCACTCTATCATTCTGTGGTTTGAAAAGTTATTTTAACCATTCCAAACCTTTTACCTACTCAATGATAACGTTGTTGGGATCAAGGTCCTTCCCAGTCCCTTGGTTGACAACCTTCATGGAGAGGGATACTTTTATCCTATCATTTTTCATCTGAAAAATACAAAAGCAAAATCAGCAAAAGCTCAAAGTACATCATTTGGACTGTTGGCCTAAAATTATCTAAGAATTGGAAGTTTTTATCATGTATCTAACATTGAGTTCCTCTAATGGTCAAGGTCCTGTGCTAGGAACATTTTGGGTACTAATAAGCATAACAGGCAAATTCTATGGCAAAGGCATTTCTGGAAATGGTTTTCTTATCATTCTTGACCCTCCTTAGGGCAAAGACAAAAATGATTGCTCAGAAAGCCGGGGCCTGTGTAAGTAACCAAGCAAAAATTAAAGCTGTTTTTTTTTTATATAGTTCAGTGTAATAATCGGTTCAGAGATCCATGAGCATAGATTAGATTTCAGAACATTCCAGTGGACTAGATCTCCTTTTGGACTTTGTCTAAAAGCTTCTTAAACATGAAGTCAACTAACAGTGTCTTTAAATATGAAGACAGTTGTTAGCCACATTGGTCTTCTTTTGCTTCCTTCAGCACTTGAAGGCCTCTACAATTTTGAGTCTTTATCAGTTACTCTCTTTGCCTGGAATATGCTTTTCTCAACTTTTCACATGACTGGCTCCTTGTCCTTTGGGTCTCAGATGATATACAACCACCACTCACCCAAAAGTCTGTTTCTGACCATTTTATCTCAATCAACCTCCACATCCTTTGACCCTACTACAGCACTTACTATAACCTGTAGTTACTTTTAATTATTTTAGTTTGCTTACTTATCTCCTCTTGTATAGAATGTATATTCTACACAAATTCCATAACCACTGAAGTCATTTATATCTGATTTACTAACTCTTGTATCCCTCAGACCTAGTATATATTAAGCACTCAAATACTGTTGAATATCTCTTTCAGGACTGTCTCCTCTGCCATTCTCGGGGAGAACAGGTCTCAGTGTAAGTGAATATCACTCCAGTGGTCTGAACAGACCCACAAACCCTCAAGTGAGCTGCTGTTAACAGGGTCCTACAGCATTTTCTCAACTTTCCCTCACATAGCACGGTGTCAGGTATTATGAAAAATGACTGTAAACTCTATGTTCTTTTTTGTTTTGGTCCAAATTGAAGTGTATTTGGAAGTTTTCTACTAAAAGACAGTTTCATAGATTTAAGTTTTCTTCTCTCTTTTTGGTTCTTTTTTTCCCCCTCCATATCCATCATTTGGATGAACTACAGGGAGGAAAGTCTTATAGACAAGTACTTATTGGACCACACTTATTATAGTCCATACTATCCTTCTGAGTTTGCGTGACAGACAGACAGCCAAAAGGTTTAAATTCAGGTCAGATTATCAGACACAACTAACAACATATACACACTCATGAAATATCACCATGAAAAACTTAGAAAATCCCAGCTTTACTTAATAGTTTCTAACCAGTTAAAGTTGCACAGAACTTTACCTCTCGGCCAATTAGCTTCACCCACACTTTGTCTCCAACATCTACTATCTCAGAGGGCTTATCCACGCGACAGGATGACATGTGAGTTCGATGGACCAGACCTGGGCACAAGAAGAAGAAAAGTAGTGGGCATGTCTGGTATTCATACTCTAAACAACACAGTAAAGAGACAATGGAAGTTGGGGATTCACTGAAAAAGTTTTCATTAGTTCAAAACTGCAAATTAAAAGAATTTGAGATGACTTTTTATACCTAATCAACTAACAAATATTCTTTAAAATAAAATAATTATGATGTTAAGTGAAAAAAATAAAAATAAGGTTGCCATTTTTAATTTATTAAATTAGCAAAATATTTGGAACAGAATAATATCCAGTGTTGATATAAATATAGTAAAATAAGAAATATTGCTGAAGCTAACATAAATTTTTAGAAATCACTTAGCAGTGGCTATCAAGAGTGATAAAAATATTTAACAGAATTATCAGACATCATTTTCCCTGTCTATACAAGGTCATTTTCTGGGAGAACCACCTTCCTTACATTCTGAAATAATCTGGTCAGTCCTTGTAGTTTGGTTGGAGCTGATCCAACCCCCAACTGTGGGGATATGACACAAGCATCAAGGAACTTCATTCCCTAGGCCACAGCAACTGATTGGTTCAGGGACAGACGCAAGATACTAGCTAAATCAAATCTTTCTCAAGACTTTTGTCAGGATCATAAATTACAAGAAGTTACCAATGCCCATCTTTACCACCAGGTGGCAAGAGTCAGCCAGACGGAAGCAAAGAAGAGCCTGCATAAACAAGAGACAAAGCCCTGAAGGCATAAACTAAGCACCGGATCCAGCCCTGGTGGAAGCTAGATTTATTAATATCTTACACTGCCCAGGGAAATTAGCCAGAAATTTGCAAAATGTTTCTCCTGCATTTCTGTCCCTAGCAACCAAGAGTTCTAATAATTAACTTGACCCATAATCACTTCTGAGACCAAGAAAAAAATCTTATACATAGAAAAATCTACATGTACCTAGAAAAGTGATTTACATCAAAATCAACGTATTTTTAAGACAAAGAAAAAAATGGAAACAACCAAATACCCAACAATAGGGTAACAGCTAAGTCAACTACAGTACAGCTACTTGACAGTCCATTAAAAACAATGTTCAAAAGATTATGTAAAAATACATCAATAATTCATTCTCCTGCAAATATCTGAGTGCCTACTATGTGCCACTATGGCTTCCCTGGTGGCTCAGAGGTTAAGGCGTCTGCCTCCAGTGCGGGAGCCCCGGGTTCGATCCCTGGGTTGGGAAGATCCCCTGGAGAAGGAAATGGCAACCCACTCCAGTATTCTTGCCTGAAGAATCCCACGGTCGGAGGAGCCTGGTAGGCTACTGTCCATGGGGTCGAAAAGAGTCGGACACGACTGAGCGGCTTCATTTTCACTTTCACTATGTGCCACACACTGTAGGAAACAGCATTTCTCATTTAAATAATGAAAATGCTTAAAACAGATTCCAAAAATTAGAAAGGAATAATCCAAAATGCTATAGCAATGGTTATACTAGGGTACAGGATTACAGGTTAATTTTTATTTTCAAATGTTCTAATAATAGAGAAAACTCTATTCTGAGGGAAATGAATATAATAAATACTTATTCTGAAAGAAAATAAACCTGGAATCTAAAGAAAAAATAATAAGTCAAAGATTTCTGTCCAAAAAACTTGCCCTCCCTGAAGTTTCCTGAGAGAATTACTAACCTTTATTCTCAATCTCTCTCTCAGACAGGCATACACAAGGTTGTCAGCACATGCCTGTAACAAAGTATCTGCCATCTGTGTTTGAAGCTCCTGTGGGAAGCCACTCCTTTCCCTGCTCATGGTTACTGGGTCTCTCAGACCTACTTCAGCTGATTCTGGAGGCTGACAGTCTATCTTTCAGTACTGCCAGAGCCAAAGTGCTTTATATATATTATATAACCCATGTTTTAAATTTTAGACCATCATATAATCTTTAAATTGGATAAAATTCATGGATCTGGGATCTTTTCTTTTTCATGATCAAGTAATGAGCAGAGTAACCTAATTAGAAAACCCAGAGGAAATTCAGATGCCTTAAAGGAAAGGGAAACCTTTCATTTTGACGTCTTTTTGGCTGCAACTGTCATCTAATTCTAAACTTCACTTTTTTCCTGAACTGCAAATGGAAGTTGTGAAGGAAATTAATGGTGAACCTAACATACTTGAGAGAACATTTTCTTTCCTGAAACAGGTCTATTTATTGGAATACCACAAAGAAAAAATGAGTTAACCATTTGTTCTCCTATGTGATTCCAAAGTAGGATATTTTTTGGTCCAAGTATCTCTTAAATATGGCATTTTGAAAAGCATTAATAATGAAAAATTATAAACAACTTAAAATGATTATATGATACATGTGAATGATAAACTAATGCCATTTAAATGTTTACAAAAAGTATTTTAAAAGACAAAAAAATGTTTAACATTCATTAAGTGTAAAAGCTACAAAATATATACACAGGATATAATCTTAATTTCAGTATGTTCATTTCTTTTTTTTTCAGTATGTTCATTTCTATGTACATATGTGACTATAAAGAAATACACTGAAATGTTAACAGCACCTATCTCTGTGTGGTAGTAATGATATTTGCTTTGGTAGGTTCTCTCTTATTGTTCCACAAGCATGACTATTTTTAACCATAAAAAATGTTAACTATAAAAACCCAATATATATACATGTTTATAAACAAAATCCAAACATGATATGTACACTATGATTGAAATTTTGTAAAACTATGTCTCATGGACACAGATGAAAAGGGAACATAAAAATTGTTATACTAGTGTGTAGGATTTTTATAGTTGAAACTTAATGTCTTATCTCCTTTGCTTATTGGGTGAATTAAACAAGAGAAATGGTCGAGCCCACAGTCTTGAATGTAAACATCAGGTAGGCAGTTAGATATGTAAGTCCACAGATTAGAGGAGGGGTATAAACTGAAAATACAGTGTAGGAGTCTTCAGCATGCAGATGCTTATATACCAAAATACATTAATCAGACTGTCAATTTAGTGATTGGTTCAGAGATGCACACAATTCACCAAGTTATTAACTTACAATAGAAGATATACTTTTCTTATACCTGGAAGGTTCCAAGTCCTTATCTGGGAAAACTACTCACTGACCCCAGTATCAAATACCTAAAAATCAGATTAATGATTGGGAATTGCTTCAACACGGAATAAGAACAAAAGGGAAACAAACATTTTGCGAGATATTTCCTGTCCATGAAGGTTTGATGGACTTCCTCATAAAAGAATCCATCTCTCTAGTTCCTATTATCAGATTCATTTCTTCCTTAATAAGGTAAGAAACACTGCCAACTTCAGGCTCTCAGGCTTTCTTTTACTATGTTCCAGAGATTGATATCTGCTCATATAATCTCTCCCTAATAGAAAGATACAATCAATTAGATTTCAGTCTATTAAACTGCAATTTCATTCCAATTCTTTCTCCCTGGAATTAAACTCAGATTACCTTGTTGAAGTCTTGAATGTTCCCATCTCTTCAGTCACAGATTTATAGGCAATTACCTGGTATATTTCTATCTGTGGCTAATCCTATAGTCTGTATGGGGGATTCATCATTAGTTTCATTCTCAGCCTGAATTCTTGGTAAGTATCTCATTGTTAACCACACACACCACCAATAGTTGGATTAAGTATATATGGTCAGTCAGCTCAGTTCAGTCACTCAGTCATGTCCGACTCTTTGTGACCCCATGAATCGCAGCACGCCAGGCCTCCCTGTCCATCACCAACTCATGTCCATCAGGTCGGTGATGCCATCCAACCATCTCATCCTCTGTCGTCTCCTTCTCCTCCTTCCCCCAATCCCTCCTAGCATCAGAGTCTTTTTCCGGTGAGTCAACTCTTCACATGAGGTGGCCAAAGTATTGGAGTTTGAGCCTCAGCATCAGTCCTTCCAATGAACACTGAGGACTGATCTCCTTTAGGATGGACTGGTTGGATCTCCTTGCAGTCCTAGTACATATGGTAGAAAACCAAAATAAAACATGAGGCTCCCTCAGTTCGTACTGGATACCTCACTAGATACAGTATGTCCACGCATCCATTTAATCCTTCCTCACATTAGCCCTGTGACATAGGTTCACATGAGGAAATAGTCTAGAAGTAAATTGTCCAAAGTAACAAAGCTGATAAAGAACTGCAATTCAAATGTCTTTGACATCATATTGATACTTCTCCATTATTTTCTTTATTATCAATCTGTTATCTTTTCAATTAAAAAGAGAAAGACGATCCGCAACAATAGAAACACATCTAATTCTTTTCTAGCAAAGCCTCTAAAACAGAAATCACAAAAATGCTTTGCTCATTGTGTCACATGGAGGAAGCAGTCTGTATCTGGATCTCTGACATTAAGTCATAAATGCCCAAAGGGCATATCAAGTCCATCACCATATTCAATAAACCCACTGTGATACTTAAACAGAATGAGTCCCAACTGAGTGTCTGCTGGTAAAAGAAGAAAAAAATTCTGACAACTTGGAAAGAGTTAGAATCTCAACTGCCATATGAAAAAAACAGAATTAGCCTATTACAGTTTCCTTAAAAATATTTTCCAAACTGTTTTAGGTTCACCATTAATTTTACAAACTTCACTGACAATAAAGGAAAGAGGTAAAAATTAGAAACCATTAGAGGTCAGCTGCAGCCAAAAAACATCAAAATAAGGTTTCCTTTACCTCTGGGACATATGAATTTCCTCTCTAGACTTTTCAAGTTAAATTATTGAGCTGGTCAAAGAGTTTCGTTTGGGTTTTGTTACAGAAACACCCAGAATGAACTTTTTTGGCTAACTGAGTATCTTCAAACAGCGATTTACAACAATAATGTAAGCACATAAATTAAAGTGCTTGCACATCCTTTATCTTGTTGGTATTAGGGATTCATTCAGACATTTACTAAACATCCGCCATACTATAAGCAAAAATGGATCCAAGGATGAGTAAGACATGATCCTGCCAGTCAAGAAACTCTAAAAATAACACGCATGGTCCCATTTCACAGATAAGGAAACTAAGGCTCAAGGACTAAGCAACCTACTGTGGTCAAGAAGCTACTAAGTGGTAGAGCTAGGACTAGGATTTATTTTTTCATTTAATAAAATTGGCTGAACATCCCTTATATCTCAGTGCCTTATATCTCAGGCACTGTAGCAGGCCCTGACTCATCTCAGTAGCCTAACTATTACACAACTCAGAGGGTTGACTGAAACTTCACTCATTTTATTACACTATATTGTAATTTCTTTACACCTCTTGACTGTGAATAATCTGAGAGCAGCAGGGACTATGTTTTCTTATCTCTGTTCCCACATAACACAGTGACCGAAACATAGAACTCAGTAATCATTTGTTAAACCTGAATTCACTGCTAAAAATATTTGCACTTCTACCATAAGCAAGGCACTTTAAAAGTGCAATAATGAATAATCTCTACTCTCAAGGTTTTGCAGTTTAGTGCTGGTGGGAAGAGGATAGTAGAGAAAGAAATAACTTCATAAACATATAGGGCTGCACTGTCCACTACAATAGTCACTAGCTACAGATGTTTTAAGTTTGAATTTGATCAAAACAAACAAAGTTTAAAAGTCAGTACGCTACTGTATTAAACAACAGATGTGGTATAATATGAAAATATATTGGTCTTTGTCCCTGCTCCCTACACAGAACTCTCAAAACTCTTGGAATTTCCCTAGTGATAGTGGTGTCTTTGTAATTCATAATAAGCCTCTTTTGATCTTACTAGAGCTTATGCTAAAGAGGGGGCTTTTCTGTGGGGACCCTGGATAATTCTTGGATGGAGCTGTCACCAGAAAGACCAAGTGATGAAAGGATTGGAACTTTCAGCTCCACTGACCTCCAGGAAAGAGTGAGAGGGGCTGGAGACTGAGCTCTATAAAAACCCTTAAACAATGACAGCCAGAGAGTTTATGGGTTGGTGAACACATCAGCTTGTTGGAAGGCGGTATGCCAGAGGACATGGAAGCTCTGTGTACTCCCCACTCCTGTATCTTGCCCTATGCATCTCTGCCGTTTGTCTGTTCCTGCTTGCATTCTTCCTAATAAACTGGCAAACAAAAGGACAGTGTTTTCCTGAGATCTGTGAGCCATTTTAGCAAATTATCAAACTCATAGAGAGGAGATTGAGAGAACTCCTGATTCACAGCAAAGTACTGACTGGAGACATATTTAGTATGTCTTTTGTTACCCAAACATTATTGACCAGAAATGTTTCAATTCTCCAATCAGTTGGCGCCTGGAGAACTGGCTGGTGTTAGACAACACATCAGATAAAGAACATTTCCATCATTGTGGAAAGTTCTATCAGACAATACAAAAGAGGGGAAAGAAAATCTAGTTTACATCTGAATACTAGGAAGCAGTCTTTAACTCAGTAGTGATTTAAAAACTCTAAAAATAGAAATCGGAGAAAAATAACTCAAATTAGAGTCTACCTTCCTGACAGATGTTAAAATCTAGAGACCATTTATTTCATAACTCAGTCTTTTCGGGACTGGACTTAATAATCTTCTTCTATTTAAGGGCAGAGAAAGTACACTGTGGAAAAGTTAACTGCTCAAGTTACACAATGAACCTACAGAAGTGCCCAGGATTAGAACTTGTGGAGTTTCCATCTAATAGTTTGGCTCCCTGAGCTCTCCCACCAAGACTTAGCACAGTTGTCAGACTGACAGATTCACTTGTAAACTGGCAGCCACGATCTGACAGGCATCATCTGACAGGGTGTGGATATAAGTGAGTTGAAGACTAACTGCTGGAAGGTGGCAGGCCTTTTATCCTCACACAGTCACCAAAGTGTCACATAAATGCTCAAGTAAGGATGGGACTTTCAGGTATTGGTGGCTACGGCAAGTACACTGACAAGAAAATCTGTCTTCAGATCTAAAGAGGTGCACACCATACAGGGATGAGGATGAGTTTCATGTCACTAAATCTCAACCAACATGAAAGGAGAAATTTTATTACAGATTGCCGATTGCTGGCTTGGAAACTTAGAAAGCTATTTCTAATTAGCTAAGATGCAATTTGCAGCAGAGTAGTCTCCAAAGCTAAAGGCAAGGTCAGCTTTTATAAAACAACAACAAACATTTTTTTTTAAAATTACAAATAGCAAAAGTTCCTTTTTAAAAAATAATCTTATAGTATAGTTGATTTACAAAGTTGTGTTTAATTTTTGCTGTACACAAACTGTGACAGCTTCCTTTCCATCTCTCCTTTAGCAAACCAAGCTCCCCAGAGGTGACCACAGCTAATTTGTTGACTATTCTTTTAGACTTTCTTCTAAATATATACAATGACATTTAAAATACATAAATATATATTGTTGTGGTTAAGTCACTAAGTTGTGTCCGACTCTTTTGCAATCCCATGGATTTTAGCCCACTAGGCTCCTCTGTCCATGGGATTTCCCAGGCAAGAATACTGGAGTGGGTTGACATTTCTGCCTCCAGGGGATCTTCCTGACCCAGGGATGGAATACGGCACTTGCATTGGCAGGTGGATTCTTTACCACTGAGCTACCTCAGAAGCCATAGGCATATGTGAACATGCCTTAAAAGGGGGAGAGGGAGATAAGCAATTTGGAGTGATTGATAATAGGTTATTGTCACATAAGCATGCTCATGCTCAGTCGTGTCCAACTCTTTGCGACCCCACAAACTGTAGCCCACCAGGCTCCTCTGTCCATGGGATTTCCCAGGCAAGAATACTGGAGTGAGTTGACATTTTCTTCTCCAGGGGATCTTCCCAACCCAGGGATTGAACCTGGGTCTCCTGCATTACAGGCAGATTCTTTACCACTATACCACCTGGGAAGCCGAATAATAGGTACAGAGTTTCTTTTGTATGACAAAAATGGTATCAAACTAGATTGTGGTGATGATTGCAAAATTCTGTGACTATACTAAAAACTACTGAACTGTGCACTCTGAATGAAATGTAGATCTGTGAATTATATCTTAATAAAGCTGTTTAAAATGTTATATAAATGGAACCGTAATACAGGTAAACTTTTGGGATTAGTTTTTTTCACTCAGTATGATTCTCTGGAAATGAATCTAGATCATTGCATATTTTGATACTTCATTCTCATTCCTTTGTATTGCAGAGCAGTATTCCATTGTATGGATATATCACAGTTATATTTTTAATCAGTATCGAGAATGAGCATCTTCTAAGATATTTATTGTTCAACTGCTGTTTTTTCACCTATGAATTATCCTTTCATATCCTTGGCTCCATTCCTACTTTCCTCTTTTCTATTAGCCCTGTGTCATATGGACTGCAAATTCTTTTTTCTCATTTAACTTTGCTTATGATGATGTTTGCAATTATGTTTTTTACTTTTATATAGTCAAATATACCTCTATATTGACTTTTATGTAGTCAAACACTCTTCTATATTTTCTCCTAATAATATATTTATGTACATCTTTCACATTAAGATTTTTAATACATCTGCATCAGGAGGCCTGGGTTCTATTCCTGACCATGCTATAACCTAGCTCAAACATTCTGAGCAGGTCACCAGTCTATGGAATCTACTTAACACAATTATTTGGAGAAACAAATAAAACTATCGATACAAAAAGGATTCTCTAAAAATGTTCAATAGATACCTATCAATTATGAAGAAAATTTAAAGCATTTTATGTATATAAATTTGTACTGGTTACAATACTATTTCCTTTCCCTATGCCACATACTAGAAAACTCACAATGTTGGTCTCAGAGAATAAGTAGCTTGCTCTCCCCCAAATCCTAAGTCTAAAGAGGTCAAGTGACTCAACCAGGATCACAGGAGAAATTTCGGGAAGAGTTACTTCTAGAACTGAACACAAGTGGTTATGCCCCGTGCCCTCCCCAGAAGTCAGAAAAACACCATTCTTCAGAGTTAAGGCTTCCTAAAAATGAATTTTAATCAGTTGTCTGTATTTGTATCTTTATACTAGAAACAAAAACAAACTACTATCTGAAAAAAGTAGAGCTTATAATTAGAGGTGAAAGTAGACAGAGCTAAATGAGAGTGCTGAATTTCAAGTTATTGGTTCCCACCTTGCTTCCGACAGCCTGGGATTTTGATAAAGGCTCCATAGTCTGTGACCATAGCAACCTAAAAAAACAAACAAAAAAAAAAGAATCTTTGTCACACAAATGAGCTCTCACCTGTAGAATTTAACCTCATCTCTTTGAATTTTCACTTGGTACTGACTGCCTGTGTCTGTTGCAAAACTGCCTAAAAGTGATATTCTGTCAAACATGTTTTCTGTTCTTTTTGAGATTTAAACTGACAGGTATGTGTGATTTTAATAAAAACATTGGTGAGACTGGGGTTATGTCAGATGGTATGATAGTACTTGTTGTTCAGTCACTAAGTCATGTCCAACTCTTTGCGAGGCTTCTCTGTAGGCTTCTCTGTCCTTCACTATCTCCCTGAGTTTGCCCAAATTCATGTCATTGAGTTTGTGGTACCATCCAACCATCCCACCCTCTATCGTCCCGTTTTCCTCCTGCCCTCAATCTTCCCCAGCCATCAGGGTCTTTTCCAGTGAGTCAGTTCATTGCATCAGGTGGCCAAAGTACTGAAGCTTCAGCTTCAACATCAGTCCTTCCAATGAATATTCATGGTTGATTTCCTTTAGGACTGACTGGACTGATCTCCTTGCTCTCCAAGGGACTCTCAGGAGTCTTCTCCGACACAATTTGAAAGCATCAATTCTTTGGCACTCAGCCTTCTTTATGGTCTAAGTCTCACATCCGTATAAAGTTACAGTTTATATTATCTGGAACGGTGGTCCCCAATCCAAATAGATAAGTTTAATAATTTGGGTTGGATTGTGTAAAACATCTCTTTTCCCTGAACTCTGAACCAGTAAGACCATACAGCTTGCTCTATTTCACTCCAAACCAGAGTCTTGGGTTTTATCAAGACAATTAAAGAAAAAGTCATTACACAGACAACATCTGACAGAACTTGAAAAGATATAATCAGAAAGAGTTGTCTTTTGCAGAGTTGACCTAAAATAGAGAAGTAAGATGCTTGATGTTAGTCACTCAGTCATGCTCCACTGTTTGCGACTCCATGGCCTATAGCTCACCAAAATTGATGGAGAAGACTCTTGAGAGTCCCTTGGACAGCAGGGAGATCAAACCAGTCAATCCTAAAGGAAATCAACCCTGATTATTCATTGGAAGGACTGATGCTGAAGCTGAAGCTTCAATACTGTGGCTACCTGATGCAAACAGCCAACTCATTAGAAAAGGCCCTGATGCTAGGAAACACTGAGGGAAAGAGAAGGGGGCGACAGAGGATGAGATGGTTGGTTGGCATCACTGACACAATGGACATGAGTTCGAGCAAACTCAGGGAAATAGTGAAGCACACGGAAGTCTGGTGCGTGGTGCAGTTCATGGGATAGCAAAGAGTCAGACACAACTTAGCGATTGAATAACAACAACAAAAGAGGCTTGATGGATCTATGTAATATGCAGGCCATAGGAAACAAAAACATGAGGCCCAAAAGCCTTCTCAAACAAATCATCATCTCAGACTCTACCTCTACTGCTGTCCTCCCCTCTATCCTCTAACCCCTGCTTCCAATTGTGGATTGGGATTAAAGTTGCCACTAAATACTGTATTTATCACTAAATTCATTATTATTTATAAAATATTCAATACAATGTTACACACATAAACTTTGTTCTTTCCAGTGACTTTAAACTTAGTTGTTTCATCTTAGGCAATCACTGTTTATGCTTAAACATAACTAAAACAAGCGGAAGGAAGAAGGGAAAGGGGAAGATAATTTTTGCTGCACCTCTATTCACTGCTGCTGCTGCTGCGAAGTCACTTCAGTCGTGTCTGACCCTGTGTGACCCCATAGACAGCAGCCCAGCAGGCTCCCCCGTCCCTGGGATTCTCAAGGCAAGAACACTGGAGTGGGTTGCCATTTCCTTCTCCAATGTGTGAAAGTGAAAAGTGAAAGTGAAGTCGCTCAGTCATGTCTGACTCTTCGCAACCCCATGGACTGCAGCCTACCAGGCTTCTCCGTCCATGGGATTTTCCAGGCAAGAGTACTGGAGTGGGGTGGCATTGCCTTCTCCCTCTATTCACTAACATATACTAAATACTCACTACATGCAAAACACTATTCAAAGTGCTTTACATAATCCTCATGACACCATATAATGTTGGACTATTATTACTCTCATTTGATGGATGACAAAACTGAGGCATGGAGAGACCAAGTGTTCAGACACACAATGTCCAAAGCTAGTAAGTAGCAGAGCTGTAGTTTGAACCCAGGGAGTCCTTAATGACACTACAGCTGCGCGTGGGTTCCTTTTAACATAAAACTGTTAACAGCCAAAAGCAATGTGACATTTGTTATCCTATCTGCTCCTGGCAACAATCTCAGGGGTATATACAGTGGGCCCCCATGTTCCAGATGAGGCAAAACAGTTTAGATATAGGAAGAGCCCAGGCTTTGAAATGAAAGATGCAGCTTCTAATCCCAGCTCTGCCACTTCTTACCTGTGGAATCTTGAACAGAACTTGCTTTCCCATTTGTACTCATTTTGCTGCCGCAAATAACAAATCAGGTACTGGTACCTGGCATCCAAAGTACATTCAATAAATTGTAGCTTTCTATTAAAGTCTAAAACACTGAAGCACAAAAATGCGAGTGACTACTGGAACAGCAAAACAATTAACTTAGATACAGTAGGCACAGAATCTATATCCTTTGACTCATAATACAGTGCCTCATAGTCCACCAAACATTATCACTACTCACTTCAATGTTAGGATAGAAATAGATAAAAACTTCCACTCTCCTCATTCTTAAATGGGCACTTAAACTAACTCTCCAAGATATAGCATTTAGAATGGGTTAAGAACCAACATTTCTAAACTCCTGTTTTAAAATGACAAATATACTATGTTGGGGTAGAGACCAGGTATTCCCAAAGAAACAGGACAATGAGGCAAATACTGTACTTAAAATCAAGGCAAGGTGGGCTTTAGAGATTAGTTGATCCAATCCTGTCATTTTTCAAATGATGAAAGTGAAGACCAAAGACATGAAGTACTTATCCAAGTTCACAAAGCAAGTTGTTCTCCGTAAAAAGGGCTGCATGGATAAAGGAGATAAAACTTAATATTTTTAGCTACAATAAAAGAAAATCCCTTCTTCTTTCTGGACCAACTAAAGGCACTCTGGCTTTTGCTCCAGGGTTCTAGATAGAGGGCTGAAATGCTTCATATTGTGAAACATCATTATTTAAGGGCATAATTATCTAAACAACTTAAAAGCAGCATCTGGAAACTGAGGCCCAAATCACCTTACTGCTGTAAAAACAGTATCACCTTTCAGTCCTGAAACTTCACTGTCACTTTATGATCTTTTGTGGAAATAGCCTAACAGATCTTAATTTGGCCTATCCCAAAAGAGAAGGTTAATGTGCTCCACAATGAATGCACTCAACTGTTTAGTTAGGAAAACACATTCCTGCCCATTTCTAACACTAGGTGTTTCCATCACTGTGTCTCTTAGGGTGCAGTCAGACTTGAAATTAACAGAATGGCACCTGCCTTAGATGATTACACAGTCTGCCTGGTGTCCCAAGAACAATTAATCAAACAGCTAAGGGGAGAAAATTCAGTAATTATCTCAACTGAACTCAGGGCTTGGGTAAAATGAATTTACCATCTTCAGATTAGACGTTGCATCAGCCTTAAAAGTAGTTATTCCCATAATGTAAACGACGAATCTGAGGCTCAGAGACATAAGTTATCTGTCTAAAGTCACAAAGTTAGAAAGTATCAGGAACAGGTACAGAAGTTTTCTGACTTCTAGTCCAATGTTATTTCCAATTTACCAACACCAATCTTGCTTCAGCATTTCTTTGGCTATGGCTGGGTTAAGCCAAATCCCAAATCTCATTGCTATGCTTGTACCCCCTACCATGCTTAATGGATTCTGGCACCAAGATGCCTCCCAGAGGACAAAAGAAGGATAAATATTAGCTTGTCAGCAATCCTGTCACTGGGCCCCCCAACTATGCTGAGCCTGCTAAGAGAACCACTAGAATATGGGCCACACCACCAGTTTCTTCAAAGGGAACTGATCCTAAAAGGCTTAGATTTAAATTTAATTCAAACATTTATTTACCAAGCACCCGTATGCAAGATACAACATAAGGCACTATGGAATAAAATACAACGTTAAAAAAAGAGAGATGCTCAGTCTATTTTTAAATAAATTTGAATAACTTACCAAGATACATAAGATAAACATAGCCTCTGCTCTCCAGTAACACATATTCTTGTGGAGGAGACAGACATATACACGAGTAACCATAGTATAATATAAACTATAAATGTCATGATAGAGGTACAAACAAATGATGGTAGACAACAAGTTTACCATCTACCTTCCTCCTATATTTCCCAATTTAGTCAAGAGTTCTCTTTCGGATCTTTTGGTTCCACCACACATGTATTGAACAAACCCAGCTGCAGACTTGGAGAACTTGATTTAGAACTTGCCATTTATTAACCATCCGGGCAATTATTTAGCTTCTAAGAAATTTCATTATCCATAAAAATGGGATTAACAATTTCTTCCAAGAAAGTCAATGACACATAACGTGTGAAAGTGCTGACATACATCAGGCTTACAAAAATTTTTTTAATTTTAATGTAAATACTTCTTTATAAATATTAGGCACTCACTGAATGTTTGCTGGATGAATATTCTGAAAAAGTTTCTTCTTTTTAATTTATCGTGAAATTGCTCTTTCTCTAATTCCAGTCACTTCTAGGCATTTTTCAAAATGTGTTCCTGAAATACTAGAACTATAGTTTTAGTATTAAAACTATAAAGTTCTTTCTGAACATTACTCTAGCCCATACATCCTTGACCAATAAAATATAAAACCTACACTCAAGCCCTGTCTCATATAAAAAGATAAAGGTTAGGAGCCACTTTACCGGAAATCTGAGTCAGTTTGTGGAAAGAGCTCCTCTTTCTTTTGTGCACCTGACAAGTGAGGCCTTCATGATCAGAAAAATCAGTTTTATCCCCTGAGCTACTATTTCTTCTTTTCATGCTCTAGTATCTCACTGACCTCTGGAGATACCATAGGCCCTTTAGAAAGAGGACAGAGGTTCTGAAGAGCAGTTGTTTGCTATTTGTCAGAATGTTATCATCCTTTCTATCTTGACTTATACATTACCAGTTGGAATCCACTTAATAGAAGGCTAGAACCACATTTATCTATAATCAACCAACAGTCACATAGTCTGTCTTCAAAGGCCTCACATTATAAGGTGGTAAAACTTTTGTCAACCATAAAGTATGAATGCCATAAGAATGATATAGTTAAAATAGGTACTCATAAGACACTGAAAACAATCTCTTTTGCTTTAAAAGAAGGGAGATAACATTAGGGCTGAGACCTAAAAGATGAGAAGTTGGTGAGAAACCAGGATGGTTAGAGACAACTGCATGTACAAAAGTCCTGAGAAGGAAGCAGGCTTAAGAATGTTTGAAGCTAAAAGGAGCCAGAGTTAGCGTTGTTGTTTTAATGACTAATTCATGTCTGACTCTTTTGCAACCCCATGGACTGTAGCCCACCAGGCTCCTCTGTCCATGGGATTTCCCAGGCAAGAATACTGGAGTGGGTTGCCATTTCCTTCTCCAGGGAATCTTCCCAACCCAGGGATCGAACCGCATTTCAAATCACATAGACAGAGGAGCCTAGAAGGCTACAGTCCATGGAGTTACAAAAACATCAGATACGACTTCGCAATTAAACAACAACAACAAGACAATGAATAGAGTGAAACAAAACAACACTGCCAGAGTAAGCAGAAGCCAAGTCAGGTAAGGGTCATAAAAACAAATTTGGATATATTTAACTGTAATGAGAAGCCGAGAAGAGCTTCAAGAAAGCAGCTTTGTCCAATCTGTTTTTAAAATGATATTCTGCTGGTTCATAATACATTGGAATAGCCGGATCCAAACTAGAAAGAATAAGCTGTACAGGAATTAGTGCTCAATGTATATTGTATAAATTTGTTGAAATCTTTTGGAAAAACAAATAAATAAAATAAAAAAATAAAATGATATTCTGGGCAATTTCCTGGTGGTCCAGTGGTTAGGACTCTAGGCTTTCACTCCCAAGGGCTTGGGTTCAACCTAGTCAGGCAATTATGATCCTGTAAGCTGTGCAGTGTGGCCAAATAAATAAATAAAATGTTATTCCGGTTACAATGTGGGAAAACAGATTGGAAGGGAACTACAAAAGAAGTTGGGAACCCAGGAAAGGCTAGGAAAGAGATGGAAAACTTAAACTAAAGGGGTGCCACAGGGATAAAGAAGTATGGACACAAGAGACATATTTGGGAGGCAGAAAGATAAAACTTGCTAATAGACTGGAGAGAAGAAAAAAGACCAAATCAAGTGAAGAAATCAAGGATGATGCCTGCATTTCTAGTGTGGGTACCTGAATGAATACTGGGTTCATTTGCTGAGATGGGAAAGATCGAAAGAACAGATTTCTTGAGAAAATCAAAAATTCAGTTTAAAACATAAATTAGAGGGAGTTCCCTGGTAGCCTAGTGGTTAGCATTCCAGGCTTTCACTGTAGTGGCCCAGGTTCAATCCCTAGTCGAGCAACCAAGATTCCAAAAGACACGAAGCATGACCAAAAAAAAAAAATAAAATCCCATAAATCAGAGATGCTATGAGGTATCCAAATGAATATGTCAAGTCTGTAGTTAGAAGTCTAGAGCTTAGAGGAGGTACATGTGGGAGCCAGATGTTCTACTATCCCTTCCCATTTAAGCTGTAACGTTCAAGGCATTCTCAAGTACTCAGGAGCTCCAAACCCCGTTGCTTTTCACCCTTAATCTATGCTTAATGTAAATGGTAGGTTTTCAAAGACAAGAGACTATACCTCTCCTTGGAAAATAGTGTAGAGAGCAGGCAAGTTCTCCATGGTCTCGGGTCTTCCTGAATTCATCCTTAATGCTCTATGGTTCCTCCATTTCTCTTCTGCTAAAGCTAACTGAAGTATTCTGTTACAAAGAAATAAAACAAGCAACAATGAGAGACATATTTGTATTTAAAAAAAAAATGTGCTGCTGATCCATAGGTTGTCCCTACAGAATAATACCATTAGAGTTAACACCATGTACTTTTACGTAAACCTCTTGTCCACCGTAATTATGGGGAGTTTTGGAAACCTTGATCTTACTTCTTTTCAGTTTGATACTTACCCAAGGCCATTAGCCTATAATTTTTTAACTGTTATTACTGATACTCTTTTGCCAAGCAAAGGCTTTTGGTGGGGGGCGGGGGGGGGAGGTGGTGGTGAACGGATCTGTAAAAAAAGGAATAATAGTAATAAAAGCTAACATTTATCAAGCACTTACTATGTCCAGGCTCTATGCTAAGTACTGAACATCCACTATCTAATTTAATTCTCAAAATTCTCAAAATGTAGGTTCTATTAATTATCGTATACATGGATGAGATAACCAAGGCTTCCAGATGTCAACTTAATAGGTCTAAGTCAAAAAGCCAGAAAATGGTAGAGTTAAATTCTGGCTGACATCAGAGTCCATGCTTTTAACAATAATGCTGTGCTGTGCTCAGTTGTTGGGTTGTGTCTGACTTTTTGTGACCTCATGGGCTGTAGCCCACCAGGCTCCTTTGCCCATGGAATTTTACAAGGAAGAATACTGGAGCAGGTTGCCATTTCCTACTCCAAGGGATCTTCTCCACCCAGGGATCAAATCTGCGTCTCTTGCATTAACAGGTAGTACTGTACCATCTGGGGAGCCCTTTTAAAAATGATACTAGGCATTGAAATGACTGCAAAAAGAGAGTATAGCTTACTTTTTTCCCTAATGAAATTAAAAACATGCATACTCATTTTAAAAGTTCATATAACACATTAATAATGAAGAAAAGAAAATCATCTTTAATTCAGCCTGATTTATATCCTTTCAGACTTTTTATATGTACAAATGGGTTTTTTAATGGAATCATGAAACCATTAATTAATCTTAATTAATAGCCATTTTCTTCTATATTTTAATAATTCATACACAAATACACACACCTTTTTTTAATGCCTATATAATAATCCCATTGCTGGATGCACTGAACTTATTTATCTATTTATGAATCATATCAAAATGCAGATTGCAATTCAGTAGGTCTAGGGTGGTTCCCGGAGAAGGCAATGGCACCCCACTCCAGTACTCTTGCCTGGAAAATCCCATGGATGGAGGAGCCTGGTAGGCTGCAGTCCATGGGGTCTCTAAGAGTCGGACATGACTTCACTTTCACTTTCACTTTTCACTTTCATGCATTGGAGAAGGAAATGGCAACCCACTCCAGTGTTCTTGCCTGGAGAATCCCAGGGATGGGGGAGCCTGGTGGGCTGCCATCTGTGGGGTCGCACATAGTCGGACACGACTGAAGTTACTTAGCAGTAGCAGTAATAGGGTGATGCCCAAGAAAGGGCATATCTAACAAGCTCCCAGGTGATACTGATGCTGCCAGAGTAGCAAGTCTCAGGACTCTGAAGTTGGAAGAGATCTTAGAGGTACTCTTGCTCAGCTTTCTGGTTTTAAATAGAGAGGAAACTAGCAACCTAGTAGCTCTTAACCATGGCTCTTTACACTGCAGGATAAATCACTGCTGTGCTGTGTGCTGTGCTAAGTTGCTTCAGTGATAAGTCGGACTCTCTGAGACCCCATGGACTATAGCCCACCAGGCTCCTCTGTCCCTGGGATTCTACAGGCAAAAATATTGGAAAGGACTGCCATGTCCTCCTCCTGGGGATACTTCCAACCCAGGGATCAAACGTGCCTTTCTTATGTCTCCTGCATTGGCAAGGAAGGTTTTTTTTTTTTACCACTCACACCACCTAGGAAGCCCACAGTGCAGTACAATCAGTGCTTTTAAAAAAAAAAGTGATTAGGTTTAAAGTATTAAGAAAACAAGAAAGAGAAGAGAGGCCTGGGGGAAACAAGGAAGTTCAAAAGGTGACAAGCAGACCTTTAAGAATAAATGGAAGTCCTCTAGCAGAGAATACTGTTTGTTGGCCTCAGTAAGCATGTTTGATTCTTTGCGAGCCACTAGACATTAAGACCTGAAACTATTTCCCTTGAGTTTTCATAAGCAAATACTTCGTCTTCTCCTGAACCCTGAGCACATCCCCATACTTCCAGATAATTACTTCAGGTCCTACTTTTGGAAAATCTTCCTGATTTACAATGACCATCCAGTAACTGAACAGTCTCACTTAAAACAAAAATGAAAGAAAATTCTGTCAGCCTTTCAAATTCTAGTTCTAAAACATCCCAACACCCAGGAACATCCCTGGCCTTGAGTTCCATAAGACAACTCATATCCTTAAAATAAACTTGCCCTTTTTTGGTTAGGTCAGCCAGAGATGAGTTTTATTACTGATTTGACAGTTCCTGAGAAATGGCTGATAAATAGCTTAAATCTAAGCATCATAGCCTGATTGGATCCTGCCTCTTCCAATTTCCAAGCCATGCAGTCTCATCTCTAGTCCCTCCCTTCCCTCAGCCCAGCTTCCTCACCTCATATCCTAGAACAAAAGTTATTAACCTGAGGCCAATGACTCTTAACAAGAAACCTCAATTATCCCTTCAACTCTTGGACCACTACTGAGGTACAGACTCCGTACAGGCATCAGCAGCTAGGACATCTAAATTAAATTCAAACAACCTACTCTATCAACTGTTCTTCTCTAAACAAAAGTCACAGAAAGAGCTATACAACTTTAAGTTATTTCTTACAGATTTTTGCTGTGATAAGAGTATCAACAGCTAAGCTTAAAGCTCTCCTATTTGCTCCTTTTTTAGAACAGTAGCTTGAGAAACCCTATGAAATTCTTCAAGCAGGAAACTGGGATGCATTTTTGAGAGAAATCTTATTATACAACAGTAATAGGCTTACAATTTCAGGACTGTAAAGGGTTGCCATTTTTTTAAATGGTATTTAGATTTTTTTCAAATTATATTCTGCAGAAACCTAGGGTTTTATAATGGTTATTCAAATGGAATACAAATTGGAAAAGAAGTAGAACTGTCACTGTTTGCAGATGACATGATACTATACATAGAAAATCCTGAAAATGCTACCAAAAAACTACTAGAGCTCATCAATGAATCTGGTAAAGTTGAAGGATACAAAACCAATTTAAATACAAAGTAATATACAGAAATCTGTTGTATTTCTATACACTAACAATGAACTATCAGAAAGAGAAATTAAGGAAACAATTCCCTTATAATCGCATCAAAAATAATCAAATACCTAGGGAAAAATCTACATAAGGAGGCATGGTAGTTATCTAGAAGCTTCTCAATAACTCAAGTTCATTTTTAAAAAGTCTGTTCTGAGATATCTAAGGACCTCAAAAAAGTAGGACCGAGGCCAACCAACCAAAACAGAGTGTCCATGCTAAAGACGAGGGAGCACAAGCAAAATAAATCAGAGGAGAGGTCTCACCCCAGCAGTTGGGAAGCAAGGAGCCTCGCCCCAGTAATTAGGTAGATGCTGATCATCTTTTTTATTTTTTTTAAATATTTATTTATTTAATCTATGACTGTGCTGGGTTTTCCTTGCTGGGCCTAGGCTTTCTTTAGTTGTGGCACAGGCTTCTCACTGTGGTGGCTTTTCTGTTGTGGAACACCAGCTCTAGGGCCAGGCTTAGTTGCCCCACAGCATTTGTGAATTTAAGTTCCCAGACCAGGGAGAGAACCCGTGTCCCTGCATCAACAGGCAAATTCTTAATCACTGGACCACCAGGGAAGTCCTAAACACTTGATTATTGCTGATTCCTACTGCCCTCCCAGCTTTGGGATGTGTTATGGTGGGGCACGGGGTGGATTATAGGATGGGGCCTACTTTTAACAGTATGTTCTGCTTTGATCTGGTTTACCTATTAAGCTTTTTTTTTTTTTAATGTAACATTTCATTTGGAAAAAAACAGTTATGTTGCTTTTAAAAAGTTTATAAAACATTGAGATAGGTATAGTAGTCTAGTTCAATAAGACCAAATCTGTGGACTTAAAAGGCTTAGTAAATTGACAAGGAATGAGGTATACCATTTGGAGTTGCCTTGGAATAGTTCTAAAGACAGAAAATCTCCCTTAATTGTTTCATTGACTGCTTTAAGTAACTATGATAAATAAGGAAGCAATAGGGATCCAGTTATTTGCCACTTCCTTCCCAAAACAAAGGGCAGCAAAGAAAATATAGTGTGGGAATGGAAATGGGAACAGAAGGTGTAGCATGGGAATGGGAGGTGTAGCAGGGGAATGGCAGCCCAGAGTGAAGCTAGAGCCTATGCTGGGTGAAGAGGAAATTTGCAAAGAAGAGCAATCCAGTGTGGGGAGAAGCAGTATGATGAGGATGTCTGCACACTGGGGTAATCCAATGGAGAGTCAGTGCCCAAGGCTGGAAGAGCAAGGTGTGAGGATTTGAGGTAGTTAGGTAAGGTTAATTTTCTGATTTTAGAAGTTATATTATAGTTACACAAAAGAATGTCCTTGTTTGTAGAAAAACTAATTCATGGGAGACGGGGCAACAGTCAGCAACTTAACTTGCAAATGATTAATTAAAAAGTGTTTTTTGTACTGCACATCCATAATTTTGTAATTTTTCAGGCTTTTTTTTCATGTGCCTGCAATTGGGGAAAAAAATAACCACATCCTCTTCTCCTATCTCTCAAGCAATGAGAAGTTCATAGAATATTAAATTGGAAAGATACTACTATATAGCCACTTTGGAACTTGATTTCATGTGTCGCCTTACTGATCTGGCTCAAGATTACAAAACCATGCGTGATGGAGATGGGATTCAAATCCTATTTACTAATTTTTTTCTTTTTTTTTTTCTAGATTGTGAAATTCAAAGCATGCCCTTGTCTTGATCATCACCAGATCCTTTAAATCGTCAGTGCTTATCACAGTATGGAGCACACAGAAATGTATAACTGTCAACTGAATTACTGAAGTACTTAATTTTACTTGATTTTAAATTGTTAGTTAATTTATCAATTCAGCACCTTCATTGACGTTTATATGTCAGGCTCTGTGTTAGGCACTTCATAAACCTCCTTTCAATTCTTATAACAACTCTAAAAAGTAGATATCTCCATTTTAAAGGAATGAAGTAACTTGTCCAAAATTCACAGCTAGTGTTAGTCATTCAGTCGTATCTGACTCTTTGTGACCCCATAGACTGTAGCTTGCCAGGCTTCTCTGTCCATGGGATTCTCCACACAAGAATACTGGAGAGGGTTGCCATTTGCTTCTTTAGGGAATCTTCCCAACCCAGGGATCTAACCCAGGTCTCCTGCATTGAAGGTGGAGTCTTTACCACCTGAGCCACTACAGAAGCCCCAGAATTCACAGCTTTAAAGACACAAACTTTAGGCGGTGCCAAGAGACACACATACTTGCCACTAAACCATCCTTTTCATCACCATCTCTGTCCTCAGAAACTTCCTAGTCATGTAAGTAAGGATAATGGTGACCCATTACAATGCAGTAGATCGGTGCTTCAAAAAAGTGATTAGGTTCAAATTATTAAGAAAACAAGAAAAAGAAGAAGGGCCTGGGGAAAACAAGGAAGTTGAAAAGTTGAAAAGGTGACAACTGACTAGACCTTTAGTGATAAACGGAAGTCCTCTAGCAGAGAATACTGTTTGTTGACCTCATAAGCATGCATGCCTGCATACTCAGTTGTGTTCAACTCTCTGCGACCCCAAGGACTGTAGCCCATCAGGTTTCTCTGTCCATGGGATTATTCCAGTAAGAATACTGAAAGTGAAAGTCACTCAGTTGTGTCCGACTCTTTGCAACTCCATGGACTATACAGTCCAAAGTGGACTGCCATCTCCTCCTTCAAGGGGATCTTCCCAAACCAGGGATGGAACCTGCATCTCCTATACTGGCAGGCAGAATCTTTACCACTAAGTCACTTAGGAAGTCAACCTCCTAAGAAACCAGGACCTACTGACCTCTATTTTCTCCCAATCTATCAGCCTTCTCCTTTTTCTTCAGTTTCCTCCTTATCCAGCTTAGACTCTATAGTCCATCATTCAAATAACAGCCTAACTTCCCTTTAACTCTGTCTTTATAACTCACCTAACCAGCAGCACCTCTACGCTGATGGAATGCAGCAGATATCAGAACCCATTCTAACTAGGTTAAGCAGAAAGGGATTTACTGCCAGGTATTATGTGACTTACAAAATTACTGGAAGGGCTATAAGAAGTATTGGTAGAACTTCCCAGGAACAACTCCTAACCCACAAAACAACAGTTTTCACCATGATAAGAAAGTTATGGCTCTCACTACAGAAACTCACAGAATCAAAAAGCCTCTGCTTTATTTGTCAGCAAAACGGGGCACCTTTCACCCTCCTCCTCTCACTTCTAAATTCAATTCTCATCTTAGGTGCAAAGAAGTCCAGGAAATCTCTGGCTCTCAGTTCCACCAATATCCCAGTCTTCACTGCCAGCAACTCTCAACTAAGTGGTCTATCTGCATCTATCTCCACTCCAGGATATTCACACTACCAAGCCTGAGGCATCAAGCTGCCTTCCCAGCACCACCACCCACTCCAACCAGCAAAAAAAAAAAAAACAAAAACAAAAACCCCTGTGATTGCCCATTAATCTTAAAGTAAAAGATACAAAGTCTGGCCTCTACCCCCCTCCAGCTTCATCTTGTACCACACTCCCCTTCATTCTCTGTCCTGGCTACAATGGCCTCTTTGTGCCTTTTAGTCATTTTTCTCGCATTTGCCACAGGACTTCTGCACATGCTGTTCTAGATGGAACATTCTGCCTTCCTCGCTTCACCCAACTAATTATAATTCTTCCCTGAGGATATCAGTTCAGGCATATTTTCCTCAGAGAAGCCTTCCTGTTTATTCAGGCACTCAAAACACCACGTACCTCTCCTAGGTAGCACACACGTCGTACTTCACATTTCCTAGTGAGATCACAAGTGAGCATCTATTTTCCCCCAACCCCGGACTCAAAGCTCTTAAGTCAGGGGCCATGTTTGGTTCACAGTGTCTCCCCAGCACTCTACATTAGTTGGATGACGGAGAAGAAGGCCTAGTTCACAGGTCTGAGTCCGAATTTCTCAACAAAACTGTACTCTGGAGGCCAAGACTCAGACATTTCCTTCATCTCTATCTTTCTCAGGAGCACTGAGGAGGCGCTAATAAAGGCTGCGGAAACATGGCAGTGACAAGTCGGCCTCCTCAATCAGAAAGGACCCTGGTGGAGGTTAGGAGATGGGCCTTTTCTCCCTGGGAGCGCCTGGCTCAGGGCTCTGCACGGAAGGTACTGTTGAAGAAGTCAGCCATTGAGGGCCCCAGGCTGGTGCAGAGACTCCCAAAACTCTACTCCAGGCTAGAAAGGGAATCCAGGCTATGTGCTAAGTCGCTTCAGTCGTGTCCGACTCTGCGACGCCGTGGGCTGTAGCCCGCCAGACTCCTCTGTCCGTGGGATTCTCCAGGCAAAAACACTGGAGTGGGTTGCCATGCACTCCCCCAAAGGATCTTCCCCACTCAGGGATCGAACCTTCGTCTCTTAGGCTTGAAACTCAGGCTACTACACACCAGAGCTAGGAACTCGAGGCCCCCCTTTGCTCCTTGCAACCAAACCTACAGCTGAGAAGGGCCAGCCTCAGACCACACAACGGAGGCGCCTCCTCCAAATCCCACAGCCACCCGCCCCTCGACCTTTCTTGCACTTACTCGTAGTCAGCTTCTGATCTTCCCCTTGCAGCATTGCGCGAAACACCAAAACCCAGTCAGTGAGCTTCCACCCACAAGACACAGCGCGCCTAGGCGGGACTCCAGCTCCATCCACCAATCCTAAATTCGTACCCTACTGATGTCAGAAAGAACTGACCAATAACAGGAAAGTTCTCAGGGGGCGGTGCTGAGAGGTATATTGGAAGTCGATTGGGTTCTATCGGCCGGAAGTTCTACGGGAAAGACTAAGTCCGAGCCAATCGCGAGGTGCCTGAGGGTGTCGGCGCGGTCAGTGGCGGCCTGAGGAGAGCGGCTGCCGCCATGATAGAACAGCAGAAGCGTAAGGGCCCAGAGTTGCCACTGGTCCCAGTCAAGCGGCAGCGACATGAATTACTGTTGGGAGCGGCAGGGTCAGGCCCTGGAGCCGGGCAGCAGCAGGCGGCGCCGGGAGCTTTGCTGCAAGCGGTGAGTATAAGGAGCAGGCGGCCTTCGGCCCTCAGCTCATCTTCCTCTCCAGCGCTTGCACCTGGTGATCCTGCGCGGCCCTTAACCCGCACTCCCTAGCGGAGCGGGACTCTCCTTGGAGTTAAAGCAGAAAAACACAGTAAAGGCGGCGTACACCCAGCGGTTCTCCCTGCATTTCTCCCTTTGACGCTCGTTTTCAGCGTCTTGACCGCTCTGTGAGGAGGTGTTAGAATTAAGAGTTAAGGATCTTGAGCTTAGAACCGGGATTAGGGTTTTGACTTATTAAATGTTCCAGGGATCCAGTGTAGAATAAACGATAAACGTTCAGAAAACTTGGAAGATTGGATGGATGGATGGATGGATGGATGAACGAGAGAAGGGAGGAAATGAATGCCT
This sequence comes from Odocoileus virginianus, assembly GCF_023699985.2. Lineage (NCBI taxonomy): Eukaryota > Metazoa > Chordata > Mammalia > Artiodactyla > Cervidae > Odocoileus > Odocoileus virginianus. The sequence continues at coordinate 41,544,317 of NC_069703.1, read as the reverse complement.
CTGGCTCCTTTCGGGGACTTGGGACACTTGCTTTTCCCTGTGTTTCTCTGCACTGGTATTAGTAATAACCAAAGAATAGTTACCATCTATTAAGCCCTTGTGCTATGTAAATGAAAACTCCTTTAATCTCGGTAACTTCCTAAGAGTTAGGAAATATTATTATCTTATTTTGTAGACGGGGAAACAAATTTATATAGTAAGTGATAGGACCTCCCTCATAGCTCAGTTAGTAGCGTCTCCCTGCAGTGCAGGAGACCTGGGTTTGATTCCTGAGTCAGGAAGATCCCTGGAGAAGGAAATGGCAACCCACTCCAGTATTCTTGCCTGGAGAATCCCATGGACAGAGGAGGCTGGTAGGCTATAGTCAGTGGGGTCGCAAGAGTCAGACATGACTTAGTGACTAAACCACCAGGAACAGCTTTTAAACTCAGAATCCATGCTCTTAACTACATTTCTTGTGAAACTGAGGTGGTGATCACACCTCTCCCTCTATCCTGTTAGGCTCAGCTGAGGAAATATAGGTCTTCCCGTCCCCCCACAACTCCTCAACCAGCTGGTCAGCAAATCTTGGCACCACCCTCAAAATATATCCAGACTTGCTACCACTTCTACCACCTCCCGGCTTCCGTGGTGGCTCAGACAGTAAAGAATTTCTGCAATGGGGGTGACCCAGGTTCAATCCCTGGGTTGAGAAGATACCCTGAAGAAGGAAATGGCAGCCCACTCCTTTTTCTTGCCTGGGAAGTCTCATGGACAGTGGAGCCTGGCGGGCTACAGTTCATGGGGTCAGAAAGAGTTGGACATGACTGAGTGAGTGACTAACACTTTCTACCACCTCCGTCACTAGCTCCTGGTTTAAGCCATTATTATCTCATCTGACATTATTGCTGTAGGATCCTAATGGTATTCCTGTTTCTGTTCATGGATGCTCAATCTGTTCTCAACCCAGTAGCCAGAGGAATCCTTCTAAACATAAGATCATATTACCCCCTGCTGAAAACTTGCCATGGTTTTTCACATCAGTCAGAGTAAAACTGAAATCTTGGCAATCTTTTGCCCTCTTTGATTTGACCTCTCTGATCTACCAATTTTCCATTGCTCACCTTTAACCAGTCACAGTGGCTTCCATGCTCCTGCTACAAAGTCTTGCAGTTGCTGTGCTCTCTACTGAAATACTCTTTTTGTAAGTGTCCACATGGTTTACACACTCAGCTCTTGCCAGTCTCTGCTCAGATAACACTTTTCCACTTTCCTGACCAGCCTATTTTAAATTGCCATACCCTCTGCTCACCCACATTGCTGCTTTGTTTTTCTCCATAACACATGCCACCGTCTATATGTTCTACTTGTTTCTGCTCACCCTCCCTCCTTTCTGTCCTTCCCAGTAGAATACAAGCTTCATTTTTTATTTTGTTCAATACTGTTTCCTAAGTGCCTGGGACAGTATCTGATACAGTATTTCTTGAGTAAATGAGTAAGCTAGAAACTGCTAAAGAGATTTGCGGATTATTAATAGTGTACTTCTGTCTGACAAGAATATCAGCACAGGTTTCTTTGAATTGCCCACAACTATGTCTGGTCTTAATGTCCAAGACCATAATCAAAACTACTTTCTTCAATAACCTGTACCTTGCAGGGTTGTTGGAAACCTTAGTTCAATCATTCATTCATTAAACCAACTAGAGACTGGGAAAACAGTGTAATGTTACACTGGTAAGTTTCCTGCACTACAGAACTTTTCTTGTGGCAGAGCAAGGGAGAAAAATTGTAAACAAATACATAAGAAACATAATTTCAGATAGTGATAAGTCCTTTGAGGGAAAACAGTAGTGTTGATCAAATGCAAAAGAGAGGTTCGGTGCTGCTTGGGCTTGAGTATTCCAGGAAAGACTTTTTGGAGAGAGGGCATTGGAAAGGAACCACACACAGAAAGATCTTGGGGAAGAGGCCTCCTGTCAGGGGCAACAAAAGATCCTGAGGCAGAAATAAGTTTAACGTGTTTGAGGAATTAAAATTTGGCTATGGGAGAGCAAGTGAAGGAGGAAAGTTAGTGTAACAGACACTGGAAACTTCAGCAACAGAGTATCAGATCGGAGGCATAAGTTATATGAGAAGACTTGCTATTCTCTAAATCAGGAGAAATACACTCCATCATTGTTTCCATTGTCTTTTTCTTGTACTCCCCATTCCCCAACTTTTCAGTCTCCTTTGTATGTAATGACTACCCTGTACTTCTCTCATTTGTTCAGGGTCCTCCAAGATGTTCCTCCCTTCAAGCCCCAATCATGCTTCTCTCAGGACATGAAGGGGAAGTGTATTGCTGCAAGTTTCATCCCAATGGATCCACCTTAGCATCTGCAGGATTTGACCGACTAATATGTAAGGCATAATTTTTGAATCTGGAGTAATTGCTCTCTGCCAAATACTGATTATTTTTTAGAACTTTCAGTGCTAGGTATCAGTCTAAATTGATCACATAACAAACTGTGTGGCTGATATGCTAAAAGAGAGTCATGAAAATACTGAATGATTTTGGGTGTAGAACTTAGGGTCCATGTGGTAAATACAGTAGGAGTTATATCACCTGCTGGAAGGTGAGCTCCTCTAGTTTGGGAATTTCCTCTTCATGGAGGCAAATCTCAAGCCGATTTAGCAAGCCTAAACTTTAAGATCTATACTTTGAGGCTAATGAGAGTAAGGAGGAGAGAGAGAACTTTTTCCCCAAAGATATGAGGCTCTCTTGATCAATAGCCTCTGAATCTTAGCATTCAGGAAGGAAGGAGGAAATCCTAACAGGGCAACTCACTTGGATAATGTACTTGTCTCTTACTTGGATCTGCTACCAGATTCTCAGCTTCTAGTCAGGAACATCCATTTGGGGAAAATAAGTAGAAATCATATTGAAGAACTAATGAGAAAAAGCAAAAAAGAAGGTAACAGAAACATCTGATACTTTTTCCTCTGGCATCCTTTGCCACATTGTGAGATGAAATGGGTCCTTTTACTCCGTTCTTTTAACTGTGCCTCAGGGTGAATGATGTCTGTTTTGATTTCAGTTTCTAGTTCTGTGTTCCTTAAACTTACTGGTGGCCGACTCTCTGGAAGGCTTAGGGATCTTAGCTGAACATACTTTAACTACTGATATACTTAATTTCATCAAACAGACTAGAAGCAGTTTTATCATCAGGAAAATAACTCTTAAGTAGCTTATTATGTATATAGTGTTCTTTAATAATATTCATCAAACTTCACTCTGTGTTGGACCAAGCCCCCTGAAAATTGGAACTGTCTCTATTCATTTACCTTATTTTATCCCAGCACTTGGATAGGTATTTAGTACATGTACACTAAGTAAATGTAGTATAAAATCATTGCTTTGTGACCTTCAAGTCAGTTGCAGCTTCCAGAGTTTCCCGCAAGTACCATCATGTTGCAGTCTGCTTCTACTCATAGGAGACAACTAGCTATGAGTGCCAACTTTTTTAAAGTATGGGAGAAAAATTAAGATTTAAAAAATTATATCCATTATCTAAAATGTTTTTATTTTATGAAATGTGAAAATGCTGTGTTATTTTTGTTCTAATGTAAAGAAGATTGATATTGCTGATAGAATTAATAGTGTTTCAAAGGAGTATAATTTCAGAACTGTTGTTCTAGTGAATTCTTAAGTACCCTTTCCATGGCCAGTAATAGTTTTATTTTGCCTAGTAATGTTCACAGAACCCCTGTCTCCCTAACAGTGTTGTGGAATGTCTATGGTGACTGCGATAACTATGCTACATTGAAGGGACACAGTGGAGCAGTGATGGAACTTCATTACAACACAGACGGCAGGTAAGTGTTTTGCATAGTGGATGACAGCTGCTTCTTATATTAATTCTTGGCGTCCTTTCATATTTCATCCCTGAATTTTCTCTTAGGAGATTGTGCTATCAAAAATTACTGCATTTTGGACAACCACTTTATCATCCTATCACTGTCTCCCCAAGTAAGGTGTTTATTGTTCAATATGAAAGTCACTCAGTCACATCTGACTGTCTGTGACCACGTGGACTATACAGTCCATGGAATTCTCCAAGCCAGAATACTGGAGTGGGTAGCTGTTCCCTTCTCTCGGGGATCTTCCCAACCCAGTGATCGAACCCAGGTCTCCCACATTGCAGATGGATTCTTTACTGTCTGAGCCACCAGGGAAGGCCATTGTTCCATGTATGCATTCATAATATCTATCTAACATTCAACAGCCAGAAATTTTTTCCTTTTTAAGACATAAAATATAGTAGAAATTAATTATTTTTTATTATAAAAGTAATGAAACAATCTGTTTCAAGAAAACTAAAAAAAAGGCAGGAAAATGACAAAGTACACCACATTTTTACCATTCCAAAGATAATCGCTGTTAATATTATGGTATATTTCTCTCAAGATTTTTTCCTATTCAAAACAGTTTGATTTTTATGTACGTATTAGAACTACTTGTGTAAGTTCCCTGGCAGTCCAGTGTTTAGGATTCAGTGCTTTCACTGCCATGGCCCAGGTTCAGTCCTGGTTGGGGAACTAAGGTCCTGTAAGCCATACAGTCAAAAAAAAAAAAAAGAAAGAGCTCTTATACAATACAATCTTGTCTGCTGTTTTTTACCCTTAACATTATTCAACTGTCATTATCTGTTTTTTGTGACATTTATTATAAATATTTTATCAATTGAATAACTACAGATGATATGAAAATGTAATTCTACAAAGTTAATTAATCCCATTCAGTATTTCAATAAACATTTATTGTCTTACAGCTCTTACCTCTAAAAATTTTAGGGTTCCTTGAATGACTAGGTACATAGCCTTGTGTGTAGTTTTCCTGTTTGAGTAAAAAAATCATTATAAAATCAATCATAACTTAGAAGTCATTCTCAGAGGCAAAATAAAAGCTTTGATTTTTAGAGAAAGAGTTAGATTTACTGAGCCAGGAATTGCTACTATCTGTCTTACTTCTGCAACGGGGAGTGATTATGCATTTTCAAGTGGAAGGATGTGTAAAGTGTAGTATATCACAAAGAAGGGAAAGATTGAGAAGACTGCCATATTAGATGTACAATATGTCATGTGGACTGACAAGTGGGAAAATTTTTTTACATTTATTAGAGTAGACCTTATAATTGGGTCTAGACTACCATTAGGATTTTGGTACATTGGGTGAGACATTCCCAAAGCAGGTGCCAAACTGTCAGAGCACAGCATGTTAGTGATCTTGAAGACTTGGGTGCATTTTGACAAGTAAGGAAGATAGATTGCTATTCCTTGTCTTCACTTTTTTTTCTTCCTCTTGCTTTCTAGTATGCTCTTCTCAGCGTCCACAGATAAGACTGTGGCGGTGTGGGATAGTGAAACAGGCGAGAGGGTGAAAAGACTGAAGGGGCATACTTCCTTTGTGAATTCCTGCTACCCGGCCAGGAGGGGCCCCCAGCTTGTCTGCACGGGCAGTGACGACGGCACGGTTAAGGTGGGTGTCATCTGCCTCTGTGTTGAGGGTTTCTGAGGTGACGAAATGTGAAATTTACCTTGTCTCCCCACCTATGCTGTACCCTTCTCTCCACAACTTTGTTTGATCATACATTTCCAAAAACAGACACTTTTTTTTTTTTTTTTTCAGACACTCTTTAAAATACATTTCAGATACTAAGCAGTTGTGGTTTTTTTTCCTTCTTTGATGAATCCTACAGACTGTTACAACCATGTAGAACAGTTGTCACTTGGAATAAAGTAGACCACCATCCAAGAATAATTGGATTCTTGACTTAGTGTTTGTTTAATTATGTGACACTTTTATGATCCTCAGTTTCTCAGTCTTTAGTGACAATAATATAAATTTCTTATAAGGATGTTGTGAAATTTAAGTCAGTATATAAAAAGGTCAGTATATGGTTTTAGTTACAAAGGATGGGATGTTAAAGGTCATTTAACCCAATGAGTTTCAACCTTTGTGAATATCAGAATAACCTGAAAAACCTGTTAAAAATACCCAGATTATGGTTCAGTAGGTCTAGAATGGAATTTTTTTTTTAAATAAAGACTTTTTTTTTTGGCCACACTTCGTAGTGTATGGGTGTGGGATCTTACTTCCCCGACCAGGAATTGAATCCTGGCCTCTTGCATTGGAAGCATGGAATCTTAACCACTGGACCACCACAGGGAAGTCCCAAGGCTTTAATTTTTAGAGTAATTTTGGGTTGACTGCAAAATTTAGGGGAAGGTACAGAGATTTCACGTTTAACTACTACCCCTACCATGTGTTGCTTCCCCTACCAGAATGGTGTGTGTTTTACAGTTGATGAACCTACATTGGCACATCATTGTCACCCAAAGTCCATAGTTTACATGAGGGTTCACTTTCAGTGTTGTACATTCTATGGGTTTGGACAGATGTGTAATGACATGTATCTGGCACTATTGGATCATACACAGTATTTTCAATGCCCTTATGGCAGAAAGTGAAGAAGAACTAAGGAGCCTCTTGACAAAAGTGAAAGAGGAGAGTGAAAAAGTTGGCTTAAAGCTCAACATTCAGAAAACTAAGATCATGGCATCCGGTCCCATCACTTCATGGCAAATAGATGGGGAAACAGTGGCTGACTTTATTTTTCTGGGCTCCAAAATCACTGCAGATGGTGATTGCAGCCGTGAAATTAAAAGACGCTTACTCCTTGAAAGTTATGACCAACCTAGACAGCATATTAAAAAGCAGAGACATTACTTTGCCAGCAAAGGTTCGTCTAGTCAAGGCTATGGTTTTTCCAGTGGTCATGTATGGATGTGAGAGTTGGACTATAAAAAAAGCTGAGCGCTGAAGAATTAATGCTTTTGAACTGTGGTGTTAGAGAAGACTCTTGAGAGTCCCTTGGACTGCAAGGAGATCCAACCAGTCCATCCTAAAGGGAATCAGTCCTGGGTGTTCATTGGAGGAACTGATGTTGAACTGAAACTCCAATACTTTGGCCATCTGATGCGAAGAGCTGACTCATTTGAAAAGACCCTGATGCTGGGAAAGATTGAAGGCAGGAGGAGAAGGGGATGACAGAGGATGAGATGGTTGGATGGCATCACCAACTCAATGGACATGGGTTTGGGTAGACTCCGGGAGTTGGTGATGGATAGGGAGGCCTAGCGTGCTGCAGTTTGTGGGGGTCGCAAAGAGTCGGACACAACTGAGCAAGGGAACTGAACTGAAAAATGCTTTATATTCTGCCTAGTCATTTCTCTCAACCCCAGGCAACTGCTGATCTTTTTACTATCTCCATAGTTTTGCCTTTGTCAGAATGTCATATAGTTAGAATCATAAAGTGTATAGTCTTTTCATTTTGGTTTCTTTCACCTAGTAATACCATTTAAGAGTCCTCTGTGTTTTTTCTTTCTTTTTTTAAATTTCTTTGGCTGCGTTGAGTCTTAGTTGCAGCATGCTATGTCATGCGGGATCTTTCCTTGCAGCAACTTAATGCTTCATTTCTTTTTAACACTGAATAATACTCCTTTGTTGGATATGCCACAGTTTATCCATTCACCTACTGAAGGTCATCTTGTTTGCTTCCAAGTTCTGGCAGTTATGAATAAAGCTGCTCTATACAGCTGTGTAGGTTTTTGTGTGGACCTAAGCTTTTAACTCACTTTATATGGCTAGATAGCATCACTGACTCAATAGACATGAACTTGAGCAAATTCCAAGAGATTGTGGAGGACAGAATCCTGGTGTGCTGCAGTCCATGGCGTTGCAAAGAGTCTGATACGACTTAGCAACTGAACAAGTGTTTAACTCCTTTGAGTAAATACTGAGGAGCACAGTTACTGGGTTCTATAGTAAGGGTTTGGAGAAGGAAATGACAACCCATTCCAGTACTCTTGCTTGGAAAATCCCACGGACGGGGGAGCCTACTAGGCTACAGTTCAGGGGATAACAAAGAGTTGGACACGACTGAGTGACTTCACTTCACTCATTTCACTCACTTCATACTTATCCCTGGAGAAGGAAATGGCAACCCACTCCAGTATTCTTGCCTGGATTATCCCATGGAAAGAGGAGCCTGGTGGGCCATAGTCCATGGGGTCACAGAGAGTCTGACACGACTGAAGTGACTGAGCACACATGCATATTAAGGGTTTTGTAAGAAACTGCCAGTCTGTCTTCCGAAGTGACTACACCATTTTGTCTTCCTACCAGCACTGAATGAGCATTCCTTTGTTCTCCATCCTTATCAGCATCTGGTATTGTCAGTGTTACGAATTTTGACCTTTCTAGTAGGTGTGTGGTTGTAGTGTACTGTCGTTTTACTGTGCATTTCTGCAGTGATATATCATGTAAAATACCTTTTTTTCCAGTCTTAATGAGAAATAATTGACATATTTAACTGTATAAATTTAAGGCATGCAGCAGGATGGTTCGACTTAGCTTTATTGTGAAATGATTACCACAGGTTTGACCAGCAGCATCTGTTTTCTTACATAGATACAAGAAAAGGAAAAAATGTTTTTCTTTGATGAGAACTCTTAAAGCTCAGTTTTTGACCTGGTTGTTTGTTGTTGTTGAATTTAAGAATTCTTTGTACTTTATTTTAGATAACAGTTCTTTAACAGATGTGTTTTTTGCAAGTGTTTTCTCAGTTTGTGGCTTGTCTTCTAATTCTCTTAACATTTTCTTTCACAGAAATGTTTAATGTTAGTGAAGTTCAGCTTATCAATGAAAAGTTCTGGAATTTTAGTTGACATTGCATTGATCAGTATGATTGATCTATAGGTCAAATTGGGAAGAACAAACATCTTGATATATTGAGTCTTCCTACCCATGAACGTGGAATGTCTCTCCATTTATTTAGTTCTACTTTTATTTCAAAGTTTTCCTTATAGAACTCACATACGTATTTTGTTAGATTTGCACCTAAGTGTTTCTCTTTTTTGATTTTTTTTTTTTTTTTTTTTGGATGCTAATATCAGTGGTATTGTGTTTTTAAGAATAAGAATGTTAAATGTGTTCTCAAGTGATCTGATATAGCAGGTATGACATTCTGGGAGCCACCGATCTCCTCCAGCATCCTCACTTTATGAAGGAGGAAAATGAAGCCTAGAAATAGTAACTTATTTCAAGGGTACAGAGGACACACTGCTTTGTACCCTTTATTCTTTCTTTGGTACTAGTTTCTGACTCTGGGTTTTTTTTAATTAATGATTAAACAAAGGGATTTCAAAGGAGTACTTGTGAGAAACCACACTAAACTTTTGATGGTTGCTTTTTTAAATGAATTTGCCTTCAATCTTGCCCAGCATCAGGGTCTTTTCTAATGAGTCAGTTCTTCATATCACGTGACCAAAGTAATGGAGGTTCAACTTCAATATCTGCCCCTCCAGTGAATATTGAGGACTAATATCCTTTAGGATGGACTGGTTTGATCTCCTTGCAGTCCAAGGGACTCTCAAGAGTCTTCTCCAACACCACAGTTCAAAAGAATCAATTCTTCAGCGCTCAGCTTTCTTTATGGTCCAACTTTCACATCCATACATGACTACTGGAAAAACCAGAGCTTTGATTGGACAGACCTTTGTCAGCAAAGGAATGTCTCTGCTTTTTAATATGCTGTCTAGGTTGGTCATCATTTTTCTTCTAAGGAGCAACCATCTTTTAATTTCATGGCTGCAGTCACCATCTGCAGTGATTTCGGAGCCCCCAAAAATAAAGTATATCACTGTTTCCATTGTTGTTTCCCCATCTATTTGGCTTTGTCATGTGTAGACATTGAAATCTCTGTTTCATCAGCTCAGTGGTTCACAGATGATTCAGAAGAGATATCCTTAATCACCTGGTGGGGCAGGGAGGACTCTGCCAGTCTTTGTGGATCGGTTGTGTGGGTGTGTAGGGGCCTCCTTTAACTTCTCAGCCTGACAGTTTATAACTCTGTATTAGCCTTCACATCCTCTTGTGGTCAGCAAGAGGTGAGAGGTTAGGGCCTTCTCAGGTCTTTCCTAAGCATATGTCCAGCCATGGGCATTCAGGTGGCCTCCTAGAGTTCCAAGTATATGTCAAACCTTTTCAAAGCCTTTACTCTCCAAACTGTCTCATTCCCCAGCCTTTCCTATTTGCCCCAACTGTTATCCATTGCCTAGCCAGCAGAGGCTAATGTATTTGCCTTTAATTGTTTTAGACAAATGCCTCTGCCCTAGGAAATTTCCACAGTAGGCAAAATAAAGTCAAGCCCTTTAAGTTAGGAATGTACAGTAGTTTCAATATTCTTTGGCATTGCCTTTCTTTGGGATTAGAATGAAAACTGACCTTTTCTAGTCCTATGGCCACTACTGAGTTTTCCAAATTTGCAGGCATACTGAGTGCAGCACTTTAATAGCATCATCTTTTAGGATTTGAAATAGCTCAGCTGGAATTCGAGTACCTCCACTAGCTTGGTTCATGATAATGCTTCCTAAGACCCACTTGACTTCACACTCCAGGTTGTCTGGCTCTCGATGAGTAAACACACCATTGTGGTTATCCAGGTCATGAAGACCTTTTTTGTACAGTTTTTCTGTGTATTCTTGCCACTTGCCTTAGTCTCTTCTGCTCTGTTAGGTCCTTGCTGTTTCTGTCCTTTATTGTGCCCATCTTTCCATGAAATGTTCCCTTGGTATCTCCAGTTTTCTTGGAAAGATCTTAAATCTTTTGAATTCTGTTGTTCTCCTCTATTTCTTTGAATTGTTCACTTAAAAAGGCTTTCTTACCTCGCCTTGCTGTTCTCTGAAACTCTACATCCAGTAGGGTAATCTCTTTTCCTTACTCCCTTGCCTTCTTTTCTCAGCTATTTGTAAGGCCTCTTCAAGCAACCACTTTGCCTTCTTGTATTTTTCTTTGGAAAGGTTTTGGTCAGTGCCTCCTGTACAGTTACAGACCTCTGTCCATAGTTCTTCAGGCACTCTATCAGATCTAATTCCTTGAAATCTATCTGTCAACATCCACTGGATCATAGAGAAAGCAAGGGAATTCCAGGGAAACATCTACTACTGCTTCACTGACTACATATGCTAAAGCCTTTGACTGTGTGGATCACAACAAACTGGAAAATTCTTCAAGAGATGGGAATACCAGATCACTTTACCTGCCTCCTAAGAAGCCTGTATACAGGTCAACAAGCAACAGTTAGAAACAGACATAGAACAATGACTGGTTCAAAACTGAGAAAGGAGTATGACAAGGCTGGCTGTTGTCACCCTGCTTATTTAACTTGTATGCAGAGTACATCATGGAAAATGCCAGGCTGGATAAAGCACAAGCTGGAATCAAGATTGCTGGGAGAAATATCAGTAATTTGACATATGTAAATGACACCACCCTAATGGCAGAAAGCAAAGAGGAACTAAAGAGCCTCTTGAAGATGAAAGAGGAGATTGAAAAAGCTGGCTTAAAACTTAACATTCAAAAAACGAAGATCATGGCATTTGGTCCCATCACTTCATGGCAAATAAATGGGGAAACAGTGGCAGATTTTATTTTCTTGGGCTCCAAAATCACTGGACGGTGACTGCAGCCATGAAATTAAAAGACACTTGCTCCTTGGAAGAAAAACTATGACAAACCTAGACAGCAGATTAAAAAGCAGAGACACCACTTTGCCAACAAGGTCCATATAGTCAAAGCTATGATTTTTCCAGTAATCATGTACGGATGTGAGAGCTGGACCATAAAGAAGGCTGAGCACTGAAAATTAATGCTTTCGAAGTGTGGTGCTGGAAAAGACTCTTGAAAGTCCCTTGGACAGCAAGGAGATCAAACCAGTCAATACTAAAGGAAATCAACCCTGAATATTTGTTGTAAGGACTGATGCGGAAGCTCCAATATTTGGGCCACCTGATGGGAAGAGCTGACTCATTGGAAAAGATCCTGATGCTGGGGAAGATTGAAGGCAGGAGAAGGTGACAGAGAATGAGATGGTTGGATGGCAGCACTGAATCAATGAACATGAGTTTGAGCAAACTCCAGAGATAGTGAAGGACAGGGAAGCCTGGTGTGCTGCAGTTCATGGGATTCCAAAGAGTCAGGCATGACTTAGGAACTGAACAACAAAAACTTTGAGTTCATGTATCGGAGCCACCAAACAGTAAATTTTTTTTTTTTTTTTTTTTAATTTAAACCCACAATATTTTGAAAGTAAGATTCATTCTTCTTCCTTCGGTACTTAGGAACCTATACTAGGAATGTAGGCTGTTGTTTTCAGATCTATTGCTGAGTGAGGATGGAGCCAGGGTGAGTTAAAGCACTACAAAGCACTCTTACTAGGACCCAGCTGATTTTTATCCTCAGTAAGTATTTACCTAGTTGCTGTAAACTTTTAGTTTCTAGAGTTCTGATGCAATTGATTCTGAAAGATTGTTTGCCAGTTTTCTGCTTTTGTAGAGGGACAATCTTTGGGCACTTTGTACTCTGCCATTTTCACTGATGTAACCTCCTCTCCATATGTATATATATTTTTAATGCAGGTTGTAGCCAAGTAATGAATTAAGATCTACAATTTGAAAACATTGATCTCACCCTTTTAAAAGCACTCAGTGGGCCTTTTGCTGATGACCCGCTGAGCCGTCAAGAAAGGGCAGAGTGAAAACACCGCTTTTGGGTGAAGCGGCAGCATGTTGTGTTGGTTTACTTCAATCGATGGTGTGACAAGGTGTAGGAAAAAAAAAAAAGAAACATTGGTCTAATATCTTTTGTGTAGAACAAATGAACTAATAAACATGGTGAAGATGTCCACTCTAAGGGCATTTAATTAACCGCATATATTCACATTTTAACAAAGTCTGAAAATATAACCAAAGTGATTTATTCCACTGGCATTCAGATACTTTGGCAAAATTATAGTCGGTTCTCATGATGTTGATGGGATATTCATTCAGACAAATTTCTGAACAGGGTACCTTTACAGATGTTTTCACTTCCACAGTCCTTAGATTTATGGGTGTACTGTGCAGTTGTTTCTTAGAGTGATGTTACTATAGACTCTCTTGTCCTCTTTTTCAGCTTTGGGATATCCGCAAGAAAGCAGCCATTCAGACATTTCAGAACACCTACCAAGTGTTAGCTGTGACTTTCAATGATACAAGTGATCAGATTATTTCTGGTGGAATAGACAACGATATCAAGGTATTTTAGATGTTTATGTTCTATTTACTTTTCACCTGTCTCCACTTACGGAGGTAAGTCTTTCCAACTTCCTAACTTTGCACTTTATACCAGCTAAGTGAAAGATAAATTAGAACTTGTTTTCTTCCTGTCTTTATTGACTTTCTAAGTCAGGGTTGCATTACAACTTAATGGTCCCTGCCCATCAGGGACCAGGCAGTTTATAGGAAGTGAGAAGTCCCTGTGTGGGAACTCTGAAAAATGAAGAGTGCGTTCCCTGAGTGATGGCATTTGAAACTTTTTTTTTTTTTTAACCTGCATTGGCTTCATTGAGATAGCAGTAAATGAGTTTGTGATTCTGTACTTAATCTCTCAGTGTGTCTTTGTTTTTGAAACTGTAGAAAGGAAGTTTTGGTGGGGGTCCATAGCTCAGAATGTAAGAAGGTAGTGAAGTTGAAGAAAAGAGGCAATAGACTTCTTGATAGTATAATATAGCTCAAGCTTTCAAGTAATTGACTTCGGGTCTAATCTTAGTTCTGCTGTTCTCTAATTTTTTGTGACTTCAAACTAGTTCTTTAACTTCTTTCAGCTTCTGTTTTATCATGTGTGTAGTAGGGGTTAACAGTATCTATCTCATAGAGTTGTCATGGGCATTAAATGAGCCAAATGCATTAGAGCACCTAGCAGAATTTCTGGACATAGCAGATGCCAGTAAATATGAAATGTGTGGGGGCAGGGGGAGGCCTACTCAGTTTGTCTCTGCTTTTACTTATTGGCTTCCTTAGGTGTTTCAAAGACTTTGACTTACCTTATGCTTTATCATGAGAGTAGTAATTATTGAGTAAATATTCAACTTCCTATGTTGTCTCTATCTAGAAATTGTACTGTATTCCCATCTCTCCTTGTCTCCTTTCTGTTACTATGGATGGAATGTCCATTTATCTACAGTTCAGTTCAGTTCACTCGCTCAGTTGTATCTGACTCTGCAACCCCATGAACCGCAGCACGCCATGCCTCCCTGTCCATCACCAGCTCCTGGAGTCCACCCAAACCCATGTCCATTGAGTCGGTGATGCCATCCAACCATCTCATCCTCTGCTGTCCCCTTCTCCTCCTGCCCTCAATCTTCCCCAACAAATAAGTCAGCTCTTCACATCAGATGGCCAGAGTATTGGAGTTTCAGCTTCAGCATCAATCCTTCCAATGAATATTCAGGACTGATCTCCTTTAGGATGGATTGGTTGGATCTCCTTGCAGTCCAAGGGACTCTCAAAGTCTTCTCCAACACCACAGTTCAAAAGCATCAGTTCTTCGGTGCTCAGCTTTCTTTATAGTCCAACCCTCACATCCATACATGACCACTGGAAAAACCATAGCCTTAACTAGACGGACCCTTGTTGATAAAGTAATGTCTCTGCTTTTTAATATGCTGTCTAGGTTGGTCATAACTTTGCGTCCAAGGAGTAAGCGTCTTTTAATTTCACGGCTGCAATCACCATCTGCAGTGATTTTGGAGCCCAGAAAAATAAAGTCAGCCAGTGCTTCCACTGTTTCCCCATTTATTTGCGATGAACTGATGAGACCGGATGCCATGATCTTAGTTTTCTGAATGTTGAGCTTTAAGCCAACTTTTTCACTCTCCTCTTTCACTTTCACCAAGAAGCTCTTTATTTAGTTCTTCACTTTCTGCCATAAGGGTGGCGTCATCTGCATATCTGAGCTTATTGATATCTCTCCCGACAATAAGGGAGTCCCTTAAATGGAAAGATTTCAACCTTTCTTTCCTGTCTCTGGGACCTCATGCTGTCAGTTTTCTCAAATCCTATCCTTTTAACCAGCTGTATTGCTTCTTTATTAGCATTTCATCATGCTCAGGTCTTCTCTTGGTAGGGGAAAGAGTCTTCCTTCAGTTCCACATTGTCTTGTTATTGCCCTGTCAGTCTTCCCCTTTACAGCCAAACTTCTTTAAAGATGGTGATAGTGGTTATGATCACAATACAGTTACCATCATCCTCTAACACTCAAGTGTGTCAGGCATTGTTCTCAATGCATGCTGTGCGTGTTTGTCCATAAGTCATGTCCAACTCTTTTGCAAACCCATGGACTAGAGCCTGCCAGGCTTCTCGTCCTTGGAATTTTCCAGGCAAGAATACTGGAGTGAGTTGCCATTTCCTACTCCAGGGGATCTTCCTGATGTAGAGATCAAACCCGCATCTCTTGCATCTCCTACATCAGCAGGTGAATTGCTTACCACTGTGCCACCTGTTGTTCTTAGAGCTTTATATTATAATTATTTTAAGCTTCACAACAGTCCTATGAAATAAGTGCTGTTAATGGGCTTCCCAGGGTCGCAAAGAGTTGGATAGGATTGAGCAACTGAGCACACACACAATGCCATTTTACCAATGATTCAAAACCCAGAGTTTGGGCCCAGAGTCTTGCTCTTATTTCCTGTGAGAAATCCCCTGAATATTTTCTATACTCACTGTCTTTAATGCCTTATCTACCTTTCATTTCTCGATCCCATGCCTCCTGATCACTGCTCATCAGTCTGGCTTCTGCCTCCGTTGTTTTAAACTTGCTCTGACAATATACTTTCCTACCCTTTCCATCAGGCATAGCCATCAGATACCTCTGCAAGCTATTCAGTCTATGCATTCATTATATGTCGTTATTCCCCAAGGTTCTTTCCTCAGTGCTCTTATTATATGCCTTTCCCTGGGCAATTCCCATCTAATACTGTGACTCTAATTGTGATTTCTATGCAGATAACTCGATGTTCTCAACCCAGATCTTCAGCTCCAGACCCATATATACAGCCAGCTACTCAGCATCCCCATTTGGAGTACCTAAAAATTCACCATTTCCAAAATTCAACCTCATGTCCCTTTTCCACCCTATAACTCTTTGGAGACTACAGTCAAAACGTGGGTGCTTAATTAGATCACCTTAATAGCAAATACATTATTTCCCTGAGTGAAGTTTGGGAACCCACTATTATTAGAATCACTAGACAGCTTCTAATACACATGGAAGTGGATTAGTGTCATCTAGCCATGGTACTTTTCATACTTCTAAGTTAGTATTATGAAAATTTACATACTGTGAAATTAGATGCTCCCCAGTAGTCTAGTGGTTAGGATGCAGTGCACTCACTGCTGTAGCCGGGGTTCAGTTCCCAGTCAGGGCAGCCTTTCTCTGAGCTTCCCAGGTGGCACAGTGGTGAAGAATCCTCCTGCCAGTGCTGCAGACTTAAAGACACAGGTTCAGTCCCGTGTTGGGATTCAGACCCGTGTTCCCAGGTTGGGAAGATTTCCTCGAGTGGGAAATGACAACCCGCTCCAGTATTCTTGCCTGGGAAAATCCATGGACAGAGAAGTCTGGCTGGCTACAGTCTGTGGAGTTGCAAAGGGTTGGATACAACTGAGCGACTGGGCACACATATGAAATTAGCCTTTTTTTAGTATACAGTTCTATGGATTTTAATGCTTATGCAGATTCATGTAACTACCACAGACAGGACAGAACAATTTCCATCACCCCAAAAAACTTTATGTACTCTTCTGCATCAAACCCTCTACCCATTCCTAATCCCTCCAAACCATTGATCTCTTCCTTGTCCTATAGTTCCTATTCCAAAATAGCATATGAATAAAATCATACAACATATGACTGTCTGAGATAGACTTTTTAAACGATGAGAATTTGATCTTTGTGTATCAGCTGTGGGCATAGACTAGCCTAAGAATAATAATTTTGTGCTAGTAAGTCCTTCTTGCCACAAATAGTGTGGCTTATTCTGGCCTCTTTGTCTAAACTGTTTTGGGACCTTCTGTATACAAGTATGCTTCCCCGCTGGCTTAAACAGTAAAGAATCTGCCTCCAGTGCAAGAGAGCTGGGTCAGGAAGGTCCCCTGGAGAAGGGAATGGCTACCCACTCCAGTATTCTTTTCTGGAGAATTTCATAGACAGAGGAGCCTGGTGGGCTACAGTCCATTGGGTCACAAAGAGTCAAACACAACTGAGTGACTAGCACTTTTAACTTTCATAAACAAATATCTTTAGTTGTACTATAGTTCTGAAGGGACTGAGTTTCTTGGTTTTGAAGGTTTTCCATGTCTTCTCAGATACATATGTGTTATACCTTCTCTTGGATCAGTTTTTTCCTCTCATAGCTAATCTCAGTCTTTGTTGATATATACCAATTTTGTTCTGAAATCCAAATTTATCTCAAATATGAGAAATATATAAATAGAGTCCTATGAGTGCAGCACTTAACGACTCTTCATTATAGCCTTGTAGGCTTTTTTTATCTGAAGTATAGTTGACTTACAATGTTGTGCTAGCTTCTGGTGTACAATAGAGTGTTCAGTTATACATATATGTTCTTTCTCATATTCTTTCCCATTATGTTATATTACAAGATACTTAATATAGTTCTCTGCGCTATACAGTAAGACCTCATTGTTTATCTGTTTTCTATATAATGTGTGTGTTAGTCACTCTGTCATGTCCAACTTATTGCAACCCCATGGACTGTAGCCCACCAGGCTCCTCTGTCCATGGAGTTCTCCAGGCAGGAATATTGAAGTGGGTTGTCATTTCCTTCTCCAGGGGATCTTTCCGACCCAGGATTGAACCCGAGTCTCCTGCATTGCAGATTCTTTACCGTCTGAACCACTCGGGAAGCCTGTGGGTGCCATGCCCTCCTCCAGGGGATCTTCCAACCCAGGGTTCAAGCCCAGGTCTCCCTCATTGCAGGTGGATTCTTTACCAACTGAGCCACCAGGAAAGCCCAAGAGTACTGGAGTGGATAGCCTATCCCTTCTCCCGGGAATCTTCCCGACCCAGGAATCAAATCAGGGTCTCCTGCATTAAAGGTAGATTCTTCACCAGCTGAGCTACCAGGCGTATAGTAGTTTATATCTGCTAATCCCAAACCCCTAGTATATACCTTCCCCAGTCCCTTTCTTCTTTGGTAACCATGAGTTTGTTTTCTGTGTCTGTGAATCTGTTTTGTAAATAAGGTTATTTGTAGCATAGTTTAGATTCCACACATATGGGATATACATATACACACACATATATATGACTAGTCCTTTTGTCTGGAATCCCCAACATTGGATATTGCCGTGACTGACTTAGTGTTGTCTTTAAGTATGGGCTCAGACATATCTTTTTTATCTTTTTCTGGCTGCCCTGGGTCTTCATTGCTGCGCTCGGGTTTTCTCTAACTGTGGCGAACAGGGCTACTCTTCCTTGTGGTGCCCAGGTTTCTCATTGCGTTGGCTTCTCTCATTGTGGAGCACAGGCTCTAGAGGACATGGGCTTCAGGTGTTGTGGCCCACAGGCATAGTTTCTCCGTGGTATATGGAATCTTCCTGGACCAGGGATCCATCCTGTGTCCCCTGCATGGGCAGGTGATTTATTTAGTATTTTTGCCTGTCCTGGACCTTCTTTGCTGCACAGGCTTTTCTCTAGTTGCGGCAAATCGGGGCTACTCTCTTGTTGCAGAGTGTGGACTGTGGGGCTCTCGGGCTTCCGTAGTCGTGATGCACAGGCTTAGTTGCTCCACGGCAACTAAGGGATCCCTGATCCCTTCCCAGATCAGGATCACACCCATGTCCCCTGCATTGGCAGGTAGATTCTTTACCACTGAACCAACAGGGAAACCCAGCTCAGACATATCTTCAGAGAGGATTTCTGAGATGAAAGTAGGTGCTCCTCATTGCTATCCATCATATTACTCTTATTTTCTTCTTAGCGTTGTAATTTGGATCATTTTTCTGTTTCTTTTTTTCTCTAGTTTTATCGAAATATAATTGACGTATAACATTGTTTTAGATGTACAGCATAATGACTTGATATATGTATATATCTCTGATATTCCTAACACCATAGCAGTTACATAGTAAGTGTTCAGTACATGTTGGGTGCCATCATTATTATTTTACTTTTATTTATTATTAAAATATTCTATAGTTTAGTAAGTGGAAATCTTTTTTTTAATTTATTTAATAGGAGGCTAATTACTTTACATTATTATAGTGGTTTGTGCCATACATTGACATGAATCAGCCATGGATGTACATGTGTCCCCATCCTGAACCCCCCTTGCACCTCCCTCTCCATCCCATCCCTCAGGGTCATCCCAGTGCACCAGCCCTGAGCACCCTGTCTCATGCATTGAACCTGGACTGGCGATGTGTTTCACATATGATACTATACATGTTTCAATGCTGTTCTCTCAAATCATCCCACCCTCACCTCCCACAGAGTCCGAAAGATTATTCTATACATTTGTGTCTCTTTTGCTGTCTCGCATATAGGGTTATCGTTACCATCTTTCTAAATTCCATATATATGCTTTAGTATACTGTATTGGTGTTTTTCTTTCTGACTTCACTCTGTATGATAGGCTCCAGTTTCATCCACCTCATTAGAACTGATTCAAATGTATTCTTTTTAATGGCTGAGTAATATTCCATTGTGTATATGTACCACAGCTTTCTTTTCCATTCTTCTGCTGATGGACATCTAGGTTGCTTCCATGTCCTGGCTATTATAAACAGTGCTGCGATGAACATTGGGGTACATGTGTCTCTTTCAATTCTGGTTTCCTTGGTATGTATGCCCAGCAGTGGAATTGCTGGGTCATATGGCAGTTCTATTTCCAGTTTTTTAAGGAATCTCCACCCTGTTCTCCATAGTGGCTTATACTAGTTTGCATTCCCACCAACAGTGTAAGAGGGTTCCCTTTTCTCCACACCCTCTCCAGCATTTATTATTTGTAGACTTGGATAGCAGCCATTCTGATCTGCGTGAGATGGTACCTCATTGTGGTTTTGATTTGCATTTCTCTGATAATGAGTGATGTTGAGCATCTTTTCATGTGTTTGCTAGCCATCTGTATGTCTTCTTTGGAGAAATGTCTGTTTAGTTCGTTGGCCCATTTTTTGATTGGGTCATTTATTTTTCTGGTATTGAGCTGCAGGAGTTGCTTGTATATTTTTGAGTTTAATCCTTTGTCTGTTGCTTCATTTGCTATTATTTTTTCTCATTCTGAAGTCTGTCTTTTCACCTTGCTTATAGTTTCCTTCATTGTGCAAAAGCTTTTAAGTTTAATTAGGTCCTATTTGTTTATTTTTGCTTTTATTTGCATTACCCTGGGAGTTGGGTCATAGAGGATCCTGCTGTGATTTATGTCAGAGAGTGTTTTGCCTATGTTTTCCTCTAGGAGTTTTATAGTTTCTGGTCTTATGTTTAGATCTTTAATCCATTTTGAGTTTATTTTTGTGTATGGTGTTAGAAAGTGTTCTAGTTTCATTCTTTTACAAGTGGTTGGCCAGTTTTCCCAGCACAGTAAGTGGCAATCTTATGCTAGACATTTAGGCTGTTTCATGTGTCACTATCACAAATTATGCTGCTGTATACAATGTATCCAATATATCTGCTTATGAAGCTTTCCATATTTAATTACTTCCTTAGAATAGATTTCTAGATGAAAATCATTGTGTTAACAAATACAAGGATATTTCATGTTTTGGATACAGTTGCCAGATTGTTTTTTGATGATAGCTGTTAATAAAGATGGTATTTGAAATTAGGTTGCTTTAGTTATTTTATTTTGCTCCTGTAAAACTAAGGGATATGCTAGAGAAATGTGAAACCATCCATAGAATTTCGGTCTTCTCCCTATTTAACAGTATCCTGTTCTGATATGCTTAGGGATGAGTAACTGTTCTTGGACCCAGAAAGACTCTTAACAGTACTCAGGCCCTCATAAGTTTCTTTTAAAAATGCAAAAGGGAGGCTCCTTTTCCATCAGAAATAGACTTTGAAAATGTCAAGCCTGAAAGGGACTTTAGACATCTCATTATCTCTCTTATTGTACAGATGACTAAGGTAAAACCCTAAAAGGTTAAATGATTTGACCAAGATCAAATAGTCTGTGGTAGAGCCAGGACTCTCCAGAGGGCCAGTAGTCTTACAGCTCTATCATATTGCTTCTACTCAATTAACAAGTATCCTTTAAGCAGTCAGGGGCTTACCATCTTGAGCTTGCTTGATAGATATCTGCACTGCCTTGCTGTGTTAGGAAGTACTCCCGAAGAGCCTGGCTTCTGTTTGCTTCTCAGTCTCTCAGAGAGCACTGCCTATTCTGGGAAAGGAGGAACAAATAGGGAATGGAAGCCCCTCTTAAAATCTGGAGTGAGCAAATTCTGATTATAGTTGTGAACAAATACACAGCTCCTGTTGGGCTCTTGAGATTTTCTTCCTGGGTATAGGATTGTGGAGTCAGAGGAAAATGAATAAAAGAAAAACATACGCTTCTACTTGGTGGCTTGAAGATCTGGTTGGCATTTCTTGTAATCTTGAGCTCTAGTCAGAATGGGAGGTCAGCTGGTGATTTATTTTATTTTATTGTTTTAATGTAGTCCCATCTCTGTTCTCATCCTTACCAATTATTTGGGCCAGAAGGCTCTTTCTAGAATCTGACCAACTCATTCCACTACTCTACCCTTCTGTGGCTCCCCAGTGAGGTAAAATCCAAGCCAGTCGTTCAAAACCTTTCGTGAGCTGCCCTTTGCCTGCCCATCAACTCGGCCATTGTCTGCTTCCTCTCTGCCTGTTTCCCCACAACCCAGCAATTTTTTCATGTCCCTTTGCTTTCATGCATCATCTTTGCCTGGGAATAACCTTCTACTTTGTCTAAATAAAGAAGTACTTCTTGGGAATTCCCTGGCAGTCCACTGGTAAGGATTCTATGCTCTCACTGCCAAGGACCTGGGTTCAGTCCCCGATCGGGGAACTAAGATTCCACAAACTGCGTGGCTTGGCAATAAATCAGTAAATTCTTTTTCCATTCCCTGCTCAAGTGCTTTATTCTTTATGAAACCTTCCCTTTCTCACTTCCATCCATGTACCATGGCAACATTAATCCCTCTGCCCTCTTGGCTATTGCCCCTTGTGCAGGCCTCTCATCACTTGTCTAGCTCCTTGAGAACAGGAACAACATTTGTTTTATCTCCTAAAGTGCCTGCCACAATTACTGAACAGCTGATTAGGACATCTGCAAAATATTTTGCTTAAATTACTGCCCTACTCACTCTTCCTCTGGCAAATCCCAGATACATTTTGGGTATACAAAACAACGTGTGCAGGCCCCAGAGTGGAAAGTCTGGAAATAGCTCCCAAGTGCTGTGAAGGATGATGAATTTCATTCTCCTAAAGAGCTAAAGGTTTCAACAATGCCTTCTCTGAAGAGAGGAACAATGGCTTGAACAAAAAACGTCAACCACTTCAAGCTTTCCTGATTATTGAGGCAGCAAACATCCTGACACAAAGATGATTGTGTATAAAGTGTGTTGGGTTCCACACATGAATGAGTTATTGATGGGGAAAGTGGAGTTGTCTGCCATCTGTATTGCTTTGACAAACTCATTTCTAGATGAGGAAAGTGCCTTGCTTAAAGGGACAGGGGAATATTTGTTTAAGTTAGAAAAACTATGTGGCAATATTAAATCAAATTTAGATGAAATTTTGTATAATAACAGTGACCTTAACAGAATTGCTGTTCTTTTTCCATATGACGTTCCAGACCATTTCTATTGCCTTTAATGTATTTCTTTTATGTAATTATAAATAACTGTTTTATATTTTCCTTATTTGCTTAATAATAGTTTATTTATAAACATTTTTACATTCAATCTTCAGAGTGTTTTTAGGATTTGCTTAATAATAGCAACCAATTAGAGGGCCTGCTGTGTACCAGGCATTCTATCTGTAATCCTCACAAAAGCCATAAGAAGTAAATGTTATCCCTATCTTACAGACCAGAAACAGGCTCAGAAGGGTTAGTGGCCCAATAATATAATACATAAGTCTCTAAGTTGCAGTGACTGGTTCAGTCTGGCCCTAAATCCTCACTCACTCCACTCTGCTCTTCAAACTCTAGCATGAGAGCTCTTAGTGTTACAGTGTGTTTATGAGCCATAACTTAATAAACTATTTTTTTTTCTGTTTGACATTACGTTATTTTCAGCTGAACTATTTCTCTTACCTTTCCTAACCAGAAAACCATGAACTTACAATTTATTTTTCTTTTAATAAATATGCTTTTCCATTGTATATATGTGTGTATATATGTATTATGACATTAAATGAACATTTTTAAACCTCTGTGTTTGCATATTACTGTTATGTATGTTTTACATGCAATCAAAATGCCTTTTTCAAATGAAGTCATTTAACTGTTTTTATATAGTTGTTTGAAATAGTTTATTTCTAATTGCAAAGAATCATAGATTGTGTTTTAAAAGCTACTTTGTTTTTTTTAATTCCTAGTACATTTTGTTATGAATTGAAAATAACCTCTTTAAATCCTCTTGTATTTTGTTAAACTTAATATTTGACAGTCATTAGTTTATATTCTAGCCAAACTTAGTAACTTTAACTCTGTTTTTAGAAAGACAAGAGTTTTTCCTTCTTTGATAGAAATTCTGTATTTTGTGGTAAAGTAGTGCTTGGCCTCGAGGCAAATTAAGAAGGGATACCAATTTTCCCAGGCAGTTGGCTCTTTAATAACTCCGTTTCTTTGCTGTTCACTGTTTGATTTCTGGGAGTGTCACATTGTTTTGTTTTGTAGGTCTGGGACCTGCGCCAAAATAAGCTGACCTACACGATGAGAGGTCATGCAGATTCAGTGACTGGCCTGAGTTTAAGTTCTGAAGGCTCTTACCTCTTGTCTAATGCAATGGACAATACAGGTAACTTTGAAAAGGAAAACTCTCCACGTCAGTCGCTGTAGACCCTAAATAAAATGGGCATTAGGTGCTGGGAATATGTGCTGAGGTAAAAGAGAGTCCAAGGAAAGAGCCCAAGATGGCTTGCAGGTGTCCACCAGGGCAATTAGGAAAACAAGTTGTAATAGAAAATGCTTTAGAAGAAATGACCAGGAAGCCAGGATGAAAGTCCCAAATCTTCCATCTAATCCCTGAGCATCTTTACACATAGCATTTGTTCTTTCTGGGCATCAGTTTCTATACTGATGATGTAAGAGAATTAGATTTTACTTTTCAAGCCCATTTCAGTTCTGGTATGCTATGAATCCAAGGACTGTGGATTTAAGCATTGCACAAAAAACTCATAGAGATTAGTTTATTGAGAAAGATGAGAGTCTGAAGATCCATCCAAGGCAGTTCTCCAGCATTTTCAGAGAGTACCAAGCTCAGATGATCAAAAACCTATTGATATCTCAGTTGTACTTTTTCTGCCAGTCCGTCTTCCCTCCCTACTCCAAAAGCATTAATGTGACGACAAGTCCTCATTAAAACACCTCAATAATCTGGATTTACACTAACACACTTGTCCTTTCTTCACTTGTTTTTGAGTTGTTGGGTGGGAGGATGTGTTTTCCATAGTAGAAAAGGAAAATGACATCTTGGATTATATGCTTAATATTTTTTGGAAATGCCCCTCTGGTATACTAAAATGTTTTCACTAACATTTTGTAATGAAAACTGCCTAACACCCAAAGTGAAGTGGAAGTCGCTCAGTCATGTCCAACTCTGCAACCCCATGGACTGTACAGTCCATGGAACTCTCTAGTCCAGAAAGCTGGAGTGGGTAACCTTTCCTTTCTCCATGGAATCTTCCCAACCCGGGAGTGAGCCCAGGTCTCCCACACTGCAGGCAGATTCTTTACCAGCTGAGCCACAAGGGAAGCCCAAGAATACTGGAGTAGGTAGCCTATCCCTTCTCCAGGGGATCTTCCCAACCCAGGAATCAAACCAGGATCCCCTGCTTTGCAGGCAGATTCTTTTCCAACTGAACTATCACAGAAGCCTAGCACTCAAGGGTTGCTCGATAGATATTTGCTGAATGAATGAACTTCCTTGCCTTCTGGCTGTATTCTCATCTGAATAGCAAACTTTCATGTGTAGTTTTGCCTTTTTATGCCTGTTTGACTTCAAGGATTGTTGGCTTTTTTCCCATACTCAAGTAAAATGACATCACTCAAATTTCACTGTGCATTTAGCTTTAGTTAACAGCGGCTGTGGCCGCTGCTTACTGTGGGTATTTATATCCTACTTCATTAGATTTTCAATTGTCTAATTCTAGCATTGTTTGTTATAAGGAAAGGGAAAGAAAGAAATAAAGTGAAGTCACTCAGTCGTGTCCGACTCTTTGTGACCCCATGGACTGTAGCCTACCAGGCTCCTCCGTCCATGGGATTTTCCAGGCAAGAATACTAGAGTGGGTTGCTTTTTCCTTCTCCAAGGGATCTTTCTGACCCAGGGATCAAACCTGGGTCTCCTGCCTTGTAGGCAGATGCTTTACCATCTGGGCCACCAGGGAAGTCACTATAAGGAAAGGTGAGATTCCCTAAATGGTTATTAAAATAAAAACAAGAATTTCTCGTTATAGGTATATAATAAAAATTACAAATTCTTTTTGTTTATTATTTATCACTGCCAGTCTTAAAGCCCTTTCATGTATCATCTTATTTGACCTTTAAAATATTCTTATTTTTTAAAAAAAGAGCAAGTGGCATTCTCATTTTACAAAGGTACCCAAAGCACAGAGAATCTCACTATCTTCCTGATATTTTCCCCACATATTTATAGCAGAGTTAGAATTGGATTCAAAGTTCACTTTTTCTATATTGGCCTTGTTTACAATTAAACTGTCAGATTTTCCTGTGAGCGTAATTGGAAAAGTTTAGTCCTGAGTTTGACTTTTATAGATTGATTATCACAGTAGTCAGTGGTATTTAGATTGTCATGTTGAAATTTTGCTAGATGTGACTCAGGATTGGCAGAGGAATCATCTGCAAAATGTTTTGTTGAAATCAGTATCACACTCAACTACTTTCTGTTGCAAATCCCCAGCAGTGTGTTTGACATTTTCCTTTCCTGCCTTCTCAGTTTTCCTCTGTGTCTTTAGTCCCTGTTAATGGAACTTGGATGCATTTCATTCCCATTAGAAAAAGAAAAAAGGCTTATCAAGTAGCATTGTACCATGTTGATCTTTCTCCACCCAGGAAATAGCATCTGTCATTGACATGATCCTGATTTCAGCTGGGTTCTCAGGTATCTGAGAACTCAGATATCTCAGGTATCTGGGTTCTCAGGTATCCCGCTGTCTGATAACTGTTTTGTTTCGTTTGTTTGAATTTGCAGTGCGGGTCTGGGATGTCCGGCCATTTGCACCCAAAGAGCGATGTGTGAAGATATTTCAAGGAAATGTACACAACTTTGAAAAGGTGAGTGCTGCATAGCAGAGGAATTTTACTGTCCATTTGACTGAAAGAAACATTTAAGATGATGCTAAGGATATAGAGAGCAATAACTCTACTGAGAAAGAGCAGAATTCCAGTAACACTTTTGTCCATCAAAACTGCTCTTGCCAGAAATTAAACTGACAGCAACATAGGCAAGAAGGCAATCACATAGGCAGATAGTGATGGAGTCCTCAAATTTAGGACTTCCCACTTCAACAGGATGCTTCTGTCTTCTTAATTTTTGGGGAATATTGACTCTCACAGGTCATTGTTCCATATGGAACTCAGACTCCCATGGCTGCTACCCAGATGACCTCCCTCACCCTCCCAGTGACCAGGTATTAGAGTCCTGAGATATGTTCCTTCCCTCAGTAAGAACCACGGGCCAAGCTCTGAGAGACTGAAAATTTTCCTAAACTTTCAGATGAACTCTTCAAAACAGCTTTTCCTCCAGACAGTTTGTTAATATAGACTAATGTTTTCCTTTTGAGAACCCATTAAGGTTCAGTTTCACTGAATCTTTTATTTGATTTAAAAATCAAAGAATTTTATTTAAAGATAAATCAAATTTTACCTTTTGTTATTATTGACTTTATTTTTATTTTCCTTCAAGATAAGCAAAAAATTTATTGAGGATCCAGGTAAATGAGCAAAAAAAAGCCCCCATTTGTAGGCATAACAAAATTTTATAGCCAGGTCCACTGTTAATTTACTGTAAATTAAGCAGTTTCTCAGTTGGTTTTTATATGGTTTGAAATATATTAAAATAGGCTGTCTTGGGCCACAGGGTATAAGACAGTTGTTGATTATATGTTGCAGAGAATACTCTGCTCAAGAGGAGGAATTCTCTAGCAGTCCGGTGGTTAAGACTCTGCACTTCCACTGAGGGGAGCACAGGTTCATTCCCTGGTCAAGAAACTAATATCCTGCAGGCCATGCAGCACAGCCCCCAAAAAACAGAAAACAAAAAACTGTACCTAAGAATTTAAAATCTCTTAGTGATGCTGTAGTCTAATAAAGAGGGGTACATACATTTGGTACATTAATGTATTCATTGGATTCCTGCCTATTCATCATTACAGAATCTTCTGAGATGTTCTTGGTCACCTGATGGAAGCAAGATAGCAGCTGGCTCAGCTGACAGGTAAGGATTACTGGACGTGAGGTAAAGAATGATGTAGCTGCAGGTGTCTTCTCATGTTTAATACATTAAGTGCCAGAAATGAGCCGGAGCAGACGTCGAGTTATAGCTGCACTCAGAGATGAAGCTGTATGTAGTGCATTCTGAAGGGTTTAGAGATCATGTGGACAAATACATCATTTCTACCCTCTTTGGATACATTTTAAACCTGGAAGATAAACAGGTGTTTTTGGTTGTTAGATTGCCTTTGCCAGTGTAATAAAATTCAAACTCCTAATCTGGCTCCAGTTCCCTTCATGAGATTCTTCTGCCATGCTTCAGTTCATTCACATACATGTTGTGTTATTACTTACTCCTCCCCCACCATCAATCACCACAGTGCTTCACTCACATGGAACTTCTCCTGTTCTTACATCCCTTCTGCCTCCTCCATTATCCAAACTCCTGTATCTCCCTAGTAATCTACCTATATTGTATTTATAAACTTACCTGGCCCTCTCTCTCCCTTACCTGTTGGGCATTGCTAAATTGCTCTTTTTCTGGGTTGTAGTAACATTATATACATCTAACCTTTATTAGCAGTTATTGCATCTTACAGTAAGACAAACATAGTGGGGCAACTCCTACTAAATTATTTGCTCCTAGAGATCAGGAGATGAATCTTACTCATCTCTGAATCCAAGGCAGTGCTTGACCTATTCTAAGCAATATTGCATGAATGAATTCTAGCTCAAGGATGGTCAGATTTTGCCCTGCATATCAGCTCAGCTCTTGGTAATAGCCGACTATGTTGGGGATGATTCAGAGCTGGGTCTGAGTTCAGTGGAAAAAGTGTCAGGATTGCTTGGTGAGGGCGGAATGTGGGCTAGATATTTTCCAACGACTGAGTGACTTCACTTTCACTTTTCACTTTCACACATTGGAGAAGGAAATGGCAACCCACTCCAGTGTCCTTGCCTGGAGAATCCCAGGGACGGGAGAGCCTGGTGGGCTGCCGTCTATGGGATTGCACAGAGTCAGACACGACTGAAGTGACTCTGCAGCAAGCTGAATCAATGTAAACTGCCTGAAGAATTAAATGATAAATGAGAAACAGAGAAGGTAGAGAATTCTTCATTTGATATGCCTCCGGTGACCTTATTTGGGAGGGAGTCAGATGTTGAATAGGAATGTTCAAGTGCCCAGGCTTTTGGGCCACAGTGTGGGATGGATGGTAAATAATGACGAAGCCCTGGGGACTTAACCTGGAGGCCCAGTGGCTAAGACTCCACTCCCAATGCAGAAGCCCAGAGTTCAATCCCTGGTCGAGGAACTGGACCCCACATGCCACAACTAAAGATCCCTCGTGTCACAACTAAAACCTGGCGCAGCCAAATAAATAAGAATGACTATTTTATTTAAAAAAAAAATGATGAGGCCCTCAGATGGCAGGCTCCGGGTTTAGCTCCCATTGGAAAACATTGTTAGCCCTCTTCTGCTTAACCCCATCTTTCTCCCAACTTAGAGATTTTCCTGCTACTCAACGAAAACAGGCATCATCCTATAAGCAGTAAGCCTTTCCCAGGCTAGCTTGGGCTTTCAGCATATTCCAGAGTTTTCTCCCACTTGGGGCTCTGGCACAACCCTAAAGAAGCCTCACTTTGATCTGTTCCACACCCGACTTGTGAACAATTCTAAATATACCCAGAGATTCCAGAATCCACTTTTTTTCCCTGGTGTGTTTAACGCCGGGGGAAAATGGGTAAATATTTGAGTATTTTATGGCAGGGGAAAGGACCCAGATAAAACTGTGCTGGTTTGAGTCCTGGTGGTTTAGTGGGTGACCTTGAAGAGGGAATCTAAAGGATTTTCAGTTGCCAGGTTTCTAAAGAAGACCTTGAAAAACAGGCCCATGGCTCAGCTGTCTTACATTCTGACAGAGTAAGAACCATTCTAAGTATTTGTACATGATTTTCAGCAGAGATATATCTTTCCTATATGATTAAGCTTTTAAATGATATCTACCTAGCTGTTCTAAGCAGTTTGTTTCTGACACTGGCTCTTTCTAGCTTTCAGTGTTCTCTCTTCTCTCTTTCCCTCCCCACTGTTCCTTTAAACCTTGCATGTGGAAGCATGGCTCTGGTCTAGGGAAAAGCCTGTCTGTCTACCTGCTGAGGGTTGGCCACATTTCACAGGCCACCTCACCAATTAGCCTCAAGTCAACAAGCACTCTGTTACATAAGGAGCCTGATTCCTGCCGAATGTTGCCATCCCAGAATAAGGAGAGGATAAGGCCCCTCTAAATTTAGTATCTAATTGGCAGCCATGGAAAGTGAGGCCTTAAAGTAAACCCTTGGAGATCTGGGCTTCTGCTGGCTTTTATGTGCCTGGATAATGTATCCTTCTCAGAAAACTGCTTTTCAGCTTGGCCTGAATTTGGCAAATTTCCCCTCCCTACTTGCAATTCACCTAGCTCCTCCTGTTCAGATTTGAAACCTTTGAAGAGTTCCTATCAAGGACTATGAAATGACTGGTCAGTCTTTGCTGTGAGTGATTTATTCAGTGTGTTGATTTCATGTGATTCTGTTTTGATAACTATTTATTCATCATAACATTAGCTATCATTAATTCTGTGTGCTGGGCACTTTGCATACAAACTGTGAGATCAACATTGTCACCATCATTACTCCATCATTTGTCTAAGAAAAGAGGCCCTCAGAGAAGTTAAATAAATGTCTAAAGGCTATGTAGCTATTAAATAGTTGAATTGAGACTTGAACCCAGAACTTAACACACTTTTTCACTATGCCACATCACCTTAGCTGGATTAATGAGGACAGTTGATGTGTGTGGCAAGAAAGACAGTGGGGGAAACCTGAGCATTAGAGCCAAGGAGTCTGTAGACAGACGGGGTTCCCTCTCTTCCACCTTGCATGGAGTTTTTATTTAGCTCCTATGGAACCTAAACCTTGTGAGCTACACTGTAATTAAGAAGTTCTTTTCTTTTCTTTTTTCTTCATTTTAAACTAAAAATGTAGTGTTCAGAACTAGGCATTTTATAGTCATGTACTGATGAGTGTACCCTTTTAGGTGTTGATTGAACAAAACAAATATGTGAATAATTGGTATAACCTGTTTGAAAATCATCAGCTTTTAAAATTTACCAGCAGATTTTCTTTGCATGGTCATGTGAAGATAATATCTATTTATTTTACCTTCAGCTTAAAATAACCCAAGCAAGGCTGAAGGTCAACGAAACTTCTTTTGGCAGGGGTAAAGGGAGTGAGAGGTGGCAAGGGACACAAGGCATTTGAAGATGATAAGAGAAAGGAGAGTACTGGAATATATATTAAGAATGTTAATTTTAATTCTGCCACTGAGCCACTAATGAACTGTGTAACCTTGGAGAAGTCACTATACCTTAGTTTTCTTTTCTGTAGAATAAGTTTAGACTAGCTAATATCTGTTTGCCCTTTCCCATGCTAGAATTCAGTATTCTTTCTGCCCATGAGTTCAGTGTAAGATCTGGATCGAGTGTGTATTTGGGTTTTGTTTATATAATGCAGAAATTTCCCGTCCCTTCTCTGGATTTTGTGATTTGAATACAATACTAAGAAGTTCAGGTCAATCTACAACCTGGTCTCCCAACCTGCCACGAGTTAGATTACTTTTAGAACATTCCTAGGTACATATGAAGTTAACTACACCCTAATTATATTTGGTGCTCTTTTTTATTTAAAATATTTATTTATTTATGGCTGCATTGGGTCTTAGTTGCGGCCCTCAGGATCTTTCATTGTGGCATGTGGGCTTTCTAGTGGTGGCATGCAGGCTCAGTAGCAGCAGCATATGGGATCTTAGTTGCCTGACCAGGAATTGAGCCCATGGTCCCAGCATTGGACGGTGGATTCTTAACCACTGGACCACCAGGGAAGTCCCTGGGGGCCCTTTAAAGATTTCTGTGTGGGAGCTGTAGGAAGAACCATTTGTCTGTCTTCTCTGTGATCTTTCCTACTTTAGAAGCTTGTGTTGGAAAATGCTGATAACTTAGCTATTCCTGTTTCTCCACTCAGTTGCTCATGGGCAGGATCCATGCCTTATTTGTAATCTATATTCCTAGTTTCTAAACATCAGAGCACAGTTCAATAAGTATGGAGTGACTAAATAAAAGGTTGCTTCCACTTCCCTTAAAAACCATACTTCTTCCTTACCCTCAGTTCCAGGATGCCTTAGCCTTGCTCTTCATAATATTTGCAGGTTTGTCTACGTCTGGGATACCACAAGCAGGAGGATTTTGTATAAGCTACCGGGCCATGCTGGCTCCATCAATGAAGTGGCTTTCCACCCCGATGAACCCATCAGTAAGTCTGTCCTGACTGGGAGTTTACTTGCTTCAGGTCTATGATTCAGTGATATAGTTGGATAAAAGAATGATGTTTCTTAATGTTCAGATATAAACTGGAACTTAACTTACCTTTTATTGGCTAGCTAAGCTAAGTAATGGGACTTGAATTTTTGAGAAAATACAACTTTTTCCAGGGCTCAGAATAAAAAGCAGAAGCATATTTATAAAATGACTGGCATAGACATTGATTATTCTCTTCTAGAATGATTGAGGTCTTTTTCTTAAGGCTTGACTGACAAGGAAAATCAAGATTTAGACCCAGATAATGTATTTCCCATAGCACGGTCCACCCTCATGGTTTTGAAAGAATTCAGATTGAAAAGCCAAGCTATAGTTTCCTGTGAATGGTGATTTAGGAGGAGGGGAATTTAAGCTAAATCCAGTTGCTCTTTTATACCAAAATTGCCTCTTGACATAAGAGCCCTTAAACACCAAGTCTCCTTGAGCCTTCATTATTTCCAGTTATCTTCTCTGTTCTCTTCACCTCAGTTCTCTCAGCATCCAGTGACAAGAGACTATATATGGGGGAGATTCAGTGAAGATATGGAATGAAAACTCCACAAGACTACTTGACCCTGAGACCTCAGACAGCATAAGTGGCATCAAATGATGTCCAAGCCAGCATCCTCCCTTCAGATGAAGATTGTTAGCAGCAAGAAATGAGGAGGAGGTAGCCATGTTCCAAACCACCAGTGTCCCAGTTCACCGGGATGACTAAGGCAAGCTTCCAGTGGCCTCTTAAAACCACCTGCCAGATTTCAGGGATTGTTTGATTTTTTTCCTCCTTTTTTTTTTTTTAATAAGGTTTCTTCAAAAGGACAGACATTGGTTGGTTCATCATTTCCTGTTTCCTAATCCAGGATGAAGACAGGGAATGTGACTGAAATGTATTTGTCGGGTTTTTTTTTTTTTTTTTTAAGTTCAATAACTTGTATGATATTTTCTTTCTTTGTTTCTCTGACTCATTTTGTATTAAAAGCCAACTAGATGTCTTTTTACAGGAGCCATGTGGATTGAATTTATTGCTGTCTTTTCTCTGAGGCTTGATCGCTGTAAATCTGAGAGCATGGTGTGACCAGGGGATACATACAACCCACTTAAACTTCCAAGAAGCTGAACATGGTCTGTGTCTCCACTGCCAAAAGCACTTTTCTGAGCAGCAATCAGCAGTCCCTACCCTCAGATTTCCTGAAGTGGGCAGATTTGCAGCATTCTCAGCCAGTAGCGATAGCATTGGCTAGAACAGCTCAGTTCAAAAGGAATATGAGAGGACCTCCCTGGTGATCCAGTGGTTAAGAATTCGTCTTACAATGCAGGGGATACTGATTCCATCCCTGGTCTGGGAGGATCCCACTTGCCATGAAGTAGCTAAGCCCGTGCACCACAACTGCTGAAGCCCACACACTTAGAGCCCATTCTCCACAAGAGAAGCCACCACATTGAGAAGCCAGTGCACCACAACGAGAGAGTAGCCGCCACTCTCTGCAACTAGAGAAAGCCTGCATGTAGCAACCAAGACCCAGTGCAGCCAAAAGTAAATAAATCTTTTTTAAAAATTGGTGCTACTGAGCCATGACATTGTCTAAGGCTTAGTTACTTTCTACCCCCACAGCAGGTTACTGCTGTCTCTGGATGGCAGGGTGACTATGCCCAGCACACAAAAACCAGCACTAATGAAGCCCATCTGGCACTGGGGACTGGAGTCTTCTTTTCTGAATCTCCTGTCTCAATATAGAGGTCTTCACACCTCCAGCCTTTTCTGAACATGTTTGGTTTTATACTTAGAGCTCACAAACTGGATCATCTATTTACCTTAAGTTAGAAAGAGGATGGAGGTTTTTTGGGATCTTAGTTCCCAACCAGGGGTTGAACTCATGCCCCTCTCCAGTGGAAGCACAGTGTCTTAACTACTGAACCACCAGGAAAGTCCAAGAAAGAGGATGATTTTAAATGAGCATATGTTCAAGATTTAACTCATTAATGAAGCAACGAGCGGGGTGATAAACCTATCAAACCAATTACTTCTAATACAGAGAATAAAGTACACTGGAAACAGAAACTACTGTTTCTGAGAGTTAAGGGGGTTTGACAGATTATGTGATTGTGCTTAGGTTGGGACTTAGAGACTGAGGAGTAGAACTCTGCCAGGTGGGCATGAAACATGTGCATTCTAAGAAACAGCAGGCACAAGTTTGAAAGATTGGTGTGTTTTATGAACCAAAAGAACTTCAGCGTGGTTAGCAGTGGGGAGCTGCAAAATTAAGTAGGAGCCACATCCTGAAGAGCTTGTACTTCATGTAACTGATCTTACAGGTTGAGGTTTCCTCAAGTGTATTCCACGGAACACTGTGTCCCAGGTATGTTAGAAACATTGGGGCATAAAGATGCCATGCTCAAATGAGTTCAGGAACACTTGGGTAAATAAAGTGAAACAGGTTTCTTTACTTCAGGAATGCTTGGAACGTCTATTAAGTACAGAGGGATCGTCAAAAGGAACAGTGACTCAGATTTCAGATGTAAGCAATAATTATATGTATGGTTATGCCTTTTGCCAGACGAGACTTGGCCAAAGATGGTTTGCAAGCTACTTCTCACACCTCTGTCACAATCACAGGTTACTCCCTAATCCCTTATAGATACCTAGTCTACATACCTCAGAATTAGTTCCCTCAACCCACCTTCATCTTTCTTGGCTTGGAATAAAACAAGACCTGAACCTTGACAGTGCTCTTTTAGAAGCCTACCAATCCCTTGAGACGTTGGCAGTGATTCGGAAGAAGCAAGGCCCTGGCAACTTCAAGGGCTTTCCTCTAACTTTAGCCTCTTCACTCCTTCCAAGAGCCTTCTTCAAAGGCTGGGTAGAAGCCATTAGCAGGAAACAGCAGCACCAGTTACAATTTGTAGGGAATAGGCCCTAGCCTGGGGAATAAAGTTTGGAGTGTAAAACATCCCTAGAGGGTGCAAATTGTATTCTCACTCTGGGAGAGATGGATTGCTCCCAAATGAGTAATGGCATCTCTGGTTTTCAGTTAATTTCCCTTTATGACTTCCACAGTCTTTGGCACTTAATACCATTGGCACTTAAGGAGCCAAATCTTTTTTTTCACTGGGTGGTTAAATTTTGTGAGTTGAATTGTCAGGGAGGTGGATTTGGACAGGTTAGGGCTCTTAACAGAGTTGCTTCTTCACAACAAAACTAGAGAGTTATTTGTTTCTCCTGATAGACCTAAAATCTGCTGCTTGTTAATATCTCACGGTGTGTGGATAGGAAAGTGAGATAAGAGAGAGCCCTGAGCACTTTGGGGCTGCAGGCAGTTAAACCTAAGGGACAGGCCGTTTGAATTAGGACAGTATTTCGCCTTACAAGAGATTTTAGCTGCATCCCAGGACAGAAGGCGCCAGACTTAAAAAGACAGCCCCTATTCTGGTGGGACCAGATAAAGCCAGGTCTGACTTCTGAGCCTACCCTCTGCCCTCTGGTCAATTGTCTCTATGTTGCAGACCCATAATGATCCTTCTTCAAAAAAATAGCCCTGGACGGGTATCCAGCCTTTCCACACCAACTCTGAGCTGTCTCAAACTCCTCCTTTCTTCTAGGCTTCAACTTCTTTTCTTCACTTGCCTCCGTAACTCACCTACACTCTTAGATTCTTCTCTAATTTATATCCTCTAGAGCAGTAGTTCTCAACTCTGTGCAATTTTGCAGCCCAAGGGACATTTTTAGTGTCTGGGGACATTTTCAACCATCACAGCTGGAGGGACACTGCATATCTAGTGAGTAGAGGCCAGAGATGCTCAAAGAAGTAGGTGCTTGGGACTTCCCTGGTGGTCCACTGGTTGAGAGTCTGCCTGCCAAAACATGGGTTTGATACCAGGTCAGGAAGATTCTACAGACGGCGGGGTAACAAACCTGTGCACCACAGCTACTGACTGAGTCCTTGTGTCTGGAGCCCAAGTTCCATAAGAAGAGAAGCCACTGCAATGAGAAGCCTGGGCAAAGAAGAGTAGCCCTGACTTGCCAAAACTAGAGAAAGCCCAAGGAAGACCCAGCACAACCATAAATAAATACGTTAAGTATATAAATAAGTAAATGTTTTTTTATTTTTTTAATTTATTTCCAAAATGTCATTAGTGACGCTGTTGAGAAACCCTGCTCTAGAGCTGTGATTCTCAAACTATGGTCTCAAACATTAACATCAGCATCTCCTGAGAATGCACTATAAATGCAAACTCAAGAGCTCTGCCTCAGACCTACAGAATCAGAAACTTTAGGGTAAGAAGGTGTTCAGCAATCTGATTTAACAAGTCCTCCAGGTGACTTCCCTGGTGACTCAGATGGTAAAGTGTCTGCCTACAATGAGGGAGACCCTGGTTCAATCCCTGGGTTGGGAAGATCCTCCTGAAGGAGGAAATGGCAACCCACTCCAGTACTCTTGCCTAGAAAATCCCATGGACGGAGGAGCCCGATAGGCTACAGTCCATGGGGTCACAAAGAAGTGGACACAACTCAGTGACTTCACTTTCACTTTCACTTTCCAGGTGATTCTCTAGTGGTAAAGCACCCTCCTGCCAATGTAGAAGACATAAAAGACCAGAGTTCTGTTCCTGGGTGGGGAAGACCCCCTGAAGGAGGGCGTGGCAACCCACTCCAGTATTCTTGTCTAACGAATCCCCATGGACAGAGGAGCTTGGCTGGCTACACTCCATAAGATTGCAAAGAGCAGGACACGGCTGAAGCCACTTAGCATGCACACACCAGGTGATTCTGATGCAAGTTTGAGAACCACTGCTGTAGTCGCAAAAAGTTTTCCTCTTTCCTGGGAGAGCCATCAAGACTTCTGTTTACTTAGTGATAGTTTGTGTAACTGTTCTTTTTGGCTTAAGTGGTTTATCTCACTTGTTACATCTGGGACAAAACTTTCAAAGAGGAAGAGTAACAACTAAGACCAACCAGCTGATACGTGGGGAAGCCAAGGCATAAATCCAACTGGAAATCTTACCTTATCACCACAGTGTAGGCCTCGGTGACTTTTAACCTTGAACGTACATTAGAAGCAACTGTTGTTCAGTTGCCCAGTCATGTCTGACTCTGCGACTCCATGAACTGCAGCATGCCAGGCTTCCCTGTCCTTCACCATCTCCTGGAGTTTGCTCAAACTCATATCCATTGAGTCGGTGATGTCATCCAACCATCTCATCCTCTGTCATCCCCTTCTCCTCCTGCCTTCAATCTTTCCCAGCATCAGGGTCTTTTCCAATGAGTCAGCTCTTCACATCAGGTAGCCAAAATAGTGGAGAGTCAGCTTCAGCATCAGTCCTTCCATTGAATATTCAGGGTTGATTTCATTTAGGATTGACTGGTTTGATCTTGCTATCTAAGGGACTCTCAAGAGTCTTCTCCAGCACCACAATTCAAAGGCATCAATTCTTTGATGCTCAGCCCTTTTTATTGTCCAGCTCTCACATCTATACACAACTACTGGAAAAAGCATAGCTTTGATAGTACAGACCTTGGTAGGCAAAGTAATGTCTCTGCTTTTTAATACACTGTCTAGGTTTGTCATGGCTTCTCTTCCAAGGAGCAAGCGTCTTTTAGTTTCATGGCTGCAGTCACCATCT
The DNA here is from genome assembly GCF_023699985.2 of Odocoileus virginianus. Classification (NCBI taxonomy): domain Eukaryota; kingdom Metazoa; phylum Chordata; class Mammalia; order Artiodactyla; family Cervidae; genus Odocoileus; species Odocoileus virginianus. Next base: position 41,506,753 of record NC_069703.1, on the reverse strand, counting down.
GCAGTGATTTTGGAGCCCAGAAAAAGTCTGTCACTGTTTCCATTGTTTCCCCTTCTGTTTGCCATGAAGTGATGGGACCAGATGCATGATCTTAGTTTTTTGAATGTTGAGTTTTAAGCCAGCTTGTTCACTCTCCACCTTGGTCACGAGGCTCTTTAATTCCTCTTCTCTTTCTGTCATAAGGGGTGGGGAATGAGTGAATTTAGTTCAGATGACCATTATATCTAACTGTGGACAAGAATCCCTTAGAAGAAAAGGAGTAGCCCTCATAGTCAACAAGAGTCCAAAATGTAGTACTTGGGTGCAATCTCAAAAACAACAAAATGATCTTGGTTCGTTTCCAAGGCAAACCATTTGATACCACAGTAATCCAAATCTGTGCCCCAACCACTAATGCCGGAGAAGCTGAAGCTGAACAGTTCTATGAGGACCTACAAGACCTTCTAGAACTAACACCAAAAAGAGATGTCCCTTTCATCAGAGGGGACTGGAATGTAAAAGTAAGAACTCAAGAGATACCTGGAGTAACAGGCAAATTTGGCCTTGGAGTACAAAATGAAGCAGTGGTGATGGTTTAGTCACTAAGTTGTCTGACTCTTGCAACCCCATGGACTGTAGCCCGCCAGACTCTTCTGTCTATGGGATTCTCCAGGCAAGAATACTGGAGTGGGTTGCCATTTCCTTCTCCAGGGATCTTTCTGACCCAGGAATCAAACCCAGGTCTCCTGCATTGCAGGCAGACTATCAACTGAGCTATGAGGTAAGCCCAAAATGATGCAGGGCAAAGGCTAACAGAGTTTTGCCCAGAGAATATGCTGGTCATAGCAAACACCCTCTTCCAACAATACAAGAGACAACTCTACACATGGATATCACCAGATGATCAATACCGAAATCAGATTGATTATATTCTTTGTAGCCAAAGATGGAGGAGCTCTCTACAGTCAGCAAAAACAAGACTTGGATCTGAGTGTGGCTCAGATCATGAACTCATTATTGCAAAATTCAGACTTAAATTGAAGATAGTAGGGAAAACCACTAGGCCATTCAGGTATGACCTAAATCACGTCCCTTATGATTATACAATGGAAGGGACAGATTCAAGGCATTAGATCAGATAGCGTGCCTGAAGAACTATGGACGGAAGCAATTTGTGTGGCAATGATCAGTGATCAAATTGTAACACTGTACAGGATGTGGTGATCAAAATCATCCACAAAAAAGAAGTGCAAAAAGGCAAAATGGCTGTCTGAGGAGGCCTTACAAATAGCTGAGAAAAGAGAAGCTAAAGGCAAAGGACAAAAGGAAATATACCCATCTGAATGCAGAGTTCCAAAGAATAGCAAGGAGAAATAAGAAAGTCTTCCTCAGTGATCAATGCAAAGAAATAGAAGAAAAGCAATAGAATGGGAAAGACTAGAGATCTCTTCAAGGAAATTAGAGATACCAAGGGAACATTTCATGCAAAGATGGGTACAATAAAGGACAGAAACAGTACAGACCTAACAGAAGCAGATGATATTAAGAAGAGGTGGCAAGGATACACAGAAGAACTATGTTAAAAAGGTCTTAATGTCCCAGATAATCACAATGGGTGTGATCACTCACCTAGAGCCAGACATCCTGGAATGTGAAGTCAAACGGGCCTTAGGAAGCATCACTAGGATTAAAGCTAGTGGAGGTGATGGAATTTCAACTGAGCTTTTTCAAATCCTAAAAGATGATGCTGTGAAAGTGCTGCACTCAATATGCCAGCAATTTGGAAGACTCAGCAGTGGCCACAGGACTGGAAAAGGTCAGTTTTCATTCCAACCCCAAAGAAGGGCAATGCCAAAGAATGTTCAAACTACTGCACAATTGTACTAATTTCATGTGCTAGCAAAGTAATGCTCAAAATCTTCAAGCTAGACTTCAATAGTATGTGAACCTAGAACTTCCAGATATTCAAGCTGGATTTAGAAAAGGCAGAGGAACCAGAGACCAAATAAGCTGAAACTTACAAGTTTGTCCAGGAAGCAGAAGTTGATCCACTGTGGTCATCTCTGTCTGATTGACTATTGGGCAGAAACAGTCCTTTGTACAGAAGAATGACCTGTGACTTTCCTTCAAAGTACAGCATCCAAAAGTATTAGAGCCAGAAAGGACCTTACAGGTACTTAGGTCATCTAATCCAACCGCATCTGCAGAAGGAGAAGCTGAAAGTATATCCTTTACACAAGGTCACATGCGAATTAAGTTAGAGGTTTTGTTCATTCAGGAAACATTAATTCAACAGGCCTCTGTGGTGGGCCCTGTGCTGTGCCCTGAGAATACAGAAATGACTGAGGCATAGCCTCATCTTTGAAGACTCACAGGGCAGAACAGTGGGGAGAGAAACAAAAATCATGGCTTCTCAAAAACTTATCCACATAAATGCCTTAATGGCAGAGGAGAATGAACTGGAGCAGGAATGAAGAACTCCTAAAATTAACAACTTTGAAATTTCACCTTGAATCTACAAAAATGTATGATTTTCCCCTCCACTTTTAAAAAAGTTCCAAACATAAAAATTGAAATATTAACATAGTATATATGTATGTTCCGCCTAGATTCAATAATCTCTTCTGGTAGCTTTGAAATATATATACTGCCATGTGTAAAATAGATGGCTAGTGGGAAGTTGCTGAATAACACAGGGAGCTCAGCTTGGTGCTCTGTGACAACCGAGAGAGGGAGAATAGGGAGAGGGTAGCTCAAGAGGGGATATATGTATACTTATGACTGTTTCATGCTGTTGTCCCACAGAAACCAAAACAACATTGCAAAGCAATTATCCTCCAATTAAACAAATTTTTGAAAAAAACTTTCAATGACTGTTGAAAGTAAGATGCAGTCATCATAATTCTTTACTCCCAAATATCCCTAAATGCTCCAGTAGGTCTCTCCTGAAAACATTCTCTCTCATAGCCACAATACAATTACCACCTCTAAGAAAATTAACAGCAATTCCATAATATCTAATGATCATATTAAAATTTCCCCATTAAAGTATCTTTTATAGCTAATTTTTCAATCTAGAATCAATCAAGTTTTATGCTTTGGGGTATTCTATCTCTCCAATGCCTCTTAATCTAGAACATTCCTCCATATTTTTCCCCCAGTGAAACTGACTACTTAAATGTATATGATTTTGTATGCTGCTTCATAATATAGCTGTGCTAGTTTGATGATAATGAATGTTTCAAATGAGGAACCAAGTGAAACTGGTGCCCCAGGAAGATGTGCCACATTTACGTGAGTTTTGTGTCTTCTTGTGTTCTTGTTTTAGAAACAAATATAAATAAGAAATTCAAATTAAGTCTCATACATATTGTCAGAGGTATGCCTGCAAGCTAGGAGGCAGTGGCTATGGAGAATTTAGACAAGGTTTTACTGAGGAAATGATGCTTTAAGTGAATCTTAAAGGAAGATGGGAAATTGAGGGAGAGAGATCTGAGAGGGGGATTAAGTACTGTTTGGGCAGCAGACAACAAACTGGTGTGATCAAAAATGACACACAGCACATGGTGATGTTAACAGTTTATTTGGGGAGTGACAGATGAGTAGAAACCTTGGAAAGTCTTGGAGTCAGATTGCAAAGAGTCTAAAAACCAGGTGGGCAGCTTTGGGCTTCATCGTATGGAAAGGAAACCAGCAAAGTTTTGGTACTCTGCATAGGAGGTAAGCCACTCCTGAGGCTGCTTTTGATTCTGGTATCGCCTCAAAGTGCAGAGCCAAGACAAGAGGATTATAAGAAGGCAGATTTACACTCAACAAAGAAAGCAGTTGAGTCAGACCTGTCCACACACAGAATGGTGGAGAGGTCCTCCGCTCTGGAGTGTACAAGTAGAAGCTGGGTGACCATTTGACAGGAATGTCTGTGTTGTATTGATTTAGATGGTTAGAGCTGCTCATCAGAATCCCTGGGGAATATATTCTTAAACTACCTGTAACCAGGTCCCACCTGCAGAGATTTTGTTGGAGTTGAGCTGGTGTGGGGCCCTAATGTAGATGCAGGTGGTCTGCACACTAGTATTTGGGAGCCGCTCGGTCAGAGGACCACTGTGGTCCTTTCTAACTCCACTGTTCTGAGTTTACATGCTGTTTACCTAAGATGGTAATTTTAGAATTCAGGGAATTGTTTGTTGTGAAAGGATGTCTGGTTGAAGGTTTATGGAAAATGATAAGGGATTGAGAATCCCATCAGAGCATTTGGGACCTGCAAGAGGGGCCAGGCCTGAGCTGACCCTGTCTGTTTTCCTATCCCCAGTTGGCCCTTGGGCAAACCCAGCGCAACGTAATAAAGGCCCAGGGTATTATGGGGCCGATTGGAGAGAGCCTCCTGCCATCTCTCAATGTCCCCAGCTCAGCTGGCCTGAGGGCAGATTTTAACTGAAAGCCCATGTGGCCTCTAAAGGCTAGTGAAAAGGGAGATTAGTCTTAGCTGTTGGCAGATTCTGTCCTAGGCATTCTGGGCCCAAACAAGGAAAGTCAACTTTCTAAAGGCTTTACTGCCATCAGAGCTATTTAGGATTTCCTGACCTAGACCCTGCCCATTCATATACACCCTGTTCTTCCTCTTCCTTTTTTCTCAACCATTCTTTCTTATCAGAGATTTTTCTTTTTTCCTCCAACCAATTTCCTTTCAGGAAATTGGAAAGGAGTGGTGATAGGAAGGAGGCAACAGGCAGTAAAAAGTATGTGTAGAAATCAAAGGGAAGGGATCATATCTCCTAAAAACAACTTGCTGTTAAACACTTCTGTGTTGGGACTTCTTTTTTGTCTAGCAGCCCACATTTCAGGCATCAACTTTTCTCGAAGTTTTCCATCACTACCTGTACCCAAGCAGAGTTCGTCATTTTTTCCACTATTAATTTTCTGTACTTCATTGGCACTTTGCTATTCTGTGTATCGCTCATAACGATCTGTTTATTCGTCCGCCTCACCCACAGGCCCAAGAGTCACAAACTCAGATGCCATCAGGGCCCAGAGAAGAAAGGCAAATGGGTGAAGCTGCTGGGTTTAGGGAAATAAGTATTGTACAATGTCATGCTATAGGCCAGTGTGCTAACTCTCTAGCCTTTAGCCCAAAGATTGTCAGGGGCAGCTACCCCATTCATCTTTGATTCCACAGTTCATAGCTCAGTGCCTGACACTGTAATGGAAATGACCTGGAGTTCTTGAGATACAACTCTGCCTTAATGTGCTGTGTGACATAACAGAACTCACTCAACCTCTCTGCTCTTCTGTCTTTCAGGTTCTCCATTTGGTTTTTTTTTTTGCCAGCCATGTGGCTATGAAGGATCTTAGTTTCCTGACCAGGGCTTGAATCTGGGCCTAGGCAGTGAAAGCACAGAGTCCTAACCTCTGGACTGTGAGGGAATTCCAGGGATCTCCATTTCTTTATGTCTTACCTCTTCAAAAAAGGCATTTTGCAGATCATCTCAGCCAGTGGATTTTTCACTTGGTTCCTGACAGACTTTGGCTCGAGGTGCTGATCTGGGGCCTTCACAAGATGAGAGAGCAAACTGAAACAGCAAGCTGCCAGTCCTCTTTCTCCACCCACCAGAGGGCTCCTATATTCTTTTTTTTTTTTTTTTTTAGTTTTAAAAATGTATGATTTCTTTTGAAGAGAAGAGTCTGCTGCTAAAATGTATGAAAACCATAAGGAATGCAATAGGTTCTGCCTGGATTCAAATCCTGATTCTTCCACTCTCTTGTTGTATCAGGCAAGTGATCTAACCTCTCTGAATCTCAGTTCCCTCTCCTAGAAACTGCAGGTGGTGATAATAGTACCCATTTCGGAGAGCTTCTGTGAGGTTTAATGAGTTAATTCGTGGAAGTGGCTCTGAACAGTGCCTGCGCAGAATGCTTGAGAGGTGTTAGTTACTGTGTCATATTGAGTTACTGTGCCTAGTCCTGGCACAAAACTTGTAAAACCCTTGCAGTGTCCTCAGTGATAGGGAGTGTCTTCTTATTCACAAGTCTCTTTTGATCACACCTGAGTTCATTCTAATGAGGTGACTCAGGATGAGACCCGTAGACAGACCAGAAAGACCAAGTGACTAAAGACGGAAATTTTAGCCCCTCCTACTGAGCTCCAGGGCTTCCTTAGTGGCCCAGATGGTAAAGTGTCTGCCTACAATGCGGGCGACCTGGGTTCGATCCCTGGGTTGAGAAGATCCCCTGGAGCAGGAAATGGCAATCCACTCCAGTACTCTTGCCTGGAAAATGCCATGGACGGAGGAGCCTGGTAGGCTACAGTCCATGAGGTCGCAAAGAGTCGGACACGACTAAGCGACTTCATTTTCTTTTCTCACTGAGCACCAGGAAAGAGGGCAGTAGTCAGTGACCAAGCTCAATAACAACTCTTGAACACTGAGATCCTGAGAAGTTTCCAGGTTGTGGAATCAGCTGAGAAGGTTGTGCACCACAGCTCCACAAAGACAGAAGTGCCCAGGACCCTTCCAGACCTCACACTATACACTTTTTCATCTGTCTGTTCATTAGTATCTTTTATAATAAACCAGTAAAAGTAAGCAAAGTGCCTTTCTGAGTTCTGTGCACTGTTCACAGACAAATTATCCAGCCTGAGAAGGAAGTCCTGGGGGGACCACTCTATAGCTGGTTGGTCAAAAGTAAGGATGGCTAGAAATATGCAACTAGCCATCTGAAGGAGAGGCAGTCTTGTGAGACTGAACCTTGATGCTGTGGGTCTGTGCCAACCTGGGTAGTTAGTGTCAGAATTGAATTGTTGGATCATCAGCTGGTGTTGGAGAATTGGTTGGTGTCAGAAAACACCCCAGAAACTGTAATTAATGAGCATGTTCAGTCCTCTAACTTGGAAGGAAAAATTAATAGCATTTCCTCTATCATATGAGTGAACTTTCTCAGAAACCTTCAGTGTTTCAACCCACAGAGGGATGAATGGTGGAAGATTGAGACACAGCATCTAGGCTTGGCTTAGGTCAAGGGAAGAATGTAACACCTCAGAAATTTCCTCACTTTAGCTGCTCCTGATGCATCTCTCTCGGGGGCCGAGCATGATCCTGCCTTCTCACTCCGGAAGTGTGGGTATATTCTGAGTCATCTCTGTCCTTTATTCTAAATCCTGCTTCATTTCCTCCACATTCTTTCCCTAGTCCAAGGGTTAGTCATCTTTTGTGTCAACTACTCCAAGCCCCTCCTGACATCATCCTCAGCTCCTAACACCCCAACTTCTCACCAAAGATGTTTCTGTCTCTACAATTAGATTGCCTTCCCCCTTAACATCCTGGACTTCCTGGTGGTAAAGAGCATGGATATGCTATGGCCCAAGGCAGAAATATTCTTTCACCACGTATTTGCTGACTCCTGACACGATCCAAGCTCTGTGGGCTATAGAGATAATTTATGACATAGTCATGGTTCCAAATAACAGCAAGGAGAGATAAGAAAGCCTTCCTCAGTGATCAGTGCAAAGAAATAGAGGAAAATAATAGAATGGGAAAGACTAGAGATCTCTTCAAGGAAATTAGCGATACCAAGGGAACATTTCATGCAAAGATGGGCTCAATAAAGGACAGAAATGGTAGGGACCTAGCAGAAGCAGAAAGTATTAAGAAGAGGTGGCAAGAATACACAGAAGAACTATACAAAAAAGATCTTCATGACTCAGATAATATTAATGGCGTGATCACTCACCTAGAGCCAGACATCCTGGAATGTGAAGTCAAGTGGGCCTTAGGAAACATCATTATGAGCAAAGTAGTCCAGGTGATGGGATTCCAGTTGAGCTATTTAAAATCCTAAAAGATGATGCTGTGAAAGCGTTGCACTCAATATGCCAGCAAATTTGGAAAACTCAGCAGTGGCCACAGGACTGGGAAAGGTCAGTTTTCATTCCAATCCCAAAGAGAGGCTATGCCAAAGAATGCTCAAACTACCACACAATTGCACTCATCTCACACGCTAGTAAAGTAATGCTCAAAATTCTCCAAGCCAGGCCTCAACAATACATGAACCGTGAACTTCCAGATGTTCAAGCTGGTTTTAAAAAGGCAGAGGAACCAGAGATCAAATTGCCAACATCTGCTGGATCATCAAAAAAGCAAGAGAATTCCAGAAAAACATCTATTTCTGCTTTATTGACGACACCAAAGCCTTTGACTGTGTGGATCACAATAAACTGGAAGATTCTGAAAGAGATGGGAATACTAGACCATCTGACCTGCCTCTTGAGAAATCTGTATGCAGGTTAGGAAGCAACAGTTAGAACTGGACATGGAAAAACAGACTGGTTCCAAATCAGGAAAGGAATATGTCAAAGCTGTATATTGTCACCCTGCTTATTTAACTTATATGCAGAATACATCATAAGAAATGCTGGGTTGGAAGAAGCACAAGCTGGAATCAAGATTGCCAGAAGAAACATCAATAACCTCAGATATGTAGATGACACCACCCTTAGGGCAGAAAGCAAAGAAGAACTAAAGAGCCTTTTGATGAAAGTGAAAGAGGAGAGTGAAAAAGTTGGCTTAAAGCTCAACATTCAAAAAAAAAAAAAAAAAAGCTCAACATTCAGAAAACTAAGATCATGGCATCTGGTCCCATCACTTCATGGCAAATAGATGGGGAAACAGTGGAAACAGTGGCTGACTCTATTTTTCTGGGCTCCAAAATCACTGCGGATGGTAACTGCAGCTGTGAAATTAAAAGACACCTACTCCTTGGGAGGAAAGTTATGACCAACCTAGGCAGCATATTGAAAAGCAGAGACATTACTTTGCCAACACAGGTCTGTCTAGTCATGGCTATGGTTTTTCCAGTAGTCATGTATGGATGTGAGAGTTGGATTATAAAGAAAGCTGAGCACTAAAGAATTGATGCTTTTGAACTGTGGTGTTGGAGAAGACTCTTAAGAGTCCCTTGGACTGCAAGGAGATCCAACCAGTCCATCCTAAAGGGAATCAGTCCTGGGTGTTCATTGGAAGGACTGATGTTAAAGCTGAAACTCCATCTGATGTGAAGAACTGACTCATTGGAAAAGACCCTGATGCTGGGAAAGATTGAAGGCGGGAGGAGAAGGGGACGACAGAGGATGAGATGGTTGAATGGCATCACCAACTCAATGGACATGAGTTTGGGTGAACTCCAGGAGTTGGTGATGGACAGGGAGGCCTGGCATGCTGTGATTCATGGGGTAGCAAAGAGTTGGACACGACTGAGCAACTGAACTGAACTGAACTATGGGAAGGAAACCAGCAAAGGTCTCTTGGTACTCTGCATAGGAGGTCAGCCACACCTGAGGTTGCTTTTGATTCTGGTGTCCTCTCAGAAGAGGAGAGGAGATCAGTCCTGAGTGTTCATTGGAAGGATTGATGTTGAAGCTGAAACTCCAATACTTTGGCCACCTGATGCAAATAGTTGACTCATTTGACAGGGAGGCCTGCCGTGTTGCAGTCCATGGGGTTTTAAAGAGTCGGACACAACTGAGTGACTGAACTGAACTGAACTGAACATGGTCCTCATAGACCTCACAGTCTATGGGGGGAAACAAAATCATACAAGGACAGTAAATCCCAGTAAAAACTCTCATGGAGAGACAAGTGCTCGGGCCTGGTGCACTGGGAAGACCCAGAGGGATCGGGTGGAGAGGGAGGTGGGAGGGGGGACTGGGATGGGGAATACATGTAAATCCATGGCTAATTCATATCAATGTATAACAAAAACTACTGTAATGATGTAAAGTAATTAGCCTCCAACTAATAAAAATTTGAAAAAAAAAAAAAAACTCTCATGGAGATAACAATGGCCACAGGTCAACCCACAGGAGAGTGCCTCCTTGAGGCCATAGTGTTAAGGAAGGTCTGAGTTTGGTGGGGGGGTAACAAGTGAGCTGAAATTTGAATAGGAGCTCCAGCTCCATGAGCTAGACAGAACAACACATGCAAAACATGGAAGTAAGAGATGGCATGGTATGTGTGTGGTGTGGGCAAGACTTTGAATGAAATGACCCAGGGGCAGAGGCTAGTTCTGCTGATGTCAGGCCATCAGCCCTGGTCCCATAGGACAGACTTAAGAGTAAGTCAGCCTGTCCTTGGAGCAGGGTGTCACAGGCATGATGTGATACAGCCAAAAGCCTGGCAAGCACAGGTCATAGCCCCAGTGGAATCCGCTGTTATTAGGAGTAAATGAGATAGTGTACGTCAAGTACCTGGCTCAAAGCAAGCACTCAGTAAATGGAAGCTATTACTGTTATTATTACTGAAGTGCATTGTTAGTGTCATGAGGGAACTGGCAGATGCTGTATGTGGAAGGGGCTCCAGAGAGGATCTGCTAGAGAACTGTTACATCTGAGCTAAGACTTTGCCGGGCTGGTTCTTTTTCTTTTGTGGGAAATGGACTCTGGAGAATCTGATGAAACCTGTGGACCTTCTCCCAAGAAGAAGACACATCTGTTCAGATGATGATTTGTGTATTATTTCAGGGACTTCCCAGACTCCTGGAGGCCTGTCTAGTCATGGAAACTGGTTGGACACAGCTGTTATTTGCCAAGCATGGCTGAGAAAAGAACCCACTCTTATCTCAGCTTATTATTCTAAGTGAAAAACCTCACCTCACATAATTTCTTTTTTTTAAATTTTTTAAAATTAATTTTTGTTGGAGTATAGTTACTTTACTAGAGAAGGGAATGGCAACCCACTCCAGTATTCTTGCCTGGAGCTCCCCAGGGACAGAGGAGTCTGGAGTCCATAGGGTCGCAAAGAGTCAGACACGACTGCCTTGACTGAACACACACATAGTTGCTTTACGGTGTATTTCTGCTCTGCACCAAAGTGAATCACTTATATGTATACATTTATTCCTCCTTCCTTGGTGGCTCAGATGGTAAAGAAACTGCCTGCAATGCAGGAGACCCAGGTTCAATCCTTCGGTCAGGAAGATTCCTGGACAAGGAAATGGCTATCCACTCCAGTATTCTTGTCTGGAGAATGCTGTGGACAGAGGAACCTGGCACGCCACAGTCCATGGGGTTGAAAAGAGTTGGACACGACTGAGTGACTCACATTTTAACTTTATACATGTGTTCACTCTTTTTAAGGTTTCCTTCCTATTTAGATCGCCACAGAGCATTGAGTCGAGTTCCCTGTGCTGTATAGCAGGTAAGGTCCTCATTAGTTATTTTACACATGAAGGGAAGTGAAGTCATTCAGTCATGGCTGACTCTTTGCGACCATACGGACTGTAGCCTGCTAGGCTCCTTCGTCCATGAGATTTTCCAGGCAAGAATACTGGAGTGGGTTGCTGTTTCCTTCTCCAAGGGATCTTTCCAACCCAGGGATTGAATCCAGGTCTCCCACATTGCAGGCAGACTCTTTACCGTCTGAGCCACCAGGGACGTATTTTTGTCAGTCTAAATCTCCCAGTTCATTCACCCCTCTACATAATTTCAAATCTAAGAATCATCCGTGTGGTTTTTAAAAAAATAATTAAATTAATTTATTTTTAAAATGAAGGATAATTGCTTTACAGTATTGTGTTGGTTCCTGCCGAACATCAACATGACCCAGCCACAGGATGTATACCTACATCTCCTCCCTCTTAAATGCTGTGTGCTTGGGATTTCCCAAGTGGGGCTTCCCTGGTGGCTCAGAGCTTAAAGTGTCTGCCTGCAATTCGGGAGACCAGGGTTCCATCCCTGGGTCGGGAAGATCCCCTAGATAAGGAAATTGCAACCTACTTCAGTATTCTTGCCTAGAGAATCCCATGGACAGAGGAGCCTTGTACTCTACAGTCCACGGGGTCCCAGAGAGTTGGACATGACTGAGCGACTTCACATTTTAACTTTGGGACTTCCCTGGTGATTCAGTGGTTAAGACTGCCTTCAAGCTGTGGTACATATACACCATGGAATATTACTCAGCCATTAAAAAGAATTCATTTGAATCAGTTCTAATGAGATGGATGAAACTGGAGCCCATTATACAGAACGAAGTAAGCCAGAAAGATAAAGACCATTACAGTATACTAACACATATATATGGACTTTAGAAAGATGGTAACGATAACCCTATATGCAAAACAGAAAAAGAGACTCAGATGTATAGAACAGACTTGTGGACTCTGGGAGAAGGCGAGGGTGGGATGTTTCAAGAGAACAGCATTGAAACATGTATATTATCTAGGGTGAAACAGATAACCAGCCCAGGTTGGGTACATGAGACAAGTGCTCGGGCCTGGTGCACTGGGAAGACCCAGAGGGATCGGGTGGAGAGGGAGGTGGGAGGGGGGACTGGGATGGGGAATACATGTAAATCCATGGCTAATTCATTTCAATGTATAACAAAAACTACTGTAATGATGTAAAGTAATTAGCCTCCAACTAATAAAAATAAATGGAAAAAAAAAAATGAAAGGAGTAAAACTGTAAAAAAAAAAAAAAAAAAAGACTGCCTTCAAATGCAAGGAGTACAGATTTGATCCCTGGTTGGGTAACTAGGGTCCCACACGCTGTATAATACAGTTTAAAAAAACACAACTATGAGGCAAAAAATAAAATAAATTAAAATACCTAGTGGCATGCTGCCAGGTGGTGGAGGAGGGAGGCCCGTGAAGGGGCCATTCTAATCGTCCAGGAAGAAAACGGGGCTGGCTTCAGGGACACGCACCCTCTGCAGTCACGTGGGACCCTCCCAGTGCTTATTCTTATGTTCTGCTGTGTCTTCATTCCTAACGAGCCAGAAGGAGCCTTGCGCTTTCATTTGGCACCGGACTCCACAAATATCTTGCCAGTCGTAGGAGAACTTATTATGCGTTTGAGTGCTCACTCTGCGTTGTTCAGTCGCTCAGTCGCGTCCAACTCTTTGCAGCCCCGTGGACTGCAGCATGCCAGGCTTCCCTGTCCTTCACTCTGTAAGCTGCACGAAAGTGGCAGAGCTGCACCTGGACCCCAGGCTGCTTGGGTCCAGAAGCATAGGTCTAGTCTATGTCATTGTGCCTTGTGTGTCCAGAGTGCTAGTGAGACTGGAGAAAAGGTGAAAGAAGAAGAAACATTCATTCTTGGGGACTTTCCTGGTGGTCTCACAGTTAAGAATCTGCTTTGCAAGGAAGAGGATTGATCCCACAGGCCACTCAAGCAACTAAGCCTGCAGTGCCTCCACTTATACCTGATGCAGCCAAAAATAGATACATTTTTTGAAAAGAGACATTGTTTCTTTTTCCAGAACACTATTCTCCACCTTGGCCTTTCCTTCCAAATCTGGGTATCAGTGCCATGTCCTAAAGGAAACTCTCCTGGTCTCCAAACTTGAATTACAGCCACCTATTCTTTTACTCTTCTCTATCTTTTAAGGCACTTATCAGAATTTGTTATTATGTATTTGTATGTTTTCCGGTTTTGATGACAATCTGTCTCTAGACTATTCTCTCAGTGAATGCAGAGGTTCGTTCATCCCCTTATCCCCCAGTGGAAATCCTGGTACCTAGTAGGTATTCCATAGATATCAATTGGAAGGTAAGTTCACAGAATATAATGACAGGTCAGATGGGATAGAGAAGCCCCCGAGGATGATGCAGAGATTCCCACTTGAGTGATGCTAATCCTCAAAATGACTGTAAGAAGTTAGGAGTGGTGCTGGAATGAGTAAACGGATTGGGGATGTGTTTGAGAGTTTGAGTGCTTTTCAAGGGGTGTCTTGGAGAAGGCAGTCTTCCACTGACAAGTCCTTCTTCACTCCCTCCCCACTGCTGCCTGGGTTAGGGGGACTACAGCCCCCTGGGCAGACCTCTGCCATCAGGCAACTCTGTGCTCATGCCCCTGGGAGCCTGCCTGTTCCCTAGCCTGGGAAGCTCAGTGGGTCCTGGAACAACTCTGCAGGCCTCATTTCTGGAACATAGGGGCCCCAGGGGTGTGGATGCAGTCAGGTCGGGCTCAGTAAATGCCAGTGAGAGGAAAAGAGGGAAGGAAGAACTCTGGAGGGAGGCTGGGATGGAGAGCAGATCTGGGGACTGGAATGGAAGGAGATAGAGGCCAAGGTTGGAGCCTCCGGGCCCTGGAGACAAGGTGGACAGAGGCATGCTCCACACTCTCGGGAGACCCGGCACAGAGCTAAGCGCTTGAGTCACGTAACTGCATTTCATCTTTGCGGCAACACAAGAGCAATCATTATTGCTCTTATTTTGTTAAGAAAACAGAGGCTCAGAGAGGTGACGTGATTTGTCCAAGGTCACACAGCGAGCGAGCTGGGAAGTCTGGGTTTGACCCAAGCCTGCCCTCTGCTCTCTTCATTCCCTGCCTCTTCGGCTCTGCTCTCGGTTTCCCTACCCCTTCTCCCCACCCCTCCGCTTCCTTGGCCGCCCCGCCCCACCTCTCTCTTCCCCTCCTCTCCCCTCCCCTCTCTCTCTCTCCCCTGCCCTCCCTCTCAGCAGCCGCGGCGGCCGAGCCACGTGGTGGGGCCGGGAAACCGCGGCCGCCGAGCGCCCGGGCGGCTGCCCCAGCTGGGCAGTGCTGCTCTGCTCTGCGCCGCGCTCGGTGCCTGCGCTCCCCGCTCCGCGCTCCTCGCCAACCGCCCCGGGGCGGGAGGCGCGCCCGGCAGCGGGGCGTCCAGACAAAGGAGGCGCGGCAGAGCCGGCGCGCGGGCGGACGGACCATGGACTCCGAGCGCGAGCGGCCGGCACCAGCCCTGAGGACCCGGCGCTCCCGGGCCCGGCCCTAAGGCGCCCGGCCCCGCCGCCCGGGGCGCCCAGCGCCGAGGACGCGGAGCCCGCGCGGCACGGAGGAGGCGGCGGCCGCCGAACTAGAGGGGCGCCGCGGCGGTCGGCGCGCGCGGCCCCCGGAGCCATGGGCAAGTGCAGCGGGCGCTGCACGCTGGTCGCCTTCTGCTGCCTGCAGCTGGTGAGCGCCGCGCGCCCGGGCGGCCGGGCCGGGTAGGGTAGGGTAGGGCGCGGCGGGGCGGGGTCCCGGGGCGAGCCGTTGGGGTGGGTGAGTCTGGGTGTGGGTCTGGGGCGAGCGCCCGGGTTGGGGGTGGTCTGGAGTCACGGAGCGGACGGGCGGAGCCTGCTCCTGCGGGCCCAGCTGTCTCTTTGTGTGCGCCTCTCGCCCGGCGCTCCCCGGTCCCCGAGTGCGTCCTGTGCGCGAGTCCCCGCCCGCCCCGCGCCTGGGGCTCCACGCGACTGGCCCGCACTGGACGAGTGGCCTCCTGTTGGGGAGATGCGCTGTGGGACTGTGGCTCTCCGGGGCTTGGGGGGTGTGTCCGAGGAGGGTGTGTGGATCCCTTGAGGTCCCTGCCGTGTGTTTTCCTCTAGATCACTCGTTTGCGTGGGTCTCTGCCTCTGGTCTCCGCCCCACTGAGCGTTTCTCACAAACTCTCTGCTCCTGTGTGTGTCTCTCTCCGCGTTTCTCCTTGGTATGTGTCTAGATCTCTGACCATTCCTGGTCCGTGTTCTTCTGTGTGTGGGGGGATCTTAGACTCCAAGAACCGTTCACTCCTTTGTGCTCTTCCTGCCTGCCTCCACCCTCCTGACTGGGCAGGCCTAAGAGCCCCTCCCTGGAGAGGGTCACAAGGAGCTACTAGGTCCTGGGCCAGCTGACCTACCAGGTGCGGGGCTGTCCTCCCTGCTTCGGCTGTGATCACCGTAGCGACAGGCATTGTCAGTCTTTCCACCAGAGGGGCGGGGTGTGGGGGGGTGGGTGGAGGGGGGGAGACAGGGCTGGCAGGGATGGGAGTGGAGATACTTGGGTGCCCAGGGAGGGTGGGAGTATCTGGGGACACTGTACATAATCCCAGCTCAGGGAAATCAGGTTCTTGTCTCAGGGAAGCCAGGGGAGTGAATTTGGGGGCTGAAGGGGGCCAGCTCTGCCCCTCAGTACAGACTCTGGCAAGTGAGTTTGGGAAGGTGGTTAAGGAGAGGCCAGGATCTCCTGCCTATGCTAGAGCTGAGGTCTAACCAGTAAAGAGGTCTCATCTGGGTTCCACTTTTGCCTGCATCCATTGCCCTTCCTCCACCACTGGCGTGTACATACAGTAAAGCAGAAGGAAGCTTTGAGTGTGGATATACAGACCCCATTCATCTTTCTTCTCTCCTCTTGGAGACCCCAGCCCCAAACACTCCATCCACAGACCTGCCCTCTTGGACAGTGGCCCAGACAGCTGGGCCCTTAAGATTGGAGCCCTGCTCCCAAATGTGGGCTGCAGGGCAAGTGACATCTTGGTCAGCCTCTCTGTGAATTGCTCATCCTTGAGGTTGTCAGGGGGGCATTAATTAAGATCAGGTAGAATGGAAACTCCAGAAGGGCAGAGATTATCTGTTTTGTTCCTGCTAAATCCCCAGCAGCTGGAACAGTGCCTGGCACTCCATTAATATTTGTAAAGTAAATGAGTGAATCAGTTATTTGGCAACTCCTGGCTCCAGTACAAACACCCTTCTTTATCTCCTTTCAGGAACATAAAATTCCAAAAAGTGCTGAAACTTTCCAAGGAATTTTCTTTCTGTGTTAATTTTAAAAATTTAAACTAGGACTTTTTCTTATTAGAGAAGTAACATACAGGGATATCTTGGTGGTCCATTGGCTAAGACTCCTCACTCCCAATGTAGGGGGCCTGGGTTCAAGCCCTGGTTAGGGAATCTAGATCCCACATGTAGCATCTAAGAGTCTGCTTACTGCAACTTAAGATCCACATGCTGCAAAAATAATAATAATAATAATAAAAGAGAAAAAGAAAGAAAAGTAACACACATTTTATAAAATGATTAAATCAATAAATAACCAAATGGAGCAGAAGATAAAGATGTTTCCTTCTATGCCCAGTCCCATACCCCAGAGATAAGCACTATTAACAGTTTAACCCATGGTCATTCTCTGTTGTTGATAATAACTGTCCTTAGCTTTGGGGAACAGTTACTAGGTGCTAGGTGCCCTTATAAGCACTTTTCCATGTATTAATTCATTTAATTCTCATAACAATCCTATGAATTTACTGGTCCAGAGTTCTCTAGTTAGGGGCTATGAAGCCAGGCAGCTGACCAGCATCCTCCTTTGCCTTCTTTACTGGAAAATAAGTAGTTCTGGCTGTGATGAGAGGTGCTTACTTCTCTGTAGATAAATGAAGGTGTCAAGGCAGTCTCCCTGCTTCTCTCTTACTTGCCTCTGTAGCTCTCCCCAGCTCAGCTAAACCCACCTTTCCACTTGGAGGGTTCACTAGCATAAGCAGCTCTGGAATCCGACAAGACCTGGGTGGGATTCTGATCCTTCTGAGTCTTAGCTGGATGCCTTTGGGCAGCTTGTGAGCATTCCATGAGATAATCTGAGGATGTGCTCCAAGGAGGGACTTGAAAATTGGTCTCTTGGGTCTGTTGCTCTGTCTGGGCCGATTGCAGAGTGAGTCCCTTCAGCTGTCGCTAATCCCCAGGAGCCTCTGCTGCCTCATGGTCTCGGTAATGTGCTCCTGGATGGTAGAATTCACCAACCTGACCATCCCAGGGAGAAGGGAGCCTGTTTTCTCATCCAGTGGAAAGGGGCAGAGAAGGAAGAGGCCATTAAATGTTTCTCAGCTAAAAACTTTTGCAGAGGAACTGTATCATTTTTTTTTCTCATATGGGGTTTGATGATTACAATAAAACTGCCCAGTTCTAAACACTCTTCTGGAGTTGGGTTAGCCTTGCTTTGCGTGAGGGAGTAGGATGTGAGGGTGCACCAGAGGATGGAAGGAGCAGGTGAGGGCTGAACTGTTCAGGTGGACACGTACAGGGGACAAGCCTCTGGAGTTTGACAGGACAGACATGGGATTGAGTCCTGGCTTCGTCACTTCCTAGCTATGTGGTCATAAGCAAGTTGCTTGGCCTCTCTGACTCACATTTTGTCATCTGTTAAATGGAGATGATAGAAACAGTCCCCAAGGGGGCTTCCCTGGTTGTCCAGTGGTTAAAAATCTGCCTTGCAATGCAGGGAAAACCTGTTTGATCCTCGGTCCAGGAAGATCCCACGTGCCGCAAGGCAACTAAGCCTGTGCTCTGGAGCCTGTACCTACCGAGCCTACGTGCTGCAACTCCTGAAGCTCCTGCACCCTGGGATCCGTGGAAACTAGAGAAGCCACCACAATGAGAAGCCTGTGCATCTCAGCTAGAGAGTAGCCTCCACCCTCTGCAACTAGAGAAAGCTCGAGCAGCAACAAAGACCCTGCGCAGCCAAAAATAAATAAATAATATTTAAAAAAAGAAAAGAGTGCCCAATCCTAAGGGTTGTTGTGAGGGTTAAATGCATATAGCTTGCACTGTGCCAGGCGCAGAATAAGCATTCAATAAACTATAAGTTTTTCTGTTGTTATCTTTTTAGAAAAAATTTTAAATGTCTTTTTTTCACTGCACCAGGTCTTTGCCGTTGCACTTGGACTTTCTCTAGTTGCGGAGAGCGGGGCTTACTCTCTAGCTGTGGTGTGTGGGTTTCTTATTGCAGTGGCGTCTCTTGTTGCAGAACACAGGCTCTAGAGCACATGGGCTTCAGTAGTTGCAGCCCACAGGCTTAGTTGCTCCGCAGCATGTGGGATCTTCCCGGACCAGGGATCGGACCCGTGTCCCCTGCATCGGCAGGCAGATTCTTAACCACTGGACACCAGGGAAATCCATATTGTTATTATCTTAATGATGTATATCCTGGGATGCTTCCCCGGAATTGTGACCCAGACATACCCAAGGGCCATCCTGCACTCTTCCTTTGTGGGAAGCAGCACGTAATTGGACACGAAGCTAAGAGTCAGGCGGCCTGGATTCATGTCTTCCTCACTGACATCTGGGGAACTTGGGCAAGTCTTTTCCCTACTGCAAGCCTTGGCTTTTCCTCATCTGTAAAATGGGAAGAACCACTGGTCTGTGTCTCTAGGGTCCTGCTAGTTCTGCCCATCTGGCACACTGGGAGGATGTCTGGACTGGCCTGGAGGTTTCCAAGTGTCTCAGTCTGGTTCCACTATGTGGGACATCTTGGGTCCCTTGCTTTCTCCTTACCTGGTGTATCATCTTGACATTATTAATGTTATTCCTAATTTTTGTGTGTTTCCCATTCCCCTCCCCTGCCCTTCTTTCCTAGTCTACCTCCTTCCTGAAACCCTGCAAGCTATGCTATTCTTCCAGTGAGGATGAACCAAGGAGATTTACCCAAGGGAATCATCATCAATTTCTTCACCATCATCATTATCACTCCCATTTCTGGACTCCTGTGCTAAGCACTTTATATGCATTACCTCATTTAACCCAGTGAGCTTACATATGTAACGTACTTGGCAGAGTGCCTAGTGTGTTCAACGATCAATAAACGTGAGCTCTTTTACTGCTTTTATCCTTCTTATTGTTACCCTACAAAATGTGGTAGAGGTTTTTATTAGCCCCTTTTTCTGATGAGGAAACCGAGGCTCAGAGAGGTCTAAGCTAGTCAGTGATGGAACCAAGGTTCATGCGCTCTTTTGCCTGAGCAGAGAGCCACCCTCTCTGCTGTGTCACTCTGCTACTCACGCTTCAGCAGCCTGTGACCTCAGACAGATCTCTTCATGGCGTCAAGCCTCAGTTCCCTTATCTGAAAACTAAAATGGTACTATTTCAGTAGGATCACGCACATGCCGGGCACCGTGAGCCGGTGAGTGGTCAGTAATACATCATTGCCATGGTTGTTCTTGTCCCCGCTCTGGGTGACCTTGGACACATGCATTCACTCCTCTGGGCCGCAGTGTCTTTTTCTGTCCAAGAGAAAGAGTTATCCTTACCCCTCAGAGTTGGAGAAAGGGCTTAGCCAGCTTCCATGTACATAGTAGGTACTCAAAAAAAAAAAGAAAAAACGGTTTTATTCTTTTCCCTTCTGGAAAGCTCTTTGCTTTCTGCAAGGTGGTGGATGAGGGGGGGAAATATGTTGCTTCCTGCTGAGCTGCGAGTAATGGTGTGAAACGTGGTCAACCTGATTGATATCGTTATTAGCAGCAGTGATGGTGAAGACCAGAGGGAGCTGGGTTCTGCGGGGGCCTGCTCTCGGAAGCAGCTGCATCTGCACACTCAGGGCTTCCTGGGGAGGGGCTGGCTCTGCTCTGGTCCTTGGGCCTGGCTTCAGAATCAGAGCACTGGCCCTCTTTGTTCCTTATACCCCTTTGGACAAGATAGGAGCTCAGGTAATCAGGTCCCTTTTGCAGATGGACAGACTAAGGCCAAACAGCCCTCAAGACCCTGGATTGGGGCAGAGGGCAACAAACGACCCTAGTTCTGCTCCTTTGCAGGAGTGGGTGGCTTGGCGAATTTGACATAAGTACCCCATAAATGGCAGCTGCTCTGAGATCTGGCATAGAGGGGTGAAAGACCAGTACCTCCAGGATCAGGCAGACATTGCTGCCTTGCTTTGTGACTTCCAGACAGTCCCTTACCTTCTCTGAGCCTCTGCTATAAAGCAATCAGAATAACCATGGTACCCCATGGCAGTTTGAGGGTGTTCCCTGAGCTGATGACCAAACAGCACTGGCCCAAGCAAGTGCTCCCTGTGTTCCTTGAGGTTCAGATAAGTCACTTCAGCCCCCATCTCTGCCTGGATTAGAGATTTTAGTGATCAGAGTCATACCCATAAACTCTTCAAGTCTTAGTTCCTTTATATGGAAAATGTGTGGTTCTGTCAGAAAAAATAATAAGAACGATTTCCTTTTATTTGGTGTGTGCTGTGAGCCAGGCACTACACTAAGCATTTTACGTACCTTGTCCCTTGCTGCTATCTGGCTTATCCACGGCCACCTGTATCCTGGGGACAGAAGAGGATTCTCACGTCAGATCTAGGACTCCACAGCTTCTACCTTGCCTGCCCCGTTGGGCTGCCTGTAGGATTTGGGAGATGCAGGATGCGGAAGCGGATGGAATAATCTAAATCTTCCTTCATCCATAAAGAATTGTTCCTAGATGCCAGACCTTCTGAGCTGCTTATTCAAATGCTAACCCCATCCACCATCCCCGCTTCTACTCACCCCAAGGCCTGTGTTGAATTTAAGGGAATTTATGACACAGGTTAAGAAGAAATTACCCAAGAAATTAACCTGTATTGAAGACTTATCAGCCCTCAAAACAGCTCGATGAGATAGGGATGGTCTTTATACCCATTTACTGATGGGCATACTGAAGTCAGAAGAATGAAATGACTGGTTGCCAAGGAAACAGAAGATACAGTCTAGGCATCACATAAATGATCAAGGGGAAAGGATCTGAAAATAGTTGCAAAATCTGGACCAAGTAGAGCTAGCCAGCTCTGTTGGTTGAAATCTTTTTTCTCCTCTAGTTTCAGGGAGTAGTGAGTGATGGGAAGCAGGCTGAGACCAGAGATGTGGGGTTTTTTTAATTAATTTATTTTTGGTTGCACTGGGTCTTCGTTGCTCTGCACAGTCTTCCTCTAGTTGGGGTGAGCAGGGGGCCACTCTTCATTGCAGCACACGGGCTTCTCATTGCGGTGGCTTCTCTTGCTGCGGAGCACAGGCTGTAGGCTCACGGACTCAGTTGTGGTGGCGCATGGGCTTAGCTGCTCCGCAGCATGTGGAATCTTCCCAGACCAGGGATCGAACTCGTATCCCCTGCATTGGCAGGTGGATTCTTAATTCACTCTACTGCCGGGGAAGTCCAGAGATGTGTTTTTAAAGGCCAGCTCCTGGTCACAGTGGGTGGAGATGGCTTTGGTCTGAGGGACCCCAGTTCTTATGCTCTTGGTCTCCTTGCTAGTCCTGGAGAGGGAGAAGGATGGTGATTCAAAGACTGAGGGGGAGCCTCAGGCAGCAAAGCATGCCTCCCTGGGACTTCTGCCGGCAAGTACCAGGGTTTTGGAAGAGCAGTTGCTGTGGCTGTGGGTTTTGATGGCTTACCCTGGCCTCCAGGCCCCTGCCTTTCAAAGCAGCTGGTACATCCAGAGGCAGGGAGTTCAACTGGAAAGAGCTTGAGCTGTGTCGTCTGGCTGGGGATTGAGTTCCATCTCTTGTCTCTTTATAGCCGGGGTGACCTTGGGTAAGACACTTAACCTCTCTGAGGTTCCACCTGCACTTTTCTAAATCAGAATACTAATAATCTGCATCAGAGAATTGTCCTTCCTGGGGATAAAATAGGCTGACTAGGGGCCCACAAAGTTTTCACACTCTTTTTTAAAAATACATTTATTTATATTTATTTAAATACATTTATTTATAATTATTTTATTTTATTTTTTTACTGTGGTGTTGGAGAAGAATCTTGAGAGTCCCTTGGACTGAAGGAGATCCAACCAGTCCATCCTAAAGGAGATCAGTCCTGGGTGTTCATTGGTAGGACTGATATTGAAGCTGAAACTCCAGTACTTTGGCCACCTGATGTGAAGAGCTGACTCACTGGAAAAGACCCTGATGCTGGGAAAGATTGAGGGCAGGGGGAGAAGGGGACAGAGGATGAGATGGTTGGATGGCATCACTAACTCAATGGACATGGGTTTGGGTGAACTCCGGGAGTTGGTGATAGACAGGGAGGCTTGGCGTGCTGCGGTTCATGGGGTCTCAAAGAGTCAGACACGACAGAGCAACTGAACTGAATTGAACTGAATTTATAAATTTTTATATGTTTATTTGTTTTTAGCTGTGTCAGGTCTTAGTTGCAACATGCAAGGTCTTTGTTTGGTGCGTGGGCTTCTCTGTAGTTGTGTTAATAAAGTCCCAGAACGTGTGGGTTCTGTAGTTTGCAGTTTGTGGGCTCAGTTGCCCTGTGGCATGTGGGATCCTCATTTCCCTACCAGGGATTGAACTCGCATCCCCTGACTTGGAAGTGGGATTCTTAACCACGGGACTACCAGGGAAGTCCCAGGGTTCACTCTGGAATGCCTTGGAAATGAGGCAGCAGATTGTATGAACCTGAATATTGTGGGATAGGAAATAGACATATCCTTTTATTAAACTAGTTGAAGCAGAGGTTCTACTAAATCTGTGTGGCCTTCCGCCTTCCTGTCCCTCGATCTTCTCTTGCTTAAAATGGGAATGATAATAGCACATTCTCATGGGACTAGAGTGAGGGTGACCTGAGATAGGCAGAGAGAGTTCTGGGCGCAGAAGCCAGCACTCACTCAGAGGAGGTCCGAGAGGAAGCTTGGCTCTCTGCGTCCCCCTCTGTAATGGAGAAGGTGGACTCCTCATCTCAAAGGACCTCTGCAGCTCTGACTCACCGATGAGTTCCATCCTTTCCTGGGTAGAGATCAGGGCTGCTTCCACATCAGCCCACTTTGCTGCAGCCTGTGGTGACTGATGGGAGTCTCAGACTCTGGGTGGAGGAGGAGACTCCTGCCGCCAAAGACCTGACTGAGCTTGACACCTGGGTGTCAGGTTGTCCAGGACTCAGGGAACCTCTTCCTTCCGCTGTCTGTTTGAATGAGATTCCCTATCCCAAATGCCCACATGGCATATTTGGTTGTAAAATCAAGTCTCAGGCTACAGAGGCTCAGAGCAGGAGGTTCTAACCCATTACTAATGCCTGGCCCACCTCAGGGGAACTTCCTCAACCCTAGGAAGATAAAATACTGTCAGGTAAGAGAGCAAACATTGCCTCAACTAACCCTACCCTGAGTGGCATTCAGCAAATATTTATGAAACATCTACAAAGTTCTGGGCATGATTCTTGCTGCAGCCCAGAACCATGATTCTTGGTCACTTGAGGGTATAAAATATGCCCTCAGCTGCAAATCAGAATCCCAGGATTCTGGTACTCACCTGCTGTGTAACTTTGAGCTGGCCCTATCCCTCTCTGGGCCTCATTTTCTCCAGTCTGTGAAACCAGGGGATGGAGGAGAGGGTGTTGAACTCCATCAGCAGTTTTCAAACTACAGAGGCTCTGCCGTGGTGGGCTGACTGTTGAGCAGTGAGTTCCCTGTCTCTCGTAGTGATTAAGGATTTACATGTAGATTGGATGACTTGGATGTGTATTGATCTACTGATGCTCCAAGTCCTTTGGAGGCACCAGATGCTGATTCTAGGTCCTGAGAGGACAGTGGCTATAGTACAAAATGGTGTATAATATGAATAATGAAAATTGTGAGCACTTTTGTGTGTATACCATGTCCCTTTACCTTGAGCCTGCTCCCCCACCACCCCAAATCACAGAGCCTGGCTGAGCTCCTGGCGCTGAAGTGGGAAAGAGTAGAAGTCTGCAGGTACTTTACGCCGTGCTCACCCCAGCTACCCGTTGCCCTCGAAGGAGAGGCAGCCCTGGGATTATTAGGGTGGGGTGGCTCCTATGCCTCCTTCTTTTGGGGGGTGGGGGCGTTAGGTTCTGCAGCCCCATCCTGAACCAGAGACGTAGGTTTTCAATTACACAATTAAATGCACAATTAGGCATAATTACCAGTGCTCAGAGCCCGAGACTGCTCATAATAGGCGTGTAATCTACTGCAGCCTCTGTTTATACTACTCTGCGCGCTCCCTAATGCTGCCAGGATGCCTTCACACTGCACCGTTGCCATGGAGACAAGCCCGCTACCACCACGCAGGGCTGACAAATGGTGTTCTGGTCCTGGACCCCTGGATTGTTTCCGAGGCCTCAGCAGCCAGCCCTGGAGTGGAGGGGCCAGCCAGGCGCTCCCTGCCCTCTGACATGCCCACTGGTTTGTCTAGCCTCAGAGCCACCGGGAAGGACAGGAGCTTCAGCCGCCCCTCCCCCCGCCCCGAGTCCTCAAGGCTGGAGCAGGATGGCCCAGGTACTGTGAGAGGTCTGAGGTTAGCAAGCCACAGGCTGGCCAAGGAGCCGTGCACACAGCCGGCTCCCGCGTGGGCCTGGCTCTGCTGTGCCCTGGCTCCATGACTTCAGAGAAGTCTTCTCCCCGCTCCAGGGCTCAGTTTCCCCATGTGTAAGATGTCCAGTAGAGATTTACGGAGCGTTTCAAAGCACTGCCTAATGTTACAACTGCTTTACCTGTAGTAGCCTGTTCACACTCACTACACCCCATGTGGTAGACAGTTGTGATACCCCTTTTCCAGGAGCAGAATCCAAGGCCACAGGCAGTTATGTCAGGCAGTGGAGGAGCTGGGATACAAACCTGGCAGGCTGACTCCAGACCCGGCTCTTAACCTCTAGCATATGATCCCATTGGAAAAGACCCTGATGCTGGGAGGGATTGGGGGCAGGAGGAGAAGGGGACGACAGAGGATGAGATGGCCGGATGGCATCACCAACTCAAAGGACATGAGTTTGAGTAAACTCCAGGAGTTGGTGATGGACAGGGAGGCCTAGCGTGCTGCAATTCATGGGGTCCAAAGAGTCAGACACGACTGAGCGACTGAACTAAGCTGAACTGACCTGATGCCATCCCGTATCTCTTCATCTCCTAGCTGAGGCCTCTGAGGTTCAGAGAGGAACAGTTACTTGCCTAGTGTCACACAGCAAGGCAGTGATACAGCCAGGTCTGACTGATGCCAAAGCCAGGATGGCTAACTTTGGCCTCTTAGTGGAAGTCATAAAGGGTGAAAAGATTTCCTTCTACAAGTGCACACCAAGACCCGCCTTGATCCCCACCTGGCCTGGCCCCAGCCATGGGTGAGTCCTGGGGTCTCTCAGATCCAGCACTTCTATTCGACCTTGAAGGAAATCTTGGTCTAGTTCTTTCATCAATCTACCCCAACCTTGGTCACTTGAAACAGAGCATATTGTTATACTCTATCTCTCTTTTTTTTTTAACCACTTTCTCTGTCATTTAGCATATTATGGATACTGTATGCCATAGTATCCATACATCCATAATATCTATATGTCCTCAAGAGCTGGTACTATGTGCCAGGTGTTGGGGCCCAGATTGATCAAACAGAGCAGAGAAGCAACACTGGAGCCCAGAACTTCAGGGTCAGGTGGGCTTGGGTTCAAATCCTGTCACTTAATGCGTGATCTGGGGCAACGTGTGTAACTTCTCTGTGCCTTAGTTTCTTCATGTGTTATGAAGGCATCAATCTGTACCTTGCAGGGTGTTGACAGTATTAGTAATAATAACTACCACTTACCAGATGCTTGCTGTATGCTAAGCACTTGGCTAAGACCATCACTATATGTTCTGGGTGAACCTTCATCACACAGAGTCTCTCATTCACGTTTAGCAGACAAAGCAACTGAGACTTTGGGCCCAGGGCCCCAAAAGCCTCAAGTCCGGAGCCCCTCCTTATCTTTACTAGGCGTCCTGCCAGCACGGACATGCGTGACTTCCTCCTGCTGCTTCCCTGGGGACCCAGTTCTTCCTAGGGAAGGAGGCATCCAGATGAGAGGGCAGTCTGAGGGCGACAATGCCCTCACCTGAGGTTCTGTCTGGCTGGATGGTACCCACTGAAACCCTAAAGGCTGGGTCTTCTGAGAGGAGGGTATCAAAACACATCACTTCCCCTCCATACTCTCCAGCTGGGAAAACTAGGATTTACCTCAGCTAGTGGTGAAGAACCCACCTACCAATGCAGGAGATGTAAGAGACCCGGGTTCAATCCCTGGGTCAGGAAGATTCCCTGGAGGAGGGCATGGCAACCCACTCCAGTATTCTTGCCTGAGAATCCCCTGGACAGAGGAGCCTGGCGGGCTACTGTCCACAGGTCACACAGAGTCAGACACGACTGAAGCGACTTAACATAAGGACAATGCAAGTCAATGGCAGAATTGAGACTAGAACCCAAAGTCAGTTTCACACACTTCTTGTTACCTTCCTTTCACTACCACCCCAACCCCCATGAGTCCTTTGGGGCCTGTGATGTGTATATTTGTGTGTTTGTATGTATGTATACAGGGGCTTCCCAGGCGGTGCTAGGGTAAAGAACCCACCTGCCAATGCAGGAGATATAAAGAGATGCGGGTTCAATCCCTGGGTTGGGAAGATACCCTGGAGGAGGGCATGGCAACCCACTCCAATATTCTTGCCTGGAGAATCCCATGGATAGAGAAGCCTGGGAGACTACAGTCCATAGGGTTGCAAAGAGTTGGACACAACTGAAGCGACTTAACATGCACACATGCATGTATGCATGCAAAACTGTATACAGCTGCATGCCCAAGCATTTGTGGGGCAGACACTGGCACGTGGAGGTTTGTGGATCAATAAACATCCCTTCCTGCTTCCTCCCTCTTCATTTATTCATGAACTCTGAACTCTTTGGCTCCAGAGAAAACTGCCTGGAAGAAAGCA
Source organism: Odocoileus virginianus (assembly GCF_023699985.2). Lineage (NCBI taxonomy): Eukaryota > Metazoa > Chordata > Mammalia > Artiodactyla > Cervidae > Odocoileus > Odocoileus virginianus. The sequence continues at coordinate 41,479,599 of NC_069703.1, read as the reverse complement.
ATTAGAGCATAATTAGAACCACTCCTATTATCAACTCTCAGTGGGAGAGAAAGGGGGGCTGCTAGGGCATAGGGGTGGCCCCGGGAATTCCCATCGCCCCAACTCCTGCAGTTGCCCATTCAGCTCCTGCTGACCCCACAGAGCTCAGCCACCCTGGAGTCCCAGGCACTAGTCCATCTTCAGCAGGGAATAAGGACCTCATCCCTGGAGGCATCCAAGCGCTTGATAAAGCCAGGGAAGAGAGCGTTCTGCCTTGCATACTGAGTTAGAGTAGGTGATTTCCAAGTCGTTTCCACGCTGAGCTGCTTGGGTGCCCCTGCCAGGACCGGAGCCAAGCACTGCAGGAAAGCTAAGAAGCACAACATGGCTCCTGCTTTCTAGAAAACGTCCCTGTATCAGATTGCACTGAATGAAGATTACAATGACAATAGGAAATGTAAATTACCTGGAGGAAGCAATTTACCATTCATTGCCGGCTGATTAATAGTAATAATAACAGCACCAGCAGCCAAGGTTTATGGAGTGCTTCTGAGCCCAGAGCCACAGCTCTTGCCCGGCGGGGGTCCGAGCAGCAAAGAGGGGTCTCGCCCAGGAGCGGGCATTCCTCCTCCTGAACCTGCGGACAGGAAGATAAGACTCAGTGGGGTGCGGGGCATATGCTTCTCAGTCAGACACATTTTCTTCCTGAATCTTGCAGGGACCCTAGAGGGTAGATATTAATATCTCCAGTGTCCAGGTGAGGAAACTGAGGCTCAAAAAGTGACACCGGCTGCCCAAGATAACTGCACCAAGACTCCCACCCAGGCCTTTCGGACTCTAGACCCCCTCTTGTGCTCTGTACTTCGCTGGGTTTGAGGGTTCAGGTTGCTTTCTCCTGAGCTTCAAGTTGGACCTCGGAAAGCTATTTAATGCACCCTCTGTGTCCATCTCCTGGCAGAAGGTAACGTGTTGAATCATCTTGTACCTCTTTCTCTCACCATGTGCCAACTGAAGAAAGAATGGAAGAGCCCTACTCCTGATCTGGGTCACTGCTCCCAGAACCAGCCTTGGCAAAGGACATTGCTGGCCTAGCAGATGAGGATCTGGGGCCTCTTAAGAGAGGGTCACCATGGATACAAGGGCCTGGGCTGTAACCAAGGAGACAGCCCCCCAGCCCTTAGACTGTGGCAGGAGGGTGTGGCCTCATGATGGGGAGGGGAGGAAATTGCCACTTGGGGCCCAGGTGGACAGAGAAGGAGATGCTGGGCTACATGCGGTCAGAGGAGGAGCCCGGGACTGTGATGCTCCCACCTGGGGATGGGGTGGATACCTGGGGACCACAGACTTTCTCTTCCTTTGTCCTGTCCCACCTGAGGGGAAGTTGCCATGATAACCAGTTCTCCATTGCCCCTCCGCAGGGTGCTGCCCTCTTTCTCCAAGTGACAGGTGGTCACCCTGGCAGCAGGCTGTGTGCCCCCCAGGGGTCTCTGACTTTCCAGGAGCCCCTCCCTTACATCTGCTACACACTGCAGCTCTGTCCTGCTGGAGCTGAGGGTTCACGTGGGACCAACTTTTTTTTGTTTTTGACAGCCTTGTGTGGCATGTGGGATCTTAGTTCCCCAACCAGGGATTGAACCCGTGCCCCCTGCTTTGGGAGCGTGGAGTCTTAACCACTGGACTGCTGGGAAATTCCTTTTTTTTCCTCCAGTATGGGGCCAGCTTTCAGATGTGGGCCTTTTACCAGCCCAGTGATCGTCATGAAGTACAGTCTGATCCTGCCTCCTTCTGTTCCTCCCCTCTCCATGGCTCATTGTTGCCTACAGGGGGATGTCTGATGGGTCTCAGACTTTAGCGTGCACCAGAATCATCTAGAAGGCTTGTTCAAATACAGATTTCTGCACCTCGCCTCGAGTTTCTGACTTAGTAGGTCCAAGGTGGAGACTGAGAATTTGCGTTTCTAGCCAGTTCCAAGGTGCTTCTGTTGCTGCTGATCCCACATTGAGGATCAGTGGTCTAGCCAGTGGGACAGTGGGCTGCCCCACGAACCCTGACACCATTTCCACGTCCCTGAGCTCAGGCCACATGGAGGTAAGCACACCGGCTGCATCTCACACCTCTGTGCCTTGCATTTGTTGTTTCTGTCTCTGGAGGGCCCTACCCCTCTTCATCTCCTAAGGCCTGCTCACTCATCATCTCCTCTTTGGAGCATGTCTTCCTGCATCTATCTTCCTATGGACTCTGGCAACACCTTGCCCCTATTACGGCAGGTATCACTCTGTTGTCATCTGTTCCTATTTCCACATGAAATCACTCTCTCTAGACTCTGAGCTCCATGGAGTCTGGAGAGGAGCCTGAGCCATCTGGTCCTCAGAGCCTGGTGCCAAGTCCGGCCCTCAGAAGACCCTCAGTGGTGGCAATGCTTGAATGAACCCCATAAGCAGATGGAAAACCTGGGTGAATAATCACAAAGCTTACTTTGCCTTCTCTAATTCTGGCCCTATGCGAGATCCTGGGGATTCAGTGGTGTGGGAGGCTAAGTCCTGGCCCGTGTGGGTTCAGATCTGTCAATGATCATATTGTCGTGTGGCCAGAGCTTTACGGAAAAGAAGACAGTGAAGGAGCTGGGTGTTAAGGGGAGGGCTTCTCAGATAGTCTTCAAGGGAGTTGAACAGTCTGCAAGCAAAACCCAAAGCTTTTCACAGACTTACTGCATTTACTCCTGACTACAGCCCCACCAGGCAGGAACTGTCGTTCTTGTTTTACAGATGAGCAAAGGGGGACCCAGAAGGGGAATTCACCAGCCACAAATCACAGCATGCAAGCGGCAGAGCTGAGGTCTGCCTGGATTTCATGATGCTAAATCCTAAGCTCTCCATCTCCTGGGGCTACCCAGAGTCCAGGCACCTGTGTGGCCTGAGACTTTGTCGGGAACGTGGCTCCAGTGAGGGTTTACCAGCTTGCTCACAGTAGACCCCAGGGTCCCCTGTTAAGTCAGCCCCAAGGCCACTCTCAGGACCTGCCAGGGCTTGTCCAGAGGGAGGCTGTGCAGCTGGTTCTGGTCCCAGAACCCCTGGGACAGTCAAAGGACCACTGTCGGGGGGCGGGGAAGGTGTGGATGTTGGCCTGCACATGTGTCCCAGGCGCCCAGACCTGTGTATGAAACCCCTGCACAGAAGGGACCAGGAAGACACTACTGTCTTCCAGCGCAGAGCTCAGAGGAGTCTGAGAAATCTCAGCACACAGCCTGGCCTTCCAGACTGCTGTGTCTGGGTGGGAAGACAGAACATATTTTATTCAAAAGTTTGCGAGCTTGATTCGGAACTTAAATATTTGGACGCATGGTGCTCTGTTGGTACTTTCATCTCAGTGTCTGAAGGCCCCCAGATGTTAGCGAAGCTTCTGGACTCGGGGGCGGGTGCAGGCAGAGGCTCCCAGGTGCCTTGTCTGCCTCCGGCGATGCCAGCCGCTCCCGCCTGTCAATGCCTGTCTGCTGGTCAGCAGCCCTGGAGCCACCTGAGTGCACTGATGTCCCCAAGCTGCCACTCGCTGTCATCCCCGAGATAGGCCACCAGGGACGCAAGGATCCTTCCGTGAAGTGAGACTGGCTGGGGTCCAGCCTGGGAATCACACCGTGCTTGTCAGCTGTTGACAGGTGGGGCTGGTTGGCTCCTGGGCCTCATGGGGGCGGGATGGAGGGTGTAGGGATGGGGTTTATCAAGGCCTGTGGCCAGATCCTTGACATATGCTAATGTATTCTCGCCCTCCCAGCTGCGGGAGGCAACAGCAAGGCAACCGGCTTCTGCCTCTCCCAGGGAGCGTGAGTGGAGGCAAGGTGCTCAGCCTCTCTGGGGCCAAGTTTCTTCATCTGTAAAGTGGAGATCATTGGATCCTGCCTCTTGGGGCTGCCCAGCAAATTCAGCAAGAGAATCTGTAAAAAGCGCTCAGTGCAGCACCTGGCCCTTAGCACTAAGGAAGTGGTTCAGTTCAGTTCAGTTCAGTCACTCAGTCACTCATTCATGTCCGACTCTTTGCAACCCCATGGACTGCAGCACACCAGGCCTCCCTGTCTATCACTAATTCCCGGAGTTTACTCAAACTCATGTCTATCGAGTCAGTGATGCCATCCAACCATCTCATCCTCTGTCGTCCCCTTCTCCTCCTGCCTTCAGTTTTTCCCAGCATCAGGGTCTTTTCCAACGATTCAGTTCTTCACATCATTTGGCCAAAGTATTGGAGTTTCAGCTTCAACATCAGTCCTTCCAATGAACGTTCAGGACTGATCTCCTTTAGGATGGACTGGCTGGATCTCCTTGCAGTCCAAGGGACTCTCAAGAGTCTTCTCCAACACCACAGTTCAAAAGCATCAGTTGTTCAGCGCTCAGCTTTAGCCACCGTAATTACAGCCAAGGCAAATCGCAGTGAGACTCCGGGAGGTGGTATGGCTGTAAAACTCCCAGTTAGGACTGTTTGCTGAAAGGGAAGCTCGCGACAAAGAATCTGGAACTGCAGGAGCCAGAAAGTTCCCAGAGAACATCCCTCCAACCCATTGTACAGATGAGTCCACAGAGGCCCCAGGAGACAGTGGGCCCGAGGGGATCTTAATCCCTGCCTCCTTCCCAATGAAAGTCAGGGAGCCTGGCACTGGGGCTCATTGTGGACTGTTCCAGAAAACGAGCTGGGAAGGATCGTGGTTGCGTGTGTGATTCCAGACAAAAATAGCCCTGAAGAGAAATAAGCTCTCCAGCTGGGTGGAAGCACGGATTGCTCTCTGCTCAGTTTCGGCAACCATGGGCAAATGGCTATAGGTAGACCTGCTCTCAAGGGCTCGATGTTTCTGGGCAGGAGTTGGTGGGGAACAGGGGCAAAGGTGACACAAAGTCAAAATGCTATAGACATTCCCAGGAGACGAGCTCAAACCCCATTCTGACACCTGGTGACCTCAAGAAAGGGCCTCCCTCTCCCTCTCTGGACCATGGGGACACAGCTCCCCTAGCAGGATACGAAGTCTGTTACTCAGGAAATCTAGGGCCAGAGGACCTGAATTAAAGCTTTACGAGCCGTGGGACCTTGGGCGAGTTACTTTTCTCCTCTATGCTCCAGTTTTCCCATGTGCAGAGCGTTGAACTGGTGTGTTTCTGTGGAGGATTAAGTGAATCAAAGCATGCTGAGCATCCGAGATGCTTGGCACATCGTAAGTGTTAGCTGTTGGTCTCTGTCATTCTGGGAACAGAATGAAATACCACCTGTGAAGGGCGATGCTCAGCATGTGCACGTAGTAGGCACTTAAGAACCATGACTTCTTGGGACTTCCTTGGTGACCCAGTGCTTGAGAATCCACCTCCCAATGCAGGGTGTGTGGATCTGACCCCTGGTCGGGGAACTAAGATCCCACATACCAAGGGGTAACTAGTGAAAGTTGCTCGGTCGTGTCCGACACTTTGAGACCCCCAAGGACTGCATAGTCCATGGAATTCTCCAGGCCAGAATACTGGAGTGAGTAGCCGTTCCCTTCTCCAGGGGATCTTCCCAACCCAGGGATCGAACCGGGGTCTCCTGCATTGCAGGCAGATTCTTTACCTTATGAACCACCAGGGAAACCCAAGAGGTAACTAAACCGTCTCAGCTAGAGAGCCCATGCACCGCAACAAAGACCCAGCGAAGCCAAACAAAAAAGAACCACGCCTTCCCTTTCTTTCCTCCTGTGAATCAGGCCTGGGGATGAGGCAGGGCCCATCCTGGAGAGGGCCCCTCGGGCCCCTCCCTTCCCCCTCCACTCTTGCTGCCTTGCAGACTGCGCACCCCTTCCTCCAACAGGTCTGCCAGCAGCCTTCTGGCCTGCAGCCAGGAAGTGACTGCAGGCGGCAGCTCCACTCCTCAGCTCCTCTGCCCTCCCTTTTCATCTTCCCAGCCAGTCCCCCTGGATGGGGGATAGGGACAAGGATGAGAAGGTCTCCTGGGGGTGGCAGGTATCTGGTTAAGAGCCAGGCTCTGGCTCCAGAACCACCTGGTTTGCCACTGCTCAGCGCCCCCTCCAGCTCTGAGATCTCAGGCCACGCTCCCCCCCCATAGGAAAAGGGTGATAGCCCATCCCTCATTTAAATGAGAGAGTGCGCACAAAGCGCTTGCCACAAAGCCTGGAGCAGAGTTGTTGTTTAGTCTCTCAGTTGTGTCTCATTCTGCAACCCCATGGACTATAGCCCACCAGGCTTCTCTGTCCCTGGGATTTCCCAAGCAAGAATACTGGGGTGGGGTGCTATTTCCTTCTCCAGGGAATCTTCCCACCCAGGGATCGAACTCATGTCTCCTGCTTGGCAGGCGGACTCTTGACCACTGGGCCTCTGCCCTTGGCGCAGGGTAAATGCATACAAAGTGCTAATCATCATGTCAGTACTAGTGTTGAAGTTCAAAGCCAGGCATTTCACAGGGAAATGCTTCAGCTGCGTCACCCAGAGCGGCAGGGGGGTACTGCCCTCCTGTGCAGGGTCTCTCACAGTCCTTTACCACCCAGGCTCTCACGGACCTCAAATGATCCCTTCCTCTAGCCTTCTGTTGGGTCAGAAGAGGACACTGGGGGCAGGTCCCCGGAACCGGTAGATCACCAAGAAAGGAAGAGGGTGACAGGAAGGGGCAGTGACACTCCATTCTTTCCTAGGCACCTCAGATGAATCAGAGCAGGAGACTTGCCCAGATGAGCAGACCTTTCCCATATGGGAGTGTGAAGGCAGCACAGAGGGAAGGATGCCAGAGCCCCCCTTTACCTGTCTGAGCATCAGTGTCTTCATCTGTCCATGGGGGCTAACAATCCCACATTCCAGGGTGGTGGCATCCATCGCAGTCTGAGCTGTGAAGAGCTGTCCAGATGTTGGCAGCTGGCTGTGATTCCCCATGGAAGGAGAAGCCGGGACCCGAGCCACGGTCTGGGCGGTGATGGAAGAGGGATCCTGAAGCCCCGGAGAGGGACTTCTGACACCCATCACAGTTGCTAGGCAGACTTCCCACCTGGCCTCTCATCAGGATGGCAAGTCAGAAGTGGTTGCTGTTGCCATAGCAGTGAGGCTGGTTTTCATCAGTGTTTCTTCCTTGGGAGCATCAGTACAGCACGGGCCAATAAATAAGCCAGGGAATTGGTTTTTTTTCCATCAGGTCACATGAAGAGTGACTCAGCCTGGGGAGATGACCTCCCAACTCTTCCCAGATGTTGACTGGGAGCACTTGACCCCTGCAGTAGGTGAATATCACCCTCCACCTGCACACCATGAACCTTTATCCAAAGAGCACTCCGAGGGCTCGGTGCCCCCGCCCCAGCCACCACGGGCCTCCCAGCCCTTCTGTCTACCTTCTCCCTCTCACTTCCCCTGCTCTAGACATGGGGGTCTTCTCTGGACCCTTCTACTTGCCAAGCTCCTTCCCATGCAGGATCCTCAGCCTGAACCTTCTTTCCTCCTCTCCGCTCCTCGATAACCCCACTTCCTTCGGATCACTTCCTCCCTGAAGTCTTCCTCAACCACGTCTATCATACCTCTCATTCTTGACACCCCTCCCATTATTATTAGCACAATAATAATTTCAGTTTGTGCACATGTGTCTCTCTGTGTGTGGCTCCCTCTCTCCCTACCTGCCTGTGAATGTAATCTCCATCAGGATGAGAAGGGCAAAAATGTCTGGACTTTTTTTTCTCCTTATTTCATTGAGATACAATTCATATACCATAAAATTCACCATTTAACAATTCCGTGGTTTTTAATATGTTCACAGACTTGTGTAACCATGGCAATTATCTAGCTCCAGAACATTTTTCATTGTTCTAAAAAGAAACCTCAAACTCATTCCCCCTGCCCTCTGGCCCCTGGCTACCAGTAATCTACTTTCTGTCTCTGGGTTTGCCTGTTCTGGACATTTGTTATAATAGAATCATATGATATGTGGTCCTTTGGGACTGGCTTCTTTGACTTAGCATAATGTTAAGGTTCATGCGTATTGTGGCATAGGTCATTCCTTCATTCCCTTCTGTAGCTTAATAATATTCCATTGAATGGATGTGTCACATCTTGTTTATCCACGAATCAATTGATTAATGGTTTGTTTTCACTTTTTGGCTGCTATGAATAGTGCTGCTGTGAAGATTCCTGTATAAGTTTTGTTTGAACTCTGTTAAATTCTGAGGTATGTACCTCGGCATGGAATTGCTGGGCCATGTGATGTGTGTGTGTGCCTTAGTTGCTCAGTTGCGTCCAACTCTTTGCAAGCCCATGGACTCCTGCAGGCTCCTGCAGGCTTCTCTGTCCATGGGGATTCTCCAGGCAAGAATACTGAAGAATATTGCCATGCCCTCCTCCAGGGGATCTTCCCAATCCAGGGACTGAACCCAAGTCTCTTGCATTGCAGGCAGATTCTTTACGTCTAAACTACCAGGGAAGCCCCATGATAACTATGTGTAATTTTTTGAGGAGCTGTCAAACTATTCCCCGTAGTGGTTGTACCATTTTACATTCCCATCAGCAATGCATAAGGTTTCGTTTCTCCACGTCCTCACTACACCAGCACTTATTACCTGTATTATTTAGAATAACTGTTCTTGTGGGTGTAAGGTAGTACTTCATTGTGCGTTTGATTGCCCTGGTGACTAATGATGTTGAGCATCTTTTCATGTACTTATTGGCCAATTTTGTATCTTCTTTGGAAAAATTTCTATTCAAATCCTTTGCCCATTTTTAATTGGGCTATTTATTGTTCTATTGTTGATTGGAAGAGTTCTTTGTCTTCCCTTGTGGTAGTTCCTGCCAGTGAAGGAGACATGGGTTTGATCCCTAGGTCAGGTAGATTCCCTGGAAAAGGAAATGGCAACACACTCCAGTATTCTTGCCTGGGAAATGCCATGGACAGAGGAGCCTGGTGGACTACAGTCCATGGGGTTGCAATGAGTCGGACGTGACTTAGTGACTAAATAGCAAACAAGAGTTCTTTATATATTCTGGATTCTAGACCCTTATCACATCTATGATTTGCAAATATTTTCTCCTATTCCATGAGCTGACTTTTCACTTTCTTGATAGTGTGCTTTGATGTTCAAAAGTTTTTGAGTCTGATGATGCCCAATTTATCTAGTTTTCCTTTGGCTGCTTGTGCTTTTGGTGTCATATTTAGGAACTGTTGCCTGTTTTAAGTTCACTCAGATTGACTCCTGTGGTTCCTTCTAAGAGCTGTGTATTTTTAGCCCTTATATTTAGGTCTATGATTCATTTCAAATGAAGTTTTATATGTGGTGTGAGGTAGGAGTCCAACTTCATTCTTCTGCATATGGATGTCTAATTATGTCAGCATCCTCTATTGAATAAATACTTTCTCCATTGAATCATCTTGGCACCCTGTTGAATGTTTTTTGTAAATATATGAATTTATTTTCAGACTCTAGATTCTATTCCATTGATCTGTATGTCTGACCTTATCTCAGTACCACACTGTCTTGATTACTGTAGTGTGTTGCTAAGTTTTGAAGTCAAGAAGTCCTCCAACTTTGTTCTTTTTCAAGATTATTTTGGCTGTTTTGGGCCCCTTGCAATTCCATATGAATTTTAGGGCTGGCTTCTCCATTTCTGCAAAAATAGTAGTTGGAATTTTGATACAGATTCATTGAATCTGTAGATCAATTTGGAAGCATTGCAATCTTAACAATATTAAGTCTTCTAGGTTATGAACACTGGATGTCTTCCCATTTGTTTAGGTCTTTAATTTCTTTCAGTATTATTTTCTAGTTTTCAGTGTATGAGTCTTGCACCTCCTTGGTTAAATTTATCCCAAGTACTTTATTTTTTATATTATCATAAATGAAATTGTTTCCTTAATTCAAGTTTGAATTGTTCATTGCTAGTATATAGAAATAAAACTGATTTTTGCATACTGATTTTGGACCTTGCAACTTTAGTGCTCTGATTTAGTAACTCTAAGTTTTTCTTGTGTGTGTGTGTGTATGACTTCTTTAGGGCTTTCTATATACACTGTCATGTCATTTGCCTCACAGATATAGAGTACAAACTAGTGGTTTCAGTGGGAGAGGGAAGGGGTAGGGCCAATATAGGGGTAGGGGGTAAAGGGCTATGGGATTATATACAAATAGGTTGTGAAACTTTTTTTTAATTGAAGTATATTTGATTTACAGTGTTGTGTTAGTTTCTGGTGTAAGCAAGGTGACTCAGTTATACATGTATGTATGTATTCTTTTCCCTATCCTTTTCCATTACAGTAAAACTATTAAAAATTGTAAAGCACTATAGAATTTAAAGGCTCTTTCATTCAATTTAAAAAAAATCATATTATCTGGAAATAGAGATAGTTTTATTTCTTTTTTTTTAATACAGATGTCTTTGCTTTCGTTTTCTTGCCTAATTGCCCTGGCTACAATCTCAAGTACAATGATTTGAGGGGTTTTGATGTTTCTCTTTAGACATTTATTTATTTGTTTATATCTCCGCAGAGGATCCATTCTATCCTGATCTGGGGGGAAGTGGTCGAGGGAGAAGGCTCTATGTCAGAGTAGACTGTGTGTGTGTGTGTGTGTGTGTGTGTGTGTGTTTTCTCAGTCATGTCCAACTCTTTGCAACCTACCAGGCTCTTCTATCCGTGGAATTTCCCAGGCAAGAATACTGGAGTGGGTCACCATTTCTTACTCCAGGGGGTCTTCCTGACCCAGGGATTGAACCTGTGTCTCTTGCATCTCCTACATTGGCAGGTGGGTTCTTTACCACTGCACCACCTGGGAAGCTCCAGAGTAGAATATTAGGTGCATGTTCTTTTGAGATAAAACAGACTTCCAGGAGATTCTTCTCTTGCATCAGGCTCCTTGGAGGTCAGTTCTGCTGTTGGGGATGCTCATGTGGGAAGGAGAAGGAGCAGGGGCTTTACTGTTCTGCTTCTCTTGACCCAGTTGGAACAGAAAGTGCGAGCCCAGGAGTTCTGCCCAGCGAGGAGGGGAGCTTGATGGTTCCCAGGAGTCAGTTATCCCATTGAGTCCACTCCTTAACCTGGTAGGCAAGTAGGGTAGGGGCTGCAGACCCCATTCTACAGATGGAAAAACCGAGGCCCTGAAAGGTCAAATGATTTGCCCAAGGTCTCAACATTCATAATTTTCTGAGTCAGACAGGATGTCATAGGTCCATAGCAGAGTCTAGGAGGGAAAAGGCAGGGCCAGGAGGAGGCCCTGAAACTTGGGAGTTTCTGTGTAGAGACATCTTGCATGGTGTTGGTTGGAGTGCCTCTGCTACAGGCAAGGGCTGCCCACTCTCAAAGGCTGACTCAGCCAGGCTGACTCAGAGGGAGCACTGGGTCAACTTCAAGGGAGCGTTTTGAGGGAGCCCTGGGATAGCGCACTTGACATGGAGATTTGCAGGGGTCCTGTGAAGGCAGGCAGGCCACCCACTTGAGGTGATAGCAGGAGGGTTGCAGAAAAGCCTCGGGAGAGAATGAAAGAAACCTTCACTGAAGGGGTGAGAAAACTTCAGCAGATCAGAACACCATCTACAAAAGTGAGGGTGAGGTGGGTGGAAGGACTGGACTCAGAGGAGAACAGAGAATGGCATCTGTTGGGCGCACCTTCTGTGCGAGGCTTTCTATCCGCTAATGTCAACTCTGAAAGGCAGATTTTAATTCTTTTCCTATTTGTAGATAAGGGAACTGAGGCTTAGGAGGTTCAGACTCGCTGGACATCACACGGCTAGCAAACGAGGAGTCTGAACACAACCCGTCTCAGCAGCCTCTGTGGCCCTGGTGGATCCTCTGGGAGGGCACCGGCTTCAGCATTTGGGGGAGGCATAGCAACAGCGGTGCTGATGCTGTGCGTGGACCAGAGGAGCTGATGGAGAGAGCGGGGTGGTGTGCAGGCTCTGGAGCCCACTGCGTGTGTTTGGATCCTGCTCTGTGCCCGGGGTCTGTGACTTTGCTCCCTGCACCACAGTGTCCACAAGCGTAAAATGACACTTCTCAGGAGTGAGAGGAGTCAATGACATGGACATCAGGCCGCGTGTACAGGGCAAGTCCCTGGAGCGGAGGCCTTGCTTTTTTCTCTGGGCCTCTCGCTACGCAGACACTTGGAGTCAATCTTCTGAGCAGCCAGTGCAGGCCTGGTGCAGAGTCAGTGTCCACGAATGCTTGGTGAGTGAGTGAGGAGATCAAGGTTGGAGCAAGGGGCCAGACCCAGCCAGGCAGTTGCTGGACTGGATGGGGTGTGGTGGTGGGGGAGGGGAGCGGGGTGGAGGTGGGAGGGTCAGGGGAATCAGGGAGAGTGCCTTAAAGGAACCTGCACATCTGGACGACTGTGGTCTCCTGGCCTTCAGAACAGGAGTCCTCTGAACTGTGGGGTCCTGGAGCCTACACCATGAGTAATAATCACAGTGCCATTAACATGGCTTCACCTATAGCTGAGGGCCAGCAAGTGTTCTGAGTGTTTTACACATGTTCCCTCATTTAGGCCTCAGGACAGCCCCATGAAATAGGTTCTGTTATTATTATCTTCATTTTACAGATGAAGACATTAAAGCGCAGAGGGGTTAAGTGACTTGCTGATGATCACACAGCTAGGAAGTGTTGAAGGTGAGATTTAAACCCAGACAGTCTGGCTTCTAGACCACACTTTTAACCACTACACTGAATAGCTTCTCTGGAGTCAAGCTGCAAGAGTCTGGCCTTGGGATGAAACCAAAGACTTCATAGTGAAAGTCACTGAGTCGTGTCTGACTCTGCAACCCCATGGAATAGTCCATGGAGTTCTCCAGGCCAGGATATTGGAGTGGGTAGCTGTTCCCTTCTCCAGGGGGTCTTCCCAACCGAGGGATCAAAGCCAGGTCTCCCACATTGCAGGCGGATTCTTTACCAGCTGAGCCACCGGGGAAGCCTTAAAGACTTCATAATTACCCTCATAATAAGAGATGTGGGTAGAGTATTTCACAGTTTAAAAAGCATATTAGAGTTTAGCAATTGCTTTCATGGTTGCGTTCTTATTTTCATCCCCTGGGTTCTCTGTGACAAAGATAGGACTTTATGCCCTTTTTGCCAGTGACAAATTAAGATCCCGAGGGGAAAAGTGACTTGTCCAATTAACGATAATTTATTGAGCACTTACTATATGCAAAGTCCTTTATTCACATTATGTCATTGAATTCTCACAGCCCCAGGAAGTGGTTATTAGTAACAGTAGTATTCCCATTTTACAGATGAGGAAACTGAGGCTCAGGGAAATGACTTTCCCAGATCCCACAGCTTGTTAAGTGACAGCTCGGACTCCATCCAGAGCCTGGGCTGATAACTCCTAGGCTCTGTTCTCAGTCCCCTCCTGGGCAGATGTTGACTCCTGATTGTTTTCGTCAACCTTCTGATCTTTGCTACCTCACTTCCCTTGTCATAGCCACTCCTGAGATCCTCTACACCTCGCTAATTAATTAATTCTTACTGCCTAAGTGCCAGCTTCATTAATGTGCTTTCTACTGTGAGTTTTTGACTTAATAATATGGTATCGTTCATTGTACTTAATGGGGGGAATCTGATTAATCACCTTTATATTTATCCAAATGTCCATTTGTCTATAGCAGCCATGTCCTGGGAGAGCCTGGTTTATGGTGGGTTCTTCTCTGTCTGGGTTGTCTTCCCCCACTCCCCAGTTTCTCTCTGGAGGGCGCCCTCCTTCCAGGCCTTCTTCACTCCCCATTCCGGGGCCTGCTGAGGAATGGCACTGGCAATGTGCTGACCGTTTGGACATGGGAATGGGAGAGGTAGAGGGGGCATCTCCAAGAAGGTGGGTGCCCTAGGAGGGAGAGGGATTCTGGCTCCTGCCTTCAGCCATCTGAAGAAGGCCTCGATGTCTCCATCAGATTGCCCATCTCTAGCCCCCTTCCCCAGTCAGGGAGCCCCATGCTTGAGGCATCCATCCATGGATTCTCCCTCTGTCCATGGAATCCTCCAGGCAAGAATACTGGAGTGGGTTGCCATTCCCTTTTCCAGGGGATCTTCCCAATCCAGGGATCATACCTGAGTCCCTGGCATTGCAGGCAGATTCTTTATCATCTGAGCCATCAGGGAAGCCCTGGCTAACCCTACTCAAACCTTGCCTGGCTCCTGCAGCCAGTGGGATAAAGCTCTGGGTCTGAGGCCTAGCTGCAGCTGTTCCCACCCTGCCACTCTCACTTCATCCATGCAGAGCTGCTCCAGGCCCTCAAGTGGTCCACACCCTTCCACGTCTGGGGTGACTAACTTGTTCCAGTTTACCTGGGACTTTGGGGTTTATTCCCTCAAGTGCTGGATCTGGGAGAAACTCCACAGCCCCAGGCCAATCGGGATGGTTGATCACCCCACCCACACCTCGGGGGCGGCGGGGGCGGGGCGGGGGTTGCCCATGCTCATTTATCCCCTGGTAATTTCTTCTTTATTTTATTTTCTTTTAAAAACATTGCTCATCAATGTAGCAACCTTACAGAAATCTCTCTAGTGGACTCTCAAAGACCCCCCTCCAGTTCCAGTCTCCAGAGTTAACAGTTTGATGATAGTTTGATGATTCTTTTTCTTTCTTCTGCCCAAAATTTGTATCCTGCTGGGAATTCCCTGGTGGTTCAGTAGTTAGGCCTCTGAGCTTCCACTGCAGGGGGCACAGGTTTGATCCCTGGTCGGGAACTAAGATCTCTCATGCCTCTCGGCATAGCCGAAAGAAAGAGAAAAAGGATCATACTTCTCAGGTGGTTCTGCAGCCTTTTCACACCACACAGCTTGACCCTCTTTCCACCCCCTATTGTAATGTCTGTGTTGCTTTCATCTTAGGGAGATGTCATAATTTACTGTGTGTCCTTTTAAGGGATATCCGGAAGATTTGCAGTTGTTTTTAAGTCCAAGACCATATTTATTTTATTTTTTTTTTAATTTATTATGTATTTTATTTTTGGCTGTGCTGGGTCTTTGTTGCTGTGCGAATGCTTTCTCTGGTTGTGGCGAGTTAGGGTTACTCTTAAGTTGTGGTGCACGGGCTTGTGGGTTCTTCCCGGACCAGGAATCAAACCAGCACCACTGGACCACCGGGGAAGTCCAAGGCCGAATTTAAGTATCACCTCCTCTGTAAACCCTTCTTTAACCCTCCTGGTGGCCTCAACTTTCTTTCTTATTACTGTCATTATTTTAATAATAATAGTTAACATTTTTGGAGTGCTGATTATCCGGCACTTGATATACATTATCTCATTTCATTTTCACAAGTCCAAGAAGTGCAGAGACTTGATATCCCCATTTACAGATGGGGAGACTCAGGCTCATATGGCAGATAAACCCAGGCAGTGTGACTCCAGAGCATGTCCTGAACTGCCTTGCATGGTTTTCCCAAGGTACACTGGAGTGGCGGTGCCAGGGGCCAGGGCCAGGCCAGATGCCCTTTACTGCCCTGCTTCCCAGCTGTGCACCAACCAGGTCAAAGCCCAGAGGTGTTGTTGCTGAAAGGCCAAAGCTGGTAGCCTACAGCATCTAATTCACTCTTGCCAAGACCCAGAAATTAGGGATAGGGAGGGCCTGGTAGGAGGAGCCTTCTGGGGGAGGGCAGGCTCGTGGGCTTTCCTGGGCCTGTAAAGAAGGGTATGCCCACAAGCAGAAAGCAGAGTGCCAGGATTGGAGGTTGGAGGTTGGAGGAGTGGGGCAAGGCCTGGACTTGGGAATGAGTTTACAAATGTGTGTGCACGCTAAGTCGCTTCAGTCATGTCCAACTCTTTTCAACCCTTTGGACTAGTCTGCCAGTCTCTTCTGTCCTGGGATTCTCCAGGCAAGAAAACTGGAGTTGGTTGCCATGCTCTCCTCCAGGGGATCTTCCCCATCCAGGGGTGAACCCACATCTCTTATATCTTCTGCATTGGCAGGTGGGTTCTTTACCACTGGGAATCTAGAATACCCCTTGATTTTCTCAACACTGCTGTCAAATAGGCACCTTGTGCCCATTCTACAGAGGAGGAGACTCAGACTGAGTCACTGGTCTGAAGGTCCTTTTCTGCACTGTCCATGCCACCTCTCACCATGGCGCCTGTGAGTTTGGACCAGATGGTTGATGAGGAGAGTTAGGCGCCCCATGAGATAAAAGGACCCTTTGATTTTAGACTGACCTTGGTATCACCCTGGACTGCTAGGCCCAAGGTTTATGCAAATTAATGTAGATGTATGCCAATTAGGCCTCTTCAAGGCCTGTTGTTCTTATGTAGCTACCGGCTCAGAGGTATAGGGGGATAGATCTGCCCAGAAGGGGCCTGAGGAGCCCCCCAGCTGGGGATAGGTCAGCAGTCACTGGGATGAGGGGATGGGGTTGCCATGGAGACAGAGGCCAAACCCCAGCCGCTGCCTCAGGATAGTCCAGGACTGGCCAGATCAGCCCACTGAGACAGTCCAAGGCCTCTCTAACTACTCTAAGTGTGGTCTCCAAGGGCTAATTATGCGGAAGGTAGTGACCAGCTGCTCCCTGGCTCCTCCAGGCCCAGATGAGGTAGGGGGCTGGGCCACAGCAGGGGGGCGTGAGGACGGACAGATGGCAGTCTGGGGGCTTGGAGGCTGGGGAGCTGTCTTGAGGAAGAGGGCGCAGCACTGGGGGGGGGGGGGGGAGAGGTTACCCCTCGAGAGCAGAAGGTGTGGGATTGTAGGAGTGAGTATCTCAGTCTCCAAGAACCACGTGGTGGGGTTCTGTAAGGGCTCCACCCCAGCAGACATGTGCAGACTCCGCTCTTCCGTGTGACCCTGGGTAAGCCCCTTGGCTTCCCTGAGCCTCAGTTTCCTCATCTATCAGTAGAGGTCAGAATAAGAGATGTGACCTGGGACTTCCTGACCTGTCCAGTGGTTAGGACTCCCCGCTGGCCTGCAAGCCACGTGGCGTACAAGAAAAGGTAGAGAGCGATGTGACCCGAGCATGAGGGGCTGTATACAGTAGGTACTCAATAAGTGGCTGTACAATTCTAAGACCCATTGGGAGAGGTTAGTTTAGTTTTGGTGGGAGGTTTCTTTGTATTTTGTTTTGTTTTTTCATCCACACTGCACAGCTTGTGGGATCTTAGTTCCCCAATCAGGGATTGAACCTGGGCCCTCGGCTGTGAAAGCGCAGAGTCCTAACCCCTGAACCACCAGCAAAGCCCCTAGTTTTCTTGTGGGAAAGAGCTTCTTCTCTTCTTGCCCTCTCCGGCTTCCCCTGCTCCCTGGCCTGGGCCGGGTGTTCTGGTATCTGTCCCAAGGAGGGGAAGGTTTCTCATCCAGTGAGGAAAGGATCTGGGCCCTGTGGACTCAGGACTGAGCTCTCAGCGCTAAGCCCACAAAAGCCACTCAAGAACTGTTGGCAGAATGAATGAATGAACAGATGTGAAGTGCTCAGAACAGTGCTTGGCACTAGTTGGAAGTTAATAAACATCAGCTGTTACTTCACTGCCCATAGGAGGCTGGGCTGGGTGGCTCATCAGAGCAGAGCAGATTCTGTCCCCACGTCTGCTCTGTCCCTTCATATCCCCTTGGCTGTCTGGACAGAAGTCTGGCGGGTAGAAAGAGCAGTGGAGATAGAGATAACTCAGATCTTAGCTCTGCCACATCCTGTCTGGAACACTTGTGGAGACTCAAGGAGACCGCTCGGAGCCTGCCGTGTAAGAGGGGAACCTTCATAACAAGGTGGCCACACTAGGGCTCTGGGGAGAGGGCTGCTGGCACCTGGAGAAGGGGTGGTGGTGGGTCTGGGTATAGTCAGGCAAGGGGAGGCAGGGCTGTGATGACCCAGGCAGAACCTAGAGAGACAGGTTGTACCAGGGACTGGCAAAACCGTCTTCTAGGGAAAAAGAGCCGTGAGGCTCTGAGCAGGGGTCCCAGGATCCCAAGGCCAGCACCCCTGCAGGCAGGTAGGCTGCAGCAACAGCAGGCCTGGAGAGAAACCTGGAGCCGGAGCGGCCCCCATAGTGCAGATGAGAACTGAGGCTCAGAGGAGTTTTGCCCTAGGTCCCAAAGCACGTTCCCGTCACAGGAGATCTCAGATCCTGAGCCAGCCAGGTGCTCTTCACATAGTCTTGCGATGAATCAACAACATCTTACAACATTTTCTCTTAACTTTTAAAAAGATTGTAGCTTTGTTGTAAAACATCTCAGAAATCCAAAAGTGTTGTGTATTTAAAAGTAAAAGTCTCCCCTTTCCCGCTCCCTAGGGAGAACTTTTCATAACCATTTGTTGTATGTTTCCCTGGCTCTCGATTCGGCATTTACAGTCACACACATCTTGTATCTGTCTTCTTTTTGTTTTTTTTTTTTAAACATAAATGGAATCATATTGTTCTGCAGCTCTTTTTTTTTTTTTTGTCTTCTCACTTAACAGTGATAGCCTTGGACATTTTCCAGGAGGATCCAGACTGGGCCAGAGAGAGGCAGAGGGCTGCGAGAGCCCTGGCAAAGAAAGGGAGAGAGAGTGTGTGTTACAGGTTGGAGGAATTCCCCTCAAGTCACTACACACAGTGGGTGGGAAACCAGGCAGAGAAGCCTCTATCCTCAGCTCCCAGAGGACTGTGGTATCTGGTCTCTAGGCTTGAATTCTCTGAGGCCAAAGCCACGCTAGCTTGCTTATCACCATATATCCTGCATTTGCCTGGCACATAGTAGGTGCTCAAGAAATACTTGTCGGATGAATTGAGTCCCTTTTAGGCCCATCTTCCCGACCCTGCCAGAGACTACCTGGTCTCCACTGACTGCACTCTTTTTAATCTCTTGCTGGGTGTTTATTTCAACTCATGCTCAAATGGCTATGGATGCCAGATGGACCCTGGAGAGGGGATCCATCCCTGAGCTCTGAGACAGAGCTCAGAGAAAGAGAGAAGACCCTCCCCTTAGACAAGTCCCTGCCCTTGTCTGCTGGCAGTTTGCTCACCTCTCTAATGGGGGGTTGGACCAGCGGGTCTCCAGGGGTCCTTCCAGCTCTGCCATCTGTGGCTTCAGTCCCACTACCTCATTTCACGGATGAGGAGCTGAGTCGACTTTAATTTTGTCAGCTGCCTCAGAAATCCATTGGGAAAAGGGGGGCTTGGGTTTGGGGATGCATCTAAGGCTGCTGCCATGTCCTAAGCACCAACTGTGTACCAGGCACCCGCTTTAGAGCTTCACATGCACTGTCCGGAATCCTCAGGGCATTTTCCCAGTGAGCTGGCTCAGAAAGGGGGAGTAACTTGCCCAAGGTCACCCAGTGAGTCAGGGACTGATCTGGGAATGGAACTCTGGTCTGCCTAGAGCCCCCAGTGGTGAGCTCTTCTCGCCTCAGCCTCTCTGTGAACTAAAGTCAGTGAAGGAAAAAAATGAATAATATGAAGTCAGTAAAGGAGACCAGGTTGGACCAAACTACACTCCAGAAACTTCAGGGTCCTGTTCCTCATTGTCTCCCCAGACAACCTGACTTCTGTATCTAAGTCCCCTGGTGACATAGCTATAATTTGGGGCAAAAAGTGGTTGACTTGCAGAACTGGCTGGCAAGGGATTGGGCACAAGAGGCTTCTGATGGGGTTCTGTGGCCCCAGGCTTAGCCCTCTCCCCCAGCTAGTTTTCTGGGGCCGGGGTGGGCCCATCTGCATTATTCATTCTTCACCCCTCAACCCCCAGCCCCCCACCTAATGTTGGGCTCCTGGGGTTGGCGTCTAGACAGACAAGAGCATCCTACTGAGAACAGAGGCAAGGGCTGAAGGTTCCCATGGCAACTGCATCCCCCTCAGCTGGCAGCTACCCGATAAATAAATAATCAGGGATGGGGGTGGGGCGCTCAGGGCCAGGGGAGGGGCAGCAGGGGAGCCTGGTGGAGGCTTCACTCTGGAAAGAAGGGTGGGTTAGGTTTGAAGTGGCCTGGGGGCTGGTATTGCAATCGGCCAGGTGAGAGAGGGGAGAGGGAGGAAAATGGCCAGATGTGAGAGATTCAGAAGATCAGAGAGCCGGGACTCGATGACAGGCTGGGCATGCAGGTGAGCAAGAGACTAGGACCTAAAGCTTAACTTTCTAGCTCATGCAGCTGGACACCTCATGGGACCCACATCCCTGGAAATGGACCGGGTTTGGGCATATTAAGTTCATGATGAACCATCCAGTGGGTGCTTGGTTATAAAGGGGCTGGAGGCTTAAAGGACTGAAGCTGGCAGGAAGTCAGGGCACACATTTGCTGGGACACATGGGGTATGAAGAGGGGCTGGGCTGCACCGCAGTCAGGCCTGAGAAGTGGAGGATGTGTGTGCCATGTATGGCTCTCACCGCTGAAAATACAGCAGTGGACATCCCCACTCTCATTGAATTCACTGTCTAATGCAGGAGACGGTAAATAAGCAGTAAGTAGTACGTTAGTCAGTGAAAAATGCCACGGAAAAAAATTAAGCGGTGGAGCGGGGAGTTCTGTAACGGAATATAATTTTACATGGTGCTGACTCTCCTCAAGATCAGATGAGGGAGATACTGTGAAACATACCCATTTTGTTGGTGAGGAAACTGAGGTACAGGGAGGTTCAGTGACTTGCCCAGAGTTGTAGAAAAACCAGTGGCAGCAGGCTCTGCTCCTAATTTCTGGACCAAATTGTTATAGCAGGTGCGTGGGAGAGTGAGTTGCAGGAAGGATGTGAAGACCTTTAATCAACTTTGGATGTGAGAACTGTTGGGATAGATAAGGCATTCGCTGGAGGGGAAAAGTGGTTGTTGTTTTTTTTTAACTGAAGAGATTTGAGCATGTTTAGGAGCCAGTAGGAAGGATCCCGGGCAGGGGAAGAAGTTGAGTTTACAAGAAAAGAAATTGTGGATGATGTGGGCTCCTGAGAAGGTAGAGGACAGAGTTCTGAGTGCAGGAGGAGGCATTGGCCTTGGGTGGGAGGCGGAATGGAGCCTCAAGTATAGTAGATGGGGGTGAAGGAGACCAGGTCTTCACCCAGAGTAGGGGTGAAGGACACCCAGGAGGTGGAGGACAGCGAGAAGACCTGAATATCATCAGGGAGAGTGAGTTCCCTGGGGAGCTTCTTGGAGTTGAAGATTCCAGATCTCTAGGGGCCCCAGTCTGCCCCGGGGAGTGACTGCAGCAATGGTTGGCTGCTTTTCAAGAACTAAGAAAACTATTAATTGGGTTTGTCCAGGAGTGGGCTTTTCCTGACATTCGTGATGAAGAAGCAGGAGTATGAGAGTTTGGGTTGCAGGCGAAGCTGATGGTGAAGTGAGGGATCCTGTGATCCCAGCAGGCTGAGCTGGGATGTGAAGTGGGGAATGGAAGTGAGGGGAGGGCTGGGGACCCGGCACCCTGGGCTGGGCTCGTCATCATGAAGGCTGTGGAAAGAAGCTGGGGCGGCCTGAGAGAGGCTCAGAAATCGGTGACTTTGGAAAGCATGGCAGTTACAGGTGATGACCCAGCCCAAGAGGTGGCTGTGGACAAGGAGGGATGGAAGCCTGGGTCAGGGGCGAGGACTTGAGGGGCTGAGAGGTTGAGGTGCTGGAGGAGGTGGCCCCCCTCCAATGTTAGAGTCAACCAGGATGATGCAGGGATCAAGGAATCGTCTTTAAGGAACGGACCTGACCTGGAGTGGATGATGGATCCAGCCGTGGATGAGGGTGGGACAGTTCTGCCAGGCAGTGTGGGGACCCCAGGATCCCACCTTTGGGCCCGAGGAACAGGAGATGAAAGAAGAGAAACAGAGTCACTGAGAAGGCTCCAGAGAAGCAGGGTCCTTGGGTGCAATGTGTAGGGGGTGGGGGACCCCTTAGAAAAGGCTCTGAGGCCAGAGAGACACTCACTGGTGTGGAAGGGCTCGTGAAACGGGGCTGCGGGGGTCTGGGTCAGGAAGCGGCACAGAGGGGCATTCAGATCAAGGGCAGAGAGGACTGACGGGCAGGAAAGTGGGACTTACTCTGTGGGCACTGACAAATCCAGACCAGGGCTGTGGGGCTGAGGAGTCTGGATCTCTTCTGTCCTTCTGGGACTGGTTAGGGCTCTCATCCTGCTTGTCTGGGGTCCTGGTGACCCATGAGTTGGCTGGCCCAGAGGCCGTAGGGACTACCCCAGGCTCTCTGGGCTGCATGGACGACAGAGTGACTCAAGCAAAATCTGCTTTAGAAAAAGCATTCCAGAGAGGTGGTCGGCAGCCTCCCTCTGTCAGGAAGTCTGGCAGGAGGCTGCAGCACTTGCCCACAGAAGCCTCGTGCCGGCTCACGGAGGAGGGAGACCCAAGAAGCCAGCTTGTGTCTGGCCTGTAGGCTGGCCAGGTCAAAATCTCCCCAAAGTCATTTTTTCCCTCTCACTAAATGTGCACTTGAACTTTTTGTAAAGGGATAGGTTGCTGCTGTCTCCACACCACACACGTCCTCTCATCAAAGGAAAAAGGACACTCCAAGGCCAGTTATGATTTACACCTACTGCAGTCCTCAGACTAGTGTTTCTAAGCTAGTGCAACCAGATGGGGGAGATACTCCTCCTGTTTTTTGTTCTTATCTTTGGTTGTTAATTAGTTGCCTATCAGTGCTGCGGAAGCAGGAGTTCTGGAGTATTTTGACTCAGTTTTCGAGTAAAAAACAACAACTTTAGAATTGGGATTATATATAAGATGTGGAATCTCAATTAAAATTTTTATTTATTTAAGTTGATCTCTGCACTCACCTTCAGCAGAAGAGGCAGCATCATTCAGGCCTGGGTTATCACGCTGATCACAATGGTCTGTAACGTCCGGTTTTCCATCCATCTCCCTGCCTAGGCTCTGAGTTCCCAAAGGGCAGGGGCTACAACATATTCACTTCAGCATCGCCGCGTCAGCACGGGGCCTGACACAGACTAAACGTTCTGTGAATAAATAAATGATGGGCCCTGGATGGATGAGGGCATGTCAGATGTCGGAGGGATGAACAAATGGATGTGGATGGGGTTTTGATGAATGAGTGGGTGAGTGTTGGACAGCTAGTGTTCCATATTCAGTGGAAAGAGAGATCCCTTTGGGCCAGGCAGGAAGTCTTGCTAGGGAAGGAGAAAATTGTGCTATATTTTGAAAAATGAGGACTTGGGTATAGGAAAAGGGAAATGATAGTGGAACCTCAACTGTTATTTCAGCTGCTTGGGGGCAGAAACTGACCCGGAATAAAGAATTGAGCCAGATCCTAGCAGCCTTCAAAGCCCAACTAAGAAGCTTTGACTGTTAGGTCTTCTGTTAATTAACTCCCATATATTAAGTCTAATAGTTTATGTGATGTCTCCATATCCTCACAACTTCCTAGGGGAATTACTGTCTTCCCCATTTATAATTAAAGAAATAGGCTCAGTGAGGGGAAGTAATTTGTCCTGAGTCACACAGCAGAACTGCACTTTGAACCTGAGTTGACTGCTGCTCACTCCATCAGTGAGGTCCCTGAGAACACAAGGGTTTTGAGCAAGGGCCAGAGTGGGGGTGTGGGTGATGTCAGGTTTAGGTAGTTGTGTCCAGGCAGGGTGTCTCCCCAGCTACACTATGAGCCTGAGCAACCCTGTCACAACCTCATTTCTAGGATCCCATGCCAGCTGAGTCTAGAGCACCCAGCTGGACCTCAAACCACCAGTGCTCCTCAGAGCCTTGCAGAGTCAGGGTAGAAAGGAGAACAGAATTGGGGCAGGAGCTTTGGGAGCAGGCCACTGGATTCAAGACCAGAAGGGCCCTTATTTAGCCTGGCAGCCTTTGTATATGGAAGAGGAGCCCAAGACCCACAGAGAAGGTAGTCTGCCCAAGTAAACCAGGAGTCAGTGTTAGAACCTCAACCAGAAACCACATGTCTAAACTCCCGAGCCAGTGCCAACCGGGAAAGGTGGCGTGTTGGTGCTAAGATGGGACAGAAGGCAGAGAAAGGCAAAATGTCTGCCTGGCTCTGCCACCAACCTGCTGTGTGACCTTGGGCAAGTCACTTCCTCTCTCTGAGCCTCATTGTTGCTTTCCTCTGAGGTAATGATCTCAGCGGTGCCTTTCTGCCAAGAAGTATCCAATGAGAGATGAACTTGGAAAGCTCTTTACAACCTGCAGAGCGCTGGGAGGGGAGTCACCAGCAAGAGGCAGGCCGGTGCCAGGTCAATGGATGCCAGGGTTGGGCCTGCAGCTTCCTGGGCCTCTGCCCAAGCTTTACCATCTGTGTGGTACCATCACCTCCACCTCCTCCTGCCTCCTGGCCAGAAAAAGCCTTCTGGGATCTTATTTTACTAGGATCTTCTCTCCCTACCTAGACAGACTCTCTTCTCTCCCCTTCTATGTAGTCAGGACTCTTGGATATAAGTGACAGAAATCAGTACAAGGAGGGAGAACTCGTTTAGTCGTGGCTAGATCCTCAGACCCTCCCCTTGGCATGTTCACTCTTCTTTCCTCACTCTGTCCCTTAGCTCTGGCTTCCTCCTCAAGCGGCCTGCTGGCAAAGACAGTTCCCAGGAGCTCTCAGCTGACACTACACCCATCCAGGTATCTTGGTGGACAGGCAGCATCTCTGTCCTGATGCCCAGCAACTATCCAGGCAACTCTCAGGGGCAGAGCGCAGAGAGAGTCCTTCCCTGAGCAGATCACTGTGTGCTGCTTATTTAGTTAGACTTGGGTCCCAAGCCCACCGCAGAAATTAGTGCATGGACTGAGGGTCTGGGAGGCAGTTTCCAAAACAAAGAGATAGGTTCTGTCAACAGAAGGAGGGATATGGGATGGTCAATAACCATTGGTATCCTTGGGATCTTTGTTCCTAAGTGTATCAGCTGAAAGGTTGAATCAGGGGCTACTGGAAAGGGACTGTTGATCGAGTCCTATATCAGTTACCTCCTGCTGCATAACAAGTCCCTCCAAAATGTAATGGTGCAAAAACAACCATTTTAGGGAGTTCCCTGGCAGTCCAGTGGTTAGGACTCAGGGCTTTGACTGCCATGGGCCCAGGTTTAATCCCTGATTCAGGGAACTAAGATCCCACAAGCTGCACGACGTGGCTGAAAATTCAAAAATAGCAATAAAAACAAAAAATAAAACAGCCACTTGATTTAGCTCACGATTCTGTGGGTCAGCTGGAGGTTCTTTGGTCTAGTGACATGTATTGGTGGGTTGGCTAGCATCTGAGTGATCTAGGATGGCCTCACTCATGTGTGTTAATGCTTGACTCGCTGTCAGTTCAGATGCCTTGGCTCTTTTCCCCGTGCCCTCTTGTCCTCCTGAAGGTCAGCCTGAGCTCTTTCAAAAGGTGTTCTCTATGTTACAAGTGTAAAAAGTGGGCAAGCTCTAATGCACCGCCGTTTTTCAAGCTTTTTCACCTGCTTCCTCTTTGCTCAAATCTCATTGAATGAAGCAAGTCATATGACCGAACACAAGCATTTGTGTGGGCAGGCACTGCCAAGGAGCACAAAGTTAGTGTGGAAGCAGGAGGAGAAAGAGGGGGGGAAAAATCCCTTTCTCTGCAGCCCGTGGGTCCCCTGGGCCAGGACAACCTCCAGAGAGGGGTCCTTAAAAGAGGAGACTCAGTCCTACAGGCTCCCCTGGGCCCTCTAGGGCCATGGCTCATCCCTAGACCAGTGCTGGGGGAGCCAGTCTGAATCCTGACTCCACTGGCTGAGACCCACCCCCCAGGGGAGCTACAGGTGCCAGGTGGGGAGGCTTCTTGGCAGGATGGAAGGTGTTCTGAACCCTGGCTCCCGTCTCCCACTAGCCCACCCCAAAGTGATCACCAGGGCTCCATCCCCCTCGCATCCTCACCAATTTGTCCTCACCTCCCAGCATCCCCTTGGGTCCTACAGGGCTGGGGTGGCCTTGAGGCGTGTGTA
This sequence comes from Odocoileus virginianus, assembly GCF_023699985.2. Classification (NCBI taxonomy): domain Eukaryota; kingdom Metazoa; phylum Chordata; class Mammalia; order Artiodactyla; family Cervidae; genus Odocoileus; species Odocoileus virginianus. Next base: position 41,453,867 of record NC_069703.1, on the reverse strand, counting down.
GAGTCAGGTCATGGTGCCTCATCACCCTGGTAACTGGTGTCCCCTGCTCCACAAGGCTGAGGAGGAGTCCCCGTCTTCCTCCTTTAGGGTGTGATGTGGCCTCAGCCTGCTCTTTCCCACAGGTGGCTGCGCTGGAGCGGCAGATCTTTGACTTCCTGGGCTACCAGTGGGCTCCAATCCTTGCCAACTTCCTGCACATCATGGCAGTTATCCTGGGCATCTTTGGCACCGTGCAGTACCGCTCCCGGTACCTCATCCTGGTATGGCTCACTCGGCCCCTCCCCAAACCAACTCCTTCTTTCTCATCCCCATCCATTTCTACCTCATTCTCCAGCCAGAGCTGTCCCCCAACCCAGGGCACCTAGACCCCTGCCTGAGTCTTGGCTCCAGCCTGGCTGGTGATATCCAAATCCCAGTGCTTCTTTGCTCAGTGGAGACAAGATTAGTACTTTCCTAAAGAATTTTCTACAGAAAAGTCCAACTATTAACCAGATGTATCATTGAGTGAGTGCCTCTCATGTGCCAGAGCTTTCCTGATAGCTCAGTTGGTAAAGAATCCGCCTGCAATGCAGGAGATCCCGGTTTGATTCCTGGGTTGGGAAGATCCCCTGTAGAAGGGATAGGCTACCCACTCCAGTATTCTTGGGCTTCCCTTGTGGCTCAGCTGGTCAGGAATCTGCCTGCAATGCAGGAGATCTGGGTTCGATCCCTGGGTTGGGAAGATCTGCTGGAGAAGGGATAGGCTACCCATTCTAGTATTCTGGCCTGGAGAATTCCGTGGACTGTCCATGGGGTTGCAAAGAGTCAGACACAACTGAGCAACTTTCACTTTCATACTTCACTTTCCCATGTGCCAGACACATGCCAAGAGTTTCACTAGCTTCACTTACCTTTATGACAGCCCTGCGAGGTATATCTTACTGTCTTCATTTTCCAGATGAGGACATGAGGCTCAGAAAGGTGACGAGGCCTCCTTAAGTCACACAGCTAATAAGTGGCAGGGTTAGAGCATCGCTTCCAGAGCGAAGGCTCCTGCTGCATCCCCACACTGCCCCAGTTGGTCCGTGTGAGATGCTTTTGGTCTGGTCTGGTTTCTCAAGTCGCTTCAGGAAGGCTTGGCTCCTGTCCTCTGATGTTCATCAAGCATGTGGTCGAGAGGCTTGTGTGATTTTGAGGCCAGTGCCTCCTGCGCCCAGTCCCAGGAATGCTCTGTATCCCTGGCTCCCTCCGCCTACTTCCTCTTCCAAGCCCTGGTCCAAAATAGGTCCAAACTCCTGTTTTCAGCTAGTCTCATCCTCATCTGCTGCTCTTCCTCAGTGACCCATTCACACACGTCTCTTGAAGGAAGAGGCTCTTTGGTAGGTTTGCTTCATAAATGCCAGACACCTCAAATACCGATGACATGTAATCTCATGCCTCTCCCACCCCTGAGCCCACGCACCCTCATTCTAGGGTGAGTTTCCCCACCTCCCACAGGCTCAGTTCCAGAGGTGAACAGGGCCCTTCCAAAGCGCTCCCTCACCTAAGAGGACTCTTCTCTCCAGTCCTCAGGAACGCCCCAGGCACCTCTGTAAACAGCACTTCTGCCAGGAGGCCGCCATTAGAATCACAGGCATAGGATTTGGGTGGAAATCATCCAGCTCCTCGGGCTTCCCAGCTGGCTCAGTGGTAAAAGAGCCCACCTGCCAATGCAAAATATGTAAGAGAGGTGGGTTCGATCCCTGGGTTGGGAAAATCCCCTGGAGGAGGAAATGGCAACCCACTCCAGCATTCTTGAAAAATCCCATGGACAGAGGAGCCTGGGAGGCTACAGACCATGGGGTCACAAAAGAGTCAGACATGACTTAGAGACTAAACGGCAACATCGAGCTCCTCCCTAATTCTTTGCCACGTGTGGGATTTCGTCTTTGCCACGTAAGGGATGCCGCCTTTGCCACGTGAGGGATGCCGCCTTTGCCACGTGTGGGATGCCATCTTTGCCACGTGTGGGAGGCCGTCTTTGCCACGTGAGGGAGGCCATCTTTGCCACGTGAGGGATGCCGTCTGGTTGGCGTCTGCGGTTCTCTGCAGGCTTCCACGGTGGCTCAGGCAGTAATGCGTCTGCCTACAATGCGGGAGACCCGGGTTCGATTCCCTGGGTCGGGAAGATCCTCTGGAGAAGGAAATGGCAACCCACTCCAGTACTCTTACCTGGAAAATCCCATGGATGGAGGAACATGGTAGGCTACAGTCCATAGGGCTGCAAAGAGTCGGACACGACTGAGCAACTTCACTTTCACTTTCCCAGAGTGGCTAGGATTACCTACCAGAGAACTTGGGTTTGCATGCCAGCCCTACCTCTTCCTAGCTGTGTGATCTTGGAAAAAGCAAATCTCCTCTCTGAGCCTTAGCTTAGCTTTAAAGACAAAGACAGTGCATTCCCTGCAGGGCTCTCATAAGGGAGCCTGGTTGGAAGATGATTTATAAACTGAGAAGTGCTGTCTGAGTGAGGCGTTGTCATAGTTTCCCCTGCAGAGGTCTCTTTGGTCCACTGACCCGCCCCCTCTCCACTCCCCCAGGCCCCGCCCTGACGACCCCCCCCCCCCTTTTGCTTTCCCCAGTATGCAGCCTGGCTGGTGCTCTGGGTTGGCTGGAATGCATTTATCATCTGCTTCTATTTGGAGGTTGGACAGCTGTCCCAGGTAAGCCTCGGGCCTGGCATTGTCAGAGGGCAAAGCCTGGCATCCCCTGCCCCGAGGGCTCCTGTGGTGTGGGTCTGGAGTGTCATCTCTTAAAGAGAACGCTCTCTACACATTGGAGTAATCTGTGCTCCCCCCCCACCCCTACGTTTTCATTTTTGGCCTCCTCTGTACTTCTCAAAAACAAATGATGAAGCTGAAGGGCAGTCTGATGAAGATGGGTTGGGGTTCCAGTTGATCACAGTCTCAGAAGAAACCATCAATATATTATGATCCAGAAAACTTCTCTTAGGCTCCACACATGTTCAGTGCAAAAGAGGTGAAAATACAACATGCTTTGTATGGCCTAGACTGCAAAGATTTGAGTCCAATTCTGATAGATATTTTTCAGATGAGAAAGAGAGGGTAGAGTCTATTCTGGAAAAACTGAACCGACCATGTCACATGAAGAACTGTTGAAGAAAGAGGGAGTATTTAACTTCAAGAACAAACCCAGAGGGCACAGCTCCTAGTTTTAAAAAGAAAGGAGGCAAAATATATGAATGAGAGCACTTGGCTTCCTACTTCTGCTAGATTTAAACCCCAGCTTAAACATTTCCTAGCTGTGTGACCCTGGGCAGGTGGCTTACTCTCTCTGAGCATGTTTCCTCATCTAGTAAGTGCAGTTAATAGAAATTCCAGTTTCATGTAGTTTCGGAGGGAGATCGCACATCTCAGTGCTTGGCGCCCAGTCAGTATGCAGTGAATATTTGTTATGGACCATATGAGTGAATGGATGAACACATAGATGCACATGCGGGTAAGAACTGATCTAGGCCATTTCAAAAGGAAGGAAATGGCCTTCTTCTCCTCTTTCAAAAGAGGAAACCAAGGACTAAAGAGAGGAGAGGTTTGCCCGGGGTCACACACAGGGGGCAGTGGAGAGCTTGAGTGAGCTGTGAAGAAGGTCTGTGTTGGGGATTTCACTAACAGCTGGAGAAGGGAAACCAATCACCATTAATATCCTTTCCAGCCCTGAAATTCTGAGGCTCCTGCGGGGCTGTAGCAGCCCGGCATGATCATCTAGCGCCACCTACTGGCCAACTCTAGACTTGCATATACAGACCATAACCTCACAAATCACGCCAGGAAGGGAAGCTGTTATAACCCAGGTGTGAAGTAAACCTGGCGCCTGGAAGGATCTCCACCCTCCCCCCAGCTCAGTATCCTAGGCCCCTCTGCCCCTAGGACCGGGACTTCATCATGACCTTCAACACATCCCTGCACCGCTCCTGGTGGATGGAGAATGGGCCAGGCTGCCTGGTGACACCTGTCCTGAACTCCCGCCTGGCCCTGGAGGACCATCATGTCATCTCAGTCACCGGCTGCCTGCTCGACTATCCTTACATTGAAGCACTTAGCAGTGCCCTGCAGATCTTTTTGGCTGTGAGTTTCTGTCCCCCTGCCCATCCCAACCCTGCCCTTGGCACTTCACACACACAAAGTTACATAACCCTCTTTCCTCTTAACAAGCCAGTAAGATATCTCCCAGGTCCAACTGGAGAAGCAAAGAGGTAAAATAATTACTTGTTCAAAGTCACACCCAAAACAGAGAACAGAACTAAGGGTATTAAGTTTAAGGCACAGTCATTAAACTTGAAGTTGTTAACGGGTTTGCCTTCCTCTCAGCACATTTGGCCCCTCCAGCCAGGGTGGGCATGGCCGGGCAGGGGTTGAAGAAAGAGCTTCCCACTCCTCCCTCCCTTTCTGATGCTGTGTCCTCCCGCAGCTGTTCGGCTTCGTGTTCGCCTGCTACGTGAGCAAAGTATTCCTGGAAGAGGAGGACAGCTGTGAGTGCGGAGCCCCTAGGGAAGTGGGGACCCCACACCGACAGCACCCTGGACAGGGGCCCAAGCGGGAGGGAGCCCTGGGGAAGAAGAGACAGTAGGCTGGGTGGGGATCTGCATAGCCGGCCCATTCCGGATGAGGACCAGACGTCCCGGTCCCCAAGCCAAGGCCCTGCCCCACTACCCGCCCCTTAGGCCCCGTCCTGTCCCCTCGGAGGGGTCCACAGCCCCACTCCTGTCAAGCACCACCCATTCCCAGTTCGTCCTACTCCCACCCTTCGGAAGGTCTTGCCTCCCTGCTCGAGTTCCCCCACCCCCAACCCTCAGCCTCCTCCTTAAACGACAGCCCTCCGCATCTACGCTCCAGCTCTCTATCTCAGGCCTTGGCCGGTCCCTCGAGATGCTACAGCAAAGCTCAACCCCTCAGGCCCTGTACTGGATCTGGTCTCAGATTCCTCCCTTTCAGGACCCTGCCTCCCATCACCTCGCCTCTCCGCAGGCCCATCTCTAACCACGTGCCATCTCCCCTTCCGCAGTCGATTTCATCGGCGGTTTTGACTCCTACGGATACCAGGCGCCCCAGAAGACGTCGCATTTACAACTGCAGCCCCTGTACACGTGGGTCATGGCGCGGAGCCGTGTGGGGTGGAGGGACCCCGGCATTAGCGTAGGAGAAAGAAGGGGAGGGGGGAGCAGGCGGATCTCTCCGCCTCCCTCTTCAGAGGTCCGCTTCCCTAATCGATTTTTGTTTTCTTGCAGGTCTGGGTAGCGTTTGCCCCACGCCCACCCCCACGGCTAGACTGACCGCCGCTGCCGCGAGCTCTGGCCAAGATGGCAGGCGCGCCCCCTGGCGGCTCCCTGACTGACTGCAGCCTGAGCCGGCGGGATCTGGGTCTGAAGCCGACTTGGACTTGGCCCTTAGCAGCCTGGACTTGAGGGGTGGGGCGGGGAGAATCGCGGGGTTTGTATTTTTTTTAACCTCGGCCTTGACGTGTGCGGGCGACCCCACACCCCACCCCCGCCCTTCTCCAGACTCCCCTTTCTCCCTTCTTCCCCCAGCATCCTGTCCCCTGTCCAGAGGGAGAGGGCAGGAGAAACACACACACCATCTCACCACATTTATTCACCAGCCCTGGGGAAAGTTCCCCCGAACTATGAAGAGGAGGAGTCCTGGGTTCTAATCGCAGCTCCATCACTAACTCTGTGTGACATCTGGCAAAGCCCTTGTCTTCTCTGGGCCTTAGCTTCTCGCCTCAAATAATTAAAATAATCCCTTAGTAAATGGAGCTCTTTCTAGCCTTTTCATTTGACTCTCAATTCCCTGGACTGTACTGGGATTTTACTATAATCCCCATTTTGCAGATATGGAAACTGAGTCCCAGAGATGTAAAGCGATTTACTTGAGGTCACACAGCTGCGTTTTTGGTGGAGGCAGGACTTGAACACAGTATATCATCTGTAGTTTCAGACTCCAAAATCCAGTGTCCAGTCTCTGAATTCCATTTCCAAGCTCCCTTCCAACTTGGACACTCTAGAAACCATATGACATACACCATGCTCACATACCACCGCCACCACTTGCCAACGCCTCTCTTAAAGCAATATACCCGTTCTCTTGTTGGGAATGGGATGGACGGATCCCAGAGCCCTGCATTCAGCCTGACCTACAGGGAAGCCTTCTTAGACTCAGCCTCTGCCCACCCTTGGCAAAGCTTTCGAGCTTTCTCTACCAAAGGCGGGACATGACCCCATTGCCCCACTCCCTCACAGGTACCTGAGCCTGCTGCACACATGACCCCTCACCCCCTCAGCAACTCTGCCAACCTCTAAGGACGCCATCCACTTCATCTGATGAAAGATCAGTGGCTCCAGCATAGAAAAGGGCTCATCTGTGCTTCCTGGTCACCAGTGTTGAAAGATCACCAGAGTTCATGATCGCGCCGGTGTCCAGAAGCACCCTCTAACAAGCCCAGAAGTTGTTCCGGAGAGGCAGAATGGAGGGGGGTGCCATCGGGGAGGGGGTTTTGGAGGGCCAGCACTCTTCCTTAAGAGCAAGTCGACATAAGGGCTCAGTCTCCTCACCTCCCTCCTCAGACACCTCTGAGGACCCTGCATCCCGTGTGCTGGCTGGTGAATCTGAGGGCAGGAGGATCGGGCCTCAGCTTCCAGTTTGTGAAACAGGAGGAGCCCTGGCTTGCGAAGGAGGGTGGGAGGCCTGGGGGAACCAGATGGAAGTACAGACGGTTGTACACCTGAGCCCCTCCATGGAGACCATTCCTCGCTGTCCACACTCTGATCCGCCATCCCCTCCTGTCTCAGGCCGAGATATCCTGAACTCGGATCCCACCCCAGTATCTCATGTGCAGGTCTCTGCTGAAGGGCCAGCCCTGGGCATTTCTCTGGTCACTGCAGAACCTGAGGTCAGCCCGATCAGCTACCGGTGCAGCTCAAGAGGGTGACGGTTCCCTCCGGCCTGGCTGCTGCTCTGCCTCTGGGCCAACTTCTGCCTCCAGCCCTCTCTTCTCCCACCCCCAGCCAGCTGTCATCTCCCCCTGAACCCCTTTTCTACTCAGCGGGTTTAGCCACTGGTGCTTTGAAGCCTTTTGTTTTTATAAGATGGTTTTTTTTCTCAAGGAGACCAGCTTTTTGTCTCACTGGGACCTTGCAAGGCAGGGAGTGTTGCCCTGGTTTTTGTGCAGGTGGGTTGATTAAAGACGGTGTTTTCTTCTCTCTTCCTGTCCTCCTGCCCATGAGTCCGCAGGGTCTTCTAAGGGAAAAGTCTTTGTATGAAGGGTGGGCAGAGGTTGGGAACCTATGCCATTGTCATGATCAAACATTCCTGGGACACTGGCCTGTGCCTCTGGCTGGCTGTGTGGCTTTGGGCAAATGATCCTCCCTGTCTTTCCTGATCCATAAAATGCACAGAGGGAATTAGATCAGTGGTTTCCAAACCTGGCTTCACAATCCCTTAGAGAGCTTTCTATTTTTCTGATTAAGTGCATTTTAAGATTATGCTTTCAAATATCATTGGCATCTTGGCTCTGCCCTCTTCTGACGATTCAGTTCCTGACTTGGAATAAACTGGCAGACAGTGCTTTAGACACAGATTCCTGTCTCCCAACTGGGACATCCTGGCTCTTTTTCTGACCATACCACAAGAATCAGTCTTTTGAATTTTAAACATTTATTTTTGTGTGTAAATAAGTAATACATATATATGGTGCAGAATTCAGAAAGTTTCAGGGTGCTTTGTACTCTTCACCTATTTTCCATATCTTTCCAAAGATAGTCAATTTTTAAAAAAAATTATATAAAATTTTCCCCCTCACACAAGGTAAAATATGTTACTTACTCTTCAGCTCTACTTTTTTCAACCTAACTCTTGGAAATCTCCCAATAACACACGTGAAGCTGTCTTCCATTCTTCCACAGTGATTTGGTAGAACTGAGATTTTTAAGATCTCCAGGTGACCTTGCAGTTAGGGCCAAGAACCAGAGGTTCCACATAAGCATGCCAGGTCCACTATGCCAACCTCTGTGGACCATTCCTGGTTGTGGAATCAGAGGGAAACAAATCAAGGAGTTTATGGTCTAGTGGGGAGCCCATGGAGTGATCAGGCAGAAAGGTGGATGCTGGTAGCAGGTGGTCAATGCTAAGGACAGTTTAGCATGAAAGGCAGTTGTTAATAGGTGCTAACAGCGTGAGCAAAGGTAGGGAAGGAGGACAGCCCATGGTGTCTGGGGTAAGAATGGCCAGAGACCAGCTAGCTGGAGGAAGATTCAGTGGGGAATGTATTAGATTTCTATTGCCATCATAAATTATCACAACTGTAGTCTCTTAAAGATATACACATTTGTTATCTTAAAGTTCAGTAGAAGTCCATCATGGGTCTCACTGGGGTAAAATTAGATGTCTAGAGGATTGCATTTCTGGAGGCTCTAGGGGAGAATCTATGTCCTTGTCTTTTCTACCTTTAGAGGCTCCCTGCATTTTTTGACTCTTGGCCTCTCTCTTCAAAGCCAGTGACATCACAGCTCTGATCCTTTTTCCATCATCACATCTCTCTAAGCACAGCCAAGAAAAGTTCTCCACTTAGAAGGATCTGTGTCCAGGATAGTTTCCTCCTCTCAAAGTCTTTAATCCCATCTATAAAGTCCGTTTTGCCATCTATCACATTCACAGTTTCCAGGAATTAGATTGGTGACATCTTTCCTGGGGCGGGAGGTCATTATTCTATCTTCCACAGGGGAGGAGTCCTATCCTGCAGCCCTGAATGTCAAACCAGAGTGCATCAGAATGTCAAACCTGGAGTATGTGTGGGGGCTGGGGGGTAGCTATTGAAGGACTTTCAGCAGAAGCTACTCAGAATTGTCCTTAGTGAGAACTGGCAGGGCTGGAACAGTGGGTTGGAGGAGGGAAGCAGGAAACAGTGTTTGTCTGGAAGAGGTTTAGGGTTTCTCTCTTCTCTGTGTAAACGTGTGTTCTTGGAGGTATGTGTGTGACCAGGAGCTCTATGTGCGTAAACGTGGGATGGCCCCTGCAGTAGAGTCACGATCAGCATGAGCTGCAGGGCACAGGCATCCCTTGGCCTCTGTTCATCACTCTAGAAACTAGCCAAGCTGGTCTTCCCACAAAGCCCAGCACCAGGACTTCCCTGGTGGTCCAGTGGTTAAGAATCCACCTGCCAATGCAGGAGACACAGGTTCGATCCCTGGTCAGGGAAGATGCCACATGCTGCAGGGCAACTAAGCCCATATGCCACAATTACTGAAGCCCATGCACCCTAGAGCCCGTGCTCTGCAACAAAAGCAAGGGTAATGAGACGCCCACACGGAGCAACGCAGACCAAGTGCAGCCAAAAAAAGCCCACACAACACCTGCTCCCCTGGGGCCATTTCCCGGCAACCTCTGCACATTCAAATAATCCAGCTAGGATGGATCTTCCAATGACTCTTGAGTCATAAAGGTGCCCAAGCCATTCTTTGAAGCACTAGAATACAAATTCCCCAAGGTGCATTTGACAAGCACAAGAGTCTCCTGGGATTTGTAGACAGACTAGTGTTTGCTCGAGTAAGTTAGGATTGGGTTTTTCTGTTTCTAAACAGATTGGGAATGAGGGAGTGCCTGACACCAGACCTCATTGCCTTATAAGGTTCATTACTCCACAGGCTACTGGCGCTGGACAGGCCAAGCTTCTCAAGTTTACAGAGCATAAGAATGCCTTAAAAATCCAAATTCCTAAGCCTGATCTGAGCCACACTGAACCCAACATCTGGGCAGCAGCAGGAACCTATGTTTTTCCCAAGTGCCCTGAGTGATCCAGGTTTGGGAAATTCTAGAACCAGGTAAAGGGGCCTCCAAACATTTTTGAAACTTCCCCTCCTCCAGGGTCTTGGAAGGCCTACCCAAATTATGCCTGCCAGCCCCCTCAGAACTTGACTCTAAGACTAAAGTTTCAGTTTCATTTGTTAATACTTGTTACAGTCTTAAATTTTTTAAAAAATGGGTTAATCATGTCAAAAGGTAGGATCAACTCTTGAACTTTAACACTGACAACTTCACCACTAGGTTAGTTTGAGCAAAGACAGGTCCGAGTTTGCCCGCCGCCACCTGAGGTGGAGACCACACTGTGCCCCGGGCCTCAGACTCAGCGATTCCCCGGAAACCAGACTGACGAGGACTAGGCCGACGAGCTGCAGAGAGAGCCCTGTGCTGGCCTTCCAATACTGAAGTTTGAGTTTCCCCTCTGCCCCCCCCCCCCCCCGGGATCTGGGGCCCCTCCTCCCCACCTCTGGCCTTGGTGACTTCGTCATGACATGAGAGGGCTGGACTTGGCAGAATATTCCTGGGTTTCTTTACTGCTGATGTTCTGGGATGGGGCTTCTCCACCCTACCTGCACTTGGGGTGTGTTTTTAAAATACAGATTTCTGGGCTCCACTCATGCACCAGCTTCCAATTCACTTGGATCCAAGCAACTGGATTTATCCTTCAAATATTGATTAAGAATTTACTGTGTACCAGACACTGGGGATATGAAGTGAACAAGGCAGGACATAATCACTGCTCTCCTGGGGGATATCTATGGGAGGATACACACAGAGGCAGACCAGTAAATATATGTCTTGTCAGATAATTGTCATGAAGCAAAAGAGGGCAGGGCAGGGAAGGCAGGATAGGGATCGATTCTGGTTTTAAATTGGACATCAGGTGAGTCAGAAAGGTTTTTTTCCCCTGGCCGTGCACTGTGTGGCATGTGGGAATCTTGGTTCCCCAACTGACCAGGGATCAAACCCACACTCCTTGCATTGGGAGTGCAGAGTCTTACCCACTGGACAGTCAGGGAAGTCCCTGAGAAATAGGTTTGATAAAATACCTGAAGAAGTTAGAGGACAAAGGGAACAGCAAGTGCAAAGGCCCTGAGGTAGAAGCCTGAATACTAGAAGGAAGCAAGGAGGCTAGTGTGGTCCAAAGCAAGAAAAGGGGAGAGTGGTAGGAGACAAAGTCAGATAAGGGTGTGAATGTCTGACGCTATATTGGTTTGAACAACACCATAAGGGCTTTAGTTTTTGATCTGAGATGGGAAACCACAGAACTAGGAAGAATCCCTTGGGATACTGTGTGAAGAATACACTGTAAGAGGTCAAGGACTGGAACACAGAGGCCAGGTCAGATGCTATCAAGACAATCGAGGTGAGGGATGGTGGTGCTCAGTTAGGGTGCTAGAACAGAGCCCTCGGGTATTTCTTTCCAGCCCTGAAATGGTAGGAATCCCCAGTCTAATTGAAGCAAGGAGTTAATAGGCACTACCTTGTGTCTTAAACCAACAAGCATTTATTGATTATCAATCCAGTACCATTTACTGGAAGCTCTGATTCGAGGCAGCATGATCAGCACCTATTAGGACAGACAGTGGCTGCAGGGGTTATGAGGAGGGGCAACCACTCCCAGGGGGGACTCAAGGAGGACCGCCCGGAGTGACCCAGAGGGAAGCGCATGGATTTCTCTAGATCAGAGTTTCTCCAGCTCCACATTATTTCAACTTAGTAGTAGTAGTGTTAGTCACTCAGTCATGTCCGACTCTTTGCGACCCCACGGACTGTAGCCCTCCAGGCTTCTCTGTCCATGGGATTCTCCAGGCAAGAATACTGGAGTGGGTTGTCATGCCCTCCTCCAGAGGATCTTCTCAACCCAGGGATCAAACCCGGGTCTCCTGCATTGCAGGTGGATTCTTTACCATCTGAACTTGGGGCCAGGTAGTGCCTTGCTATGGGAAGCTATCCTGTACACTGTAAGATGTTTAGCAGCAACCTTGGGCTCCACTCACCGGATGTAGCCCCACCCTAAGTAGTGACAATTGCCAAATATCTCTGAGGGGCAACATTGCCTTCAGTGGGGAACTGCCTCTAGACAGAAGAAATAAAGTGAGTTAAGTCTTCAAGGCGGGATGAGTGAGACTTGGGTAAATCACTTAACTTGAGCCTCATTTTTTCTCATCTGTAAAATGGCACAGTATTTGAAAGGCTTATTGTGATAATGAGAATACCTGTAAAGCACTTGACATATAGAAGGGCCCTGATAACTGTTAGTTCCTTTCCATCATAACACAAAAATGATACCTCCTGACCCTCGTCTCATCAAATGATGGGCTGCTTCCGAGACTATGATCCTTGGGCTCCAAACTAGGGCTTTAGTGTTTCTGTCCACACACTGGCCCTAGGGAGAAGGGAGGAATGAAGCCAGATCAGTGGCTCCAAACTTTTGAAATTACCACACTCATCCTCGCCTGATTTTTTTTTAAGAGAGCATTGATTAATAATTTATTTCCCAACTATTCAAGGCAGCTGTCCCAGCTCTGCGGGGCAGGACTCGCCACATGACCTCCTGGAGCACCCGTGTTCCCAGTCCAGAACACAGGCTCCTTTATCGGCTTGACGACCTCTTCCCATTTCAGTATGAGCCGGTTCTCTGGCTTTCAGAAATACTGCGAGAACACAAGGACCCCAATTTGCTACAGAGGCTCCCGACTATCAGATTAAGAATCATGAATAGTTGGTGATTATAAGAGAGCGGGGACTCCCAAGCCTCCAGCCCCAGCACCAAATCCTGCAGCTACCATGCCAGGCACAGGGCTTGGGGTTTCACTTATGCCAATGGCTCATTCACTGATATTGTCACCATTTCATCGGTAAGGACATGGATAAGGATTGCATTAAATCTGTAGATTGCTTTGAGTACTATGGTCATTGTTTTTTTTTAGGAAGCAATTCGATTTTTTAATGCTCTCATCTTAATAAATTATTTTTGTCTTTGCTAGGTCTTCATTGCTGTGCACGGCCTTTCTCTAGTTGCCAGAGAAAGCAGAGGCTACCCTTCATTGCGTTGCATGGGCTTCTCATTGCAAGGGCTTCTCTTGTTGCAGAGCACAGGCTCTAAGGCACGTGGGCTTCAGTAGTTGTGGCTCATGGACTTTAATGCTTCAGCCCAGTAGCTGTGGTACACGGGCTTAGTTGCCCCGTGGCATGTGAAATCTTCTCAGATCAAGGATGGAATCTCTTTCTCCACCCTTGGCAGGCCGATCTTAACCACCAAACCACCAGGGAAGTTCACTATGACCATTTTAGCAATATTAATTCTTCCAATCCAAGAGTGTGGGATATCTCTTCATTTCTATAAAAGTGTTAGTCGCTCAGTTGTGTCTGATTCTTTGTGACCTCATGGACTGTAGCCCATCAGGCTGTTTCATCCTTGGGATTTCCCAGGCAAGAATACTGGAGTGGGTTGCCATTTCCTTCTCCAGGGGATCTTCCCAACCCAGGGGTCGAACCCAGGTCTCCCGCATTGCAGGCAGTTTCTTTACTGTATGAGCTACCGGGAGTCATCTTCAATTTCCTTTAACACTATCTTATAGTTCTCAGGATATAAATCTTCCACTTCCTTGGTCAGGTTTATTCCTGTTTGCTTTTTTTTTTAATGTGATTTTTAAAGAGATTTTGTTTTTATTATCCCTTTCTGATATTTCACTAATAGTGTAAAGAAATGCAATAGATTTCTGTATGTTAATCTTTTTTTTTGGTTGTGTTGGGTCTTCGTCACTGTATGGGGGTTTTCTCTGGTTGTGGCGAGTGGGGGCTACTCTTGGCTGCAATGTTTGAGCTTCTCACGGCAGTGACTTCTCTGTTATGGAGACCACATTCCAGGCGCAAGGGCTCAGGAGTTGCAGTTCGAGAGCCCTGGAGGTCAGGCACAGTAGTAGTGGCTCACAGGCTTAATTGCTCCACCTGTGTGGAATCTTCTTGGACCGAGGACTGAACTCGTGTCGCCTACACTGGCAGGCGGATTCCTATCCAGCATGCCACCAGGGAAGTCCATCTGTATGTTAACCTTGTATCCTGCTACCTTGCTGAGTTCATGGTTCGGTTCTAGTAGTTTTGGTGTGGCATCTAGGTATAGTATGTCACCGCCAAGGGCAATGACTTCCAAACTCCCTCACCCTCCGGGTGAACACACCTTATGTGCATTTCTGTCCTCATTCTTGGCTTCCTGCGCTTGTGTCTAGGGAGGGTCCTCAGTGTGACTGGTGGGGTTTGTGGGAGTGGTGGGAAATAAAGCCGTGAGGCCCAACAGGATAGGATGCTACTGACAGGAGGAATATAGTCAACACTAAACAGGTACCGAGTCCTCACAATGTGCCAGGTTTACATCAACTCCCTTAATCCTCACAGAGATCCTGTGAGGCAGCTGCTGTGATTCCCATCTGATGGATGAGGAAACTGAGCCACAGAGAAATTAAGACTGCACAGGTTGCAAAGGGGGATGACGCCTGCTTGTTGAGTGCCTGGCTGGACTCTTTTCGTGAGTGATATTGTTCATCCTCCCCACCATCTCCAGTAGAGCTATAGCCCCTGTTTTACCCTTGCTGTCTCTTGCTTGTTTTCACAAAAAATCCTAATCTTGCTGTTGCATGATCTCACTCTGCCTCCTTCCAGGAGAACCCTGGGGAGCACGGCTGTTACAGGGACACTTGCTGGCTGGTGCCGTATCTACACTGCCTCTAGACATCTGGACTCCGTGTCCCCCTGAATGCCTGACCATCCGGCTGCCCAGCCCTCCCTCTCTTGACACCAGACTCAGAAAGGGCTCTGCATAATAACCAGGGTTATGCAGAACCAGACCAGGGTTCGTGTCCTGGCTCTGGCACTTGCTCACTGGGAAATCTTGGTCACGTCTTATCATGTCTTGATAAAAATCCCTCACTTGTAAAATTCTTCAGCAGGGAGGGTTCTCTGAGGATCACAGGTGAGCCTGAATGTAAAAGATGAAGTGTGAGTTCTGTCTCCCTGGCCTCCAGGCACAGAAGGTGTCCTCTCTGCCTGCCTGGGGTGAGTGTGAGGCAGTAGGATTGCACCCCAGTCTGCATCTCTGCTCTTCCCTGGCATCTCCCCACTTCCTGAAAGATGACAGCTCCTGAATCACCATGGATGGGGATGGCAGGGGGAGGGGGTGTCTCAGGGCCCCAAGGAGAAGGTAGATGGGGAGCTGGGGTCAATGGGACTTCATGGGGAGAAGGTCAGTAAGGAGAGGAGAGGAGTCAGGGTGAGACAGAGCACTAGGAGTGACCAGGAAGGTGAGTTCTTGTCTCAATTTAACAGATCACTTTGGATAAGCCAGCCACTGTTCTGAGCCTCAATATTCCCATCTGGAAAATGACCCTCTTAATGTATACTTTCAGGCCATACAGGGTAAGAGCTTTGGAAACTGTAAAAACTGTACACAGGGAAAGAACTCATTCTATTTTGGGGTGGCCTGAGGCCTCCTTGACAGACCATACTCTGGAGCAGTCTGGTGGGACCTGAGTCTCAGTTCTGACCCCCAGAGGGGCTCTCAGAGGCCTCCTCAACCTGTCAGATCCAGCCTTCCTCCATCTGCCTCCACAGCCCAGCCCACCCTCCTGAGATGGCCACGGGCAGAGGACCCATTTCACTGTCGCAGGACTTAGCCTTGAGAATCAGCCACCATCCGCTTCTGCCTCCTCTCCATCCCATGATCCGCTCACCTCCCTGCAGCCTTTGCCCAGAGGCCCCAGGGAGTATCTCTGAGCCTCCACTGTGATGAGCACTGCCATTGCCCGGAAGTGAGAAGAGAGCTCCCAGATGGGAAAGGAGCTGTTCCGGGTCTGGGGACCATCATCTCTCCCCACTCCGTGCATGCAAGGACTGGCCAGGGGTCTGGATGTCGCTGGCACACTGCTACGTCCAGCCTGGTCCTGTCGGTGCTCAGTAGGTGCTTGTTGAGTAAGTGAGAAAATGAATGAATGAATAAATGAATGAGTGAAAGACTAGCAGGGCGGGTACTGTGGTTATTCCCTTCTACAAATAAGGAAATTGAGGATCGGTGAGGCAAAGGGCCCTTTCCTTCACCAGGCCACCCAGCCATGACTAGACTCATGTTTTCCCACTCTAATGCCCTGTTCTCCTTCGGGCAGAGATTCTGCCTCTTTGCCTGGGTCCTGCAGCAAGGTAAGAACTACTGACCTAATTCCCTGGGTTTTAGGGAACCTGGGCTCTCTTATACCCCCCACCTTCTTCTCCATGGGAAAAACTTCAAAGCCCTCATCCTGGCAGGGGACAACACAGCCTCTTCTCCTGGGTGAATGCACATATCAGACCCCTGGGAGCTGTGGTCACCACTACCACCATGAGGTCCTCAAATCCCTCTGACCCCTCTAATGTGGCCAGGTCACAGTGCCATAGCTGGACTTTGGAATAGACAGCCTAGAATCCAACCCCAGCTCTGTCGCTGGGCAGCTCACTTGCCCTCTCCAAGCCTCAGTTTTACTTATATTGACCCAGTATTTGCATATCTCTCTCTGGGTTGTACTGTGTTTAAGGACACATGCATCATTGTGCCTGGCACAGAGTAGGGCCTCTATATATGTACCTTTTCTGTCCCATGTCATCAGTACAGGGTACATCAACACCTCCACTATGAGGTCAATGCCAAGGACCTCCAAGGACTCTCTAAGCTTGGGCCAGCCAAGGAGAGGTGAGGTGGCCACTGACTATCTGTTCCTCCAGCCACAGCCCCGTTAGGGTGCAAATGAAGCTCCCTTTGCTTTCCTTTTCCCACCAGAGTGTCACCTGCCCACCCTCCCGAGTCCTGGTGGTGGCCCAGCCAGCATCCTTGGCCTGGCTCCCCAAGGGGCTCGCTCCCTCTGTTCCAGTGACCTATTGCTGCCTAACACATCAACTCAAAATGTTGTGGCTTAGAATATTTTAATATATTTCACAACTTGGTGGATCAAGGATTTGGGTGGGTTATTCTGCTCCATGACACCAACCATAGTCACTGGGCAACAGTAGTTAGTGGGTGATGAGTTTGGTCTGAAAGTCCAAGGCACCCACGAGCCTGCCCTCACATGCCTGATGTCTGGGTGGCATCAGCAACAAGATTGAGCTCAACTGGGCCCATCTCCCTGTCGTCTCAGGGCCTTTCCACATGGTCTCTCCAGCAGAATCACTGGAGTTTCACGTGGTGATTCAGAGCTCCAAAAACCCAAGGTGGCAACTGCCAGTCCTCATAAAAGCTAGGTTTGGAACTGGTACAGCATGACTTTCACTATAATCCACTGGTCAAAACAGCCACTGGCTGGTCCACATTCAAGAAGGGGAAGCACTGACCCTATCTCTTAACAAAAGGACTGCCAAAGAGATTGTGGTGGCCTTTAGTCTGTCACACCATCTAAAGCCTCTCCATTTCCTTGAATTTAACACACATGTGTAGCCTCAGCTTCTACTGTGCCAGGCCCTGTACAGGGTACTAGGGATGAAATGGTCAAGGTAGAGGAAATTTAAAACCATGACTGTGTCTTAAGGAGTGGAGATTTCCTTATATAAAAGGTGTCTTGTTTCTGAATGCCTTAGGGAGTTAGATTTGCAGATGGGTTTAGGAGTAGGGGCTAGAGAGAATGGAACATTTTCCACATACAGGGTAAGAAGAATGTTGGAGGCCCTGTGGGACAAACTGATACAAAAAAATGAGTAATAAGAAAAAGCCTGGAAAAACTGGAGAGGGTGAGCTGGATAAAAATCTCCCTATGGTGGAAGAACATTTCAGACAGATGTCCAAATTCACATTCATTAATTAAACTGAGGTCAGTCTACTGCCTACCAGTACTGAGTGCTGTAAAAAGGATGATGAGCAAGATCAGTCCTTATTACAACCTCATAGAGGAAGAAAACACACAAAAAGTAAAAAGACAGATAAACAAAGTAATGACAAATTGCTATAAATCTTACGAAGGATATTCGCAAGTTGCTGAAAAAGAGAATAAAATAAGAACCAACTTCAGATATTAAAACCCTCCTCCCACCTTCATCAAATCTTTAGTAAAATCTGCTACCCACACAAATGCCTGTGTGAGGGGGGATTTGTGGAAGTCAGAGAACAAGGCTGAGTTCTAGATCTGTTCTAACAAAATGAGTACTAGAGACAGGAGAACAAGATGGAGCTGCTTCCATGAGCTCAACTAATTAAGCAAGAACAGGGGCTCAAATTCTTAGCCCCATCCCAACACTGCATCTCCCAGGATTTTGCAAACAGCCTGCAAGTGTATGAACCTCTACAGATATATGAATGGATGAATCAAATCACAATCAACAGGGTAGGCACCTTCTCCAAAACTGGAGCGCATCTGAATTAGATATGTCCTGTGATGGAGGCCTGCAAAAGGGACTTAGAAATACAACCTTGTTCATAGTGATGTATGGCAGAAATCAAACCAATATTGTAAAGTGATTATCCTTCAATTAAAAATAAATAAAACAAAACCAAACAACAGCAAAAAAGAGAGAATGAAACACAACCTTGAAACATGGAGCAGGGAAAACTGATCATTCCTCTGGATGAGTTCAGAGAAGACTTCCTGGAGGAGGGGACATTTGAGCTGAGTCTCAAAGGATGAGAGGTTGCTGGGTATAAGGGAGAATGAATTAGCTGGTGCCAAGCCAGACAGCTCTTACATAGAGACCCAACAACAGAGTGGCTTAAGGAACACAGTGTCTTTCTCACATTATAGTCCCCACGGGAATCACAGGTGTTTCTCACCTTACAGTCCCCATGTGAATCGTCCAGGTGGGTGGCCAGATCTGCTGCCTGCAGTTACTCAAGGACCCAGGCCATTCGCTACAAAATTGTCATCATGAATGTCTCTGCAGCTGTCTCAGCTCTCACGTCTCCACTTCCTGCTCCCCTCCTGCTGTTCACTCTGCATTGGGAACTCTTGTCTCCACCACGTGTGCATGTGCCCATGCTGTGGGTCAAAAAAGACAGCATGGAGCTGACTTGTCTCCTCATTGAAGTCAGGGTGAACCCACATCCAGGCCCTTCCCAGACCGATTCTGATTTCTCCCTCTTCATCTCTCATTGACAAGTATTCTGGATTGGCTCAGCCTTCAGAAAGTCCCTCATACTGGGGAGATGTTCCAGCCCCATCCTCACTAGATCGTTGTAACTCCCCAAACCCATTCTGATTGGATGAATGTAGGTCACGTGCCCATACCTGAGCCAATCACCACAGTGAAGGGAATGGATATAAAGATAGGTCAAGCCATTCCTGTACTCACTTCATCCCTGATGCTGTGAATGTAGCCCTATCCTCACCACACTGAGTCAGTGGGAAGGGCACTAATCGACCTCCAAATGAAAATCAAAGGGGATGGATGCTGGGGAGGCAATTCACCAATGATCATTATGGTGCAACCCCCCTCGGTTTTCCACCAGCCTTTCCAAAATCAGTGCTGTCTATTCCTGCTTCCTGGCCAAGGCCTATACCTTCCCCTGGCTAGAGGTGCTCTTTCCTGGCCTCATTTTCTGAGATATAGATTAAATGCTGCTCCTTCTAGCTTGGTTCACAAACATGTGCTGAGTCCTCTCCCTCCATAGAGAGCCTGTAGACAGAGAAGAAATGGATACAGTCCCTGACCTCTAGAAATTCACAGTTCACTGGGACAGTATTAGAAGCTACCATTTATCGAGTGTCTGCTGTATGTCAGGCACTGTTATGCCTTTCACACATCACCACATTTGATTCAAACACACAAAAAATGGTAGCCTCTGTGCACGGTTCCTGTCTCTTCAAATTGTAAGCTCTGAGAAAATCCACCAGCCTCTAATTACCTCTTCCTCCTCGTCTCATGCCAGTCCTCCTTCTTGTTTGCATGCTCCATACTGACCTTCTTTCAAGTCCTTGATATTACCATGTTCCCTTCTACCACAGGACCTTTGCACATGCAGTTTCCTCTGTCTAAAATGCTCTCTCTCTTATTTTGCCTAATTCGCCTATGAATCCTTCATATGTCACACCAAACAATCCTCTGGGAGAGGGAGGTCTCCCCTGACCTTCCAGATAAGGCCAAGATCCCTGCTTAGAGGCTTTTAGAGTGTTCTGCCCTTCTTCCTAGCACTACTCACAAGTATAATTATATGCTCATTTGTATTTAGTGTTTGTTATTGGTCTCCCCACCAGACAGTTAATTCCCATGGGGACAAGAATGGGGTCATCAGATAGTTTTACCTAACACATAACAAAAGCTCAGCAACTATTTGTTGAATGAGTAAGTTCTACATCCATATGCTTGTCCCCCAACACATGAGGGGCGGGAGCTGAGTCAATATTTGTTAATGTGCTCTTAATCCAGAATGTGACAAAGCAATACTTACTTTGGTTTTAGTTTGTGGTAAGTTTTGTCACTTGTAACTGCTAGAATCCTGGTTAACACAATGTTCAAACAGTTTGATAAAGACTTCTTGGCTGCCCCACTGCGGCCTGTGGGGGTTTTAGTTCCCCCACCAAGGATAGAACTTGTGCCCCCTGCACTGGAAGCACCTAGTTGTAACCACTGGACCACCAGGAAAGCCCCCTGAGCTAGATTTTAAGGGGGCAGGAGACCCAAGTCAAATCATAAGTCATTCAGCATGAACCTGGCTTCCCAGGTGACTCAGTGGTAAAGAATCTTCCTGCTAATTCAGGAGACACAGGAGACTGCGGCTTGATCCCTGGGTCAGGAAGATCCCCTGAAGAAGGAAATGGCAACCGACTCCAGTATTCTTGCCTGGAAAATCCCATGGATGGAGAAACCTGTCAGGGTACAGTCCATGGGGTAGCGAAAAGTCGGATACGACTTAGTGACTGAGCGCCCATGACACATCACAGGCCCTCATCTCCCAGAAAACACCCTTCTTATAGTTCCCCATACTTTCCCACCAAAGTACATACCACAATTTTAATTGGGCGATTCGTTTTGTTATCAGTTGCTCACTGTTTTCCGATTAGACTGTAAGCCTTATTTGTGTACAAACTATAAACTCGTCAATGCACAACTTATACTCAGTATATGACCAAGCACAGAGTAAGGGATCAATAACTATTTTTTAAATGAAGAAATCAAAGTGAATAAAATGGTGAAATAGTGAAATAAAATTAGTGAAAAATTAGTGAATAAAATAATTAGGCAGTAATTACACGGTGGTTCAGAGCACCGGCTTTAGGGTAAGAAAGACTCCCCAAATACTAAGTCAGACGCCAGGTGGAAGTGCTTCTGCTACCTACTAGCTGTGTTAATCCGGGCAAGCCACGTCAACGCTTCTGAGCCTCAGTCTTCTCAGCTGTAAAATAAGATGATAATAGCACCTATTCTATGGATTGGTGTATGGAAAAGTGGAAATTGCGAGTGAAGTTATTAGTACAGCTATTAATGCAATTCTTTCTAGCAAGTATTCAAAATGTGTGTTGGTGAAGAGGCTGACGACAAGCCTTCCTCTTCCCTTGCATCCTCCCAATCCACTCTCCAAAGACCCTGAGAAACAAGAAAGGCCGTGGTCACTCCACAGAAGAGGACGCAGACGAAGGATTTGCTCCAGGGCTCGGCGGAGCATCAGACCTGCTGAACCACAGGACCGGCGGGGTCTGGCGGAGACCAGCAGGTGGGGCTGCAGAGCGAGCGGCTTCCTGGAAACTTCTGGGGCCGCGGGCGCTCAGATAGGGCGTCCGGCCCTCGGTCCGCCCATTGCGCCCCCTCCAGCCTGACGCCTCCCAGCCCTCGGTCCCTCCCGGACTGACACTCCCCGAGCTCGGACCCCGCCTCCAGCCCCACCCCCCGTGGAGCGCCTCTTCCGGACTCTGGGCCCCTCCGAGCCCCGCCCCTCTCCGCGGAGTTGAGCCCCGCCCCCCCCGCCTCCACCCCAGGCTCGCGCCCCGCCTCTCAGCCCCACGGATTCCCTTTGTTCTAGAGCCAACCCTCCCGGGTCTTGGGAGGCGCTGACTCAGCGGAATGGAACCGGACCTTGGCGCCCCCACCCCCACCCCACTCTCCAGGCAGAGTTGGAGGTTGGCGCCTGGGGAGGTGAGAGGCGCGATCAAGACCGCGCAGCCCTTCTTTTGTTCAGAGAACATTCCTTTGCTCCTGCCCTCCCAACCTGGAGTTTACGGTTACCTGTTTCAGGACCGTGATACCCAATATGCAGCCCTAGAACCTGGCTCCCGCCACGTCCTAGTTGTTGGAGTGAACCTTAGGTTTGTTGCTGTTGTGTGTCGTTAAGTTGTGTCCCACTCTTTGCGACCCCGTGGACTGTAGCCCACCAGGCGCCTCTGTCCGTGGGGTTTCCCAGAAAAGAACACTGTGTTGCCTTTCCTTCTCCAGGGGATCTTCCCCAGCCAGCGATCGTACCGGCATCTCCTGCACTGGCAGGCGGATTCTTTACCGCTGAGCCCCCAGGGAAGCCCTCAGTTTGCGCATCTGTACAATGGGAGCCAGAAGGTTGATGCTGAAGAAACACTTGGGAGATTAACTGCGAGAACACAATTATGAAAGCTGCAGACACAAAATGAATGTTAGAGACTTGGCTTTGGAAGGGCTCCACTGATAAAAGCTGACATATGTGTGTTGAGTTCACCTCCTTCATTTCTTCTCGGTCTTTGAAACCTCACTTTCTCAGTAAGGGCCTTCCCTGATCTCTCTTACACAACTACAAGCTCCTGGAGTTACCCTGTCACACATTTCTATAGTAGGCGGTAGCTTCCTCAATTCAAATACTTGCAACTACTTTCTCTTTAAATTGAGGTATAATTTACGGTGAATGAAATGCACAGACAGAACTTAAACACGCAGTTCCATGAGTTTTGACAAAATGCAAACATCTCTGTAACTTACACCTCTGTCAAGACAGGGAACACTGTGGAGATGGAGAACTCCACAGAAAGTTCCCTTCCCAATGAATAGCATCTCTCACCGCCCACAACCACTGTTCCTATTACAATTAACCTGGATAAGTTTTGCCAGTTCTAGAACTGCATATAAATTAAAGCATACAGTATGACTTTTCTGAGCCTGATTTCTTTCACTCAGCATATTCTTGGGATTCAGATATATTGTATAATTAGTAATTTGTTTCTTTTCACTGATGAGTGGTATTTCATTATATAGCCGTAGCATACTTTGTTTATTCATTTCTCTGTTGATGGACTTTGGGGTTGTTTTCAGTTTGTGGCAGTAATTAAGCTATGAACATCACAATTTTTTGTGGACCTGCCTTTTTTATTTCTTAGGAGAGGAATTCCTGGATTGTAAGATTGTTGTAGGTTTAATTTTATAAGAAACTGCCAAATAGTTCTCTACAGTGGTTATAGTACTTTACCTTCTTATCAGCAACATAAGAGACTTTTGGTTCTTCCACATGCTCCTGAGCATTTGGCACAGCCAGTCGTTTCACTTTAGTGAACGTGGGTGCAATGTATCTTCTTATGGCATTGCTTTTTAAAAAAATTTAATTAATTAACATCAATTTTGGGGGTTGGGGGCTGCCCTGGATCTTTATTGCTGCACTTAGGCTTTCTCTAGTTGCAGTAAGCTAGCTTCTCATTGCTTTTCATTGCAGTGTCTTCTTTTGTTATGAAGCACTGGCTCGAGGTGAGTGGACTCAGTAGTTGTGACACACAGGCTTATTTCCCTGTAGCAGATGGAATCTCCCCAGGCCAGGGGGTGAACCCATGTCCCCGGCATTAGCAAGCAGATTCTTAACCACTGGACCACCAGGGAAATCTATGGCATTCATTTTTGAAAATAATGGATCAATATTTTTAAATGATTAATACAAGTACACAGTTCCAAAAATTCAAAAGGCTCATCAGCAAAGAAAAGGCTCAACCACTCCTTTTTGCTCCCTAGAAAGTGTCAGCCTTAAGAATGACTTGTCCTACATAAAAAGATGCTCAACATCACTCATTAACAGAGAAATGCAAATCAAAACCACAATGAAGTACCATCCCATGCCAGTCAGAATGGCTGCTATCAAAAAGTCTACAAACAATAAATACTGGAGACGGTGCTGAGAAAAGGGGTCCCTCTTACACTGTTGGTGGGAATGCAAACTAGTACAGTTACTATGGACAACAGTGTGGAGATTCCTTAAAAAACTGGAAATAGAACTGCCATATGACCCAGCAATCCCACTGCTGGGCATACACACCGAGGAAATAAGAATTAAAAGAAACATGTATACCTCAATGTTCATCGCAGCACTGTTTACAATAGCTAGGACATGGAAGCAACCTAGATATCCATCGGCAGATGAATGGATAAGAAAGCTGTGGTACATATACATAATGGAATATTACTCAGCTATTAAAAAGAATGCATCTGAATCAATTCTAATGAAGTGGATGAAACTGGAGTCTGTTATACAGAGTGAAGTAAGTCAGAAAAAAAACACTAATACAGTATATTAACACATATATATGGAATTTAGAAAGATGGTAACGATGACCCTATATGCGAGACAGCAAAAGAGACACAGATGTAAAAACAGATTTTTGGACTCTGTGGGAGAAGGTGAGGGTGGGATGATTTGAGAGAATAGCATTGAAACATGTATATTACCATATGTGAAGTAGATCACCAGTCCAGGTTTGATGCATGAGACAAGGCACTCAGGGCCAGTGCACTGGGATGACCCTAAGGGATGGGATGGGGAGGGAGGTGGGAGGGGGGTTCAGGATGGGGAACACATGTACACCCATGGCTGATTCATGTCAATGTATAGCAAAAACCACTACAATATTGTAAACTAATTAACCTCCAATTAAGATAAATTAATTTAATAATAATAAAAAAGAATGGCTTGTGTTAAAAAAAAAAAGAATGGCTCGCTCTTCCATTGAGATTAAATGTTCTCTTTGGCTATATGTCATTTTTTTTTTTTTCATTAGAATATAAACCTCAGGAGGAGAGGGACCACCTATGGTTTTCACAGCTGTGATCTGAGCTCCTCTCCAAAGTTAATAAAAGCCCAATAAATATTGTTGAGTGAATGCCTGGGACTGTTCTAGACAAGTCATATAATCTATTGTATTATCACATTTTGATTTAAGAGAGTAGCAGAGTCCCTTAGGACAGAGCCTGGAATTGAGTGATTCAATAAAAATTTGTTAAATGAATGAATATTGATGAAGAAGATCCCAGAGGAGTTTTGTCTGCAATGCAAGCTGGCTTTTTTCTTTTTCCTCCCAAACACTTATTTGTCAGGCACTTGTGAACACACAGAAAAGAGACATCTGTTGTTTTGGCCGCCTAGCATCACTTCTCCCTGAGTTTGCCCAAGTCCACGTCCATTGAGATGGACGGGAGATAGTGAGGGACAGGGAGGCCTGGCGTGCTGCAGTCCATGGGGTTGCGAAGAGTTGAACATGACTTGGCTACTGAACAACAACAACAAAGCATCACTTCACCCTTCTGGTAACATGACCTCAATTCTTCTCTGGGAATTGCCTTCCTCCATGGGCAGCCCACACTTGCATTAGCTCCAGGTGGCCATGCAACTCAAGCCTAACCAATCAGGTCATCTCAGCCCTTTGGCAACAGCGACTGGTTCAGGGATGTGCCCAGAGTGCAATTTGGGCCAATGAAAACCAGCCTTGGACTTGTGTACAAACTGTTGTGCAAGAGAGCTCTGTGTTTTTCTTACTTGACTTGGAATTGTAAGGATAGAAGCCTGGACAGTTGAGATCAAGGGAACTGAGTTTTGAATTAATTTAGGGAGCAAGGCACAGGGGTAAGTTCTTGGCAGAATGAGCACCCCCAGCATGAGGAATAATGGGAAGAAGACCAGTGCAGTAAAGTGAGAGAGAAAGGAAGCAGGAGATGAGTTCAGGGGTTCAGGCCTTGAAGGGTCTGATGGGACTTAGAGAAGGGTTTGGATTTTAGTACAAGAAGTTTTTGCAAGGTTTTGGGAAGGGGTGTAGTTTGGGAAGCATGTAATCTGATTCATGCTCTTTAAAGAGCATCCAGTAGAGTTGAGACCAGGAATGAGGGATAGGAGCATTGGAAGAAGGGAGATCAGTTGGGAGGCTGTTATAGTCACTAGGGTAGAAACAATAGTGCTTTGGACTAGAGTAGCAGTTGTGAAAAATAGAGTGATTTGGCATGGCTCATTTGGGAATGGAGCCAGAGCAAAAGAAAGACTAGAGAGTTGTTTTTGGTGACATCAGTTGAGACCCTGGATTCAGCTATGCCTGAAGCTGTTTCTCCTGTATTTTTCAGTTATATGAGCCAATAAATTCTCTTTTATGGTTAAAGATAATTTGATTTGGGTTCTAACACTTGGAAATGAAGTGAGTCTTAGCTTATGTGCATTATTTCATTAATCCTTAAAACAAATCTATGGAATTGGCACTATTATTAGCCCAATTTTGCAGCTGAGAAAACTGAGGTTTAGCGAGGGAAAGTGAACTGCCCAGGGCTACATAGAGATTAAGAGGTAGAGATGGGCTTCATACAGAGTCACTGACTCTGAAGCTTGTGCAATTAACCCTACAGGACACTGATTGTAAATTCTGCCCTTCTCTCCCCTCTGCCTAATATCACCTTCCTGACCAGCAGTCAGTTCCTTTTGCTCTACCTTAAAGGAGGATTCAAGGCCTTTTAGTTCCATGATTCAGGGGAGGCCTCATACTCCAAAGGCATCCTCAAGGGGTCAGAATCCCATCCACCTATTTACATGACTCCCAAAAGTTACCTATGCAAAATAAATGACATACCAGTGTTCTCCAGCAAGTCCTTAGTATTGACTCAGTTCAGTTCAGTTCAGTCACTCAGTCATGTCCAACTCTTTGTGACCCCATGCAATGCAGCACGCCAGGCTTCCCTGTCCATCACCAACTCCCAGAGCTTGCTGAAACTCATGTGCATCAAGTCGGTGATGCCATCCAACCATCTCACTCTCTGTCGACCCTTTCTCCTCCTGCCTTCAATCTTTCCCAGCATGAGGGTCTTTTCAAATGAATCAGCTCCTCGAATCAGGTGGCCAAAGTATTGCAGCTTCAGCATCAGCCCTTCCAATGAATATTCAGGACTGATTTCCTTTAGGATGAACTGGTTTGATCTCCTTGCAGTCCAAGGGGCTCTCAGGAGTCTTCTCTAACAGCACAGTTCAAAAGCATCAATTCTTTGGTGCTCAGCTTTCTTTATAGTCCATCTCTCACATCCATACATGACTACTGGAAAAACCAGAGCTTTGACTGGATAGACCTTTGTTGGCAAAGTAATGTCTCTGCTTTTATTTTTTTTATTTTTTTAAATGTCTCTGCTTTTAAATATGCTGTCTAGGTTTGTCAAAGCTTTGTCATTAACCCTGAGTTACATGTGAAAGTATCTTCATATATGTGAGACTCAAGGAGCATGTGTGTCAGTATTGGAGGCTGTGAAATAAGATAGGACTCTTGAAAGGGGCAGAAACTTAGATTAAATAAACTGGAAAAAAGTGAGATTAGAAAATTCAAAATATAACAATATTAGTTTCAGGTATGGCTGGATCCAGGATCTCAAATGATACTTTCTATTCCTCTTATAGAATCTCTAGGTGGGAAGTATGAAGACCTCCAGCAGTCCAAGATTTAGCTTAGCAACTTCAAGAAAAAGAGATAAATGACCTGTGAGAATTTTCATAATGTGTGAGAGTGTAATTGAGTATCAAGCCTATGGAAGGCAATCTGCTAATATATATTTTAGAAATTTAACTGCATATAACTCTGGATCAAACAATTCTATATCTACAAATCTCACTTATAGATCTATATGTACACGGAGACAAATATAAAGAATATGCATTGCAGTTTTGTTATAGTAAAGACCTAGGTATAATGTAAACGTCCTTCAAATGTTTAAAGTCTGTGCACATGTAATACTATCAGTCACTGATATGAATGTGTTCAGTCGCTCAGTTGCGTCTGACTCTTCTTGACCCCATGGACTATAACCCGCCAGGCTCCTTTGTCCATGGGATTCTCCAGGCAAGAGTACTGGAGTGGGTTGCCATTTCCTTCTCCAGGGGATCTTCCCAACCCAAGGATTGAACTTATGTTTCCGGAATCTCCTGCAGTGGCAGGAAGCCCCAAATGAATGAGGTGTGTCTAAAATGTACTGGCATCATGCCATCTTCAAGATGTGAAATAAGGAAAGTAAACAATATACAGGACATGCTGCTACTTGTTTTGTTTTTTGAAAGAGGACAGGAAATATATACATACGTACGAACTTGTATATGTACAGAACAGTTCTGCGAAAATACTACATGCACATATTGACTATTAAAAAGCAATTTTAAAGGGGACTTCCCTGGTGGCCCAGTAGCTAAGACTGTGCTCCCAGTGCAGGGGGCCTTGGCTTGATCCCTGGTCAGGGAACTAGATCCCACGTGCCACAACTGAGACCTGGCGAAGCCAAACGAATAAATTAATATTTTAAAACACACACAAAAACACAATTTTTTAAAATGTTGTAGTGGACACTGTTGATGTTTAGTCCAGATTCCCACAGAGCCTCTTCTGTGTCCGTCTCCCCTGGTTTGGATACTGGTGATAAGAGTTTTCAATGGCCCGTGCCAGAGGGCCTTCTTTGGGAAACTGGACATAGCTTCTGGAGCTGCTTTGCCCTCCAGAGAGCTGGAAGTAACTGGGAGTTTAAATTCCAGCCCTGACTCCATACCCCACAGCTTTACCCCGTGGGCACAACTGACCAGAATCGGAGTGGCAGCCTGGCTCCCTTGCCTCTGGTCCAGACAACTCAGAGGCTGTACTTCCAGTCCACAGTTCCCGCTGGGCTCGGGCAGACGCTGCACCCCCTTCAAAACGCTGTCTGAAATCACATCCTTGTATGTCCTCTTCCCCTTCCCTGACCAGTTCCCTTGCTCCCTTAACCAGTTTCTCCTGGTGATGAATCACTTGTTGAAGAATCTTTATCTTGGCATCTGCTTCTAGAAAATCTCACCTGTTTCTTTGCTTTTATTAAAACAAGTCTTATTCATTCATTCATTTATTGAATTAAACAAGGAATATAGACACTTATTCTACCATCACTGTAAAATTCAAACAAAACTGGGCACAGAACAAGGATTAATTTCGTTAAGTCCCAAGTCTACTGCTCCCTGAGAGGGCAAATGGTGCTGTTGAGGATACGGGTGTCCGTTCAGACCTTTGACTATGTGTTTTCACTCAGACTATTTTGTTTGCTCATTTTTTTTCATAAATGGGATCACTCTGTGTACTGCATCGGGCAACCTGCCTTTTTTCTTTAAAGGTCTGTCTTGAATGTTTATCCATGTCAGCACATCTAGACTCCAGGGTGACCTTCCTGAACTGCCTGCAATATGAGCCCTGCTTAGAGCCCTTGAACTAACGTTTCCCACTGCACAAGGAGGAATAAAACCCAAACGCTGTCTTTGGCTACAGGGGTGACCTGATATGGCCTTGCCTACCACTTCCGTCTCATCTCATACTCTCCTCCCCTCATGCACGACACGCCGATCACAACAGACTCCCCTCTGTTGCTAGAATGTGCCATACTCTTTACTGCCTCAGGGCCTTTGCACAGACCATCTCTCTTTTCTAGACTATTCTTCCCCTCCCCTCTTTGCCTAGCTAACTCCTACTTATCTGTGAGGTCCCAACAGAAAAGCCCTCTGCAGGGTCCCAGGCTGAGTGGCATGCCGTAACATTCCGTGTTTTACCTTTGGGGCACTCATAAGTAGTTTGTCTTGCCATTAGTTCACATCAGTGATTATGCTTCTGATTAATGAACTGATCATCCACAAGATTCTCTGTTTCATGTTTTTCTGCTCCGCAAGAGTGCAAGCTCCACAGGGCAAGCCCGTTCTGTCTTGTTCATGCACAGCCCTAGTGACTAGCACAGACCTGGCCAGGAAGAGACGCTCCACGAGTGATGCCAGCAGACAGCTTCTCTCCGTCTCTCTCTCTCTCTGAGGCAAGGCTGTCTCTTGTCTCTGCTTTGTTCTTAACCCCACCCCGGGGCCACCCCTCTCCACAGACCAGCAACAACCACTCACAGCGAGTTGCTGCCCTCCCGTCCCTTCAGTCTCCCCCTTCGCCACCGCACTTCAGGTGCCCCTGGACCCACCAAGGACGTGACTCCACATCAGGGCCTTTCTACCCTGGAGCCCACCACCAGCTGATCATGGCTTGTGGGTCTCTTTGCTCAAGTTCCTAGAAAAGCGTCTCCCTTGGTTCAACACAACAGAAAAATTGTTTTTTCCTGGACCAAGGATCCATCCCCGCCATTCCCCTCTGGCCAAGACAGCAGCAGGAAGACTGTGGGAACCAGGGCAGCTGAAGTCAGCAGGGAAGTTCAGCGTGGCAGAAAACCTGACTGGCATTTTTGCCACCAATGTAAAAGGAATCCAAAGACACAAAGTCGATTTTTGGTGTTTTTTTAGTTTTTATGTTTCTGCTTTAAAAAAAGAAAAAATTGGATATGGCAGCTTCTGCTTTCTAGATAAATTTTCTGTTGCTTTTTCCAATTCACAGAGACATTTTGGGCCCTGTGTTCAGTCCTGATTTTCTGGGAACTGACCCCTACCACAGAGAAGGATGTGTATATGATCTTACCTCCTTAATCATAGCTAATTGGTCCATGGCTCAACAGCTGACCCAAACTGGGTCAGGCCGAGTCCTTGGGCTGAAATTTATCACAGAGCTCCAGAAAGAACCCAGCAGTTTACCTCCAGAAGCAAGATGGAAGAAGAGAAGGAAGAGGAAGAAGGGGTGACAGGGAAGAAGACCAGCTACTGAGAGTAAAGAGGGACCAGACTTTTTGATCTGATAAATATTTATTGAGCAACACAATGTGTCAGGCATGATTCCCTGTGCTGGAGGTATATCAGTGAACCATGAAAGTAAAAAACCCATGCTCTCTTGGAGGGTACATTTTAGTGGGGGAGAGATAGTAGGCAAAATGAGTAAGAAAAAGAAAACTGAGATGATGCTCAGAGGTAAGAAGGAAAAAATAATAAAGCTGGGAAGTGGGAACTATCAGGGCAAGAATTAAAATGCTGGTTAAGTGTCCAGTAAAGTCTTCACCAAGAAGGTGATGTTGGGGACATCCCTGGTAGTTCAGTGGCTAGACTCTGAGCTCCCAATGCAGGGGGCCCAGTTTAACCCCTGATTGGGGACCTAGATCCCACATGCCACAACTAAGAAACGTCACAGCCAAATAAAATGAAAAATAAACTCTTTTTAAAAAGAGAAAGAGAAAGTGATGTTGGAGCAAAGCTCTGAAAGAAGAGAGTGGTCCCTGGGAGAAGAATAATCCAGGCAGAGGCCCCAGGGTGGGAGCAAGCGGGTGAAGCCATCAGGGCATCGGTAGGAACTTGTGAGTGAGAAAAGCCACTGGAAGTTTAGAGCAGAGGAATGTCATGACAGGACCTACCCTTTCACCGTTTCACTGTTGGGGACTGCGTTCAATCCTTGCTAAGATCCTGCAAGCTGCACAGTGAGGCAAAAAAAAAAAAGACCACTGCAAGGGTGAAAAGACCCACATGAGTGCCACATCTGTATCCCCAGGAATTAGCACAGGGCCTGGCTCAGAAAAATCACATTATTTCTGCTGATTAATTGAATCCAGTGACACCTTGGTCTGGGGATTAAGGAATTCAGAAATACAAAAAAATCCCATGTGGAAACAGCTTTGTTCCTACTCCAAGCAAAGGAACTCTACTTTTGACTCTGATGTGATCTTTCTCCGAAAAAAAAAAAAATTTCTCTGGTTTAAAAAAAATTTTGATGGACTTCTCTGGTGGTCCTGTGGTTAACAATCCACCTTCCAGTTCAGGGGACACAGGTTTAACCCCTGGTCAGGGAACTAAGATCCCACATGCCCTGAAGAGACACACTTGCATAGCAACGAAGACCTGCTGCATTTCAGTCAATCAATCGATCAATACATTTTTTAAGTTTGAAAATCACTATTTCCAGTAAATACGGCAGACTATACACACACTTTAATATGTGTTTCCTCTAACTAAAGTGAGAAGAAAGGCATTTGAGCTGACTCTAAACCAGCCAGGGCCCACCTAAGAAGTCACCTAATTTCACTGCAGCATCCTCTCGAAACTCAGGAGATGTAGAACCAGATGGCTCTGACTCAGGAGTGATCGCAGGTTCGGGAACTAGAGACTTGTTGAAATTCTGTTTGAGAAGAGTTAGACTCTCAGACCCTTCTCCTATTTCACATACCACCTATATATCACTTTCAATCTCAGTTTCCCAAAGGTGAATTTTGCCTTGACTTTATGAACATTTTCACCAATGCTGGTTAACTAGTTTGAAGCCATCTTTGCAATTTTTAATTAAAATCAACCAGATTGTCAGGAAAGTGAAATGAATAAAAACCTTCTACAAAGATTATAATAACCTTTGACAAATCTGAAAATTGAGAATTATTCACAAAAAAAGTGTTTCTTTGAGTTATAAACTTACCCCTGGAAATCATGCATTTTGATGTGAAATCTCAGAAGTTGTATTCTGCTCCTAAACAGAAGAGTTTATAGCAGTTTATAGTACTTATATTCATCATTTCTGCTAACCTCATTTAACACGGAATTCAGATCTATAGGCAAATTTCTACAAGCTCATACAGGAACGTTTTTTTCACAAATAAGATAAGTATTACCTGACTTGCAGGTTTCCCAGAAGGAATTCCTAATGTAGAGCTGCAGGTTTCCTGCCTGACCATCAGCACTCAGATTCACCCACTGTTTCCAAAATAGCTCATGTCTTTCAAAGTATTTATTACCACTTTGAATATTTCATCTCCAGCAAACTGTCTTGAAGCCTCAGAGGTTCTACCAGACTTTTCTCTTTGTGGATTCTAACTGGTACCACGTAAATACAACAATTACTAGAGTCTGTAGGATCATCAATCTACGATGAAAGCTTTATTGTATTTAACATTTTTCTGGATAAATGCTAAATCATCTGACACATTATCAGTGTGACAATTAATGGTATAGTATAAGTCTAAAGTGACACCTTTCCCATTTCCTTTTGCTTCCAAATGTGGTGTTTCCTCTGATCCAAAATGCAGTTTTCACTAATTCCATGCAAGCCAGTAAAATTAGCACTTGGGCCATTGCGTAAAGGCATCTTCTTGTTGCTGTTTAGTCGCTCAATTGTGTCTGACTCTTTGTGACTCCATGGACTGTAGCCCATCAGGTTCTTCCATCCATGGGATTTCCCAAGCAAGAATACTGGAGTGGGTTGCCATTTCCTTCTGCAGGGGATCTTCCTGACCCAGGGTTGGATCCCGTGTCTCCTGCATTGCAGGCGGATTCTTCCCTGCTGAGCCACTGGGGAAGGTAAAGACATCTTGGGGAAAAAAAGACACCTTGGTTTTAGCCATTAATTGTGTGAAGTTGAAATTGCCTTTGTAAACTGGACCTGATACTATGAAAACCAATCTCATAAAAAGAGTTTTGTTCTTTACTTTGCACGCAGAGATCCTCTTAAAAATGCAAACCTTTTTTGTGTGTGAGTGTGTGTATGTCAAATGATGTTTTTCACACGTGTAAAACAGCTCTTGGAATGAAAATAATGACAATACCAATGAAAATTAGAACAGAAGAGGTGGAAAGAACATTATGGGAATGTCGTAAAAAGTAGAGCTAAATGACAGAGAGATGTAAAATAGAACAGAAGAAATTATCAGAAAGTTAGAGGGCCACTCTAGAAGGTCTAATATCTGAGTTTCAGGAGCTCCAGAAAGAAAAGAGGAAATCAGAGGAGAGGAAATCCTCAAAGAAACAATTCAGGAACTCTGAAGAACTAGTTACCATAGTGAGGTCCATTGAGTTCCCAGAAAATTAGATGAAAATCAGTCCCTGCTATGTTACACTGGCAGGAAATTTCAGAACAATAGGGGGAAAAAATGATGTTACAAGATTTCAGAGAGAAAAACAAGTTTTCCACCTGCATGCACAGACACAGAGTCTGATTGTGGTGTTAAATCTTGTTAAGCAAAGGATACTGACTTTGTTACTATGTAAAAAGCATGACACACAAGTGAAACCATGGGACCTGGACCTGGACAGAGAACCCGAATTGAGACTTGAACCCACTTTCTTTTGGGGGAGGGGCTTGTGGGATCTTGGGCTTCCCTGGTGGCCCAGTGGTAAAGAATCCGCCTGCCAAAGAAGGAGATTTGCAAGAGACGCGGGTTTGATGCCTGAGTCGGGAAGATCCCCTAGAGAAGGAGGTGGCAACCCACTCTAATATTCTTGCCTGGGAAATCCCATGGACAGAGGAATCTGGCAGGCTACAGTCCGTGGGGTCGCAAAGAGTCGAGCATGACTTAACGACTAAAGCATAGCAGCAACAATGCGGGATCTTAGACCTTTCTCCAACCAGGGACTGAGGCCAGGCTCTCCCCCACCCCCAGCCTCAGTGAAAGTGCCAAGTCCTGACCACTGGACTGCCAGGGAATTCCTGAACCTACTGTCTTTTAATTGAAATCATGCACCTCAGAACTTAAAGCTGTCTCATTGCAGAAAGAATTTAGTGAGAGACAAAGTGATAGGTAAAAAGTGGATGTATTTAGAGAGATACACATTCCACAGACAGAACCTAGTCTGCCTCCGAAGGGGAGAGTGGTGACCGAGCATGGGGTCCATCTCGAAAAGTGAGAGCAGCCTTGGAAGAAACTCCACAGACAGAGTGTGGGCCATCTCAGAAGGTGAGCGGCCCCAAGTGCAGGGTGGTTAGTGTTTATGGGCTGGGTGATTTCATAGGCTAATGAATAGGAGGATTATTCCAACTATTTCGTGGTGGAGATTTCCAAGAATTGGGCCACTGCCCACTTCTTGACCTTTAATGGTCAGCCCTGGAACTGTCATGGTGCCAGTCATTTAGGGGGCGTCATTCAGCTTGCTGATGTGTTACAATGAGAATGTACTGAGGCTCAAGGTCTAGGGGGAGTTGACTCGTCCACTATCTAGGACCTAGTTGGTACTAACCAGTTTATGGTGTGTTTTCAACAGCTATGTCATTCTTTTAAAGGTTGTACCCTGTCCCCTTCCCTCTTGTTTCCCAAGGATATACTTTTTTTTTTTTTGGCTGTGCCACGTGGCTTGCAGGCAAAATTCTATTATATTTACCCTTTAAGACCCACTCAAAAGTGTCCTTCCTTGCTCCATCCTGAACCCCTCGTCCTTAAAGTGAAAGTGAAAGTCGCTCAGTTGTGTCCAACTCTTTGCGACCTCATGAACTATACAGTTCATGGAATTCTCCAGGCTAGAATACTGGAGTGCGTAGCTGTTCCCTTCTCTAGGGGATCTTCCCAACCTGCGGATTAGCAGATTATTTCCTAGCCTCCTCTGTGTCCTCAGCACCTATGTAAAATATTATGAAATTAACAGCATAGGCTTTGTACAGATGAAGTTCAAATCTCAGTTCTACCACCTACTTGCTTCGATAAGGGTCTTAACACATCTGGGCTTCATTTTTTTCATTTGTCAAGTAGAATAGACTAGCACTGCTTTACTGAGTTGTTGTTAGGATTAAATGAATTAATACATGCATATAACAAGTTCTTAGTGTATGCTTTGTAGTGAGCATTCAGTAAGTGTTGGCTCTGGTGATTGCTAACGTATAACGTTATTCTCAAGCAAGCACCTTAATCTTTCAAAGCCTTAGGTTCCTTATCTCTAACATGGAAATCATGATAGCCCAGTCTTGCTGGAGTGGAGTGAGATTCGGATCAGTTACTGCTTGTTAACCACCTGGCATCACCATCCGCATACCGTGAACAGAAGCTGCTGCTGCCAGCCGTTGATGTCTCCATCTATTTTGAGAGTTTCCACAGAGTACTTTTCCGTGACTCTGTCTCCTCCCCTAGGCATTGGCATCTCCAGGGCAGACACCCCAGGTGGGGAGGCTCACTCAAGACTCCTCTCCCTAACTTCCCACTGATTGGCCTCCCAGTAAGAAATTCACCATTTGAGTCTGGCTAGGTTTTTTAAAAATAATTCCCGACTGCATATGAAATACACAGATGCCGTCTCCTTATGAAAAATGCATGCTTTATAGCTAAGGCTAAAATCTGCTTCAAGCCTCATGCCAATCCCAACCCTTTCAGAGGTAACCGCTATCAATTGGCTGGGTTATTTTTATCGAAGCTGCTCAGTATTTGAGCTTTTCCAACCTGAAGACTCATGTCTTTTTTGTATTCTGGAAAAAATCCTCAGCCCTATTTCTTCTAGCATTATCTCTTTGTCATCCACCTCTTTCTCAACCCCTGGATTGCCTGTTAAATGCTTTCAATCTGGCCTCCACCTCTCAATTTCTCTTTGTTTTTCCTTCATCTCTTTTTTCTGGGTCAACTTCTTAATATTATCTTTAATTATTTTCCTGAAATTTGATTGTGTTATAACAGAGCAGTGAAGACTGCTTGAGAATCTAGTAACAGTTCATACAGTCTACAAAATTTTGAAAAGAATGTGATATTACTATTAGAATGTAGCAGTATAGAGAGCTTCATAAACAACAAATGCTAAAAGAAAAATGTAGTTGCAATCCTTTTAAAAGTCTTGTCCATTTTGAAAAACTGACAGTGAATTAAATTTTTAAAGTATGGACATAAAATGCTTTGCACCAAAAAATTACAAAAATTATTTGCAGGACTTCCCTGGTGGTCCAGTGGCTAAGACTCCATGCTCCCAATACAGAGGGCTGGGGTTCGATCCCTGTTCAGGGACCTAGATCCTACATGCTACAGCTAAGAGCCACATGCTACAGCTAAGAGTCACATGCCACAACTAAAGATCCCCCACATGCCACAATGCAGATGGAATATTCCATGTGCCGCACCTAAGATCTGGCACAGCCAAAATAAATAAATATAATGTAAACCATTTTTTCTGGCATTTGTATTTTAACTGTTGATAATGTTTGTAATATATTAGGAAGCACAGCAATTTTTCCAAGGCAAAGGACTAACAATCAGCTTGTGAATGTTCTTTTGATTTAGCCCAAGCGAAGTAAGGATGAGATGGGCCGTGTTGTGCATAGGGAAGTTAACCCCTCAGCCTCTGAGGTTCCCCACTCACCCCACCCCATGCCTGGCCACCCTGCATAAACAGGCAGCCCCTTTGCCTCACTTAGGAATCCAGTACCATAATGATGACAAGATGGCTCAGATTACACTCAATCGCTCTGAGGTCAGAGGGCCCTGAGAGCTAGCGAGTACCAACTGCTTTCACCAGGAACAAAGATCTTCCTTCATCAAAGTAAATGACTTTCCAAGACACCCTTAACCTGTGACCCTAACTATGGAAAGGCTTTTTATTGCTATTCCTGTTTACTAATTATGACTGCCATTTGTGTCCAGAGAATTTTTTTTCCCAGGTACACTTGATGTATTTTCTGTTTCCTAGTGACAGAGAATGCTCTACACAGTGTCATGGTTATGTTTTTTTCCTTTCGCTGTACTTTGGTTTGTTACTCATTAAGGCATATTTGGACAGAAAGAAAAACTGAGAAGTGGATTGCAACACACAGATTGCTTTAGCTGAGCAACCTCTGATAACACAAGATATATTTGAATTTTGCCCCTGGAGAAAAGTCAAGCAACTTTGGTGTTTATTCAAGCATTCGTATTATGGTGTCAATTTCTAACGTAAATCATAACTCTCACACACATGTTCTTTTGAAAGAAAAATAAAAGCAAGTTATTTACAAATATTTTCCTCAATGTTACTTAATGTATTTTTCTATCAAGATTGACTATTGAAAATTCTGGGGTTCCTGAATAGCTGAAACGGTAAAGAATCTGCCTGCAATGCGGAGACCTGGGTTTGATCTCTGGGTCGGGAAGATCCCCTGCAGAAGGACATGGCAACCCACTCCAGTATTCTTGCCTGGAGAATCCCATTGACAGAGGAGCCTGGCAGGCTACAGTCCATGGAGTCACAAAGAGTAGGACATGACTGAACAAGTAAAATTTTCACTTTGATTAAAAATTCTACCTGGGTAATTTTTTAAATAGATAAACTGAAATATATTCACCAACAAAATAATTTCTATATATGTAGCCAACTTGTTTACAAGTGTCTTATTTTAAAGGCAGTTGTGAATTTATATTCTGTGATACCTAATTTGTTAGTCAAGTTGTTTGAACTCAGAGTCTCATTTTACAGCTATAGAGTATCACAAACTGTCCTAGAGTGAAAAATATAGGCATTTTGAGTGGGGGGGCATCAGTCCACACAAAAACCCCTGTTGAGATACTTCCCCCAAAATTAATATTATGTAATTTAGTTAATATTATATAATTTAAAAAATTATTTTCCCAGAAAAACAGGGAAACACTATAAACATGTTACTCTTATGGATAAAAAGAGATAGCAACCAATTGCTCCTTTATTCTTTTCTCTTTTTTTTGGAGATTTATTTACTTATTTGGCTGCACCTGATCTTAGTTGTGGCTCTTGGGATCTTTGTTGTCAGTTGTGGCATGTGAGATCTAATTCCCTGACCAGGGGTCAAACCCAGGCCCCTTGTGTTGGAAGTACAGTCTGAGCCCCTGGACCACCAGGGAAGTCCTCTCCTTTATTCTTTATTGTAAAAAGAATTTTACATTCAGTATATTGAGATGTTTAAATACTTCTATATTAATTGGCCACTCAGAGGAGAAAACTAAGTAAACCACATTACTATTTTTTTTTTTTTTGCACATTACTGTTTTAAAAGCTGAATCTTGTTTTCCTTCTTTTTTAAAAATTGAAAATACAGTTGACGTACAATATTATATAAGTTACAGGGTACAATATAGTGATTCACAATTTTAAATGTTATACCCCACTTATAGTTATTATAAAATATTGGGTATATTCCCTGTGTTGTACAATATATATCCTTGTAGCTCGTTTTAAACATAATAGTTTGTACTTCTTAATCTCCTACCCCTTATATTTTCCCTTCCCCTTCCCTTTCCCACTGATAACCTCTAGTTTGTTCTACATCTGTGAGTCTAATTCTTTCTTGTTATATTCACTAGTTTGCTGTGTTTTTTAGATTCCACATGTAACTGATATCATCCAGTATTTGTCTTTCTCTGGGTGACATATTTCACTTAGCATAATACCCTCTGGGTCCATCCATGTTGCCACAAATGGCAAAATTTCCTTCTTTTTTATGACTGA
Source organism: Odocoileus virginianus (assembly GCF_023699985.2). Taxonomy (NCBI): domain Eukaryota; kingdom Metazoa; phylum Chordata; class Mammalia; order Artiodactyla; family Cervidae; genus Odocoileus; species Odocoileus virginianus. The sequence continues at coordinate 41,414,828 of NC_069703.1, read as the reverse complement.
GTAGTATTCCATTGTATATATATACCACCACATCTTCTTTATCCGTTCATCTGTGATGGACACTTAGTCTGTACAAGCTGAATTTTGTTTTAAATTGAAGTATAGTTGATTTACAATGTTAGTTTCTGGTATATAGTAAAGCGATTCAGTGTTATATATATATATGTATATATTGTTTTCAGATTCTTTCCCATTATAGGCTATAACAAGATATTGACCATTAGTCCTTGTGCTATACAGTTGATCACTGTTATTTTCTATTTTATATGTAGTAGTGGAAGTGAGAAATAGATTTAAGGGACTAGATCTGATAGACAGAGTGCCTGATGAACTATGGATGGAGGTTCGTGACATTGTACAGGAGACGGGAATCAAGACTATCCCCAAGAAAAAGAAATGCAAAAAACCAAAATGGCTGTTAGAGAAGGCCTTACAAATAGTTGTGAAAAGAAGGGAAGTGAAAAGCAAAGGAGAAAAGGAAAGATATACCCATTTGAATGCAGAGTTCCAAAGAATAGCAAGGAGAGATAAGAAAGCCTTCCTCAGCAATCAATGCAAAGAAATAGAGGAAAGCAATAGAATGGGAAAGACTAGAGATCTCTTCAAGAAAATTAGAGATACCAAGGGACCATTTCATGTAAAGATGGGCTCAATAAAGGACAGAAATGGTATGGACCTAACAGAAGCAGAAGATACTAAGAAGAGGTGGCAAGAATACACAGAAGAACTGTACAAAAAAGATCTTCACGACCCAGATAATCACGATGGTGTAATCACTCACCTAGAGCCAGACATCCTGGAATGTGAAGTCAAGTGGGCCTTAGGAAGCATCACTATGAACAAAGCTAGTGGAGGTGATGGAATTCCAGTTGAGCTATTTCAAATCCTGAAAGATGATGAGTGAAAGTGCTGCACTCAATATGCCAGCAAATTTGGAAAACTCAGCAGTGGCCACAGGACTGGGACAGGTCAGTTTTCATTCCAATCCCAAAGAGGTAATGCCGAAGAATGCTCAAACTACCGCACAATTGCATTCATCTCACACACCAGTAAATTAATGCTCAAAATTCTCCAAGCCAGGCTTCAGCAATACGTGAACCGTGAACTTCCAGATGTTCAAGCTGGTTTTAGAAAAGGCAGAGGAACCAGAGATCAAATTTTCAACATCTGTTGGATAATCGAAAAAGCAAGAGAGTTCCAGAAAAACATCTATTTCTGCTTTATTGACTATGCCAAAGCCTTTGACTGTGTGGATCACAATAAACTGTGGAAGATTCTGAAAGAGATGGTAATACCAGACCACCTGACCTGCCTCTTGAGAAACCTATATGCAGGCCAGGAAGCAACATTTAGAACTGGACATGGAACAACAGAACGGTTCCAAGTAGGAAAAGGAGTACGTCAAGGCTGTATATTGTCACCCTGTTTATTTAGTTTATATGCAAAGTACATCATGAGAAACGCTGGACTGGAGGAAGCACAAGCTGGAATCAAGATTGCCAGGAGAAATATCAATAACCTCAGATGTGCAGATGACTCCACCCTTATGGCAGAAAGTGAAGAACTAAAGAGCCTCTTGATGAAAGTGAAAGAGGAGAGCGGAAAAGTTGGCTTAAAACTCAACATTCAGAAAACTAAGATCATGGCATCTGGTCCCATCACTTCATGGCAAATAGATGAGGAAACAGTGGAAACAGTGACAGACTCTATTTTTCTGGGCTCCAAAATCACTGCAGATGGTGATTGCAGCCATGGAATTAAAAGATGCTTGCTCCTTCGAAGGAAAGTTATGACCAACCTAGGTAGCATATTGAAAAGCAGAGACATTACTTTGCCAACACAGATCTGTCTAGTCAAGGCTATGGTTTCTCCAGTGGTCATGTATGGATGTGAGAGTTGGACTATAAAGAAAGCTGAGCGCCGAAGTATTGATGCTTTTGAACTGTGGTGTTGGAGAAGACTCTTGAGAGTCCCTTGGACTGCAAGGAGATCCAACCAGTCCATCCTAAAGGAGATCAGTCCTGGGTGTTCATTGGAGGGACTGATGTTGAACTGAAACTCCAATACTTTGGCCACCTGATGTGAAGAGCTGACTCATTTGAAAAGACCCTGATGCTGGGAAAGATTGAGGGTAGGAGGAGAAGGGGACGACAGAGGATGAAATGGTTGGATGGCATCATCGACTCGATGGATATGGGTTTGGGTGGACTCCGGGAGTTGGTGATGGACAGGGAGGCCTGACATGCTGCAGTTCATGCGGTCACAAAGAGTCAGATGCGACTGAGCAACTGAACTGAACTGAGCTGTGTATCTGTTAATCCCAAGCTTCTAATTTACCCCTCCCCCCTCCTTTCTCCTTTGGTAACTAAGTTTGTTTTCTATCTGTGAGTCTGTTTTTGTTTTGTAAATAAGCTTATTTGCATCATTTTTTTTAGAGTCCACATGTAAGTGATGGCATATAAAATTTGTTTTTCTCTGTCTGACTTACTTCACTTAGTTTGATAACCTCTAAGTACCTCCATGTTACTACAAATGGCAATATTTCATTTTTTATGGCCAAATATTATTGTATTATATATATACCACATCTTCTCTATCCATTCGTCTGTTGAACACTTAGATTGCTTCCATGTCTTGGCTATTGTAAATAGTGCTGTAAAAGCTGAATCTGAATATTGAACTCTTTTGTACATCTTTTGATATCCAGATTCAAATCAGTGGAAATGAGATGGGAGCACAGCATGAAGGACTTGTATCTGCTAGCATCTCAGGCCAAGGATCTATCTTCTGAATGATAGAACAGGGAAGTTCTGTTGGTCTTACTGCCTGCGCAGTTTTCATTTTGAAGTAACTGCTGTTTACTGGCTTATTTGTGGTACTTTTTCTTTTCTCTCTCTCTCTCTTTTTTTTTTTTTTTTATGAAAAAGTACAAATAGATCAGATCTTACTGGCTTCTGTTTGAGAGAATGGCCCCCACATCTTTCTTCTTCCTTTTTTTTTTTTTTTTTTGTTAGTATTGCGAGGCAGGTTTCCTTTGGGCTTGCTAAGCCTTTGGTTTCTTGGCAATGGTCTCCAGTCAGATCACAGATTCCAATGGATTAGGGAGGACTGAATTCAGCACATTACACGAGGTAATGGCTGTAGGAATCTAGGAAGCGGGAGGGTGTTGCTTCATTGTCTTCAAAGGCATGCTTGGGTCAATTACTGTGTCGGTCCAATAAACTTGGTCCAACAGCCAGCTCTGGCCGGGTGAGATTTTTCAGCTGAGTCATGTTGCCTGGGTTGAGCAGTGCCTTGCTGGAAATATGTTAGCTGGTGTGTGATGATTCCTGACACATAGTACCCTCCCCTATGTCCAAAACCCCTATTGTCTCTGTGATTAGTAGCTGACTCTATGCTGGAGAGAGAGTTCAGGCCATCTCTGGGCTGAGCCAGGTGGGGGGTTTTGGCCTGTCCTGATAAATAAGCCTTTTTGCCCAACTCTTTCTCATCCATTTGCTGATTTATATGCTTTTTGAAGTCATCTGGGGACTTCCCTGGTGGTTCAGTGGTAAAGAATCCATCTGCCAGCGCAGGGGACATGGGTTCAATCCCTGGTCTGGGAAGATTCCCCATGCCGTGGAGCAACCAAGCTCTTGCATCGCAACTACTAACCCATGCATCCTATAGCCTGTGTTCCTAAACAAGAGAAGTTGTTAAAATGAGAAGCCTGCACACCGCAACTAGAAACTAGCCCCCACTTGCGGCAGTTAGACAAAGCCCTCACACAGCAATAAAGACCCAATGCAGCCAAACATTAAATAAATAATATTTAAAAGATAAAGTCACTTGGAATCTATCATCCTGTCCCCTTATCTATTTTTTTCATTTTTTAATAGAGGTATAATTTCCATAGAATGATATCCTCAGATTGTAAGTGTACAGTTAGATGAGGTTTGACAAAGGAATGTACCCCTGTAGCACACAGGCTTCTCAGTGTAAAGAATATTTTCACCACCTATAAAGGTCCCTCATGGGTTTCTCTATTAATTTCCCCATCCTCATCCCGTGCAACCAGCGCATCCATGATAATAAAGCTTACGAGGAGTTTGCTGTTCTGATTTCTGTGTGTAGCAGAAATTGTCATGAGCAGTTGTTCATGGTAATGTATGGAAAAAAGTCATATTGACTGTCAAGTACTTCATGAGTATTATCTCATTCATTTTTCACAACAAATTTGTCAAGTATCATTATCCTGATTTTACAGGTGAGGCAACTGGAGGTCAAGTGAGTTGAGGCTGCTTTATTGGTAGGAAACTGAAGTTACTGGACTCCCAAGTTTCTGTCCTCTTCTGCCCATGTTGCCTCAACATCAATCCTTATAAATGACTTTTTAAAAAGAAAACAACAGGGCCATGCTGAGGTGAGACAGAGCAAGACTTGACCTAGAAGGTGTCAGAACCCTAGGTCTCTAGGTCCCCTGGGGAGAGGCCTGAGTTTATTGTGATATGGTGGAATCCAAGAGCTCTTCAGTTTTCAGGCGTATGGCAAAATCAGCCATAGTGAGAGGATTTATGCCAAGGAAATTGGCAAATGTTGCAAATCAGAGCTGTCTTTTCTCCCCAGAGAGTTTACTGTTGAGCCCTGACCAGCACACCACAGGGGACATCCATCACACTGGCCATCTTTTTCTGTGCAGAATTAGCCAAGGACACATAAGCCTTTTTTTCTTTCTTCCTTTTTTTTTGGGAGGCTCCTTGTGGCTTGTGGGATCTTAGTTCCTTGACCAGGGATTGAACCCAAGTCCCCTGCAGTGGAAGGGCAGAGTCCTAACCACTGAATCACCAGGGAATTCTCACAGAAGCTTTTTTAAAATACTAGTGGAATGGAAAAGGCACAGGAGACCAGATCTGATCTAGTTTCAGAGCCCCTAAGATGGGCCACCTTGAACTTGCTGCTCAGACTGGAAATGTAGGTTGATCCTCTGTAAATAAGGGGAACAGCAAGGCCTGGCACATGAAATTAGGGTCCTGATAGCATATCCAGCTCAGGCTTTCTGATTCTTCTAGGCCTGGGATGGGATCAGGGAAGGACAGGACCAGGCAGGCTTTAACGGTCTGTTAGTTGTTAATGTAGAAGCCTGCGTGGTGAGAGCGACCTTAATTTTTGGCTTAGCAAGAGAAGCTGCTGTTTTAAAGTTGCTGCGTGCTTCTCAGCCTGGAAGAACACAGACTTCTCAGCCTGCTTCACGTGCTTCTCAGCCTGGAAGAATTCCAGGGATGACCTTTGTTAGTTATGTATCTGTGTGCCTGTGTGTGTGTATGTGAAGGTAGTACCCTTTGTGGCCTAACAGGGACTGCCTCTCCAGTTTGGTGTCTGGATGGAGACAGGAGGAGGGAAGGAAATTTGCAATCCAGGAATGATCAGATTGAAACACTGACCTCTCTCTTCCAGGGTCAGTGTTACTAGGCCATATCTGAAGGACTAACATACCTACCCTCTTCTCTTTCTGGAATCCCTAGTAGTGAGATACTGTTCATCCTTCTGAACTCACCTCTCTTTTTCCTCTTAGATTTGAAGTTTAATTTAGAAAAATTAGAAAATACAAGTAAATGAAATTAAGGCAGGCATGGGGAGAGCTTGCCCTGATTCATGCAGGCTGCTTTTCATTTACTCACAAATACATGAACGCAAGAGATCTGACTGTGTATGTGCTCTATGTAGACTGTTATTTTCACTTGACATATTCGGCATGTAAATATACATGTACAGCATTGTTCCTAATATTAATAGCTATCATTTATTTTTCTGGAGGGCTTTCCATTCCATTATTAATTTAACCAAACCCCTGATGCCAACAATTAGATTGTTCCTTCATTTTTGTTATGAATGTACATCTCATACTTGTTCAAGAACAATAACTTTATTGTCCTTGTTTGACCAGTTAAAATGTTTTTCCTGCCTCTTCTCTCCCCCTCTCCTGTCAAAGATAATCAATTGTAACATTCTGAACATTGTGTGAGCATGAGGAAATACATAGATGGATATATTCATGTATATCCTCACACAATTGTGTTGCATATTTATGTTTTTTATAACTTTCATATCAACAGTAGGATCATGTTACGTACATTTCCATTCAATTTCTTTTTTTGCAACCTGACTATTCAACATGGGGATCTTGCTTGTCAATGAATAGAAGTAACTCATTTTTTTCTTTTAATAGCTGCAAAATATTCCAGGCTGGTAATATGCCACAACTTATTCAAGCATTCCCCTGTCAATGGAATGCAGGTTGTTTTCAGGTTTTATTGTGTTTGTTTTGTTTTTGACTTTACAAACAATATTGTAATTCACATTCTTGTGTATCTGTCCTTTAACTGTGTCTGTATTTCTGCTGGATGCATTGACAGGTGGACAAAAGAGTTTGTGTAAATGGCAATCTTAAATTTAAAATTCACATTCTCTGGCTTCCCTGGTGGGTCCAGCAGTTAAGGACCATTGGAATGGTCCACCTGCCAATGCAGGAGACACAGGTTCGATCCCTGGTCCGGGAAGATCACACATGCTGAGGAGCAACGGAGCCTGAACACGACAACTACTGAGCCAAGTGCCTGGAGTCCTGTACGCCACAAGAGAAGCCCAAGGAAAAGTAGCGCCAGATAGTCACAGCTGGAGAAAGCTGCAAAGCCATGAAGACCCAGCACAACCAGACATGAACACCCTGAATAGACGAAAGGATGCAAGGACCGTGTCCTGGGGAATGCCAACATGTAGAGGTTGGAAAAGGGAGAAGATTCAGCAAAAGATACAGAGAAGGAGAAGGCAGAACTGTAGGAGGACCAGGAGTATGGTGCTCCAATAACCAAATGAAGAAAGGGTTTCTGGGAGGACAAAGTGATTGACTGAGTCAGAAGCTATTTATCTGGCAGGTAAAGGGGACTGAGATCTGATGTTAGGTCTGGCAACATGAAGATCAAAAGTGACCTTGTTTCAGTGGAGGAATGGGGACAAAAGCCTGATTAGTACATTTAAGACAAAATGGGAGTAAAAGTGGAGGCAGTAAGATTAGATAATTATTTTGAGATGTTTTGCATGAAGGGAACCAAAGGGGTGGGGTGGAGGCTTTGAGGAATCTGGAAATAACAATTTCATACTTTCTTTTCCAATATTTATACTGGGTACTTCATTTTCTTGCCTAATGTGATAAAACCTCTGAAAACATTGTTGAGTAATAACATGTAAGCAGATATCTCAATCTTTCCCCAATTTTGATGAAAATGGTTCTAGAGTTCAACCATTTAGAATGATGTTTGCTATTGATGTTTGGTAAATGGATTGTTGAGCTTTTAAAAAATCATACTTAAGTAATTTTCTAAAAAAAATAAAAGATTAATTTATCTTTTGGCTGTGGCGGGTCTTTGTTGCTGCCCAGACTTTCTCTAGTTGCAGCAAGCAAGGGTCACACTCCCTTGCTGTGCGCAGGCTTCTTACTGCGGTGGCTTCCTTTGTTGCTAGAGGACTGACCTTAAGCGTGCAGGTTTCAATAGTTGCAGCCAGTGGGCTTAGCAGTTGTGGCACACAGGCTTAGCTGCTCCACAGCAGGTGGGGTCTTTCTGCACTAAGGATGGAACTGTTGTCTCTTGCATTGGAAGGTCGGTTCTTAAACACTGGACCACCAGGGGAGCCCAAAGTAGTTTTAATTATCCATATTTAAAGGAATTAATGAGGTATAACATAGATACAATACATGGCACAAATCTTAAATGTGTATCTCCTTAAATTTTAGAAATGAACATACCCATGCAACTATCTTTTAGATCAAACTTAGAGAATATTTTCAGCATCCTAGAAGCTTCTCTCTTGACCCTCCTGGCAATATCCCTCCTCTTTCTATCATGATAGAGCAATTTTGCCTATTTTTTAAAAATCTTTTGTTTATTTATTTATTCTTCTGTCTGGCTGTGGTGCAGCACTCAGGATCTTCGATCTTCACTGCAGCATACAAACTCTTAATGATGTCATCTAGGATCTACTTCCCTGACCAGGAACTGAACCCTGGCTGCCTGCATAGGGAGCATGGAGTCTTTGCCACAGAACCACCAGGGAAGTCCCATTGCCTATTTTTAAATTTCATATGAATGTAACCAAGAGTATGTACTCTGACATCTGGCTTCTTTCCCTCAATATTGTATCCATGAAGTTCACCTATGTTATTGTGTACAATGAGAGCTGATTCTTTTTCTTTGGGCTTCCCTGATAGCTCAGTCGGTAAAGAATCCGCCTGTAATGCAGGAGACCCCGGTTCGATTGGGAAGATCCCCTGGAGAAGGGACAGGCTCCCCACTCCAGTATTCTTGGGCTTCCCTTGTGGCTCAGCTGGTGAAGAATCCACCTGCAATGTGGGAGACCTGGGTTCGATCCCTGGGTTGGGAAGATCCCCTGGAGAAGGGAAAGGCTACCCACTCCAGTATTCTGGCCTGGAGAATTCCATGGACCCTATAGTCCATAGGGTTGCAAATAGTCAGACACGACTGAGTGACTTTCACTTCCTTTTTCATTGCTCTATGTTGTGATTTCCCAGGCAAGAATACTGAGGTGGGTTACCATTTCCTTCTCCAAGGGAACTTCCCGACCCAGGGATTGAAGAGGAGTCTCGCATCTCCTGCATTGGCAGGTGGGTTCTTTACCACTGAGCCACCAGGGAAGCCCAAAATATTTATTTTTCAGATCTCCCATTGATGAATATTCAGTTGTTATAAGTAAAACTGAAAGTGAAGTGAAAGTCGCTCAGTCATGTCTGACTCTGCGACCCTGGAAGTGGGTAGCCTTTCCCTTCTTCAGGGAATCTTCCCAACCCATAGCAGGCGGATTCTTTACCAGCTGAGCCACAAGGGAAGTCCCTGTGGCTTCACAAGGGAAGTAAAACTGCTACTGTCATTTCATTTCCTCATATTTTACTTAAGAGTTTTTATTAGGAGTGAGTGCTAATGCCTTTTCAGCATCAATTCATGTGATCGTATGGGTTCGTTAATTTATATCAATATAGTTCCCAATAGTTAATGCATTCATATACTCAGAATTAAATCTATTTGGCCATAGTGCATTATTTTCTTATGATGTTGGTGAATTTGAATTTCCAAAGTTTTATTAAGAAATTTTTACATCTATATAATGAGATTTGATATGTAGTTTTGCATGCTTCTTATCAAGTTAACATAGTAAAGTTATTCTATTTTCATGCAAATAAACTGTAAAGCATTCAATTTTGTGATCTAAGATAACCTGAGATATACTTGATTTTTAATGATTAGAGAGAACTCAGCTGTGAAATAATCTGACATCTTTTTATGTGATTTTAAATTTATTTTGATATAATCTAATACTTAGCAAAAATAATTAAAAAACAAGGAATTTCATATTCAATAATTGTTTACATTTTACCCTGCATAATACTATCATCTTTTCTCTATCTTTCCTATCTTCCCACATGTAAAACAATGACATTCTCTTATATAACCACAGTACAATAATAAAAATCAGGAAATTTAATATTAGTGCATTTCTATTACCTAATATATAATCCATATTCAAATTTTATCAATTGTTTCAATAATGCACTTGGTTGTTTTTGTTCAGTTTCTCAGTCGTGTCCAACTCTTTGCAACCCTTGGACTACAGCACCCCAGGCTTCCCTGTCCTTCACTATCTCCTGGAATTTGCTCAAACTCATGTCCATTGAGTCGATGATGCCATCCAACCATCTCATCCTCGGTTGCGCCTTTCTCCTCCTGCCCTCGATCTTTCCCAGAATCAGAGTCTTTTCCAATTAGTTGGCTCTTCGCATCAGGTGGCCAATGTAGTTGAGCTTCTGCTTAGCATCAGTCCTTTCGTTGAATATTCAGGACTGATTTCCTCTAGGATTGACTGGTTTGATTTCCTTGCTGGCCAAGGGACTCTCAAGAGTTCTCCAGCACCACACTTCGAAAGAATCAATTCTTAAGCGTTCAGCCTTCTTTATGGTCCAACTCTCATACCTGTATCTCAATCAGTAGAGAATCTGCCTGCAATGCAGGAAACCTGGGTTTGATTCCTGGGTCAGGAAGATCCCCTGGATAAAGAAAGGGCAACCCACTCCAGTATTCTTGCCTGGAGAATCCCATGGACAGAGGAGCCTGGCAGGCTACCGTCCATGGGGTCACTAGAGCCGGACACAACTTAGCAACTAAACACCACCTCATATCCATACATGACAACTGGAAAAACCATAGCTTTGACTATATGGACCTTTGTCAGCAAAGTGATGTCCCTGCTTTTTAATATAGTCTCTAGGTTTGTCATAACCTTTCTTCTTTTAATTTCATGGCTGCAGTCACTGTCCACAGTGATTTTGGAGGTCAAGAAAATAAAGTCTGTCACTGTCTCCATTTTTGCCCTAAGAGCTATTTTTTCCTCAGGTCCAAGATCTAATCCAAGAGCATGAGTTGCTTTTAATTGCCCTGTCTTTAATCTCTTTTAATCGTAAATAGTTTCTCAGCCTTTATTATGTTGACCTTGGCATTTTGGAAAAGTCCAGGCCAGTTATCTTGTAGAATATCCTTCAGATGGTTGTGTCTGATGTTTCCTCATGACTGGCTTCAGGTTATGCCTTTTTAGCAGGAATACCACAGAAGTGAACTGTGCCCTGTTTTAATATTTATTTTTTTTTTATCTTATTGTTTATTTGGCTGCATCAGGCCTTAGTTGCAGTAAGTGGGATCTTCATTGAGTCCTGCAGGATCTTTCCTTGTGACCCGTGGACTCTCTAATTTCAGCTCATGGGCTCCAGAGTGCCCAGGGTCAGTAGTTGTGGCTCACGGACTTAGCTGCTCTGTAGCATGTGCGATCTTAGTTCCCTGACAAGGGATAGAACCTGAGTCCCCTGCGTTGCAAGGCAGATTCTTAACCACTGGACCACCAGGGAAGTCCCAGCTTCGTCTTTCTCAGGGCATAGCACCCTGATAAACTCAGCTGTCCCAATCATGGTGATGTTAACTTTGAGGATTTGATTAAGTTGGTATCCTCCAAGTTTTTTCATGCAAAGTTATTATTTTTTCTCTTCGAAATTAGTAAATATTTACAGAACGTTACTTTGAGATCACTTAAATAAACTGTTCCTCATCATACCTTTAAAAAATAATAGTAGAGCTTTAGTCACTTTTTGATCTCTTCTTGACGATTAGTGATTCAAGTTTTCTATTTATTCTTGGGTCCGTTCTCAAATGTTTTGCCTGTCTTCTCAGTTCTACATTCTGAGACATTTTATTTAAAATTCTTCAGCTGCCTTGTTTTTGAAGCTTAACCGTATTATTAATTCCAAGAAGTCTTATTCTGTTTATTTTTAAAAAGCATGCTGTTGCTGTTTAATGGCTCACAATAACATCAAAGCTTTCCAAGGATACTAACTACGGTCCCTAAATTATCTTTGCTACCTCTGTGATCTTTTTTTTCCCAAGTGTTTTTATCTTGGCCTTCCTCTTTCACGTTTGCATTCAGCAGGCTTTCCTCAAATGCCTGGCAGCTCTGGTTCGTTTGCACTTCTAAGAAAAAGGCAATGGAAAGGAAGGACTTGCTTGAACTTGCCTGAGGCTTTCCGACTGAAGCCTCCTTTCTGGAGGAGTGGGAGGGGCCATTATGGCACCGGAGGGCCTCTGGAGGAGAGATTTATTGGGGTAGTAACTTCCTCTCCAGCTGTGTTTATGGCCTCCAGAGACAACTCAGTTGCTTTAGAGAGGAACCCTCCCTTATAGCCTTCATTCTGGGCGGTGGAAGAATCTCTGGGTGGGACATTCAACTAGTACCTACATTTACAGCCCATTTCTGGACGCTAACCTTTTATCCCAATTCTCATTTCCCAGTCAGGAACCCTTCTAGAAGTCTGCCAGGAATATTGATTCTCTCTTGTCCTTCAACCCTCTCTCTGCATTTTCTAATTTGCTGCTTTTGGGGATATATTTCCTCCATCAACTCTCTGCCATCCATATGCCATCATCCTGAAATTAGTTGAAACTTCTAGTCCACTACTGAATGAATCTGCTTTATTACTTTTTTAAGATGCTGATATATAATTTCTAAATATTTTTCTATTATTTTAATTGGGTTTCCAGACAGAACATAATGCAAGGGTCATGCTGCCATCTTGAACCACAGCCTCTCTGGGCACCTTTTCATAGAATTCCCTTTACTGCTTCAGCTAACTGAAATTTGCCTCTGTTACCAGTAACCGAAACATTTCTAAAATAGAAGGACATAGTCAATTTGTATCTCTCTGCTCTAGGCTTAGGCCCCCCACCATTCCTTAAGCTTTTTTGTAAATAGACTATAATGCAACTGATGAGCTTGATGCTTGAGATCACTCCCAGTTACCTGGCATCAGAGTTTTGGTTGCTTTTAAAATCCTCAGTCACAAGGTCAGTTTATTCCCTGATCTTCAGACTCAAATACCTGGAGGATTTAGGCAGATATCATCAATGGATGAAGTGGGCCAGGTGAGGACTGGGGAAATTTGAGAGTTTGTGTCTCTTAGCCAGACAGCTGCCACCAGACAGCTCTTCAGATCTCTGCTATCTGGATATGTGACCAAAGTTGCCAGGTCTTCTGATATTCAAGAGAAACTGGAACTCTAAAATGTATGTAAAAAATCCAGATTTTTAAATGTTAACAACTGTTAAATGTTAAGAACCCGCCTGTAAACTTAGGGAGCACAGGCTCAATCCTTGGTCTGGGAACATTCCACATGCCAAGGGGTTGCTAAGCCCAGGTGCCCAAACTGCTGAGTCCTCACATTACAACCACTGAAGCCCACACACCCTGTGGATTGTGCTCCGCAGTCACAATGAGAGGCCTGCCCCCTGCAACTAGAGAGTAGCCTTTGAGTAGCAAAGAAGACCCACTGTGGCCAAAAATAAATGAAAAATTTTAAAAATGTTAGAAACTAAATGTTGAACGTTTAAAATACCATTCTGGCAAAAGAAAACATGCTCTAAGGCCACGTTTGTAACTTCTGATTTACTCCCTAAGGTATCTAACCACATCTGATTTATGTGTCGCTTTTATTATTCCTGCTACTGATGACAATTTTACTGTGTATTTCCTATTAGGCATTGTGCTAAGCAGTTTATGAGCGTAATTGCATTTCATTGCCACAGCAACACTAGGAAGTAGGTATTAACTTTTCCATTTTATAGGTGAAAGTGTACAGCAAGACTTCTTGAAATATAGCTCTTAAATCTTAAGTCTTTTAATGGCTTCCTGTTACCCTCAAACTCAAGTTTCCTTAGCTTATTATTATTTTCTTTTTTTAAGTTTCCTTAGCTTAGTTTATAAGGGACTTTAACACCCAGGCCCCTATGTCTGTCTCATCTTGCCTTGCACACTGGGTTCAAGCAACTCTGAAATTTTCTCTTTTCCTTCAAACTTACTAATCTTGCTACTGGGTTTAGTTCCTGCTGCTGGGTTTTCTCATCCTGATTAGTCTTATACGTTCCCTGGTGGCTCAGCTGGTAAAGAATCTGCTTGCAGTGTGGAAGACCTGGGTTTGATCCCTGGGTTGGGAAGATCCCCTGGAGGAGGGAGTGGTTACCCACTCCAGTATTCTGGCCTGGAGAATTCCATGGGCTGTATAGTCCATGGGGTCGTACAGAGTCAGACATGACTAAGAGAGTTTCATTTTCACTTTTCTCTTTCTGTAACCACCTGTCATTCACTCTTCAGGCTTTGGCCTCCAGATCCCTTCGCCCATCCCCATAATTTCATCCTCATCCTGAATGAGGTTAGGCACTTTTATGGTGAGTTTCCATAGCATTTATGTCATTTCATTGTTATTACTGGTGTAACAAATATGATAATTCATTATTTCTTCCATCTTTACCCCCAACTGAGTAATAAAGTCCTTAATAATATGACATATAGGTCAAGAGTCCACAAATTCTCAGTCACTTTCAGATATCAAATATGTGTCCAGTTTGACACGCTACAATAATTTTCAGCAGGGATCAGCAAACTATAGCCTCTGGGCCAAATCCCTGTTTTTGTAAATAAAGTTGTTTTTTTTTTAAATAGTCACATCATTCATTCTGTATTGTCTATGGCTGCTTTTATACTACATCATCAGATCTGAGTAACTGCCTGACTTCTATAGAAAAGATTAGCCAACACCACTAGGATAGTGATAATCATAAGAATAAACAACAACAACAAAGAAGAATAAATAATAATGACAAGTGTTGACTAGGATGTGCAAGAATTAGGACTCTCATACATTGCTAATAGGAATGTGAAATGGTGCAACTGCTTTGGAAGAGAGCTTGGCAGTTCCTCAAACTGTTAGTCACCATATGACCCAGCAATGCCGCTCCTAGGTATATATTCAAAAGAACTGATAATATATGTCCACCCAAAAAGTTGTTCATGAACATTTATATGCATACATACGAATGCTTATTCATAACTTCCCAAAAGTGGAAACAATCCAAAACTCCATCAACTGATAAGTGGATAAATAAAATGTTGCATATCCATCCATACGGTGGAATTTTATTCTGCAATGAAAAGGAACGGAGAGAGTTACTTCTTAGATAGGCTGATAAGAAGTCCGGAGTCCCCTAGGAGGAGAAACGGGCCTGGGGCTCTTGAGAGGGAGAAAAGGGCAAACTTCTTTTCTACTTTCCTTCATCTTAATCACATAAAATGTTTTTTTCTTTAAGCCCAGAGCTGATGATTGCACAATAAAACAACTCTGTACTAAGAATTATATAACAGCTATGTATCCTGCTTTGTCGCTTCCATGGTGGCTAGATGCTAAGGTGTCTGCCCCAATGCGGGAGACCCAGGTTCAATCCCTGGGTCAGGAAGATCCCCTGGAGAAGGAAATGGCAACCCACTCCAGTACTCTTGCCTGAAAAATTCCATGGACAGAGGGGCCTGGTGGGCTACAGTCCATGGGGCTGCAAAAAGTTGGACCCGACTGAGCGACTTCACTTTCACTTATGTATCCTGCTTGACATGTTTCTCCTTCTTAAGAATCTTCTGACTAATTCTGTTATCTTATAGTGTATACTGTGGGAGTGGGTCTGGTAAGATCTTTCTATTGTTAGTTCTAATCCTGCTATCTTAAAATGTATACTGTAGGAGTGGATCTGGTTAGACCCTTACAACCTTGAAACATTCTTTGATTTACAGTAATAACAATTGAAATAGTCTATAGCTCCCGTGCTAAGACTCCCTTACTAAGGGGGCACCCTCTGTCCCCTTCTGATGTCTGTGTCAGAAGCTTTCTCTGCTGCTTTCTATACTTCAATAAAGCTCTGCTACACAAAGGCTCTTGAGTGATCAAGCCTGGTCCCTGGTCCTGAAGCTAAATCTTTGGAGCTCACAAATCTGACATCGTTCATGTGGTAAGCTATCAGAACGAAGTACTGATAGAGGATACAGCATAAATGAACCTTGAAAGCATAATGCTAATAACGTGTGGTCTTTCTCTTGACTCATCAAGGTGTTTTTCACTTGCTATTTAATGTCATTTAAGTAAAAAATTAAAATGATAAGTTGTTAGCATGAATTTGCATTCTTTTTATTTTATATGCTCATATACCTTATATTTTCACACTTTATGCTAAATTCTGCTTTTAAATGCAAATATAAGAGCAATTTAACTCATGCAAACTCATCAAACTTACACAATTTGCATTTTATAGTTTGTAGATACATATATATTTTGATTTTACCAGAATAATGGAAACACTATATTGAACTAACTAACTTGCTTTTATTTCACTTCTGGATGTGTATGTATTCTATCAACACTGTCTACCTTTGGTTTACTGATGAATAATGAAGGAAATGAAGTAGAAAAATAATATATATTATATATAATAATATATTAATCTGAATAAGAAGTAGTACTACTAAAAGTTAATCATATGAAATACTGATGAATAAGGAATGAAAATAAACTATGAGTTGCCTGTCTTTTCGCTCTCCTTGTCATTTTCAGGGTAACTGGCTAATGAAGGGAAGTAACATGGATAAGGAAGGATATGGTAGGGTGCCCTGATCATCTGTGTTTCTTAGAAAGCCATCACCTCATTTCTTTAGTCCAAGCAAGTTCTGGTTGGAACAGGAGCCATGGCTTGTCAGGCGTATGAGAGTTCCAGCTTACTCAGCCATAGAGGTAACCTGATTACCTTGCACTGGCTGAGTCCCACTGAATTCCCATATATCACTGGTCCATTGGTCACCTGTGCTCATGGGGCCTTGTGAACACAATTTGTAAATGGGGGCGGTGAGGAATGCCAGACACATGTGCTTATCTATTCCTCTCCTGTGCATGCTCCGTGTTCCCCTCAGGTTTCTCATACAAAACACGCATTTGAAGATGGAATGATTGAGAATGTCAGGATGATGACAGCAGAGTATTAACCAAGCCTGGGGCCCTTGGAAGGACAAGGCCCTCTGAGATTGCAGAGCTTATACACCAGAAGTTGATCCTATCTGGAGGTTCCCCAATTAATGTGGTTCTTTTTAGAATTTGAGGCACTTAGCACCTCTGTCCCACTTTGGGGGCAAATCTCCAAATCTAGTCCAAAAGAAAAATTTCCACACGATTTCCTATTACACTTGCATGGCAGAACCTGTATTCTCTCCTTCTTCTGTGATAATAAAATTCTGAGCATTCAACTGGGCACAATAACCACAGAATAAAGACTGCATTTCCAAAAATTATTTGCATCTATCTAGTATGACCATATGACAGAGCTCTGGCCAATGGGATGGAGGTGGAAGTACTCTATTCTTAAGAACCCTAAGTATAACTCATATTAAGGAACTCTGTGTGATGCTCAGGCTCCTTTCATTTATTTATTTATTTGGCAGGTTTTTTTTCCATTTATTTTTATTAGTTGGAGGCTAATTACTTTACAACATTGCAGTGGTTTTTGTCATACATTGACATGAATCAGCCATGGAGTTACATGTATTTCCCATCCCGATCCCCCCTCCTTCCTCCCTCTCCACCCGATTCCTCTGGGTCTTCCCAGTGCACCAGGCCCGAGCACTTGTCTCATGCATCCAACCTGGGCTGGTGATCTGTTTCACCCTAGATAATATACATGTTTCGATGCTATTCTCTTGAAACATCCCACCCTCGCCTTCTCCCACAGAGTCCAAAAGTCTGTTCTGTACATCTGTGTCTCTTCTTCTGTTTTGCATATAGGGTTATCATTACCATCTTCTAAATTCCATATATATGTGTTAGTATACTGTAATGGTCTTTATCTTTCTGGCTTACTTCACTCTGTATAATGGGCTCCAGTTTCATCCATCTCATTAGAACTGATTCAAATGAATTCTTTTTAATGGCTGAGTAATATTCCATGGTGTATATGTACCACAGCTTCCTTATCCATTCATCTGCTGATGGGCATCTAGGTTGCTTCCATGTCCTGGCTATTATAAACAGTGCTGCGATGAACACTGGGGTGCACGTGTCTCTTTCCTTTCATTTATTTTTAATTCCTTCCTGGAGTGTAGATCTGGCTTTCAAAAAATATTTATTTTTATTTACTTACTTTGCTGCACTGGATCTTAGTTGTAGCTTGTGAATTCTTAGTTCACAAGAACTAAGTTCTTGGGTGGTATCTAGTTCCCTCACCAGGGATCAAACCCTGGGCCCCCTGCATACTGGACCACCAGGGAAGTCCTTAGATCTGGCATCCTTGCACCTTGAGATTATAGACCCAGCATGATGGAGCCACAAAAATAGGAAAAAAAACCTATGTCTTGACAATAGAATGACATACAAATCCTGAACCACCACCCAGACACAGTTTGCGTTTAATTGCCTTTGCAGCTAAACCTAATCCTAATAAACATTGGTTGTTTTTAGGTAACAAACAAGGATCTACTATATAGCACAAGGAGGTATACTCAATATATTGTAATAACCTATAAGGAAAAAGAATATGTATAATTGAATCACCGTGTTGGACACCTGAAACTAATATGACATTGTGAATCAACTACAGTTAAAAAAATTTAACCTCAAAGGGGAATAAACACCTGCACACACACTCGGTTTTATACGCTCTTTCCCAATTGGTTTTAAGCTCCATTAATGCAAGAACCCATCAGCTGGATTGCCCTGTTTGCTGTTGTAACACGAACATCCACACACAGTGCTCATCACAGAGCAGGTGTGTCGCAGTCAGATAAATGAATAAATGCGTAAACTGAGACCCAGGGTAGTTAATTAACCTGCCCAAGATCGCACTGGACGCTGATAGGAGGCAACGTGACTCCAGGTCTACTCCACTGACTCAGGGGCAGCCTTACTTCCCATCTTTCTCCTTTGCTAGAGCACTGATGCTACTGAATGACTTACAATTCCCAAACTCATCTTGTTGTTTCATGCCTTTGGCTTTCTGCCCAAGCTGTTCTTTCTGCCTAGAATGCCTCACCCACAACTGCTGCCTTGCCTCGCAGGCCTGGTGAACACCAACCTGCCTTTCAATACCCAGAGCATGTGTAGCTCCCAGGAGGATTAACCTTTCCTTCTTCTTCACTCCCACTGTACTCTACACTGGTTTCTATCAACCCACTGATAATCTTTTTCTACACTATAAAGTGCAACAAATTTTCACTCCTATGTCCCGATTATGATTTCTCTAAGGGCAGGAACAGGGTTTTATTTACTTCTGAGTTCCCAGAGCCTGGAACAAGGGAGGAGACCGAAATATTTGTTGAATTGGTAGGATCCTGATCGCAATTTATAAATGAGGAAATTGATCTTAAGATAGGATTAAGTGTTGCTACACAGCTAATTCTACAGATCTACAGAATGCCGGTCTCCTGGCTTCAGTTTGGGTAGCAGTTTACTAGGGCTGCTATGACAAAGCACCACAGACCCGTTGATCCACTTACTTTATTTATTTATCATCATTATTATTCTTTTTCGGCCACACCAAATGTGGGATCTTAGTTCTCCAAACAGGGATTAAACCTGCACCTCTTGCCCTGGAAGCATGGAGTCTTAACCCCAAACCACCAGGGAAGTCCCAGACCAATTGACTTAAACAACAGATATTTATTTTCTCACAGTTTTGGAGACTAGAAGTCTAAGATCAAAATGTCGACAGGGTTGGTTCCTTCTTGGGACTCTGAGGAAGAATCTGTTTCATTCCTCTCCCCCAGCTTCTGGGCTTCCCTGCGGCTCAGCTGGTAAAGAATCTGCCTGCAATGCGGGAGATCTGGGTTCGATCCCTGGGTTGAGAAGATCCCCTGGAGAAGGGAAAGGCTACCCACTCCAGTATTCTGGCCTAGAGAATTCCATGAACTGTATAGTCCATGGGGTAGCAAAGAGGCGGAGACGACTGAGCGACTTTCACTTCACTTCTCCCAGCTTCTAGTGGTTTACAGGCAATCTTTGGTGGTATTTGGCATGTAGAATCATCACCCAATTTCTTCCTTCATCTTCATATAGTGTTTTGTAGTGTGCATGTCTACTTCCAAATTTCCTCCTCTCATCGTATTGGATTGGAGCCTGTACAAATGATCTCATTTAACTTGATTATCTCTGTAAAGGCCTGATGTCTAAATAAGGCCACATTTTGAGGTACTCTGGGTTGACTTCAACATATGAATTTTAGTGGAATGTAGTTTCTCAACTGCAAACTGAAGGATTCAGTGTGAATGATTGTTAAGGTCACTTCTGCCTCCAAGCCCAGGCGGAGGAAGCGGTTGGCTAAAGGCCACATAGATAATGGCTGGAGCTGGGATTCAAATCCAGGTCAGCCTGACTCCAAACCCTGAACTCTCAAGCCAGTACAGATTTGCGATGCCCAGTTCACCAGGAAACAACCTTCAACTTCATAGGCACACAAACCTGCCTTTGGGGTCAGCATGCATCCAGGTCTTTTGTCTCCGCAGCTATTCTCAGCATCCACCCTCCATTACCCTCCAGCAGAGATTTGTGTCCCATTTTCAGCTACAGTCTGAGGCCCTGGAGCCCACCAGTTTCTACCTGTTCCACCTGCAGCCCCAGCAGGGAAACAGAGAAGCCCAGAGTTTCTCACAAATACTTATTTTATGAATGTATGATGGGCAGATGATGCTGGGTTGCAAGAATCCCCAGACAGTTTGAGGAGAAATCTACAAATGAAGGGAATTTGTGCCTCACCTCCTGTTCTGAGGCCAGGAAATCTCCATGTCTTTTTGAACATGATTCCCAATGACTAAGTGATGACTAAGGAGGTAACTATATGGGTAGTCCCCAAGGCAACTTCACAGTGTCCCACACATCCCAGAGCAATGTTGCAAGAATCATAGAAGTGGCCAGGGTCATTTCCATCTCTAAACTTCGATTTCACCATCTGTAAAAAGGGATATAAAAGTATTTATCTCTTCCCATTGTATTAAATACTTATCATTCACTGAACTCTTGCTAGGGGTCAGGAATTAGACTGAACCAGGCATTGGCAAACTTTTTCTGTTAAGTTCCAGATAATAAACATTTTAAGATTTTCAGGTAAAGAGCCAAAATTAACACTGTCACATAGGGATGTATATAACAAGACAGAAAACAAATTTTCACCAATTTTTTATGAAATTAAAAATGGAAAAACCTCTGTAATGATGTGTATGGAAAAAGAATCTAAAAGAGAGTGTATATAGGTATATGTGTAACTGATTCACCTTGTTAGACAGCAGAAATTAATATAACCTTATAAATCATGCCTATTCCAATAGAATTTTTTTTAAGGTAAAAACCACTTTTTAAGCTAGTGAGTTTTGTAAAAAGAGGTATCCTGTGAGTTGTAGTTGGTTTACCACTTCTCAACAGGTTACACACAATGGCTCAATTAATCTTCACACAAACAGGATGAGTTGTTTAAGGATGAGTTATGTGCTATCTTTATCGTTTTTTTTAAATACGAGGGCAACAAGAGAGCTCCAGAGGGGTAAAGTAATTTGCCCAATTTACACAATTATTAAGCAGTGGAGCTGGAATGTGAATCAAGGCAATTCATTTCCAGGGTTTGCAAGCTTAACCACATTGTTGTACAACAAACCAAACAGACACATAGGACTTGACATTTAGATATGTTTATTCATATGTAATTGCTTCCCTTTTTCCTCTCAGATGTGCCAGACTGGCAAAAAGGTATTTCCAATACAGAATGATAAGTACAAAGAGATAGGGGAGCACAAGGGGCTTTAAGGGTAGGAGGTCCTCCGAAACTCCCAGTTTCATGCCCCTTGTAGAGTGCGTGCTCAGTTGCTCAGTCATGTCTTTGGAACCCCATGGACTCGACCACACCAGGCTCCTCTGTCTGTCGAACTTTCCAGGCAAGAATGCTGGAGTGGGTTGCCATTTCCTCCTCAAGGAGATCTTTTGTCTCCTGCATTGGCAGGTGGATTCTTTACCTCTGCGTCTCCTATGCCCATCACCTCCCGATAACCCTGTGACTCAGTGGTGGTAAATTTAATTATCTCCAATTTGAAAACACAAAGCAGAAACTCAGAGAGATGAGGTAACTTACCTAAGGTCACACAAAAAGTGTGTGGCAGAACCAGGATTAGGACTTCAGTCTCCTGAACCTTGTCTAGGGTGCTTTCCATCATCACACAGTAGTCCAGGGCTATTAACTCTTCTGCTGGTGAATAGGTACCCAGGACCTTGTTCTTCCAGAGAATACCATGTGTGATCCTGGGTTATGTATGCACCAAATCCCAGAACATTAGAATTCCTGGGAGATCAAAAGTCGCAAGTCCAGGGACTTCCCTAGTGGTTCAATGGCTAATGCTACGTGTTCCCAATGCAGGGGTTCTGGATTCGATCCATAGTCGGAGAACTAGATCCTCCAGGAAGCAACTAAGAGTTTACATGCTGCAACTAAAATCCTGCGTGCCACAACTAAGACCCAGAGCAGTCATATAAATAAATAACTTAATTTAAAAAATTATTTAAAGTGTCAAGACCATGAGAAACTATCAGGAGACCCTGCTACTTCTAGTAGTCCTGTGGTCCCAGGAATTGCTGGCTGCTTGGCATCCATTATTCCATTTAATTTCATTAAAGGCTCCAGGATCTTTCATTTGCTAATCTGTGGGTACAAGAATATGTCTAAGTGAAAGGAGCAAATGCTCTGGGGCCAGACTGCTGCTCTTGTCAATACTGACTCAACCTACCAATTTACCAGCTCTATGACCCAGGTTAACTTGCTTCACCTCTCTGGGCTTCACTTTTTTCACCTGGAAAATGGGAACCATAAAACCTATTTTGCACAGCTATTGTTAAGAGTTCAAAATAATACTTGTATTAGTTATCACTAAGGAACAGGATTATGTTTTGTCGGACATGCCTGTTTTGTAGACTTTTCTGGTGGCTCAGACGGTAAAGCGTCTGTCTGCAATGCTGGAGACCTGGGTTCGATCCCTGGGTCGGGAAGATCCCCTGGAGCAGGAACTGGCAACCTACTCCAGTACTCTTGCCTGGAAAATCCCATGGAGAGAGGAGCCTGGTAGGCTACAGTCCATGGGGTCGCAAAGAGTCGGACACGACTAAGCTACTTTACTTACTATAATTGCAAATATTTTATAATAATCCTGTATTGTTTTGTAAGTAGAAAAGTATGTAGAAATGAATAGGCATATATATTTAAGCTAAGTGCATGTTGTAAGGACTCAACATGTACTTGTTTGGGTACGTAATTATCCAACAGATATTTAGGGAGCATGTTAGGGCTTGTGGGATTGGAGTTCTACCAAAGTTTCCAGTGGGATTCACTGCATGACGGTGGGAGGCATTGGCTGTAGTGGGAACAGAGTGCTGTGTACAGGTGACAGGCCAGGCAGGGAGTCTGAACCTCTTCTAATTGCCAGTTAAGGGTGATGGAGATAGTGGGAGAAGCCAGCACCCAGGACAAAGGGTAGGTTTTATGGATTAGTAGAGCTTGCTGGAGTGCAGACTGAGAAGGCACTTTCCCACAGTTCACAGTGATTTTTTTTGCAGGACTAGATGGAAAAAAGTTGTTTGTTTAAGGATGGCTCAGTATCTGTCAACTTCTGTAGCAGAGAACTCAGGGCCATCAGATTTAAAGACCCACCAGGTCATTCATGATTGAGGAAGACAGTTCTCAGGTAGCTGGTGGATTCTCAGATGGAGTCCAGTGTCCTTGAAGATTTAAATATTAAACCTAAAACCGTTAAAGCTCAGGACAAAAAAAAAAAAAAGGTGAGTAAGTTTATAACCTAGTGGAGAACAGAGCAGCCTGGCGTGCTACAGTCCATGTGGTCAAAGTGTGAGACACGACTTAGCAACTGAACAACAATGAGTTTATAGCATGAAGTTGAGAAAAGTGTTCCAAATTGTCAAAAAAAAAAAAAAAAAAAACCACAGAAATCATGTTGTAAAAAAGTGATGAATTTGATAAGAAAAAAATATAAAGTTATGTACTGCAAAAGAATCCAAAAATAAGTTAAAATACAAATGGCAGATTGGGAGAAAATATTTATAACATATATAACTAATAAACATACTGTAAGCATAGAACGCCTATAAATAGACAATTTGATAGAAAAATAAAGAATACACATAGGCAATTCACAGGAGAAAGGGCTGAAACATTAAAAGAGCTTTGGAATCTCTCCTATGCAAAGTTATAAAAATACAACAAAAGAATACAATTTTTTCATCTATCAGAATGACAAAATTATAAAAGGTTCCTGATAGCCTGTGTTGGTGATGAAGTGTTTGTGTGCATTTGTGTACCCCTATATTTTACTAATGGATTTTGAAATTAGACAATAATTTTGGAGAGTTGGGTCTTAACATTTGAATTATTTGCTTTCTCACCTTCCTCTCCCCACCCCCAAAAATGTAAGCTCTTTGATGGCAAAGACCTCATTCGTCATACCCACTGTTGCATTCCCAGCACCATAAGAGTATATGGCATAATAAGCTTTTGATAAATATTTAACTCACTCAAGAAAAGCATGGATTGGTTCATGGTTTAGTTGCTAGGTTGTGTCCAACTCTTTGTGAGGCCATGAATTGCAGCCTGCCAGGCTCCTCTGTCCATAGGATTCTCCAGGCAAGGATACTAGAGTGGGTTGCCATTTCCTTCTCTAGGGAATCTTCCCAACCAAGGGATCAAACCTGGATCTCCTGCATTGCAGGCAGATTCTTTACCAATTGAACTACGAGGGAAGGCCAAAAGCACGAATTATGCATTCATATTTCTCTAGGTGCAGAAATCCTATTCTGGAAATCTATTGAACAATACTTTCATAAGAAGACAAAGATATTTCTAGGAAAATATTTATTGAAGATTATATGAAATAGTGAGAAGAAAATTACATACAGAATAACTGTTCTCCAATAAGAAAGGACATGGAACAACAGACTGGTTCCAAATTGGGAAAGGAGTAGGTCAATGTTGTATATTGTCACCTAGCTTATTTAACTTATGTAAAGAGTACATCATGAGAAATTCTGGACTGGATGAAGCACAAGCTGGAATCAAGGTTGCCAGGAGAAATATCAATAACCTCAGATACGCAGATGACACCACCCTTATGGCAGAAAGTGAAGAGAACTAAAGAGCCTCTTGATAAAGTGAAAGAGGAGAATGAAAAAGCTGGCTTAAAGCTCAACATTCAGAAAATTAAGATCATGGCATCTGGTCCCATCACTTCATGGCAAATAGATTGGGGAAACAATGGAAACAGTGACAGACTTTATTTTGTTGGGTTCCAAAGTCACTGCAGATGGTGACTGCAGCCATGAAATAAAAAGACACTTGCTTCTTGGAAGAAAATCTATGACCAACCTAGACAGCATGTTAGAAAGCAGAGACATTATTTTGCCAAGAAAGGTCTGTCTAGTCAAAGCTATGGTTTTTCCAGAAGTCATGTATGGATGTGAGAGTTGGACTATAAAGAAAGCTGAGTGCCAAAGAATTGATGCTTTTGAACTGTGGTGTTGGAGAAGACTCTTGAGAGTCCCTCGGACTGCAAGGAGATCCAACCAGTCCTTCCTAAAGGAAATCAACCCTGAATATTCACTGGAAGGGCTGATGCTGAAGCTGAAACTCCAATACTTTGGCCATGTGATGCAAAGAGCTGACTCACTGGAAAAGACCCTGATGCTGGGAAAGATTGAGGGCAGGAGGATAAGGGGATGACAGAGGATGAGATGGTTGGATGGCATCACCAACTCAATGGACATGAGTTTGAGCAAGCTCTGGGAGTTGGTGATGGACAGGGAAGCCTGGCATGCTGCAGTTCATGGAGTTGCAAAGAATCAGATGTGACTGAGTAACTGAACTAAACTGAGTAAGAAAGGATCCATTAAAAAAAAAATTATACTACGAAGTATTATGTAGCTGGTAAAAGGGATGCAGTAGAGTTGAACATATTGTTCATGATATTTCATTGAGGAAGAAAAATGAGTTGTACAGCAACAGATATGAGCAGAGAGGATGTCCATGTTTGATTTTGGGGGTTTTCTTTTTCATCTATTTACGTATTTTAAATTAAAAATTATACACAAATATATTTAAGGTATACAATGTGGTGATTGATATACCCATACACAGTGAAATGATGACTACATATACGTAGTCAAGCTAATTAATATATCATCTCCTCACACAGTTATCTTTTTCATATGTGTGATGGGGACACCTGGAGCTTAGTGAATTGCCAGGGCTCAATACAGTAGTATTAAGTTGTGGTCATCGTTCTACATAATGCAACGGTGTACCCTTTGGCCAACCTCTCCCCAGTTCACTCATCCCTCCAGCCCCTGGAGACCACCATTCTGCTTTTATGAGTTTCACTTTTTTTTTAAGAGTCCATATACAAGTGAGATCATGCAGTATTTACCTTTCCCTATCTGACTTGTTTCACTAAGCATATCTTCCAGCTTTATCCAGACCATAGCAAATGGCAGGAGTTCCTTCATTCTCATTGCTGAGTAATATCCCTTTGTATATATACATCATCTTCTTTATCCCTTCGTCAGTGAACTCTTGGGTTCCTTCCGCATCTTGGCTGTTGTAAATAAGACTGCAGTGAACATGAAAGTATAGAGATCGTGTCAAGATTCTGATTTCGTTTCCTTCTAATATATACCCAGGAGTGGGATTGCTGGATCATAGGGTTTTGTTGTTGTTCAATTGCTCAGCTGTGTTTAACTCTTTGCAACCCCATGCAGTGCAGCATGAGGTTTTCCTGTCCTTCACTATCTTACTCAAACTCATTTCCGTTGAGTCCACGGTGCCATCCGACCATCTCATCCTCTGTCGTCCCCTTCTCCTCCTGCCTTCAACCTTTCCTAGCATCAGGGTCTTTTCTACTGAGTCAGCTCTTCGCATCAGATGGCCAGAGTAGCAGGGTTTCAGCTTCACCATCAGTCCTTCCAGTGAATATTCAGGGTTGATTACCTTTAGGATTGACTGGTTTAATCTCGTTGCTGGTCAAGAGATTCTCAAGAGTCTTCTCTAGCACCATAGTTTGAAAGCACCAATTCTTGGTGCTCAGCCTTTTTTATGGTCCACCTCCCAGATGACTACTGGAAGAACCATAGCTTTGACTTATACAGACCTTTGTCAGCAAAGTGATGTCTCTGCTTTTTAATATGCTGTCTAGGTTTGTCATAGCTTTTCTCCCAAGGAACAAGTGTCTTTAATTTCACGGCTGTAGTCACTGTCTGCAGTGAGTTACTTTGGAGCCCAAGAAAATAACATCTGTCACTGTTTCTGTTGTTGTTCCTCCATCTATTTGCCATGAAATGATGGGACCAGATGCCATGGTCCTCATTTTTTGAATGTTGAGTTTTAAGCCAGCTTTTTCACTCTCCTCTTTCACCTTCATCATGAAGCTCTTTAGTTTCTCTTCAATTTCTGCCATTAGGATGGTGTCATCTGCATATCTGAGGTTATTGATATTTCTCCCGGCAATCTTGATTCCAGCTTGAGCTTCATGCAGCCTGACATTTTGCATAATGTATTCTGCATATAAGTTAAATAAGCAGGGTGACAATAAACAGCCTTGACATATTCCTTTCCCAATTTTGAACTAGTCCGTTGCTCCATGTCGGAGTTCTATTTTTAAATTTTTTGTAGAATCTCTGTAGCATTTTCCATAATGGCTGTGACTTCTTGGGTTTTGTTTGAAATGTTTGTAATGAGCACATATGACAGGTATAACCTTTTAAAACAATAAGGAAAAATTAATGAATATAAGTGCTCTTTTATTTATTTATTTTTCATTTTGCATGCTCAGTCACTAAGTCATATCCTATTTTTTGCAACCCCAGGGACTGTAGCCCTCCAGGCTCTTCTGTCCATGGGATTCTCCAGGCAAGAATACGGGCCTGGATTGCCATTTCCTTCTCCAGGGGATCTTCCTAACCTAGGGATTGAATCTGGTTCTCCTGCATTGGCAGGTGGATTCTTTACCATTGAGCCACCTGGGAAGCCCCTTTTTGTTGCTGGTCAGTTGCTCAATCGTGTCTGATTCTTTGCGCCCCCATGGACTGCAGCATGCCAGGCTTCCCTATCCTTCACCATCTCCCAGAGCTTGCTCAAACTCAATTGAGTTGATGGTGTCATCCAACCATCTTGTCCTCTGTCATCCCCTTCTCCTCCTGCCTTCAATCTTTCCCATCATCAGTCTCTTTTCTAATGAGTTGGCTCTTCTCATCAGGTGGCCAAAGTGTTTAAAAGTGTTTGCTGTTTTAAAGCAAAAGCACTAAAGAGAGAAATTCAGTAGTCTGCCTAAATCATCAGAGTCTGGTTTTTCATTTCCCCCCTTCTTCTACCTTCTCTCGTTCTTTCCTTCTCCTTTTTCTCTTCTTTCTCCTCCTGTTCCTTTTCCTTCTTTTAAATTCAGTATGATTTTTTTAAAGTATATAAGGACTTTACCACGTTTGTGTATATAGACAAGGCCAAGGCTGTGATTGCCTCTGAATGGACTGGATAAGACAATCCATGATGATGGGCTGTTTTTTTTTTTTTTGGTTTTTTTTTTTTTTTGCTTCATGGAATCTTAGTTGCAGCATGTGGAATCTAGTTCCCTGACCAGTGATTGAACCCAGGCCCCCCAGCATTGGAAGCATGGAATCTTAGCCACTGGACCACCAGGGAAGTGTTGGTGATGGAGTGTTGACTGACAGTTCTTGAATTCTCAGGGAACCATTTTACATTCCTGCCTCTTTAAAGAGATTCTCTGAGACAAAGATCCACAAAGAGCTGCAGTGGAGTTCAGTGATTCCAAACTGACTGGGTTCAAGCTCCAGCTATGCTGTCTTCTCACTGTGTGGTCTTAGCAACTTTCTCCACTGTGGGTTTCTCCTTAAAATGAATATAATAGCTGGGACTTTTTTGGTGGTCCAGTGGCTGATACTCTGAACTCCCAACGCAGGAGGCCTGGGTTCAAACCTTGGTCAGGGAACTAGATCTCACATGCTGCAACTAAGAGTTCCCATGCTACAACTAAGACACCGCACAGCCAAATAAATAATAAATATTTTTTTTAAATGGTGGTGCTAGTGGTAAAGTACCTGTTTGCCATGCAGGAGAGGCAAAAGGCACAGGTTTGATCCCTGGTTCAGGAAGATGCCCTGGAGGAGGGCATGGCAATCCACTCCAGTGTTCTTGCCTAGAAAATCCCATGGACTGAGGAGCCCAGCAGGCTACAGCCCCTAGGGTAGCAGTGACTTAGCACAGCATACAATACGATAATAACATTAATAGCATCTGCCTCATAGGGTTGTAGTGAGGATGACCTGAATTAATATGTATCAGGCCTGTAGTGCAAGGCCTGGATGAAGAAACTGAAGTGAGCCATTACCTCCGATGGCCTGGCTTTACAGTCTGAGTGTTCACCAGCCTGCTGGTCCTTCCAGCCAGCCCTACTTGGGGAGCCAAGCTTTCACTTGGACTCTGAGGCTGAATGGAGAGGTGGAGTTGGGAAAAGTTCCTTTCTAGATCTCCCCCGTGTTTCTTCAGCTGTTGAGGACAGCTGTGGTTTTCTTAAGCAGGAAATAGCCTTAGGAAAACCAGAAGAAGAGCTCTTAGCACTCCAAAATCCCCAGAATTTTAATGCTGTTTGTAAAAGGAATTTGTGCAAGTCCCTGGGAGGGTCTTGAGGGGTCAGGTGTCTTGTGGGGACTTATTTCCTTCTTGGCCTGAGGGAACGCTTTCCTCTTAGACTCCAGTGGAGGGAGGCAGGCCTGGCGGAAACTCCAAGGGTCAGGCCTGGACCTATCCCTCCTCTGTTAGGGGAAGCACGCTGACTAAAACCGCCCACCCTGGCCAGGCACCATAGTAACTATCTGCATGAGTTGTTTTATGACAGGAAGTCCTGGTAAGGAAAATGGAACTAATAAGCTACCACCAACCAGAAGAGTTCGGGAAAGATCAAAAGGGGACACCACATGTTCCACCGCCTCCCAGAATCCTTCTCGCTGGCATCCATCTTGGCTGAACAAGGCGTGCACCACCAGGAAGGACTCTGAGTCAGAATGATTGGCTAAAGACAACCCGGAAACTAATCCCATCACCAGACTGTGAGCCAAGAGGTAGAGAAGTTCTCCTGGGTTCCCTTACTCTATCGCCCTCCACGAGGGCACCATTTCCCAATAAAATCTCTTGCTTTGTCAGCATATGTGTCTCCTCGGACAATTGATTTCTGAGTGTTAGACAAGAGGCCAGTTTCCGGCCCTGGAAGGAGGTCCCCCTCCCTGCAACACTTCCACTCCCAGAGACCCTATAGTGCCAGCAGCCAAAGGGTGAAAGAAGTAAGAGATAGCTCCATCCCCAAAGTTGCTTTGAAAATCACATTTTTAAAATATTTTAATTGTTTGGTTTTTCAAAGTTTTAAAAGATGTTTACAGAAAAAGAGCAGATGTGACATCGTTCTTTTTTAAGAACAGAGGTCACAGAGGGAATGTGATAAAAACCCAAGGCTTCCTCTGGGCTGCCCACACCTGTGTTCCCCTTCCCCCATCTCACCCCACTAGTGTGGCCAAGCCGAGGAGAATGGAAGGGGGCACAGAGCCTGCCCTGGGCAGCGGTCCAGAAGGCACCTAACAGTGTAAGGATCTGCCCCTATTCATACTCAAAGGCCTTTCCGCCCCCGGCCCTCTCCAGGGCCTGGCTCCTCTCCCAGTCGCTTCCACCCACTTATAATTTCAATTCCTGGGGTTTGCGTGCAGTCTCTGTGTGCCCTGGGGAAAGGAGTCTGGCTTCACCCCACTGAAAATAAAGAATAGTAAACCACAAAGTCAAAACACAACCACAAAAAGACACCTTGGGAAGCAATATTTACTCTGGCTTTGTTTTTCCTTGTAAAATGTAACACACGTTGTACACAGCGCGGAATGGCAAACACGAAATGGAAATACAGCGAGTCCCGGGCACCAGGTGCTGGCGAACCTTTCTGTTAAGTTTGTTTCTCCTCTTTGGGTTACAGGACCTCTGTGACGTTTATTTACCTCCCCCGACCCCGGGCTGGGACACAGGCCCCCCACCACACACACACCTGTCACTGCGCACCTGGGTCCCGGAAGATGTGGACCGCTCACTCCCTGTCCCCCTCCCGCGCGGAGGACGGAGTTGAGCGCGCTGCGCTGGGAGAGGTTTACCAGGAAGCCGGGGCTGGAATGGCGCTCCCGGCAGGGAGTGGTATCAGGTGGTGTTTCTGTCGCTGTGGGGCAAGTGTTCTATGAACGATATGAAGACCAGAGACTCCGTGTGACTCCGCGGAAAGGGCCCCAGAGGGCAGAGGGTAGCTCCTTTTTTCCTTTCTCCCTTTAAGACGTGTATCCATTCACTCTCTCATTTAACATTAACCAGCGCCCTCCCAGTCCGTTCCCCACTTCCCGCCCCCATCCCACAAGCCGCCGGGGGCGGGGGTGGGTAGCTGAGGTCCTGGGCTTGCAAGAACTCTTAGCCTGCAAGACAAGGGAAAAAATAAGGGAGTCTGTGAAGGTGCCGCAGGAATGAAGGGGAAAGAGGTGAGAAAGGAAAAAGAAGGGAAAGCAGCAGAACCCCCATTTTAAAAAAGAACATTATGTATTATAACAGCACTGTTATTTGGAAATGCAAAACAAAGCTCTGATTTATTTTATTTTTTAATTAAAGCATAATTGATTTACAATGCTGTTTTGGTGTCTGGTGTATAATGCATATATTCTTCTCCTTTTGCCTTCAATCTTCCCCCAAATACATATGTATACATATAGGTACATACACATATATATTCTTTTCCATATTCTTTTTAATTATGGTTTATTGCAGTATATTGAATATGTTCCCTGTGCTATAGGGAGCATAGTAGTTCCCATTAGAACCTTACTTTATTTTTATTAATACTTCTTGATGTTTCTTTTTTGGCCACTTGGCATGTGGAATCTTAGTTCTCTAACCAGGGGTTGAACTCATGCTCCCTGCATTGAAAGTACCAAGTCTTAGCCGCTGGACCACCAGGGAAGTCTCTAGGACCTTGCTTTTTGTCTTTTTAATGTATAGCAGATTATATCTGCTAATCCCAAATTCCTAATTTAACCCTCCCCATACTCTTGATTTTTTTTTTTTTTACGTAACACTAATTCAACTCTTTTTAAAAAAATTATTTATTTATTTTTAGCTGCACTGAGTCTTCTTTGCTGTGTGCAGGCTTTCTCTAGTTGTGGAGAGCAGGGCTACTCTTCGTTGCAGTGGATTCTCTTGATGTGGAGCACAGGCTCTAGGCCTGTGAACTTCAGTAGTTGTGGCTACCCTGGGTTTAGTTGCCAAAGGCATGTGGAATCTTCTTGGACGGACCAGGGATCGAATTCATGTCCCCTGCAATGGAAGGTGGATTTCTTATCCGCCCTACCTCCAGGGAAGTCTAGGATGTTTGGTTCTTAAAACACTAATGTCCCATCAAAGTCTTCTTTTATGTATAAAGTTGATTTCAATTATAATTTTTACAGAGTTTCAGTAGCCCACATTTATCATGTTTTTCAAGTTATATATGTTGTCTGGACTAGAACATTTTGAAAAGGTCATGATATTCTTTCAGTATCATAAATCTTTCTTTTAAGGATGTTATTAGTGGGTTGAGTATAGTAAAATAAATTGAAATAATTTGAAACTTGATTTTGGTTCTTGGCAATCACAAAAAAAATCAGTCTTCCGCCTTTCTTTTTCTTAGCATTTTCTACTACATGGGTAATGGCATCAATGTTGAAATTCTGTAATTTGGCATCAATAACTCATTTTTCATAAATCTTGCTTCCTGTTTTAGACAAAGAGCATCTTAAATTTTTTTCAATGCTTTCAAGGCCATTATTTATATTAAAGTTCGGTTCCTGTATAGTTTATTTAAAATATTTTCCCTAAATACTATTTCATATTAGCCCTGAGCAAATACATTTAAAAGTTGAAATTTACTAGAATATTCATTGCATTCTAGAATCTATTATTATATCTGTAATAATATAATCAACAGTTCCTAAAAGGGCTTTGCATCCTGCATCTTGAATTTTTAGTGACATTATTGCATTCACTTAACTTTCTCATTGTGGATTCAACATTGACATTCAGTGTCAGAAAATGACACGTATGTTTGGGAATACATGTTGAAAACACTCCAGCACTGCATCATAACTGAAATTTTTCTGAATTGTTCCCAGACAATACTTAAAAACTCACTGATATCAAAAGAATTTTTTACCACATCAATCACTCTCAAGTTTAAAGAATACAGAAAACAAAGAAAGCAGATTTCCCAGAATTATTTTTCATGAATTCTGTTACAATCTATTATGATTTTCCATGCATTTTTGTTGCATTGTCATATTCCTGGCCTCGTGGGTTATTTTTGCTTAGATCCAGTTTTTGTAAGTGGTCTGCTGAGAATGCAAAATCCTTCTCTAATCAATTCATCTGCTAAAATCCCCCAAGATGTTCGCATATAGGCATGTTTGTATTTTGGAAATCAACAGATCTAAAATAATTGTTATGTATTCTACATAACTTGTTCCTGGAGTTGTATTTAAAATAATTGAGTAATATCTAACATTTCTTACTCCATTCAACTTGTTCTTATTCACTGAATCTACATTTTTATGTATTTAATTATTTTACTTTGTCTTTTATTCCTTAAACAATGCACTGTATTACTTTGTGTCGGTGTTTATAGTTTCCATAAATATTCTGACATAATTGTATCAAATTCTGCTATGATTTCTGCCAAATTAAGAAGATTTCCCATTATCACACTCATTAACTTTATTGGATGAGCTTGGATATTCCCTCATCAAAAAGTGAATTACAGGTATCACGTGTTCAAAACAGCATCCATTTTTTCTCATTTTTCACGTGGATATGTTTTTGGAATCAGATTTCAGTTTGGTTGGTGTACATTTAACTTTCTTCATGTTTATTAGGAATATGCAGTAAATGCTGCCAACCTTTGCTTTCATTCTCATTCTAGTGTTGATTCTCCCCCGCCCCCATCCCCAAAGACTTTACAATGTAGACATAATAGAGAATCCTTTCAGGTAGGGGACTTCCCTGGAAGTCCAGTGCTTAACACTGCAAGCTTTCAATGCAGAAGGTGTGGGTTCAATCCCTGGTCAGTGAACTAAGAGCCCACAAAACTCACAATGTGGTTAAAAAAAAAAAAAAAAGGATTTAGTGATTTTTTTTTTTTCTAGAAGAATTGGGAATATTAAGTTTCCAAAACTTTCTACCAGTGTTGTTTTCTAGAAACTTAACGTTTCCTACCCAAGATAGGTCATTTCAACCAGAGTTGCCTGTTTAACATGGTAAGTTCTGTGGTTAGGTACCTGATAGGCAACAAGTATATTTGGTTTAATGCATTCTTAGTTTTGGGTGGTTTTGGGGTTCTTTTTTTGGTTTTGGGGTTCTTTACCACCAGGGCCACCTGAGAAGCCAAATAACACTTTATTATCAGTGTTATGTACTAATAAACTTTAACAGTGTGTAATATTTGTAGTAATGAAATTTCTAGGGCAGTGAATAAACAATTGATATAATTAGCAAGTCATTATATAATAATCTTTAATTTTATCTGTGTAATGCTTTGTAGATTTTTCATGGTAGATTCATGCTAGTTATCACATAATAATTTGTGTCATTTTGTGAAAGTACTAGTGAATTTAGTTGGAAACTTAACAATAACCTCATGATACAGAAACATAGTAGCAGATGGTGTGAACTGTAAGATAAAACATATCACATTTGGCCAGGCCACTGATACCAATAGGATACTTTCCTTCCTTTTTTTTC
Organism: Odocoileus virginianus; assembly: GCF_023699985.2. NCBI lineage: Eukaryota > Metazoa > Chordata > Mammalia > Artiodactyla > Cervidae > Odocoileus > Odocoileus virginianus. The sequence goes on along the minus strand of NC_069703.1, from coordinate 41,380,506 downwards.
AAACGATTACTGGTCAACAATGGAGTCAAAAAAAGCAGAGCTTGTTTATTTTTTAAATATTTATTTATTTGGCTGTGTCAAGTCTTAGTTGTGGCATGTAGGATCTTCCTTGCAGCATGCAGTATCTTTGGTTGAGCTTCATTGCAGCGTACAGGCTTCTCTCTAGTTGTGGCCAGTGAGTTCAGTAGTTGCAACTAGCTGGTTTAATTGCCCGATGGCATGTGGGATCTTAGTTCCCTGACCAGAGACTGGACCATGTCCTCTCCGTTGGCAGATGGATTCTTAACCTCTGGAACACCAGGGAACGCCCCCTTATTCTCTTTTAATCCTACTCCAATCTAGTTTTTGACTTCATAATTCCGATGAAACTGCTTGGCCAAGGTTATCAGTGACCCTCATTTTGTTAAATTCTCTCCTCCTCCTCAAAACACTTATTTTTCTTGGTTTCCAGGGCTCTACATCATCTACCTTCCATCTCTTCTCTGTCTGTGGACTTCTTCCCCTCTTCTAGACATCCCTCAAGTGTTTTTTCACATGTGACCTTCTCAACCTGGCTTACTTACCCTGAGGACACTTTTAAAATTCCTAAGTCTGTGCCCTCCCCCAACACCCAGCATACCTGAGTGCTCTTATCTTCAGTTCAGTTCAGTCGCTCAGTCATGTCCAACTCTTTGCAACCCCATGGACTGCAGCATGCCAGGCTTCCCTGTCCATCACCAACTCCCGGAGCTTGCTCAAACTTGTGTCCATTGAGTCAGTGATGCCATCCAACCATCTCATCCTCTGTCGTCCCCTTCTTCTTTTTTTTTTTCCGTCCCCTTCTTCTGTCTTCAATCTTTCCCAGCATCAGGGTCTTTTCAAATGAGTCAGCTCTTCACATCAGGTGGCCAAAGTATTGGAGTTTCAGCTTCAGCATCAGTCCTTCCAGTGAATATTCAGGATTGATTTCCTTTAGGATAGACTGGTTTGATCTCCTTGCAGCCCAAGGGACTCTCAAGAGTCTTCTCCAACACCCCAGTTCAAAAGCATCAATTCTTTGGTGCCCAGCTTTCTTTATAGTCCAACTCTCACATTCATACATGACTACTGGAAAAACCAAGACTTTGACCAGATAGAACTTTGTTGGCAAAGTAATGTCTCTGCTTTTAATATGCTGTCTAGGTTGGTTATAATTTTTCTTCCAAGGTGCAAATGTTTTTTAATTTTATGGCTGCAATTACCATCTGCATTGATTTTGGAGCCCCCTCAAATAGTCTCACTGTTTGCATTGTTTCCCCATCTATTTGCCATGAAGTGATGGGACTGATGCCATGATCTTAGTTTTCTGAATGTTGAGTTTTAAGCCAACTTTTTCACTCTGCTCTTTTACTTTCATCAAGAGGCTCTTTTGTTTTTCTTCACTTTCTGCTACAAGGGTGGTGTCATCTGCATATCTGAGGTTATTGATGTTTCTCCTTGCAATCTTGATTCCAGCTTGTGCTTCTTCCAGTCCAGCATTTCTTATGATGTACTCTGCATATAAGTTAAATAAGCAGGGTGACAATAAGCAGCCTTGATGTACTCCTTTTCCTATTTGGAACCAGTCTGTTGTTCCATGTCCAATTTCTAACTATTGCTTCTTGACCTGCACACAGATTTCTCAGGAGGCAGGTCTGGTATTTCCATCTCTTTAAGAATTTTCCTCTTATCTTAATCTATGTTTTATTTTTTCTTTATTTTTTATCACTTTTCTCTCTGAAAGTGGAAGTGAAATTCGCTCAGTTATGTCTGACTCTTTGTGACCCCATGGGCTGTACAGTCCATGGAATTCTCCAGGCCAGAATACTGGAGGTGGGTAGACTTTCCCTTCTCCAGAGGATCTTCCCAACCTAGGTCTCTCACACTGAAGGCAGATTCTTCACCAGCTGATGCACCAGGGAAACCCAAGAATACTGGAATGGGTAGTCTATCCCTTCTCCAGGGGATCTTCCTGACCCAGGAATCAAACCGGGGTCTCCTGCATTGAGGGCAGATTCTTTACCAACTCAGCTATCAGGAAAGTGAACTGAGAACTTCCACATGTACAATCTGGGTTTAGAAAAGGCAAAGGAACCAGAGATCAAGTTGCCAATATCTGCTGGATCATAGAAAAAGCAAGGGAATTCCAGAGAAACTTTTGCTTCTTTGACTATGCTAAAGCCTTTGACTGTGTGGATCACAACAAACTGGAAAATTCTAAAAGTGATGGGAATACCATACCACGTTACCTGCCACCTGAGAAACCTGTATGCAGGTCAAGAATCAACAGTTAGAACCAGACATGGAACAATGGACTGGTTCAAAATCGGGGAAGGAGTATGGCAAGGCTGTTTACTGTCACCCTGCCTATTTAACTTATATGAAGAGTACATTATGCAAAATGCTGGGCTGAATGAAACTCAAGCTGGAATCAACATTGCAGGAAAAATATCAATAACTTCAGATATGCAGATGACACCACTCTAATGCCAGAAAGTGAAGAGGAACTAAAGAACTTCATGATGAAGGTGAGAGAGGAGAGTGAAAAAGCTGAGTTAACATTCAAAAAACAAAGATCATGGTATCTGGTCCCATCACTTCATGGCAAATAGATGTGGAAAAATGGAAACAGTGACAGACTTTATTTTTGGGGGCTCCAAAATCACTGCAGATGGTGACTGCAGCCATGAAATTAAAAGACACTTGCTCCTTGTAAGAAAAGCTATGACAAACCTAGACAGCATATTAAAAAACAGAAATATCACTTGCTGACAAAGGTCTGTCTAGTCAAAGCTATGGTTTTTCCAATAGTCATGTACAGATGTGAGAGCTGGACTGTAAAGATGGCTGAGCACCAAAGAATTGATGTTTTTGAACTGTGATGCTAGAGAAGACTCTTGAGAGTCCCTTGGACAGCAAGGAGATCAAACCAGTCAATCCTAAGGGAAATGAACCCTGAATATTCATTAGAAGGATTGATGCTGAAGCTCTAATACTTTGGCCACCTGACATGAAGAGCACATTCATCGGAAAAGACTCCGATGCTGGGAAAGATTGAGGGCAGGAAGAGAAGGGGGAGACAGAGGATGATATAGTTGGATGGCATCATCAACTCAATGGATATGAGTTTGAGCAAATTCTGGGAGATGTTGAAGGACAAGGAAGCCTGGTATGTTGCAGTCCATGGGGTCAAAGAATCAGACACAACTGACTGAACAACAACTCCCACTGCTGCCAGAATAACATCTCTCTTTCCCTTATTTCCAACCCCATTTTCCTTCTTGTTCCTTCATGGACAATCATTTAATTAATCTTTGAAATTATTATTATTATTGTAAATTCAAATAATATTTTAAAAATAGTAACTTTTAGTGTTTAAATTTAATTTGTGAGGATGGGATTGTGTTTCTTTTCTTAATTAAATTTTAAAATTGGAGTACAGTTGATTTACAATGATTTGTTAGTTTCTTCTGTACACAAAAGTGATTCAATTATACATATATCCACTCTTTTTTAGATTTTATTCCCATAAAGGTCATTACAAATTATTAAATAGAAATCCCTGTGCTATGCAGTATGTTCTTGTTAGTCATCTTAGTTAGTCATCTATGACTAACTAAGATGTTAGTCATATATATAATATATATATATGACGAACTAAGATGTTAGTCATATATATAATATATATATATTATATATATATATATATATATAAAATAGATATATATGGGGCTTCCCTAGTCATTCAGGTGGTAAAAAATTCTGCCTGCAATGCAGAAGATCCAGATTCAATCCCCGGGTTGGGAAGATCCCTTGGAGAAGGGAATGGCAACTCACTCTACTATTCTTGCCTGGATAATTCCATGGAGAGAGGAACCTGGTGGGCTACAGTCCATGGGGTCACAAAGAGTTAGACAGGACTGAATAACTAACACTTTCACTTTTCCTGTGTACATGTCAATCCCAATCTTCCAGTTTATCCCTCCCACTTCTTCTTTCCCCCTTGGTAATAATAAGTGGTTTGTTTTTTTTGAGGTGGGGGTGCTGTGCCCTGAAGCATGTGGGATCTTAGTACTTAGATCAGGAATAGAAGCTGCACCACTTGCATTTGAAGCATAGATCTTAACCACTGGACTCCCAGGGAATTTCCTGTAAATTTGTTTTCTAAATCAAGGACTCAATTGCTCTTTTGTAAAAAGGTTCATTTATACCTTTTTTGGGGTAAGATTCCACATATAAGCAGTATCATATGATATTTGTCTTTCTCTTCATTCAGTATGACAATTTTTAGATCCATCCATGTTGCTGTAAAATGCATTATTTCATTCTTTTTTTTTATATAGCTGAGTAATATTCTGTTGTATATATGTACCATATCTTCTTTATCCATTCCTCCATCAGTGGACATTTAGGTTGCATCCATGTTCTAGCTATTGTAAACTGTGCTGCAATGAACATTGACATACATGTATCCTTTTGAATTGTGATTGCCCAGGAGTGGGATTGCTGGAACATATATTAGCTCTATTTTTAGTTTTTTAAGGAATCTCCATACTGTTCTCCATACTGGTGGTGGTAGTTTAGTCACTAAGTCCTGTCTGACTCTTGTGATCCCATGGACTGTAGCTTGTCAGGCTCCTCTATCCATGGGATTCTCCAGGCAAGAATACTGGAGTGGGTTGCTATTTCCTTCTCCAGGGGATCTTCCTGACCCAGAAATTGAACCCAAGTCTCCTGCGTTGCAGGCAGATGATTTACCAACTGAGTTATGAGGGAAGCCCCTCATACTATGGAAGTTCTCCATACTAGCTGTACCACTTTACCTTCCCACCAACAGTATAGGAGGGTTCTCTTTTCTCCACACCCTCTCCAGCATTTATTGTTTTTAGATTAAAAAAAAAAACATTTATCTATCTTTTTATTTGGCTGAGCCAGGTCTTAGTTGTAACACGTGAGCTCTTGGTTGTGGCATGTAGGATCTAGTATCCTGAGCAGGGATCAAACCCAGGCCCTCTTCATTGGGAGTGTGGAGTCTTGACCACTGGACCACCAGGAAAGTCCCCACTTCTTGTAGATTTTGCCATAGCTCACATTTATAGATCAATTTTTTAATGACTTCAAGTTCTGGTACCCTCAGGCAATACATGGTTCCATAATCCTTTTTGAGCTCAAAGAAGGTGCTATCAAAGATCTGGCAAAGGCAAAGAACCTGCAACTCCTTCCAGCCCTTTGAGCTCACCATTCATACCCCTGATTCTGATGACAAATGCCAATTTGGGTTTCACTGGTAGATAGAGGTTGCCAACTTTCCTGTCATCCTAACCATTCAAGTCTCAGTCTATACATCTGTCTATATTCCTTGTAATAGTGATTAACTTTTTTATAGGTAAGCTTCCTCTTTGCCTTTCAAAGCATTTTTTTGGGCACACTTCTTTTAGATGCTTGATCTGTGAACTTCTTTCTTAGATGCAGCTCTGTAAAATTCCTTCACTCTTAAAGTCTTGTGATACAGCAGGAATCTTTTTCTTCTTTTCTGCACACTCCATGATTCCAGATAGAGGAAGAAAAAAATGTTTTTCTTTTTCGGAAACTAACAGAGTGAGGTTTAATGAGAATAAAAAGAGAAGCGAAAGCGAAGTCGCTCAGTCGTGTCCGACTCTGCGACCCCGTGGACTGTAGCCCACCAGGCTCCTCAATCCACGGAATTTTCCAGGCAAGAATATTGGAGTGGGTTGCCATTTCCTTCTCCAGAATGAGAATAAAAAGAAAAGCACAAATAAATAATATAAATAATAAAGGGCTTCCTAGGTGGCTCAGTGGGTAAAGAATCCACCTGTAATGCAGGAGACACAATTTCTACTCCTGGGTTACAAAGATCCCCAGGAGGAGGGCATGGCAACCCATTCCAGTAGTCTTGCCTGGAGAATCCCATGGACAGAGGAGCCTGGTGGGCTACCGTCCATAAGGCTGCAAGGAGTGGGACACAAGTGAAGCAACTGAGCATGTACCAAGCTTAAGTAATAAAGGGGCTATAACTACAGGGAAGACACAGATTTAAAAGACAATAAGAGGACTTCCATGGTGGCGCAGTGATTAAGAAGCCACCTGCCAATGCAGGGGACACAGGTTTGATTCTTGAGCCAAGAAAAGCCCAAATGCCTCCAGGGCACTGAGGCCTATGCCTCAGAGCCCGTGCTCCACAACCAGAGAAGCCAGCACAGAGAGAAGCCCTTGCATGCTAGCAGAGAGTAGCCCCTGCCTGCAGCACCTAGAGAAAGCCTGTGGGCAGTAACAAAGACCTAGTGGAGCCCAAAACAAATAAATAAAATATTTTTTTAAAAAGGTGGTAAGAAAACTATTGTAAACTTCTGCCAATAAATTTCCAAATTGACATGAAATGAACAACTTCCTAGAAAATGTAACAACTAAAATGGACTCAAGAGAAGCCCAAAGACAAGTAACCTTGTAGTGATTCAAATTGTACTCTTGAGCATTTATCTCAGAGAAATGAAAATTATGTTCACAAAACAAAACATCCGTACATGATGGTTTATAGCAGTTTGGCTTGTAATAGTCAAAAACTGGAGACAGGCAAAATGTCCTTCGAAGGTTAAAATCAATGGTTCAGCTGTATCACTGAATACCACTTAATTCAGCAATGAAAAAAGAACATTGATACATGCAACAACATGGATAGAACTCAAGGGAATTATACTGAGTGAAAAAAGTCAGCCTTGAAAGGTTACGTACTGAATGATTCCATTAACATAACATTCTTGAAATAAAATTATAGAGATGAAGAATAGATTAGTGGTAGCCTAGGTTAGAAATGGGGGGTAGGGGGTTTTCCTGGTGATTCAGTGGCTAAGGCTCCACACTCACAGTGCAGGGCTACTGGGTTCGATCCCTGGCCAGGGAACAAGGTCCCACATGCCTCAGCTAAGAGTTCAAATGTCACAACTACAGATCCCATATGCCACAGCTAAGACCTGATGCAGCCAAATAAATAAATAATTTTTAAGGAAGAAACAGAGGGGAGAGGAGTGATTAATAAAGGGGAAGTAGAAGGATCCTTGTGGAGATGAGATAACTCTGCATCTTGATTGTGGTGGTTGGTGATTACACCAACCCACACATGTGATCAAATTTCATAAAAGTATACACCCACACATGCAGAAATGAGTGCATGTAAAACTGGTGAAATCTGAATAAGTCATGTGAGTTGCTCCATGGTCAATTTTCTGATTTTGATATTGTACTATAGTTATGCAAGATGTTACCATTGGGGAAAACTGGGTGAAGGGTAAAGAGGATCTTCTAGTACAATTTTTTTTTTTTTTGCCACTTCCCGTGAATCTATCAGTATTTCATAATGAAAGGTTTTTAAACATTGGAGCAGTAAGCAGCTTCCAACAAAGAAATCACCAGGCCCTGATGGTTTTACAGGCAAATTTTGTCAATTTTCAAGCCACAGATTATTCTTTATACACAGATCATCTTATACAACTTCTTCCAGAGCATAAAGAGGGAATAGCCACCTTCTGCTAAATCCATGAGACTAATATAATCTGATACTAATTTCAGATAAAGTTAAAATGGAAAAGTTATTACAAATCCAATTTACTTGTGAATATAGCTGCAAAGATTCTAAACAAAATATTAGTGAATTATATCCAATAATGAATAAAAGAAACATACAATGACTAGATTGTAGTTATCACAGGAATAAATATACATATGTCAGACTCTCTAGAGATGTCACTGTTATAACAGATTAGGAGAAAAACATCCATATGAACATTTTAATAAATGCAGGAAAATTACTTGACAAAATTGGACATAAATTAGAAATAGAAAAGTAATCAAAAAAAAAAAAAAAAAAACAGTCCTGAATATTCACTGGAAGGAATGATGCTGAAGCTGAAACTCCAATACTTTGGCCACCTGATGCACCTTTGCATCTGATGCAAAGAACTGACTCATTGGAAAAGACTCTGATGCTGGGAAAGATTGAAGGCAGGATGAGAAGGGGACGACAGAGGATGAGATGGTTGGATGGCATCACCGACTCGATGGACATGAGCTTGAGTAGGATCTGGGAGCTGGTGATGGACAGGGAAGCCTGGTATGCTGCAGTCCATGGGGTTTCCAAGAGTTGGACACGACTGAGCGACTGAACTGAACTGAACCTAAAGAAAGTACCTATAAAAAGACTCACAACAAATGTTATCATATATGTAGAAACTTGGAATGCATTCCTTTTAAAGTTATAAACCTGATATGCATGCCAACTATCACTATTTCTCCTCAACAATGTGATGGAAGCTCTAGCCAGAGCAGTAAAAAAAAAAAAAAAATTCATGGTGGACTTCCCCTGTGGCACAGCGGATGAGAAGCTACCTGTGAAGGCAGAAGACATGGGTTTGATCCCTGATTAGAGACAATTCCACATGCTGCAGAGCAACTAAGCCCATGTGGCACAAATACTGAGCCCATGTTCCAGAGCCTGCCAGCCACTACTACTGAGCCCACATGTCACAGCTACTGAAGCCCGTACAACTAAAGCCTGTGCGCTACAACAAGAGAATCCTGAACACCAAAATGAAGAGGGGCTGTCACTCATTACAACTAGAGAAAGCCCTCAGAAGGGCAATAAAGATGAGCCAGTGCAGCCAAAAATAAATAAATACATATATAAATAAATTCAGGGCATAACTATTGAAATGGAAGAAATAAAATTGTCATTATCTTCAGATAGCATGATTATTTTCATTAAAAAAGGCAATAAACTATAGACAAGTTATTGGAGTAATAGAAGAATATTGCAAGGTGGTTGATTATAGGGTCTGTATACAAAATAAAAACAGTTTGGAGATCAAAGCTGTCAATCCTAAAGGAAATCAATCCTAAAGATTCATTAGAAGGACTGATGCTGAAGCTGAAGCTCCAATACTTTGGCTACTTGAGCCAAATTATTAGAAAAGACCCTGATGCTGGGAAAGATTGAAGGCAGGAGAAGGGGACTACAGAGAACGAGATAATTGGATGGCATTACTGACTCATTGGACACGAGTTTGAGAAAGCTCCGGGAGATGGTGAAGGACAGGGAAGCCTGGTGTGCTGCAGTCCATGGGGTCTCAAGGAGTGGGACACGATTGAGCGATTGAACACAAAACAAATACAAAGAAGGCATTCGCTATTCTATAGACCAGCAAGTTTATATGATGTAATTGTACAAACAAAACATTAAAATAGCAGCAAAACTATGACAGAGGAGTAAATCTAATGAAAAAGGTATAATATCTTTATATGCAAAATTGTAAAACTGTACTAAAAAAACACCAAGTGTGTATTAGTCTTTTAGTCCTGTTCGATTCTTTGCAACCCCATGGACTGTAGCCCACCAGGCTCCTCTGTCCGTGGGATTTCTCAGACAAGAATACTGGAGGGGGTTACCATCTCCTTTTCCAAGGAATCTTCCTGATCCAGCAATTGAACCCCCGTCTCCTGCATGGCAGGCAGACTCTATGAGTCACCAGGGAAAGAGAAAGTGCAAGTGAAGTCACTCAGTTGTGTCTGATTCTTTACAACCCCATGGACTGTAGCCTACCAGGCAAGATTACTGATTTTCCAGGCAAGAGTACTGGAGTGGGTTGCCATTTCCTTCTCCAGGGGATCTTCCCGAGCCAGGGATCGAACCCGGGTCTCCCATATTGTAGGCAGACACTTTACCCTCTGAGCCACCAGGGAAGCCCACCACCTCCAAATACCAAAGAAGACCTTAAAAAGTTAGACATATCCCATATTTAGAGTAGGAAGGCTTAATATCAGAAAGACACTTCTCTATAAGTTGATCTATAAATTCAGTATATTTTATTTATTTTTAATTTATTTTACTGTGCTCGGTCTTACTGGCGTCACACAGGATCTTTCCTCAGGATCATGTGGAATCTAGTTCCCTGACCAGGGATCAAACCCAGGCCTCCTGCAGTTGGGGGCACAAGGTTTTTTTAACCACTGGACCGCCAGAGAAATTCCTCAATAGATTTTAAATCAAAATCAGATAGTATTAGATTGATAAGCTGATTCTGAAATGTATATATAAGAACAGAAGACCAAGAGTAGTTAAGACTAAATTTTATTTTTAAATTTATTATATATATTTGAAATTTTCCACACTAAAGAAGATTTTAAAAAATCATGTCTGTTTTTGGTCTTTTATTCTTACTGTATTATAAAATTCCCATATAATTATCATTCAACTCTAACAATTATCAATTCCTATACTATCTTGCCTCATTTATATCCTCTTTTACTTCCCCCCCTCCTGATTATTTTGAATCAGATCCCAGACATTACATCATTTCATCCTAAATGGGAAATGGGAACTCACTTTAAATGTTTTGACAACATAGCTGCAAGAGGAATTTTTTCCCTCTCTGGTTAAGTTACTCATACATTCCAACAAAATAGAACAGAAAAGGAAGTTAGATTGTGTTTCCCTTAAAGATATTTCAAATTTCTTTTTAATCTTGACAGTTTAATAATACATCTAAAATTTTCAAAGAAGTACAAAAAAAGATGGAGTTAGCTCCCTTTTCTTTCTAAGCAACCTGTAAGAAAATGTGTTAACTCAAATACATGAGGCTAATGGACTGAGGAATTGATTTTTTTTTTAAAAAGTTTTCTTGATTTTTATTTTAATCAGTGAGAGATATAAAGGAGTGCATATATATAACATATATATGAAGTGTATAGTCTGTTATATTTGAACACATGTATAGAGCTATGTGGGCTTCCCAGGTGTCTCCAGTGGTAAAGAACTAGCCTGCCAATGCAGGCCATGTGGGTTCCATCCTTGGGTCAGTCATAGAATCGGTTATGGTGTATACTTTACACTTTACTACCAGAATTATAAACCTTCCATTTCTCTTCTTGAACACAATAAACAATGTGATGACTACAATATGAGGCACTTTGGCGTGCCTTTTTAATTGTGTCACTGTTGTGCTGTGCTTTTGTTCATGTTATCTTGTCTTCCAGTATACCTAATTATTTTTGCTTGTGAAATAAATACATTTGCATAATTTTTCATAGAAATAATTAAAGTTCCAGAGGATTCACTTTGTTTTCTGCCAAGTATTTGGGCATTGGCATGCTGGGATCATTCAGACAATTTCAGGGTTTCAGATATTTTGAAGCTGAGTTTCAATCTGTAAGACCTTGTCTACTCTATGCATATTTGCTTTTAGGCTATAATCCTTTAGGATCCAAGTCTCAAGTGAGACCTGTTTACTAGGTGCTTTCTCTCTTAGCTGGTTCTGGACTCCGATCTCTGTTCTGGGAAGTACCCAGGCTCTTAACTGCACCTCAGAAAGACTAGTAGTCCTATTTGTAGGGCTTACATTCCTCAGTTCCTCTCCTTTCCCAGATCCTGGCTCAGTTAATTCTTCACTAACTTATTAACTTTTTGATGATTTCAAGAGGAGATTTTCAGATTTTTCCAGTTTTACTAGTTTTCCTCAGTGGGAGAGTTGGTTGGAATTGCTTAGTCACCCATGCTGGAACAGCCCAAACCTTCCCTCCTACCTTCCTATGGGAAAAGCACTCTAATAACCAAGATTTGCTAAGAAACAAAATTACAATGGAAATGCTAACAGTGGAACAATTAGCCAAGCACCAAAACAATGAGCGGAAGTACCACCCAAGGGAAAGTCTACAAATACACAAAAACTCAAATGTAACACAGTTGAAAAAGCAACACAAATCAGCACTGATAACAAACATCTTTCCAGAAAATTGGAGGTGTTCCAACGTTGCTTGAGAGTGCTTTGCATTCAGTGTACAAATACCACATTATCGTAACATTTATCATCCGATAGTATTGGCTATAAGAAAGAATGAAAGTTTGTGGAACTGAACAGCATTTGTTCTCTCCAGGAGTTTTTCTCAGCTGTCATCATGGGCCAGGTTTGCTGACTCACCAGTGTGCTTCAGATCACAACTTGACAACCACTTCCTTATGAACAAAGAGGTAACATTGGAAATTCTTGAACCAGGGCTTCTTGAATGGCCTTCACTAAATATTTCTATCTGAGATCTCTCTTAGTCTGATTCAGGTTACAATGGACTGGATTAGGTTTTTACTGATTAAATCAAAACACTTCTCAAATCCTAATCCTCAACCAGGTCAGTTTGATTAGATTTTTGGTTTTTGAAAATTTTGACAATTACATTATCTGTTATGCATGGGTTTAATTGACTGAATTGTAAAGATTTCAAGATCTAGGAATGATTAAGCCAAACTTCTGGGCTTCCCTGATGGCTCAGGTGGTAAAGAATCTGCCTGCAATGCAGGAGACCCAGGTTCAACCCCTGGATAGAGAAGATCCCCTGGAGAAGAAAATGGCAACCCACTCCAGTATTCTTGCCTGGGAAATCCCACGGACAGAGGAGTCTGGTGAGCTACAGTCCATGGGGTCACAAAAGAGTTGGACACGACTGAGCAACTAAACAACAACAAGAGGCTTCTGACCAGACAACTCTCAGCAAATAACCTTAGATAACTTGCTTGGATAAATACTAATTTGTTTCCGTAACGTTCCAAGTCTTGGTTTTCTCATTTTTAAATGGAAATAATGTTCTCCATGTCATAGGTATGCGGAGACTTTTAAATGAAATACTGTATGTAAAAGTTTTGCAGTGCATGGCACGTAAATAAGCATTTGATAATAAGATGTCTTATGAGTCTGTTGCAAGTGATGTTCTGATAGAGTTATTTTTGGGACCTCAGGTTATATAAGGGAAAGCAGGGATGGAAGGTTGGTTTTCTGTTGGGAGTATAGATTTTGATGGAGGAGAGGCCTGCATGGGGCATGGTTCCATATGACTGTGGCCAAACTGATAATGGAATCTGAGTAATGAAAGCTAAAGCTTAAAACTGAGTTAATCATGGATATCAGAATATAATCACAGAACATACAGCCTGGTAAAGTTCTGGCAATTTTGTAATTTTCTCATGTCACCTAAGTTTTCTCCTCTTATATGTTTTTCTAATTTGGCTACTCAGCACATTCCACTGTCCTGGCCCCATAGGGCTAAATGCATTTTCTGCTTTATTACCCTTAAAAAAAAAATTACACTTAGTGATGTTATATTAACCTTATGTTCCATGGGAGAAAAACAGAGGCTCAGAGAGTTAAGTAACTTCTGGCCTGGCTAAAGAGCTGGATCTCTGAATACAACATATTAGTTTTTAGGACTGTTGGATTTGAGAGCTGTCACTCTAAATGGCTGTTGAAGTCATTCCTTTAACAAATACTTAACGAACAACGTCCCTGTGCTTTGATAAGTTGCTCTCTGGGGATGCAGAAATGAACCTACAACCACAATAAAACAGCTACATTTAGTGAATGCTAATTCTATGTCAGGCACTTTATATATATTAGTTTATTTAACTCTTGTAATTGTCCTATGGGTATCAGTTCAGTTCAGTCACTCAGTCAAGTCTGACTCTTTGCGATCCCATGGACTGCAGCACACCATGCCTCCTTGTCCATCACCAACTCCCTGAATTTACTCATACTCATGTCCATCGAGTTGGTGATGCCATCCAACCATCTCATCCTCTGTCGTCCCCTTCTCCCACCTTCACTCTTTCCCAGCATCAGGGTCTTTTCAAATGAGTCAGCTCCACGCATCAGGTGACCAAAGTTTCAGCGTCAGCATCAGTCCTTCCAATGAATATTGAGGACTGATTTCCTTTAGGATGGACTGCTCGGATCTCCTTGCGGTCCAAAGTATGGAAACCCTCATTTTGCAAATGAGGTCACACTCAGGAATACATCCAAGGTCACACAGCTGCGGAGTAGCAGAGCTCTGATCTCTAACTTCCAAGTCTTCTCTTCTTTTTCAGAAATAAAATTCTCACTTTTATCTTTTAAATAAAAATAACATTAAAAGTAATATCTCCTTAAATAATATAAACAATATGAGTGCTGATTTCCTCACTAAACCTGCCAAAACAGGATTTAGTGATTATTTAAATTTTTGCCAGTTTAATAGATGAAATATTATATTTCAAAGTTGCATTTTTTATTACTTATTCTTATTTTTATAGCTTTATTGAGATATATTTCATATACTATAAACTTTATCTTTTAATGCACACAAAGTTCAATGGTTTTTAGTGTATTCTCAGGGTTGTGCAACCACCATTACAGTCTAATTTTAAACTTTTGTCAATACCCCCCAAAGAAACCCATACCTACTATAAGTCCCCTCTCATCCCTACCCACCCCCCACTCATCAGTCCCAGGTTATCTTTTCTGTGTTTATTAGCCACTAGTGATTTCAGGTCTGTTTTGGATTACTCCTTTTCTTTATTTTCTTTTTTATTCTTTTTAAATTTTTTATTATTATTTTTTTCCATTTATTTTTATTAGTTGGAGGCTAATTACTTTACAATATTGTAGTGGTTTTTGCCATACATTGACATGAATCAGCCATGGATTTACATGCATTCCCCATCCGGATCCCCCCTCCCACCTCCCTCCCCACCCCATTCCTCTGGGTCTTCCCAGTGCACCTGAGCACTTGTCTCATGCATCCAACCTGGGCTGGTGATCTGTTTCACCCTTGATAATATACATGTTTCCATGCTGTTTTCTCAAAACATCCCACCCTCACCTTCTCCCACAGAGTCCGAAAGTCTTTTCTTTATTTTCTAAACTGAGGTATAGTTGATTTACAATGTTGTGTTACTTTCAGATATGCAGTACAGTGATTCAGTTTTATATATATATATATATATATATATATATATATATATATATTCTTTTTATATTCTTTTCCCCTATAAGTTACTACAAAATATTGAGTGTAGTTCTCTGTGCTATACAGTAGGTCCTTGTTGGTTATCTGTTTTATATACAATAATATCTACCTGTTAATCCCTAACTCCTAATTTATCCCTTCCCCAGTTCCCCTTTGGTAGCTGTAAGTTTGTTTTCCATGTCTGGATTGTGCTCTCTCTTTTTTCAAAATTCTCTTTTTTAATTGATTAGAGAATTTCAGTATTTATCTTGAAGATTAACCATTTGTCTACCACTAGTATTATACTTTAAAGCTATTTTCTCATTTATGCATTGATGGTGGCACTCTTACTATATAGACGTTTAAATTTCTAATTCTAAAGAGAATTATTGATTTTGATTCATTATAAACATTCTCCCTTTCTATTTAAAAACTTTCTCCCCTTATAATCTCTTCTGATTTTTTACAGAGTTGTGGTTTGCCTATGTTTTCGATTCATCTTGGGTTTAGTTTGAGTTATAATAGCTATATAAATACCTGGAGAAGGAAATATATATTGGAAATGATATAAATATATATCAAATACCTGGAGAAGGAAATCACAGCCCACTCCAGTATTCTTGTCTGGAGAATCCCATGGAAAGAGCCTGGCCGGTTACAGTGTATGGGGTTGCAAAGAGTGAGACACCACTGAACGACTAACCCTTTATCAAATACTGATTTTGAAAAATCGCTTTCATCAAATGCTCAAATTTCTATTTTCCGGACTGGACAGAACAACATCAGCTAACACTGAATCAATGCTTACAAAGTCGGCTTTGCATCTTTGGTTTATGTTAATATTCTGCTATGTCTTTCTTGAAGTTTATTAACAATTTTGAACAAGGGGTCCTGCACTTTCCGCTTGCGCTTGTTATTGCTGTTCAGTGGCTGAGTCCGACTCTCTGAGACTCCATGGATTGTAGCACATTAGCACTCTGTCCACTATCTCCCAGAGTTTGCTCCAATTGAGGCCCATGAAGTGGATGATGCTGTCCAACCATCTCGCCCTTTGCCGCTCTCTTCCCCTTTTGCTTTCAATCTTTCCTGGCATTAGGGTCTTTCCCAAACTCCCGCAAATTCTTTATCGGGCCTGTTTACCAGTCTCAGGCACTGTACTAAGCATTTCACATTATTAAATGGACCATATTATTCACTAATCCTTAGGGCAATGCTGTTAAGTAGCAATTTTCATTTTCCTCTGAATTTTTCAAATGGGGCAACGTAGGCAGTAAGATTAAATAATGCCAGAGCTGAAAGCTGCGGCAACGGAGTTTGAACCCAGCACCTCTCGGGCCAGAGTCTTGGAGTAAGCGTCCATTAGCCCTGGAGGCGAAGTTGGGAGGGCGCCGGGGTGGATGGCACCGCGGCTGAGGTCACTGCTCTGACCCCGCGCGCCCAGATCCTTGCGGTGCTGGGCCAAGATCCGCGCACCCTGGGCGCTCCAGTGCCTGCCCGCGGGACTCCGCCTTCTGTCCGCCGCGGCGACGCACGCTTGTCTTGCGGTAGGGAACTCGCGCGCGCAGCGGTTGTGTTGCCAGCGAGTTTCCCAAGTTCACACAGGCCCCGGGTTGGCATGGCAACCAGGCAACCTGTTCCAGAGCAGCCTGCCTTCTCCGCACATGCAGCTGCCACCGCCGGAGCCGGGGCCCGAGCCTATCCCATGATGCACCGCGCCAGCCCAGTCCCCAGTGGGCCGCCATGTTGTCGGAGTGAAAGGTAAGGGGGAGCGAGAGCGCCGGAGAGAGAAGATCGGGGGGCTGAAATCCATCTTCATCCTACCGCTCCGCCCGTGAGTATCCGCACCCCGCTAGCTCTAAACGCTGCTCCGGACCCCCAGCGAGCAGATTGTCCCTTTGTATTGGTGTTTGAGAGCAGTTGCGGGGGTGAGAAGGGCTTTGGAAAAGCCGCCGGGGCCCTGGCTGAGGCTTCTCACTCGCTGTTCCTCGTACATGTTTTGGAGTCAGCAGCAAGGCCCCTATTGTTATCAAAGGAGGGAGGGGGTGGGGAGCAGGGTCGAAGCGAGGAAAATGCCGGGGGTTTAGGCCCGGGCCCTGGGCAGAGATGTGCCTCTACATTTCTGCTTGGCCCCGTTGGGGCCCCCTGAAGATTGATGTTGCCATTCGGGTTGCTTTTTTGATGGGTTTGCGAAGCCCGAGTCTTGTGTGTGGCCATGAAGTGTAATTCTGTACCACCCTGGATTTCTTCGACTTCTTGAGCTTCCGTGGCTGCGCCGAAGCAGGAGGAACAATAAATCGCTTTAGAAGCAGCCGTGGCCCTTGTCTGCAGGCGAGATCCACCATGGGGGAACTTTGCGAGCCTTAAATGTGGAGAAGTAGGCGATCAGGAAGTTTCAGATCGCTTTTTAGGTTCCTGAGTACTTGTGGCCTTTTGTTTCCGTGAGAGCTTGTTTCTGGTGGGTTCTTCCTCTTTGAGCCTGTCTGTATTGGTGCGTGTCTGTCTTAACTCAAAGAGAGGTTCGTGCATCTGTAGTAGATAAACAGATACACAGTACTAGATAGTTTTAGTCCTCACGGACGTTCTTGGTAAACATAAATCGTTTCTTAATATTTGTCACTACCACTCCCACGTCTAGTGAGGAATACGCTCGCGTAACCCCCCCCCCCCCACTATATGCCCCCCTCCCCCACAACATTACCAGGAAAGGTTTTATCCTTCCCATAACTTGATAAATTGTTACTCTTCGTTGTCCAATTGAGAAAACACTGTTCTTAGTTGTCTGTAACAATTCGTTCACTTCCTACTCTGCCAGAGATTAAGAATGGGGTTTTATGAAGCTTTTTGGGGGTTCTATTTTTTAAAATCTGTTACTTCTGAAACCGTAGGTTTGTAGTTTTAGCGTTTTGTTTGTTTTATGAAAAACACATCCAAGACTCACCGAAACAGAGGTGGCTCCCAATGCAGTTTTAGTAAGCAAAATAAACATTTGACCCATTGCTAGTTTTAACTTTACAAAAAACACTCTTGGGGGCTCTTGATTCTTTATCTGGATTTTTGGGAAATACACACTGGATTTTGAACTCTTCCTTTTGCCTTAGCCCCAAATGGATTCGTTTTGTTCAAGGCCACGGCTTTTTGAAGTTGTGTTTGAAGTTTAGTTTGGGTTGAGATGAACTGCTTTAAAATAAATTTATGACCACAGAATTTTTTTTTCCCCAGTGTGGTAAAAATAAACACCTTTTAAACCACAAAGCATTTTGTAAATAAAAGGTGAGTGGTGGATAGATTAGATCATGTTCCTTTGTTTGAAATAAAACCTGTTAGTGATATTAAAAACAAGACTAAAGAAAAATAACAACTTTGGTGAAAACAGTTTGAAAACTATGGAAGAGTAACTAAAATTCAGAACTTTTTTTAGTTGCTTACAAATACTTTTTTAATGTATCATTTGGGGAAAAAAGTCACATTTCAAGTGCTTCACATAACTTTTTAGTGGGTTTGAGAGTTCTTTAAAAGGCATCAGCAATTTAAATGTTTTTGAATATTTAAGTGACTGATTTCTTAATTTTTATGCTGATAGTTTCCAAGATACTTCAAAATTACCCAAGACACTTGTTAATTGCTTAGGTATTTGCTAACTTTCAAAATGTCCCTTCTGCCAGGTTTTCTCTTGTTTGAGAAACTGCCTTGCCTCATTAGGTAAAGCAGGAAGTCTCAGGGCATACAGATAGCTTTACAAAAGCCAATTGTTTTGTTTGAACATTTTCATAGGAACTCTCCCGCTACCCCCATACCATTGCCTTTAGAGAATGAAGTTGTGGTCGGTGTATTTCAATGGTGAATACCTTTTTCATATGTAAGTTCTTCGTTAGATAAGTATTATGGCAAATCTTATTTCACAAAAGATTGTATTTGCTATTTTAGGAATCCTCTTAGGTACTGGAGCTCTATTGCTTTAACTGGTGGTGACTGAATTCCCAGGGCCTCAGTATGTGACTTTAAATTTACTAACTTTTATATGTATTATTTTGATTAAAAAGCATTTGTGAGTCATAAAGGAAGGATTTCTTCCATTTTCTAGATGAGGAAACAGGCTCAGGGAAGTTTAGTGGTAAAATTTTAGTTTTGGGACTCCTGGTTAGCTCTACAACACAGACTGTTAGACTGATAGTCCCTTGTGGAATAGAATGGGACTGGCTACTGTTGGTAATGAGAGGGCAGTGAGTTCTTTTGAAAATCAAAGAGAAAGGCATTAGGCTGGTTAGGACTGTGCTAGTACCGATGGTAAGCTGTGACTTTCTGATTTTCGTGTTTAAGCATGAACATGACTGTTGATGAAAGCAGAAACTGCAGTTTAGGAAGCTGGATTACTCCAGTTAAAGTTCTGATGGATTGGAATTGTTAACTGAAACTATGCATTTCCAAATTCGGCTTTGAAAAATATTAAAAATTCCGGTGTCTTTTAAAACATGAATTAGTTGCGAGAAGCAAATGCTTCTTTATCAGGATGTTTATTCTATAAAGAGAAATAATTTAAAAGATTTCTTATAAATCTTGTGAGTCTGTTTATGGATTGTCACAGTAAGGCTAAAGGGAGATATGGCATTTGTAATGGACTGTTAGGTTGATAGCCTTGAAATTAGCTTCTAGTGGCTGTGGACAGGTGTGTTCTAGTTGCTAACTGATAATTATTTTGAAGCACTTTTTTTTTTTAAGCACCTATAGGCTGACAATTTGTATGTTTTGTACAAATGTAAATTTTGATTTTAAGAAAACTTGAAAGTGGTGTTTTATAGTAACATTTTGGAGGTTTTTGGTTGATCCTTCTAGAGAAGAATAGCAGATGCAAGTGAGAGAAAGTAGCAAGGGCTTTATAGAAAGAACTAGTTTTGGATGTGTACAGATTTGGATTTGAATCCCTTTTCTACAGCTCAGTAGTTGAATGACCTTGGGCACTTCACATAACTTTTCCTCTATACGTTAGTGTTTTTATCTGTAAAACAGGAATGACTAGCAAATGTCTGCAGTATATTTGCCGTACAGTTATTATTGTTTTGAAGCATTTCTTTTTTTTCTTTCTTTTTTTTTACAGTGAGACTTTCTACACAGGGGGAGTGAATTTAGTTTGTCTCTGACTTTGTAGGAGTCAGAATTTTAGTAGAAAGATGATGTGATTATAGTTATAATTGTAAGTCATTGGTAAAAATTTAGAGTTTATCTTTCCCATGTACAGCAGCTGAAAAGTTTCAGGCTAAGAACATTCTGTTGCTGTCCTTACTTAGTCAGGGGGCCTTAGTTTTTTCAGAGAGTATCCTTCGAATACGTCGGACATTTTAAAGGATCCTTTCAAGCTTCGACACTGAGTCATTGCTAATTATATATGGGGTTTGGATTTTTGTTTGGTTTATTAGTATATGTCTGCTCCAGCTGTAAAGGGATATTTTGTAAAACTCTTATTCGTTTTAAAAGTATCTGCTACAATTGGCTTAAGGTGTAAATAAGTTAGAGGAGTTATTAAAGTCTAATTCCATACTGTTAACCTTTGGTACCAACATAAGTTTCCCTGAAGTTGCCATGTTGAGTCCTGATCTCAATTTCTTGTCAGTGCCTGTCACCTACTACAGTTATTTCCATACACACACACACACACACACACACACACAGCAACTTCAAAATAGAGGTTTCAATTTAGAAAGCTGTGTATATGTCATGAAACATTTAGCTGCTTGGTAGAAATTATTTTAGATGATAGATTGCAAAAGCCAGGGGGCTCCCATTTTTATCTTGGTGCATATATCAAGTTATGTTTAAGAAATGCAAATTGTAAACATTTGTAACCTGTTTGTCCTTAGGTGTTGGTGGAATGAGCGTTGCATGTGTCTTGAAGAGAAAAGCAGTGCTTTGGCAGGACTCTTTCAGCCCCCACCTGAAACATCACCCTCAAGAACCAGCTAATCCCAACATGCCTGTTGTTTTGACATCTGGAACAGGGTCGCAAGCGCAGCCACAACCAGCTGCAAATCAGGCTCTTGCAGCTGGGACACACTCCAGCCCTGTCCCAGGATCCATAGGAGTTGCAGGCCGTTCCCAGGACGACGCTATGGTGGACTACTTCTTTCAGAGGCAGCATGGTGAGCAGCTTGGGGGAGGAGGAAGTGGTGGAGGCGGCTATAATAATAGCAAACATCGATGGCCTACTGGGGATAACATTCATGCAGAACATCAGGTAAAAAAAGTTCACTATTTCAGTTTTGAAACTCTTTTTATAATCACTGTCCACTTAGGATGCCTGCTTTCAGTGAATGTCTTTAAAAAAGCCTAAATTGCTAATGATTTCATTTGGTCTAAACTAAGCAGTCACTTGTTTTAAAGGATGATTGTTGTTATGTTGTCACTGAGTCATTTATCGTTCTGGTGGTGCTAAAGAGCAAATGACCAATTCATTAGAAAAGAAAAAAAAGACTTAAACTTTAATGTGCACATTCCTTTTCTGAGTATACTTTTTAAACAAAGAATACTTTTTTCATTTTAACATAGAATCTTTTAAGATCTATTTGAGCTGTTTATAAGCTAAATACATATTTTAGAGCCGTTCCTGTTGGGTATTGGTGACTTTTGTGTTTAAAATGTTATAGTTGAAAGCAGAAGGAAGTTGATACAAAAAAATCAGCTGCTGAAGTGAAATTTGACATGGAACTGATTATATCTAATGTTTTGTGTTAGAAAGGAGTGGTTGCAGCTTTTAGGTTTTAACCATTTTTGTCCTCTTGTAAATGCTTGTTTCGTTTGGTGAATTTTAACGTGCTTGCTTTTACTAACCAAAACTATAGCTGGAATCACAGCATATTTTACTGAGAAGAGAGTTTAGCCTGACACTTGTTTCCTAACTTCTTGATAGTGATGAAAGGGTTAGAATGTTTTCATCTGGTTATTCTTTGGAACAGGGTATAGGTTGAATTTGCAAAAGTTTTATTTTGCCAATATCTGAGTACTGACTAGCAGAAAGAATTGACGTCTTTCATGACGGGTTCTCGTGCTTCTGTTCTTCAGAAATAAATTAGGCACAAGCACACTCAGTTATGCTTCCCCTTGACCTTTCCAGACAGCCGGTGTACCACAGTTCTTTACCATAGTAGAAATGAGGAGGTGGAATCTTGTTAGTTAACAAATTATTGAGCATGTTGTTCGCAGGTCTTTGGTTTAGTGGAACAGTCATCAGTATCAGTGCTACTTCATTAACATCTATTATGTGTAGGTAAGCAATACTCAGAAATATGAGGAAAAAAAATGAGGTGTAGGGGGCTTCTTCTTGGGCACTTAGTACATTTTTTGTTATGTATCTATTACTTAAGGTACTTTGTTTCCTGTTTGCTTAAATCTTGGAGGTGGAGATCAAATTTTATCATCTCAGTATCCCAGTTCCTAGTTCCTAGAATTTGGTATGTGATAGAGTTTCAGAAGAAGGTTATTGAATGCATGAACTCATAATCCTATGGCTTTAAAATAAAGCTGGGGGAAAAAGGACATTGTCACAAAGATAAGGACCTTGAGTGCCAGGCTAAGGTTTAATTCACTAGGCAGCAGGATTTTTAGTGTGTATGGAGTGGTTTTTATCCAGTAGTGTTTTGGGAAGGTTGAGTTGGCAATAAGAGATTGGAGTGGATAAGAGCTGACACTAGATTAGTACTCTGATAGCCCTGGTGTGAGCAGTGGAAAAGATGGGATAAGACTGAGAAATGCATAGAATTTGGTGATTGAATTTGAAAGTTTAGGTCCCTGGGAAAATGGAGTAATAGAGGAAAAGGAATATAGAGGGGAATCTGGTTTGGGGACAAGGTGATTAAGTTCCGTAGAACATGTGTTGAATTTGAGTTGTAGGTAGCTGTGTGTGTAGGGTGAAACCAAGGTAGGAGGTGGTTAATTTGGATGGTATCTGTCTAGGGAGCAAAGGTGGAATGCCTGTAATTTTTGCCTTTTTTGGTTAAACATTATTTAAAAATCATGACCATTGGTTTTTAAAGTATATATTATAATTTATATTATAGATCTGTAAAATCTTGTGTTGGCTTTCCTAACGATGGACTGATGGATAAAAACTGAAAGAAGAATCAAGGTGCTTGTTTTGTACTTTGCTAGGTGGTCAAGTCAAACTCTGGGTCAGCCCTTGGCAGAGCTTCAAGATCTAAAATCTGGCTGCGGGGGGGGCGGAGGGAGAAACTCTAGTTGTGCTGTGCTGTGAAGACATACTCTGGACTCTAGGGCTGAGCCCTATCATATGGAATCACATCTGACTTTCTGACCAGTTTTATCCAGGTCAGTTAGCAAATCGATGTTAATGTTAAATGGCAAAACCTGTTCCACACCTAGGGGGGCCTAAACCAATGACTCAACTTGGACTTGGCATTTATCACCCGCATTTCTGTTGGTCTGGGTACATGGTATGATGAGCAGCATTCGGGAACTGCATTAGGTGGTTGCTGTGTTGCAGTGGGGACCACCCACACATTACCTCTCCTGTAGTCATTAGAGTTATTATAACTTGGTGGTTTTGGTGTTGACTGAGTGAGGGAAGACCATAAAGTAAAGCAGTGAGTCTCAGAGCTTAGCTGTTCTGCTAGAAATACATGGCAGTAGATAGTGACCACTTGGACAAGAAGCAATGATAAGTGTAATATAATTGAAGAGTTGGGGTGTAGCTCTATTGTGGAGAATTGCTGCCCTCATGTCTGATCTGTCAGGTGGAACTGCAAAAAAAGTTGAGAATCTTATGTTTTAGGCACTGGACTAAATATTTCCTATATTTAATCCTCAGAACAATCTTGTGAAGGAGATAAAATCCTTTATTGAGAAGTGAGAAGCTGAAGCTTAGTTCCCAGGTAGACTCTGGTTTTGAAATCAGGTGTTTGTGATCCTAATGCCCATGCTTTTTCTGTATTTCTGCCTCCCTGGGAATATTTCTAGCCCTAGAACCTAAACCAAACCAGAGTAACACATTCTAAGATCAAAGAATTACTTGGCCATAATTTATTTGAATTTTCAGAGATAAATTTGATAACAAGGAGGTGAATACAAATAATGTTGGCTTCCCTCCCCACCCCCATCGGTAATGCCAAATTACTTTTTTTTTTTAACTACTTACATATGTGTATTCTATGTAGAAATTGTAGGAGTCTGTTGAGACAGAGTGACTCAATATAAAGTGATTCTGCTGCTAACACATTCTGCCATTCCAGTGGGTCATTACTGTTTGTGGGCCTGTTTCCCCTTCTTTTTTTTTTTTTTTTTTAAGACTTTTTGCGTAACGGAACAAAGTTTAAGATCAGATTGGCAGAATGCTTTCATCAGTGAGCTGGTGAAGTAAAGAATATCACAGGCTGTGATGCCAGTAAGCAGTATTGGAGGGAAGTGTCAGGTATTGGGCCAGGTTTTTTATTTTATATCCATTTCTCTTCTTATTACTCCCATTTATGAGCAGTCACTTTTTTATACTTAATTTTTTTTTAACCTTTGAAATTAGGATTTTTTTGCCTTATATAGAAATTCTCTTAGTGTCTGGGTTCCATCTTTTTTTTCTTTTTTTTTTGGCCATGCCACTTGGCATGTGGGATCTTGGTTCCCTGACCAGGGATCAAACCTGTCCCCTGCAGTGGAACCACAGAGTCCTAACCACTGGACCGCCAGGGAATTCCCCTGAATTCCATCTTTTAATAATGCCCTCTTTAACTTGTGTCTGAATACATGTGACTTTTCAAAAAAATGTTTAAGTTTTGTTTTCTAACTGAAACTTATTAGCATGTCGCCCCTTTAAATAAAAGTTTAAAAACTTACAGCTTGAGAACTTGCGTTAAGGTAGTATGGTGTACTTTAAAAATCTTGCAAGCTGAGATATTTAAAATTAAATTTAGGAACTATAATATTTTGAGGTGAAGAATGGTATTCATATTCAGATTTGTTTATATGTTTATTTTAAAAAGTTGTAGTGTGCAAACTCTTTATGTTTTTTCTGTATTTGTCTTTTTTACCTTAAGAATGTAAACAGTAAATATCACTTGTTTTTTTGACATTTATTTCTGATTTTTTAATTTTGGCTGCACTGGATCTTCCTTGTGGTGCATGAGCTCAGTTGCCCTACAGTATGTGGGATGGCAGTTCACCGAACTGGTATCAAACTCGCCTTCCCCTCATTGCAGGGCAGATTCTTAACCACTGGACCACCAGGGAAGTCCCGAGTATCCCTTGTTTTAATACATAATATTATTGTACTTGGTATAATTAGAAACTTCAGAGCCCTCATTTTTGGGTCTGATTGAGGTCTTTGGGAGGGGAGTGAGGGAAAGAAGTACCATGAAATTTTTTTTTTCTTTTTTGACCTGTAAAATTTACTCATAGTAAACAAGACAGTAGATATGGGTCAAGATATTATAAAATACTAAAGAGAATTCCCTGATGGTCCAGTGGTTAGGACTTGGCACTTTCAGTGTCAGGGGTCAAGGTTCAATTCTTGGTTGGGGAAACTAAGATTCTGCAAGCTGCCTGGGCATTGCCAACAAAACAAAAAAATCCCATGAAAACACATCTCACTAAGTAAATAATACTATTTAAAAATGTTGCCTACAAAAATTTGCATACTTATTTTAATAACAAGTTTTATAACTAGATCTTTCTTTCCTGAATAGTATTAAAGATTTCATCATTCAAAGCCCAGCCTCAAGTCTTTGACTTTTTGTAATTGTTTTATTCTCTCATTGTGAAATCTGTTTTCTGTGTAAACTGTTGTGAGATAAAGTGGGTGATGAAATAGGGAAAAAATTTTTAAGGTTGATCACTTGAACTGTGGCCTCTGTACTGGATTTTAAGGGGGCAGAGATAGGTAGAAAGCTCTGCTTTTTGAGAAAGGAAATTTAGAGGACAACTCAAGTTTTCTTGCTTTTGTTAGTAGTCTTTTGGCACTGGGATGTGTCAGTATCCACCCACAGTAGGTTGGCAGCCGTGGGAGATAATTCTAGACAGCCAAACAGCAGTCAGTGGCTGAATCTTGTGGGAGATAATTCCCAGGCAGAATTCAGTGGATAAATCTTCTTGTTGACTCTGTACTAACTCCCCCCACTCTTTTTTTCACTTGGTATTGCCATTTTCTAGTTGTATCCTTACATCTACCCCATTAATCTCCAGTGGCTGTGAGTTAATTCTTACACTATATAATTAATAAATACTATGTTAAATTGGGAGGGAGCCCAAGTATTCTCATACTGGGAGTCTCCTCATTACCTGCATATCCTTTTATGTTGTCCCTGCTCTTGGACTTCGTTAGACCATGTGTCTCTTGTCTTTCTGGGTAGATGGTTTAGATGCCTCAGCATTTGGGCCAGTGGCACTTAGTTAACATGCGTTAAAGTTGCTCTCATGTTTTTCAGTGTTTTCTCTTTCACTTGTACTCTTAGAGCCTTTTTCATTGTATTTGGAGTTCACAGAGACTTAAAATATTTTATATTTAGTTGAAAGGATCATCAGCGGGCTTTCTTTGACTGTAACTTCAAGAATTATTTTCCAGTGTATAAAAAGTATACATTCAGATTCCCTTCTCTAATGCCGTGTGGTACTTGATTGTATGTGCCTCCTAGGTGGCACCTTGTAGAAGTTTGTATCTTTGTTTTGTTTCAGAAGGTTTTTGTTGTGGAATCAGGGGGAAAAAATACAATAGGTGGTAATGAGACTTTGTTCAGTTGCTTAGTGGCGTCTGACTCTTTGTAACCCCATGGACTGCAGCACGCCAGGCCTCTGTCCTTCACTATCTCCTGGAATTTGCTCAAACTCATGTTCATTGAGCCAATGATGCTGTCCGACCATCTCATCCTCTGTCCTCCCCTTCTCCTGCCTTCAGTCTTTCCCAGCATCAGGGTCTTTTCCAATGATTCAGCTCTTCGAATCAGGTGGCCAAAGTATTGGAGCTTTACTTTCAGCACCAGTCCTTCCAGTGAATATTCAGGGTTGATTTCCTTTAAGATTGGCTGGTTTGATCTCCTTGCAGTCCAGGGGACTCTCAAGAGTCTTCCCTAGCACCATCTTGAAAGCATCAGTTAGTTGGCACTCAGCCTTCTTTATGGTCCAACTCTTATATCTGTACTTGACTAGGTATATGAGATGTAGCAGTGGGAAAATAGGGTTATGTTAAGAAGATGAAGGAGGTAAATGTAGAATTTAGAAATACACAACAGAGTGGTGGCTTGTAGAATTTGCTCTGAGTGCTCTAGTGGCCAAAGAAAAGAGGGAAATGGGATGAATCAGGAGATTCTTAGTAAGAGAAAAACATAGTTACTTAGGAAGAGCTGTATTTCAGATTTCAGTTTGGTTGTGGTTGAAGTGCTTTGTAAACCATGAAATGATATAATAATGATATTGTTTTTCATTGCACCTCTCTATATTTGGAGAAGATACACACATCTTTTGTGCCTTATCCATTTTCTCTCGGGAAACAGCTTTTGCTTAATACTTTGTATATAGGCTGAGCTTGAGTACAGAATTATGCTTCTGGTATTTTGCAAAGAATACTTAAATTCTAGCTCTTGCTTAGAATCTATTCACTTTTGAGAAATGGCTTAACACTCATAGAGGAACATAGGACAATGCCAGTAAAGTAAGTGCTGAGGATAGAGTAAGAGGTTTGGGTTTTTTTTTTTGCCACTTTATTTTTTTAATTGAAGGATATTTGCTTTACAGAAATAAATTTTGTGGTTTTCTGTCATACATCAACAAGCATCAGTGATAGGTACACCCATGTTCCCTCCCTCCCAGGGTAAGAGTTTTTGTTGTTGTTGAGGGATTTCTGACCCCTTCTTTCCTAATTTTCACGTTCACTTTCTGTATCTTCTAGATGTAGGTAAAGAGCTGTAAATGGGAGTGTGGTTTCAGCTTAGTAGAATGCCTCTACCTTTTTGCTCCCTACTGTGAATATTGTGAGAAGTGGTGGTCAGTGATTGGCAACAGGTTGGGTGAATTTAATATTTGGGAATTTGATTGAAGAACTTAGGCTGAAGGGTATACATTGCATTGGTGATAAAACCTGAAGTTGAAGAGGAATGTTCATATTTTTTTCTGTAATATTTTTTGAGAATTGTTTTTCAGTTGCCATATTAATAATTTCAGAAGATTCAGCATATGCAAATTTGTTTTTTTTTTTTTTTTCTTGTTCAGTAAGTGTTCTTTTATGATTAAAATATCTTAGTGTTTTTGAATTTGGGGGCCCTAACAGTTTTTTGTAATTGCTTTATTGGTATATAATTCATCCATTTAAACTGTGCAATTCAGTCATTTTTAGTATATTCACAAGAGTTGTGCAGCCATCACCACAGTCAGTTTTAGAACATTTTCATTATCCCTCACAGTCTGTACCAGTAGCAGTCACTCAAGCCTTAAGCACCCACCAGTCTACTTTCTGTGTCTATGCATTTGTCTCTTCTGGACATTTCATATAGTAAATGGAGTCATCCGGTATGTAGTCCTTTGTGACTGGCTTAGCGTAATTTAGCACTTAACATAATTTTTAGGTGATTTTTTTTTTTTCTCAAATTTTTCTGTGGCTGCTCTGTGTGGCACTCAGGATCTTAGTTCCCTGACCAAGGTTCGAACCTGTGCCCCTTGCATTGGGAGTGCAGAGCCTTAACCACTGGACTGCCAGCATAATGTTTTAAAGGTTCATCTATCTTGTAGCATGGATCAGTACCTCATTCCTTTTTATTGCTGAATAATAGTCTGTTATATAATAGATATATGCCAAATTTTGTTCATCCATTTATTAGTTGACAGACCTTTGGGTTTCCACGTTTTGGCTATTAGGAACAGTCCTGCTTGTAATATTCATGTACAAGTTTCTGTCGATATATGCTTTCAGTTCTTTTGGGTACCTAATAATTTTTAAAGGTACATAAGTCTAATATACAGACAAAAGTAATGAAAGTGTCTTCACTGATGCCAGTGCTTTTTAGAAATAGAGTTTGGAGGTTAGTTTATCTACAACTTTATACCATGAATTTGGAATTTTTCCAAGTGAAAAGTTTTACTGGAGTTAACGACAACTTTCTTCTTTATCTGTAAAGAAAGTATTTTCAGGTTAACAGCGTAAATAAACTTGTTTATAACCCTGGGAAGCGGAATGCATAAATTAGAAAGAGCAGGTGTTTTTAGGGAGCTCTGCTCTCTAGATGTCATTAATATACAGTTAATTGATCTGCTAATGACAAATAATTTTTCTTTATTAAAGTTACCCTAAGGTCTTTTAATAAGGGAATGGCTCATTAATGTAATTCTGGTTGTTGTATGTGTTTAAAAGCACTGTATCTGTTGTTAATTAAAAAAAATGTTCTTTATAATTTGCTAAGAATTTATTGATTCAGACTGTTCCGTTTTTCACAATTGGACACATTAGGAAGATACTGCTTATACAGGTCAGAAGCCTTATAGTGAAGTACAAAACAGTGAAATTAATATATCGTTCTTTCTCCAGAGAATGAAGGGGAGGAAGGAAGGGAGGAAGGAATTGTTGGCATCTGTACTGAAATGAGTGTTAAGATGGGGCTGTTGGGTGTTTGGGTGACAAAAACAAATCAGGTGAGAATAATTTTATGGTAGATATGGTTCCTTCACGTACTAACTTATTATCTAGAAAATAGACCTTAAGTTGTATATATCCATTAAGAGTGACATACATGGAAAAAGGACTGGGAGGAAATATGGGAAAATACTAATTTTATTTATGTGGGTGGGGAGATTATAGGTAATTTGGTTTTGTCTTGTACGTTTTTAATTTTCACAAAATTTCAAACTGATTTTTTTTGTTTTGGCCTTGCTTTGTGGATCGTAGGATCTTAGTTACCCAACCAAGGATTGAACCTAGGCCCACAGCTGTAAAAGTGCCTAGTCCTAACCACTGGGCTGCCAGGGAACTTAGACCCTGAAATTTTTATATGTTAAAAAGAGAAAAAGGACAAATTTCAAACCTTTTGTTAAGAGTTTGGTTTACCATACTGACTGAAAGCCGAATTGGTGAATTGATACATTTCCAGTGGAATTTTGGTGTTGGAAAAGATCTTAGAAACCATTTAACTTTTTTTCCCTCATCAGTGCAGTGGTTTCCTTTGCATTAATTATCTCTGTTTTAATTAAAAAGAATGTTAGTGAGTGTGTTGTGCTGAGGTTGTTAGGATAGATTGAGTGTATCCAGTGAGATTTAGAGGTATTTTTATTTTGGTATTTAGTACCTTTCTGTACCTATAAGTTTTATTGACATGTCTGCATATGCTGTGTGCCAGAACCATTCTAATCTTTTAACATATGATGTGTAGACCCTGTAAATCTGTATCTTTTTTTATTATTTCTGTTTTATGGATGAGGAAATTCAGGGTCAGAAAAATGAGATGCGATTTTTTTAAGGTCTCATAGAAGACATATTTAAGGTGATTAGCTTGTGCTCTTTCCACTAGATCAATCTGTTTGGAGACTCTACTGTTGTGCATCATGGATTGAGTAGTCAGCTTATATCCATCTCTCTCACACACACACATGCGCACATGCCTTTTTTACACATTTTCACACATTTTAAGCCCTACTTGTTGCTCACATAATTTAGGGACACCAGTACATATTTAGTTTGCATGTTTAATTATAGGAGCCCAGTACTTGATGCATAATAGGTGCTCAGTGGGCTTCTCTGATAGCTCTGTTGGTAAAGAATCCGCCTGCAATGCAGGAGACCCCAGTTTGATTCCTGGGTCTGGAAGATCCCCTGAGAAGGGATAGGTTACCCACTGCAGTATTCTTGGGCTTCCCTTGTGGTTAGCTGGTAAAGAATCTGCCTGCAGCGTGGGAGACCTGGGTTTCATCCCTGGGTTGGGAAGATCCCCTGGAGAAGGGAAAGGTTACACACTCCAGTATTCTGGCCCGGAGAATTCCATGGACTATGCAGTCCATGGGGTCGCAGAGAGTCAGATGGGACTGTGCGACTTTCACGTTCACTTTTCACTTCAGAGGCTCAGTGAATGGCCTGTTCAAACAGGTGACATTCAAAACTGAACTCAAGTGATTTCATTCCCTGTATCTTGTTTCTGTGTATGGTATCTCTGTTACAGGCAACCCAAGAACCTTAGATTCTTGCCTCCTGCCTCAGACAATTCCAAGGTTATATTCACATTGCTGTGTTTGATCTGCTCATATTTCTTGCCTGAACATATAATAATAGTCTTCTAACTGGTTTTCTGTACCCTTCTCCCCTTTTTCTTCCTTCTGGCTATTTTCTTTGCTGCTGCCAAATTGTTATTTCTGAAGACACAAATCTGCTTTTGTCTCTTCCTTGCCAGGACTTCCCAGGTGGTGCTAGTGGTAAGGAACCCATTTGCTAATGTAGGAGACTTGGAGTTGATCCCTGGGTTGGAAAGATACCCTGGAGGAGGGCATGGCAACCCACTCCAGTGTTCTTGCCTTGAGAATCCTGTGGACAGAGGAGCCTGGCGGGCTACAGTCCATGGGGTGGCAAAGAGTCAGACATGATTGAAGTGACTCAGCAGGCATGCATGCTTCCTTACCTAAATTTTGTTTTTGGCTTTTCCAGTTGCTTTTAGGCTAATTAACTTTCAAGCTTCTCAGGATAGCACAGTGTACACTCTTTGTGTTTTGAGCTAATTTACCTCTCCAGGCTTTATTGGCACTCCAGCTTTACTGAAGTACTATAACTTTCTGAACATACATGCTATTTTTATATATATATTTGTGCAATTGCTCAACATAGTTGTGCTATTTTTATTGATGTGGTTTTCTCTGCTTGGAATCCCCTTCCTTCCTCATCCACCTAGACACTTGTCTCATCTTCAACTAAAGTATTTTTATCTCTGATAAGCCTTCCTCTTATCTCTTTCCTTATAGGTTGTGTCCCCTTTTGGTGCTGTCGTCATTTGGTACACGTCTTACTAAAGCATTCAGCTCCAAATATTCAATTGGAGTTGAATATTTACTTTTTCCTTCACCATTGGGTGCTAGTAATCCGTTTCAGAACAGAGGCTTGGGCTTAAGTCCAAACCCACTGAATCAAAATATCCAGTGATGAGATGAAGTTTATATATTTTTAAAAAAGCACTCCCTGGTTATCTTTATGTACAGCTTGGTTAGGAACCGCTGTGATGGTTCTTCTTGAAGAATCTTTCAGCCTTATATCTCCAGCCCCTGGCAAATAGCATGTATCTCATAAATGTTGAGTAAATACATTATGTCATCAGGGCTTATTGAAGAGACTTAGACTGACGAGAGTTTTATTTTGAAGAGTATTATGATGCCATTTTGAATTGATAAGGTGTAACAGAATGTAGGGTCTTGAATACTTGAGAGGGTTTTTGGCATGAAGCTAAGGAGTCAGTAAGCATTTATTGCAGAGTTGCATTAAAGAGCTCTTAAAGTAATTCCTATCAACTCTGGTTTTATGCTTTTTGGGGAGGAGTGGAGGGGGGTTTTTAAAACCACATCAGAGCTAGGCAAACAGGAGGCTGTAGAAACAAGTTTTACTTTGCTTAATTTGTTAAACACTGAAACTTTTTGTTCACAGTCAACATCACATATTGGGAAATGGTACCATACTGTTTCAACCTAGTACATTTTCAAAGTTATTATCTGTTATTGTTTAAGGATAGTATCTTTATGAAGATAGAATGAAGGTTGTAATTTATCCCTGTATTGTCAGTGGTTCAACATTTTCTGTTGTTATTTAGTTGCTAAGTCATGTCCAATTCTTTTACGACTCCATAGACTATAACTGTAGCTCTGCCAGGGTCCTCTGTCCATAGGATTTCTTAGGCAAGAACACTGGAGTGGGTTGCCATTTTCTTCTCAAGGGAGTCAGGTTGGAACCTGTATCTCCTGCATTGGCAGGTAGATTCTTTTCCACTGAGCCACCAGGGAAGCTAGTGACTCATTTTTCTTGTTTGAAGCTTTTTAAGTTGCTGTTTGGGTTTTTAAGGTTTCTATTGGCAAATTAAGTATAAAGTGCAGTGTGAATATTAAATTGCGAATTATTTTTTTATGTTTTGGGTTTAGATTTTGTTCCAAAGTAGAATAGCTTTATTGAGATATAATTCACATACCATACAGTTCACCCATTTAAAATGTAGTAATCAGTGGTTTTCAGTATATTCAGAGTTGTACAACCGTCACTACATTCAAAGTGAATGTTTTCATCACCCACAAAAGAAAACCTGTGCCTTTATTACCAGTCACTTACCACCTTCCTCACCCACATACCTAGGCAGTCACTAATCTACTTTGTCTAAAATGAAAACTTTTTTGATAGTACATGTTTGTTTTAAAAAATGTCAATCTGTTTTTCAGAGTTAACTACTTTTAACAATTTGGTTATTTCCTTCCAAACTTTTTCTGCACATATATAAACAGATATGTGGATGCATTGTAGTTTTAAACCAAATGGGATTAGTTGCACTCTCTAAATATATTATATTCTTTTGTGTGTCCAGGCACGCACACACTGCATGATAGTCTTTTTCCCCTTTAATACATTTGTAGTCATCCTTTCAGGTCAGTAAATACCTCTACTTCTTTTTTAAGGGTCCCAAAGAGTCAAGACACGACTGTGCTCAAGAATACCGTAGTGGGTTGCCATTTCCTTCTCTAGGGTATCTTCTTGGCCCAGGGATTGAACCCCTGTCTCTTGTATCTCCTGAATTGGCAGGTGGATTCTTTACTTCTGTGTGTATTGAAGTACAGTAATTTGACTGTTTTATCCCAGTTTCGATTTTAGGTTGTTTTTAAACTTTTGACATTCTAAATAATGCTATAGTAAACAATACTGCAGTTATATTTTTGTATTCCAGAGTCACTTCTTTAGAGTATATTCAGAGATGGGAAAGTAACAGATCAAACAGAAGAATGCATTTAATATTTTGATACATATTTCTACATTGTTTTCCAGATAGACTGTAGCAGTTTAAAATTTAGTGAACACCTATGAGTCTTTGTCCACTTTCTTTTGGCAGTAATCTCTTAAATTTATAAAAGCTGTTTTTATGTCTTTTAACTGTGTTTTGGGACTTCCTTGGTGGCTCGGACAGAAAAAAATCTGCCTGCCGTGCAGACCTGGGTTCCATCCCTGGGTTGGGAAGGTCTCCTGGAGAAGGAAATGGCAACTCATTCCGGTATTCTCTCCTGTAGAATTCCACGGACAGGGGAGCCTGGTGGGCTACAGTCCATGGGGTTGCAAAGAATAGGATATGACTGAGCGACTAACACTTAACTGAGTTTATTGTCCTTTATGATTTCATTATCTGTATGCTCTTAGATCATCTCTCACCTATTCTCCTGTGTTTCTTGTAATATTTTAGTAGTTTAGTTTTATATTGTCATCTTTAATTAATCTGGAGTTTCTGTGCATTGTGTAGGCAGGAATTAGTGATGTAATTTTACTTTCCTCAAATTGTTAATTACTAATTCTAGCACTATTTATTGCTTTGAAAGACCTCCTTTATAATAAATTCTCTTCCCATATATGCATCTGTTTTGATTCATTTGTTTTATTGATTATGTTTATTCTTACTGTAGGGCTAGTTTTTATTTTTTTAAAAAATAATCTTTATTGAGGTATAACTGACATAAAATGCACACATTTAAAATGTATAATTTGTTAAGTTTTGAAATGTCAAAGTATTCAGCTGTGAAACCTTCACGACAATTAAGATAATGACTGTTCCCATCTTCTCCAAAAGTTTTGTTGGCCCCTTGTAGTTCATCTCAGCAGCAACCAATGATCTGCTTTTTGCTTAAGTCTAGGCATCTATTTGTTGTATTTTAGTGGCATTTGGAATGATATTAAAGCAATTTTTGTTATTTCTAGAATCACCCTCATATCCCATCCCCCAGAGTTTTGACTTGCAGTTCCATTTGCTTGAGTGCTTCTGTTTCTGATGTCTGTGAAAGTTGCTACTATACCTTCTTCGAGTCCTTTGTTTAAGTTACCTTCTCAGTGAAGCTTTTTGTGAACATTATTTAAATTGTAACTGTCTCCCCTGCTTTCATTTTCTCAATAGCCTTAATCCCCCATTTTGTAATTTGTTATCCCTACTTTTCAAAATGTTTACAGTGAGGATTTACTGTTTTTATAGTTCAAAATTTCCTAAAAGCTGTCATTTTTAGTATAGGAAACAAAACACATGTTCTGATTTTTTAAAATCCCATTTCAAATGTTACTCTAAGGCACCCACAGTCTCCCAAGTTTTAAACCTAATAAATTTGTTACACCTTAAGTCCCTCTCAACTCTGAGAGGAAAAACTTCCATGGTTCATGATCTCACAGTAATGCAAATTACAGGGTAAGAAACTACAGGTAGTAGTTGTTGTGAAAAAGGAGCAGATGAAGGTTTACTCTTTTTATAACATTAGGAAGAGTTCTGTAAACAAACGAACCATATAAAATACATACCAGTGTATGTATTAAAAAGATTATTAAGTTTTGTCTCCTCATTTATATTCTGTCTCTTGGCTAAGAATCACTGATATTTTCATTAGTATATCTTACTTTTTTTTTTTTTATCCAGAGGAGGTAGAAGTCTATTAAAATATTTTCTCCCACAGACACAGTTTTGGATTTATGTATTATGTTTTCCCTTAGGATCGTGAAGTCCAGAATGAGCTGTTAGATGTGCCTGGTAGCTGCCCTCTTTAATTATGTTGCTGTGATGTATTTGGATAGACTTACTCATTGAGAATTCCTGTTCCCTTCCATGCTACGAACAATAGAATGATGAAACACAGGAGGAGTGAGGGCTAGCGACAAGACTGCTGAATGGAGGAAGACGTTGACTAGGCTCCCTGGCTGAAGACCTTTTAGATAGGGAGCTCTTATTTCCCGGGCCAACTATTTGTATTGTAACAATAATAACTGTTCAAACTTGAGAAACTGATTCTCTGAGAAATGTTTGATTAATAATGTAGAATGCCTTTATTATCACACTAGAGTTTATTCCCCTTACACCTAAATATATGAGCCAACTTTGCAGATATGTTAAAACGAGTCATTTCTTTTGGTGATGATTGTAATTTTGTTTCTCAGTATTATAAGTGAACTAAGGACTCTTTCCATGGCCTAATTTCGTTCTCTGTATCCTAATGAACAGTGATTTAAAAATTAAAAATTTCCCGTCCCATTAAAAAGAATGACTTGTAGGTATTTTTGAGTTCTAAAAATCAGTAAATGCTCATTGTAAATATTTCAGAAAGTATAGTTATAAAATCATAAAAATAAAAACCCCCAAGTAACAAACCAAAAACCAACCAACCCTCATCTGTAATTTGGCCCTAAGAATCTTCTGTAATATGTCCATCTAATTTTTTTACTCAAAACTTAAAAAATGTTAATCATTTCTTTTGTCTAATAACAAGGATAAATGTTTCTTTTTAAAAATTTTTACTTGTTTGGCTGCGTCAGGTCTTCATTTTGGCATGCAGAATCAGTAGTGCCAGCACCTGGGTTTAGTTGCTCCGTAGTAGGATCTTAGTCCTTGATCAGGGATCAAATCTGATTCTCCAAGGTGGATTCTTAACCACTGGACCACCAAAGAAGCCCCTTATTGTCTGTTTCTTTTTGGGTGCACTGGGTCTTTGTTGAGGTGCACAGGCTTCTCATTTCTTTTTTTTTTTTTTTTTAATGCCATAAGTTTATTTACAAATGTATCTAGGATGCTGAGTTCAAGGGTTTGATCCTTTTAAGAGACTGCACCTCTTAATATGTTCCTCTTCATATCTGTCTCATGGGTTACTTTTTAAGCAGTTGGTGTCTCACTATAAAGAAAGATGCAGCACATCCAGACCCAAAGAACAAAGTCATCATAGCTAGTAACCTCCACTTGTTTTCCACTGAAAATGGTATATTCTTCCCTGGACCCTCCTCATAGTGGCTCCAACGAACCACAGAGGTTGTGAACCTCCGGATGCTCTGTCCCAACATAGCGCTGTTGGAACCTCTACAAAAGATCGAGACTGAATGCAGAAGAAATGGCGGCCGCAAAACCGCTGCTTCCTCACGACCTTGTTCCCCCAACTGTCCAGGCTTCTCATTTCGATGACTTCTCTTGTTGTAGGTCTTGGGCTTTAGAGCTTGAAGGCTTTAGTAGTTGTGGCTCTCTGGTTCTAGGGCATGGGCTCAGTACTTGTGCGTGGGCTTAGTTGCTCTGTGGCATGTGGAATATCCCTGGATTAGGGATTGAACCCATGTCCCCTGCATTGGCAATCAGATTTTAACCACTGGACCACCAGGGAAGTCCCATTCTTGGGTTAATTCTCCTTGGGACTCTGAACTTCCTAGATTTGGTTAACTGTTTCCCTTCCCATGTTAGGGAAGGTTTTAACTATTCTCTCTTCAAATATTTTCTTGGGTCCTTTCTCTCCTTGGGAATCCCTAAAATGAAAATGTTGGTGCATTTAATGTTGTCCCAGAGTTCTCTTAGGCTGTCTTCACTTCTTTTCCTTTGATCCATTCCACAGCAGTGATTTCCATCATTCTGTCTTACAGGTCATTTATCCATTCTTCTGCCTCAGTTATTTGTTATTGATTCCTCCTGGTGTATTTTTCATTTTAGTTCTTGTATTGTTCATCTCTGTTTGTTCTTTAGTTCTTCTAGGTCCTTGATAAACTTCTTGCATCTTCTCCATTCTTTTTCCAAGATCCTGGATTATCTTCACTATCATTATTCTGAAATTCTTTTTCTGGTATGTTGCCTATTTCTATTTAGCTGTTTTTCTGGGGCTTTATCTTGCTCCTTCATCTGGGATATGATCCCCTGCCTTTTCATGTTAACTTTCTATGATTCTGGTTTTTATTTCCAAGGCTGCAGAGCTGTAGTTCTTCTGTTGTCTCCCTGGAGCCTCTTCATAGTCAGCTCGTACTTCCATTCCCAGCAACTGTTTTCTGTCCCTGTGGTTTTGCCTTTTCCAAAATGTCATACATGTACTGTAAATGTATGTAGCTCTTGAATCTGGTTTCTTTCACTTAAAAAAAAAAAAAAAAGAAAGTTGCTCAGTTGTGTCTGAATCTTGTGACCCCTTGGACTACACAGTCCATGAAATTCTCCAGGCCAGAATACTGGAGAGGGTAACCATTCCTTTGTCCAGGGGATCTTCCCAACCCAGAGATTGAATCCAGGTCTCCTGCACTGCAGGTGGATTCTTTACCAGCTGAGTCACCAGGGAAGCCCAAGTAAATATTCTTTCACTTAGCATACCACATTTGAGAACCTGTGTTGTGTTTAACAATAAATGGAGCCTTTTAACTAGTAGTGTACCATTAAATAGGCTTCCATGGTGACTCAGTGGTAAAGAATCCACTTGCTCATGCAGGAGACATGGGTTCCCCTGAGTTGGGAAGATCCCCTGCAGAGGGAGGTCGCAACCCACTCCTGTATTCTTGTCTGGGAAACCCCAGGGACAGAGGAGCTGAGCGGGGTACAATTCATGAGATTGCAAGAGTCGGACATGCTTTAGTGACTGAAACAACAACAAACAACAATATCATTAAATAGTTATATGGCAGTCATACTATATACAGCCTCTGAGGGCTAACCTTCATTGCTCTGCATACTTTTCTGGAGTGGTGTAGATGCACTTTAGATGTAGTTTCTTAACCTGTCGAAAGACATGAGGGTTGATTCCATTTTTTAATTATTATAAATAAAGCTGTGAACATTCATGTACAAATTTTTGTGTGAACATCAGAATGAAGTCCAGTTGCTGGGTAATACGGTAGTTCCATGTTTAGTCTTTTAAGAAGCTTCCAAGTTGTTTTCTAGACCAGTAATGTTGGAATAATCCAATTTTTTGTACCCTCCTAGCATTTGGTGGTATTACTGGTTTTTATTTTAGCCATTCTGATACATATGTAATGATCTTTCATTGTGATTTTAATCTGTATTTACCTGGTGACTAATGGTGTTCAATATATTTTCATGTGAGCAGCTATCTTTATTTTTTAATGTGATGTTTAATTCTTAGTTTTATATGATCTTAATTTTTAAGAAAAGTACTAAGTTCTGATTGCTAGTTTCTGTATGTTCCCTTTATCCAATAACATTTGTGGAAGTTCCATTTATAAATTTGATAAGAGATCTTTGCTTAGTTTGTGGATCATTTTAACTTGGCACACATTACTTGTAAACATAAAAGGAATGACTTATTTTTAAACCAACTTTGGCAAACTATAGCCTCTGCCAAATCTAGCTTGCTGCCTTTGAGCTAACAATGGTTTTTACATTTTCAGGTTTGTAGTTGAAGGTAAAAGGGCTTTCCAGGTGGCGCTAATGGTAAAGAACCCTCTGCCAATGCAGGAAACATAAGAGACACAGATATTTGATCCCTTGGTCGAAAGATCCCCTGGAGGAGGGCATGGCAACCCACTTGAGTGTTCTTGCCTGGAGAATCCGATGGACAGAGGAGCCTGGCAGGTTGCATTCCATAGGGTTGCACAGAGTTGGACATGACTGAAGCAACGTAGCATGCATGCTGAAAAGCAGAGAATATATGACAGAGACGCTGTGTAGCCCGCAGTGTTATGTGCTCAGGTGCCTATTTGTGTCCAGCTCTTTGCAGCCTTTGCGATTGTAGCCTGGCAGGCTCCTCTGTCCATGGAGGAGGAAATCCTCCATGGGAATTTTCAGGCAAGAAATACTGGAGTGAGTTGCCATTTCCTTCTCAAGGGAATTGTCCAGACCCAGGGATCTAACCTTGTGTCTCTTGTGTGTCCTGCATTGCAGATGGGTTCTTTACTGCTGAGCCATTGGGGAAACCATGTAGCCCAGAAAGCCTTATTGTTTATTTCTTGCTCTGTTATAGAAAGTGTTTGCCGTCTCCTATTTTTTAATAACAGCGTTACTGTTATAAGATATTCACATATCATAAAATTTACCCTTGATTTTACAGTTTGGTGGATTTTAGTATGTTTACAGTACTAAGCAACCATCATGCTTCTAACACTGGAACACTTAGCACTCCCAAAAGAACCCCTGTACTCATTAGTAGGCATTGTCTATTTCCCCCTTTCCTAAGTCCCTGGCAAGCA
Organism: Odocoileus virginianus; assembly: GCF_023699985.2. Lineage (NCBI taxonomy): Eukaryota > Metazoa > Chordata > Mammalia > Artiodactyla > Cervidae > Odocoileus > Odocoileus virginianus. Next base: position 41,340,605 of record NC_069703.1, on the reverse strand, counting down.
CAAACCTATTCTTGTCTCGTTTATCATGGATATTTCCTGTTAGTGAGATCGTATGATATGTGGCCTTTTGTGTCCAGCTTCTTTCATTTAGCATATTTTTAAGGTTCATGGATATTGTATCATGTGTCAGTACTTGATTCTCTTCTTCCTTTTTCTCTTTGTTGTGCGAGCATGGCTTGTGGGATCTTAGTCTCCCCCAGGGATGGAGCTTGCGCCCTCTGCGATGGAAACGTGGAGTCCTAACCACTGAGCGGCCAGCAGATTCCCTGTCCTCCGTTGCTTTTTTATGGCTGAATAATACTCTTTTGTACGATGTATATTATTTTTTGTTTATACACTCATCAGTCGATGGACGGTTCATGGTTTTTTTTTTTCTTCAATTATCTTATATTTGAATCTGTGTCCTTTTCCTCCAGATTGAATTCTTCTCAGTTTTGTTTGCATCATTTATTATTCGGCTTACTACTCTTTTCTGCTTTGTGAATATTAATTTTGCTATGAATTTTTGTCTATATACCTGTTATTTATTCTCTCCTTCAACAGGTAGATCATTTTTAGTCCTCTCTTTTATATCTTGAGATTTCCTTTCCTTGGTTAAGTAGTTTTTTCCCTCTCTTTTATATCTTGAGATTTCCTTTCCTTGGTTAAGTAGTTTTTTCCCCTGGAGTCCCATGACTCCTTGTCTCTTTTTTATTATCCTTGTATTAACAAAGAGGAATCCTTGAGTTTTAGCCAGAGATGGGCTGCATGGGTTGTTATATTTTCAGATTTTGAGCTGGGTGACAGGGTAATCTAGTCATCTTTTTTCCATTTTTGGGTTTCCAGCAGGCTTTCATCTAGTGCAACTTTGTTGCCTAAACAGTTGGAGTACCGCCAAAACATTTTGATCGCTAACAGGACACTGGTTCAGAGTCAGACTCTGGAATCAGCTTGTCTGTGTAACTCTGGAAAAGTTATTTAACCTTTTTCTGCCTCAGTTTCCTTCTGTATTAAAAAGTGAGTAATGGAGGATAATTAGGAATTATTTGATAGTTTGAGAATGAAAGCACTTTGCTACCCAGTACACAGTCAATAAATACTAGCTGTGATAACAGTTATTTTGTATGGCATAGAAGGAGAATCCTGTCTCTGTAGAAACAGCTTCTCAGTATACATAACCTTTTTATTTACTGAGTATTGTTAAAAATAAGTGCACAATGAGCACCTTTGCTCACTGCTTATTTTTTTCCTCTCATTTCTTTATTTAAGATGTTTCTAGAAGAGGATTATTAGTTTGAAAGATACTAATATAAAAGAGTTCATGAATGTTAAGTTTATTTTCACAAGATTCTTTCTGAGTTGTTTCATTGGCATTATAGAAAATGTAGAAACTACTGAAGAAGTTACAAATTAACATTTGAATATATTACTTTCTTATTTTGTGCATGTCTCTATGGAAATACATACTCTTTTTATATATACAGATTTGTAGCCTATTATAGAATCTTTACACATAAACATATTCTCTTCTGAGAATTTCAAAACTGTTTTAAGTAGCTGCATAAAATTCTGTAAATGAATATCTGCGGAATTTAATAATTTCTGCTGTATTTAAACTTTTTTTTAAACCACTTTTCCCAACACAAAGCCATGTTGAAGGTTCTTTGTTAACTTTGCCCATATTTCTGGTTATTTGCTTCAGATGAATTTCTAGAAGTAGAACTACTGGATCAAAGGGCATGAACATTTATAAAACCTGATGCATATTGTTAAATTTCTTTCTTTTGGAAGTCAGCTGTATACCATTCAGATAGGTCACTATGGGTAGTAGTTTCCAGACACGCAGAGATAAAGATTTATCACTGCCTTTAGTTTTATACTTTTTAGATTAGGTTCTTTCATCATATTAATCAGTTTCTCTCTTTAATTAAAGTGGCCTGCTCTCATTACTGATTTCAACTTGATTATGATTGGTAAAATTAAGATAAAGAACCACAAATTGTGAGGTTTTTACATTTAAAGGTCACTAGTATCATAGGGTTCATTAACTGCTTCTGAAATATTTATTCTTTTCAATTTGTAAATCATTTTATGTTTAGGAAGTGCTGATATTTACATGAGGTGTATATATTATGGTAGTACGGTAGCAAATCAGTTTTGATAACTGATTTGATTTGATAAACGGGTAGTTTATCTTTTTGGTTGGCTAACCATCCAGTCTGAATGCCATCAACACATTAGATGATCTGTAACTTCAATGGTATTTAATTGCCAAAGGTAGTAGCAGTTTTAAAATGATAAATAGTAATAAAAAACCTGATAAATGATAAATAGTAATAAAAAACGCAAACTTTGACCTTATTCTGGCTGCTGTGGTGATTTCATTCCTCCCATACCCTGCTGTGTATCATGGAAGAGACTATAAAAATAGTGTAGTAATCAGTTTCTGGAACAACAGTTGTTTAAGCCAGGTGTTCTGGGTCCTTTGTGCTTGTCTTTAATGAGAAAAGATAGAAGTGGTAGTAAAAGAGTTAGAGATCTGAATTTGAATTCCACTTTTGATCTTTCTGCTCTGTGACTTGGGACAGATTACACCTCATCTATAAACTAGAATAATTTTGCAGTCCAGTGCCTTGAAAACTCAGTAAATATACTGGTATTTAGTGTTGTTATTGACAGTGGATAAATAACATCATGTAGTAGGCTTTGCATTCTCCCGAGCTAAAAGAGTTTTTTGTTTCTGGTTTTTCCCAGTAATCAAGAATTCTGTTGATTTAGTTATATATTACTAGAGGAATGTAATTCCTTTTTGTTTTTCTTAACAGAATGGGGGTAAGAGTACTTGCATTTTCAGATTGTTATGACTATTAAAGAGATCATACAGCATATAAGGATTTTTATAGGACAGGGCCTGTCACAACATAAGTCTCAGTAAATATTTATTGTTTTATTGTTTGTAATACAGATATAATAGACCAGAAGATGGTGTGGAACAGACTTATTAAGTATTTTTCCCTTGATGTACTTTGTGCTTAGTTGCTTAGTTGCTCAGTCGTGTCTGACTCTTTGTGACCCTGTGGACTGTAGCCTGTTAGGCTCCTCTGTCCATGGGGATTCTGCAAGGCAAGAATACTGGAGTAAATTGCCATGCCCTCCTCCAGGCGATCCTCCCAACCCAGGGATTGAACCCAGGTCTCCTGCATTGCTGGCAGATTCTTTGCTGTCTGAGCCACCAGGGAACCCCTTTTCCCCTAATGATTAATTTCAAACTAGGTTAATTTCTCACTTTCCATTTCTTCGCATTGCTCAAGTTTCTCCTGCATTTGCTTGGCTTTTTCTCAGTGGTATCTCCTTTCTGTAATGGTTTTGGCACCAGATCTTCTGCTTTTATTGTTCTGGATCTCTGTTAGTGAAATTGAGTCAATGTGATCTCGGCTTGCCTTTGCAGAAATCCTCCAGGGGAACAAAGGTAGGTGTGGAGGAGAAAAGTGCCTGACAACTGAGATTCAGTGGGGAGGAAATTCTAGTAAGGGCAGTTTTAGTCTCAAGTTACAGACATCTGTTCTAGGTAGCAAAATTTCAGAGCATTAAATGAAAGAACACCAGGGATTCTCGCCGAACCCCAGAGCAGGAAATGCACACGGGCCTCAGGGGCATCAGGAGGCTGTTTCCTTAGGGGTTCTATAGTCTCTTGTCTCCATCTCCCCCCCCCCCCCCACACACACATTCTTTCTCTTCTTCATGTTGATCATCTGCTTATTCACCACGTTATACTTGACCCAAAGTGACAGCTCCAGCTGCCAGATCTTTAACGAATTTCACTTTATCCATAGCTTTCTGGCCGAGATGCTAAGAGGAATCTGATTAATTTATCATTTCTCTTCAGATTGATACTAGTAGTTTGGCCACTTAGAAGAATACTTTTGGTATAGTTATTTGTGGCCAGAGGTGGTAGGAATCGTGAAGTTGTCCTTTCTAGGCAGGTGTCTTGAAACATGTCTGTTACAGAAAATATTTTGGAAGGTGTTTATTTGTTGGGAACTTTTGTTCTAAGTGCAGTACATAGCTTTGAATTACTGTTTTAAAATATAAACTTCCAGTGTGGTTTCATTAACAACCAACTCAGTGATAACCTATTATGTTAGAGTTTGGTTCTTGTTTAAAAGCAGCTGAGAACTGGTCAGACTGGCTCAAGTAAAGGGACATTCATTTTAAAGACACCCTGAGCAGTTCAGGGACAGTGATTCAGGACAGAAATGCTAGTAAATAAATAACGCCAGTAAATAAATAAGTAAATGCTAGTAAATAAGAAAGGCAATGCCAGAGAATGCTCAAACTACCACACAATTGCGCTCATCTCACACGCTAGTAAAGTAATGCTCAAAATTCTCCAAGTCAGGCTTCAGCAATACATGAATCATGAACTTCCAGATGTTCAAGCTGATTTTAGAAAAGGCAGAGGAACCAGAGACCAAATTGCCAACATCCACTGGATCATCGAAAAAGCAAGAGAGTTCCAGAAAAACATCTATTTCTGCTTTATTGACTATGCCAAAGCCTTTGACTGTGTGGATCACAATAAACTTTGGAAAATTCTGAAAGAGATGGTAATACCAGACCATCTGACCTGCCTCTTGAGAAACCTATATGCAGGTCAGGAAGCAACAGTTAGAACTGGACATGGAACAACAGAATGGTTCCAAGTAGGAAAAGGAGTACATCAAGGCTGTATATTGTCACCCTGCTTATTTAACTTACATGCAGAGTACATCATGAGAAACACTGTGCTGGAAGAAGCACAAGCTGGTATCAAGATTGCCAGGAAAAATATCAATAACCTCACATATGCAGATGACACCACCCTTACGGCAAACAGTGAAGATGAACTAAAGAGCCTCTTGATGAAAGTGAAAGAGGAAGAGTGAAAAAGTTGGCTTAAAGCTCAACATTCAGGAAATTAAGATCATGGCATCTGGTCCCATCACTTCATGGCAAATAGATGGGGAAACAGTGGCTGACTTTATCTTGTTGGTTTCCAGAATCACTGCGGATGGTGACTGCAGCCATGAAATTAAAAGATGCTTATTCCTTGGAAAGTTATGAACAACCTAGACAGAATATTAAAAAGCAGAGACATCACCTTGTCAACAAAGGTCCGTCTAGTCAAGGCTATGGTTTTTCCAGTAGTCATGTATAGATGTGAGAGTTGGACTGTAAAGAAAGCTGAGTGCCAAAGAATTGATGCTTTTGAATGTGGTGTTGGAGGAGACTCTTGAGAGTCCCTTGGACTGCAAGGAGATCCAACCAGTCCATCTTAAAGGAAATCAGTCCTGGGTGTTCATTGGAAGGACTGATGTTGAACTTGAAACTCCAATACTTTGGCCACTGGATACGAAGAGCTGACTCATTTGAAAAGACCCTGATGCTGGGAAAGATTGAGGGCAGGAGGAGAAGGGGATGATAGAGGATGAGATGGTTGGATGGCATCACTGACACAATGAACAGGAGTTTGGGTAAACTCCTGGAGTTGGTGATGGACAGGGAAGCTTGGCGTGCTGTGATTCATGGGGTCGCAAAGAGTTGGACACTACTGAGAGACTGAACTGAACTGAGATAAGGCCAAGAACTGAACCAGAATGCTGTCAATAGTTGCTTCTTTTTTAGGTTTTATGCTGGACTGCATTGGCCACCATGGTAATACTGCTTTGTTCTTTTGAGATTTAATGTTTAGTAATACAGAGCTGCTTAAAAATCTTATAAACTAATTTGTTACATATTTGGATCATTAACTTCCTTACATTTGGATTACTTTTTACCCAAGTCTAAGTTTCAAGTTTTTTTTTTTTTTTTTGACTGTAATGTTGGCTGACCAAAAGAAAGACAGAAATCAGAAATCTAAACAGAGGAGCAGAGAAATAGGAGGAGAACCAGGAGATCATAGTGCTGTGGAAATCAAGGAATGAAGGAATTTGAGAAGGTGACTACTGAATTTTTTTTTTAAATGAGAACAGAACGAACCTGAGGTTTAACTAGTGATGATTTTTGTTTTTATATTTTAGAAGTTTCTGAACTGATTAGAATGGAGAATGGAAATTTCTCTGAATTGATGATTTGGTTGAGAATCGAGAAGAGAAAAAATGGTTGTACTTTGAAATGCTAAGTTTTAGAAAGTAAGTTAGATGTGTGTGTGATCTAGGGGCTTCTAATACTGATTATGAAAATGCTGACTTGTGGAGAGAGGCTCCCCTCCCCGGAATGACCAAAACTGAGGATAGGGGAAAAAAAGATGGATGCGTGGAGACGTTTCAGTAACTTAAAGAGAAGAAACTGTGAAGTGGATGTGGTTGAATACATGCCTAGTAAGTATTGGACATGTTGTTTCATTTAATCTTTATAGCAAGTATATCAAGTAGTCAGTGCTACCTCAGTTTTACAGATGGAGATAGTGAAGTGTATCTAAGTACTGGACATGTTTCATTTAATCTTTATACCAAATGTGTCAAGTAGTCAGTGCTACCTCAGTTTTACAGATGGAAATAGTGAAGTGTATATCATTCATTGATTCTGATAAGGGTATGGGATGTTGGGTATTGATAAGTAGGGCTTCTCAAGGAATGCAGTTTTGAATATCATTCTTAAAGATTTGTAAAGTGATGCATTTGCTTAGTTTTTCATTTTCCAAATGTGATGTATAGTTTTGTGTTTATCTATTTTGATTTTATAACTTCCTACAGTGTCAGACTGTATTTTTTTGGGCTCCAAAATCACTGCAGATGGTGACTGCAGCCATGAAATTAAAAGACGCTTACTCCTTGGAAGGAAAGTTATGACCAACCTAGATAGCATATTAAAAAGCAGAGACATTACTTTGCTAACAAAGATCTGTCTGGTCAAGGCTATGGTTTTTCCAGTGGTCATGTATGGATGTGAGAGTTGGACTGAGAAGAAAGCTGAGCACCAGAAAATTGATGCTTTTGAACTGTGGTGTTGGAGAAGAAGACTCTTGAGAGTCCCTTGGACTGCAAGGAGATCCATCCAGTCCATCCTAAAGGAGATCAGTCCTCGGTGTTCATTGGAAGGACTGATGCTGAGGCTGAAACTCCAGTACTTTGGCCACCTCATGCGAAGAGTTGACTTATTGGAAAAGACCCTGATGCTGGTAGGGATTGGGGGCAGGAGGAGCCGGAGACGACAGAGGATGAGATGGCTAGATGGCATCACTAACTCGATGGACATGAGTTTGAGTAAATTCCGGGAGTTGGTGATGGACAGGGAGGCCTGGCGTACTGTGATTCATGGGGTTGCAAAGAGTCGGACACGACTGAGCGACTGGACTGACTGACTGATTTTGGTAAAACACCAGTTTAATTTTCAAAATTATGATTTTGGTTAGGATAAGATCCTTGTTAGAAGCAGAAGGCTTACAAAAGAAAGATCTGGGAAATGGAAAGGAAACTCAGAAGCTTCGTCATTTGTACAGATGATCCTTCTTGGGTGGGATGAAGTGAAGGATATGAGGTAGGTCAGACCCTAAGGTGGTTATCTTGCTTTGTGGCTTTAGTAAAAGGGAGTAAGAGATGACTTTATGGGGAGGGGCAGCAGTAGAGAAACTGGATGGGTTTAAGATGAGTAACTGGCCAGTAGCCCAAAGACAAAAATAGGAAGTAGTTTTGGGAGACCGAAGGGAATAGATTATTTAGTAGAAGGAAGGAAGTCTTATAGACATTCAGCAGAAGTGAAGATGAAATTGAAAGTGGAAGTCTGTCAGTCGTGTCCGACTCTTTGTGATCCCATGGGCTGTAAAGTCCATGGAATTCTCCAGACCATAATACGGGAGTAGGTAGCCTTTCCCTTCTCCAGTGGATCTTCCCATCCTAGGGATCGAACCCAGGTCTCCTGCATTGCAGGTGGATTCTTTACCAGCTGAGCCACAAATTAGTAAACTTTTAATTAGTAAACTTTTAATTAAAGAAACATTAGCATTAACTCATCACTCGAATACTAGAGAAAAGGGGGAGGTATAGTTGTATAAGAACTTAAAGATAGTTCTGTCCTGATGGGAGCATTTTCTCTGGTTATAATTTACAGCTAGCTTTTCTCCTTCATAATAGAGTAAGTTTCTTTGTTAACCTGCCCAGGACGTTTCTTACAGTGGTCTGGGCTTTCATAACTTGATTTCTTTTGATTCCTGAGCATCTTTTTCTGATTATTAGTTTTGTTTTCTGGGAAGAGTTTTGTGGAGTCTGCCTTATGTTGATGACCATACCAAGTACAGCTCCCATTATAAACAATAAATACCTGACTTGTTATAAACACTTGTGAGAGTGATTTGGTTTATCTTGTCCACTCAACCAAAGGCAGATGGTTTTTGTACTAGCAAAGCAGACTTCAGAAAGTGAGCTCCCTTCTCACTGTCTCAAGGAGGTGGGAGGAGGAGCGGTTCACCTTGTGAGTGAGACAGAGACAGGTGCAGTGTGGTAGGAAAGAGAATGAAGAGTGGGTGGAAGGCGGTATAGAAAGGGGTGGAAATCGCTGTGAGGGCAGGAGGGGCAAATTGTGAAGGTGGGGGGAATTAACAGTTGGGAAGGAAAGGCAAGAATACCAAGAGGACACACTTGTCCAGGCCCTTGGCAAAAACTGAAGGCACCTCTGTCTGGGGGTGGCATCCTCCTGTGGCTGCCCTGGATGTAGCTTGGTGACATAGAAAGGACAGTACACAAAAATTGGAACACCTGGATTTAGATCCTGGAAATGCCATCTAAGTGCACTTCCCTGCTTAACAGTGGTTGACAGAGAAAGTGTTCTTGGGAGGAGAAGGGGATGACAGAGGCTGAGATGGTTGGATGGCATCACCGACTCAATGGACATGAGTTTGAGTAAGCTCCGGGAGTTGGTGATGGACAGGGAAGCCTGGCATGCTGCAGTTTATGGGGTCACAAAGAGTTGGCCATAACTGAGCGACTGAACTGACTGAGCAGTATCTCTGAGGCTCAGTTCTAATCTGTTAAATAGGAATAATTACTGTGAGATTGTTGTGATGATAACATCAATATGCACATTGCATGTTCTCTACCTTCCTTACCATTCCCACTTTCTTTCTTCATTTTTTAATTAATTAAAATTCTTTTTGGCTGTGCTGAGTCTTCATGCTGCACTCAGGCTTTCTCTTATTTTCTAGTTGCAGCACAAGGGCATCTCTCGTTTCAGAGCCCAGGCTCTAGGTGCATGGGCTTCAGCAGTTGTGTTGCACAGGCTTGGTTGCCCCACAGCATTTGGGATCTTCTTGGACCAGGGATTGAACCCATATCCCTGCGTTGGCAGGCGGATTTTTAACCACTGGACCACCAGGGGAGCCCTTTTTTCATTTTTGTAGCCACTCCTACTTTTTTCTTGGGAGACATAAATAGAATTCTAACATTCTTGGTTAAAACTATTTGTAGGTTTTTGAATTTTAGGGAAACTCCCAGCATCTAGTTAAAAGCATGTTTATAGATTCCATAGGAAGAGCTCCTAATAGTGTAGAACTTTATATGCGTTTAAATTACATGCCTTGTAAATGTTATTTGTCTTGAAGGTTCAAATTGATTTTATCTATTGTTTGTAGAGTTTCTAGCTAAGATTCTCTCCTCATCGCCCCTCCTTATTTTAACCACCTGAAGTTTAGGAGCTTATTCAGTGTGCTTACCTGAATAATGTAAATGGCTTGTATTGTGACCCTAGCTTCTGTTTCAAGGCCCTTTGAAACTGTTTACTACAGTAACAAGTCTTATCTCTATGTCTCTTTGTTCTTATATGGCTTAAGTTGAGCGTCATTTTGAATTTTATAAATTTACATTTTTGACAAGCATCCCAAAGCTGTTACATCTTAGTGACACAGTGTATCATTTGTAGCATTGGGTCTTGAAAATGTATAATTCAGAACAATGTGACTGTATTTTAATGTGCTGTCACCTGGGTAGAATTAGGATTATTGGGTGGTATACAGGCAGCATGCTAATAAAATTGTTAAATCGATCCCTCCAGCTGTATTCTAGTTCATGTTCCATGCTCTGCTCTCCCCCTGCCTGGCTCTAGTTTGGCTCTTTGCATTCACCCAGTGCTAGACATTGTACACATACATTTGGAGGTAGTGATGATTAGATGAGGGGGTTTGGGAATGTTCCACTTGAGGCAGTCAGCCATCTTTCTTAGGTAGGCTGGAAAGCCTGCCTTTTTAATGAACAAGGGACTGTACTCTAGCAAAGGTGGCTTCTTGCTCATAACTGAGAGGTCCAGTAGACTATTGGACAGAAAAGGGTTTTTGAGTTATGACTGTTTTGTGTAATCTATTCCACACTTCATTCTTGCTGTTAAATATTACCTTCTAGTAATGACCTTGAAGATGAGTTAATTGAAGTCTAGAAAGATTATTATGATGTAGGTAGTTAAATTTTACTTTAATTAGGTAAAGTTTGAAGGGATTCTTGTGATACTTGCTGATTTTTTTCTCCTGGTTTTGAGATTCTAGGCATTCCCAGAGATCTTCCAAGTTGGAGAAATGTTGAGGGCACTCAGTTATGTAGTTTGTAGTGCCTTTTTCCCTGAGGTTGTCAAAGACGTACTAGCTTGGCTCAAATGAGTCCCCTAATTTGTACTTAACTGTTCACAGTTGTGGACAAGCTGTGGTCTTAGAGCCAGTAGCAAGGTTTAGGTCACATAATCGTCTACATACATTACTGCCCTTAAACATGTTGATCTTACTAAGTTAAAATGTATGAACAATAGCTATCGTAATTCTCGTGTGATGCAGTTTCCTTTTTCTTTTTTTGGATTCTGTGTTTTTCATGTTTGAAAGCAAAAGGGATTGGGAGGGGAGAAAGCGCAGGGATCATTGCTGAACCTGATGGTTAAAGGTAAGTGAATATTTAATCTTAGTCACTTGATTATTGTTAGTTTCCTTGTCAATATGTGAAAGTAAACATCAAAAAGCTTTTCAGTTGTATTTAATGTGCATGTAAAATTCAAGGTGCTAATGTGAAACTTTTCCCTCCTCTATTCTAAACATTAGGTACGTTCTATGGATGAACTGAATCATGATTTTCAAGCACTTGCTCTGGAGGGAAGAGCGATGGGAGAGGTAAGTAAATTGGTGTGTCAGAAATGTGGGTCTGTTTTTAAGGGAAGGTTGGAGCTGTCTCTCATCAAATGTGTCCGAATCTAGTCTCCAGAAGTATGTGCTTGCTTTTCCTTGTTGCCATCCTCATGATAGGAGTGGGGTATTGCAGAATTTTGCCAAAACTATCTCATTATAAGAATGTTAACTTTAGCCTAATATGTTAAAAATAAAACCAAAATGTAAGCACAAATTAATATTATCTTAACCAGTCAGTTGGAAATTGAGGTGTTAAAATTTTACAAAATAACTTAGTTTTATATGCATCAAATGTCCTTACCTTTGCTTCATTTTTCAGTCATTAGATTCTTTTGCAGTGAAAGAGAGTTTTTAGATCGGCTGTTAGTCAATATGTTGATAACCTATTTTTAGAGGATGTTGCAGCTTTTTAGGATGTTGTTTGCAGTTTCATTGTGAAGAAGGAATTGAGATTTTTGGTAAATAATTAGAGAAGATTGAGGCCTGAGCTAGTCACCCATTACATAGAATTTAGAAATAAGGATTTTGGTTTGTTTGTAATGTTTAAAATTTGCAGAAAACAAAATTTACTCTCATTCATTATAGTGAAGATTGCTATAATTCTGAAAGAGGAATATGAATATAGATCAAGGACAGCTGATTTCTGGTGCTTTTGTATGTTGACAATAAGTGTTTTGGTGATAGGCAAAACAATAAGTTTGCATTAACTGCTGAAGATGTCACAGGTTCACAAACTAGACATTTGGATGTGATTTCTTTTTTTCCTGGAGAGTAGCCTTAGGTTTCTTTTTTTCCTGTTTTATTTTTTGTATATCTAATATTTAAAAGTTCCCATGTCTATTTTAATGCTTTAAAGGAGGAAGAATAGCTATATGCTGGATTCTCTTTTATATCATTCATTAAATATGTTTGTTCTTAATGATTTAGCCAATATTCTTTGATCCAGGCACTGTGCTAGGTTCTGAGGACTCAAAATTAAGATAATTTTCTTTCCTGATTTATAACAAATTTTCATTGACTACCATTGTGACTAAGTATTAGTTAAAGTCTTGGTGCTTTGATCCTAAGATTCTTGCTGTCTTGGTTATAAGATTTTGTTTCTAACTTTTCCGAGTCATCTTGTGGTTTAAAGTCCTATCATCTTGGCTTCATGGGTTTGTGGCCTGTTTTTGTTTTTCCTCTAGAGGTTGCAGATCGGATTAGTAGGTGTCCTTATGTTTTCCGGTGCTTGCCTAATATTATTGAAACAGTGCACATTAATAAACCCTGTTTGGTTATTAAGTAAAGATTTTCTCACTGTATTTCTGGAGCAGAATTTGAACAGAAGGTTAACAGATGTATCTGATACTAAGTATAGATGGGGAAACCGCATTTATCTGCTTCCGCATTCCTGTGATGGTAACCTGGTTCATTCTACCAAAAATATAATCCCAGTCTTAAAATTAGTTACACAAAATAAAAATAATATCCTGTTACTGTTTTGTAAGCAACACTTCATAATCTCTAAAGACTTAACTCTAATCAAAGAACAGTGGACAAAAAGTGAATTTTATTTAAATTAACAACAAAAGTATTTTAAAAAATCATTTTTTTTCTTCCCAAAATGTTCCTTCCTCCCAAGGTCTCCAGACCATACCCTTCTTACTTTTGTTAGAAATGTCATTTTTTGATATTTGTATGTAACTCCTCAGACCTCTTTATAGGCATATGTAAATAACTAAACAAAATATACATTTCAACAGTAATGCAGTGTCACGCTTCTTTCTTCTTTCCTCGTTATTAACAAAGTAGTAGTAACTACTATTTGTTGACCACCTATTAAGCAGATACTAAGAGATTTGCATTCATTGTCTCATCAATAACTCAGGATGGTTGTTTTATTCAGATAAAGAAAAAGACCGAGAGAGATGAATTAAATTGCTCAGGGTCGTAAATCTAGAAAGTGATGGAGCTGGGACTCTGACCTGGCTACCTCTCCAAAGCATGAGAGTGAATAAAGCCAGGACTTAGAATTGATCACAAAAATCTCATTTTAGTAAGCTTTATAACAATAGATATCTGGGGGTGGATTTTTAAAAATGCTTAATATACTTCCCTCCCAAAATACTGATACTTAACTGAAGCTAGTTTTTGAAAGCATAACCCAGTGTCCAGGCACAAAGGGAACTAAGTATGGAGTGAAGTTTTTGAGTTCGAGGAACTCTTTGTTTACCTAGTTGAGCATGGAATGAATATACATGATGACGGGAAGTGTGCACTGTTTTTCTTTGTGTGGTTCATGTTCTGAGAAGGTTAGTGATCAGTACTGGCAAGACTAGTTTGTGAATACTTGAATGGAGGAGGTATATAGGACTTGAGGAATGTCCTGTAGTTTAGTTAGGATTCATATAGGGGTAGGTTGGGAGAATGTTTTTGTAGAGATAAAAGGGAGATGGACACAAAAGAGAAAGGAAGAAAATAAGTTTTTGTAAAAATGTTTCTAATTAGTTTAATGTCATTGAATTTCCTTCTCTTTAAACAATAAAGCATCTCTGGGAGGGGATGTGTGTAAATGTAGTCTTTACCCACATAAACACTAAAATTTCAAGTAAATTGCATAAGCCAAGCACAGCATTTTTTTGCTGCAGTTATTTTATTTGTATTTGTATGTGTCTGTGTGCTTGTATGAGAGTCCTCCTTAGGGAAAATAATACCTATGTTCAAGAATGTATGAATCTTTGGAATTCAGAGAATTGACTTCTTTCAAAGTAATTGATTTTTTGTAAAGTTACTAGTGCCTGGCTCTTGTTATTTCTTTTCCCTCATCAAAGCCAGTGTTCGATAGACTCCGAGAGTCACTTTGCTGTATTTAGAGTGTTTCTTAGAAATCTTATTCAGAAGTGATTATTTAAAACTTCACGTTCAAACCTTGCTGGTTGTCTGAAATACAGCTGTTCATAGCTGAAGGACACAGTACAAATGCTTTACTTGCCTCCTATTCTAAGAAGTACACATAAAAAGGAAGATAAGAAAATCTGTTAGGCTTAGGGCTACAAATTATTTTCAGATATTTCATCTACTATCCTTGCTAGCAGCCCCTTTCATTCAACTTTAAGTTCAGTTCTGAAAAGTTTAAAGGCATAGATTATTTCTGGTAGTTGAGTATTTAAGAGTGTATCTTTGTAGTACTGAGGAAGGCTCATTGCCCTGATGTTTCTGGGCTCTGGTTCTACCATGGTTATTTGGCTTATGATCTTGCATGACTTATTTACTCTATATATAGGAGGGCAGCATTACTATCTTTATGTCCCGAAAGGGATGGATTTGCAGAAGTTAGCGGTTCTCATTTGAAAGTACTTTGAGTCTTTGATGGAAAAGACACTTTATCCTGAATAACTGGTTATCTCGCTTTTAAAAACCAAGGAACTTTTTTAAGTTTCCTTAATGTTTTACATATAGTTAACTTGACAGTGTTCAGGGACATTAATAATAGTTATTATTTCTGGAATAAATGGAATGTATTTAGATATGTGGCCGTTCATCTTTGTTTTAGAAAACTGAAGCATAGAAAAACTTACCCTTGGTAATAGACAAGTTTGTAAACAAGAGGAATGAAATCTGGAAAGTGCTTCTGTATGTGGAGTAATAATGAATCCTACCACGTTCCCTGGAAATAGAATAAGGTGAGATATAGTTAAAACTTAGATGTAGGTTCTCATTATGCATTACTTAGGAATTCTGCCTGTAAAATTAAGAAAGCAGAATGGCTTGTAGAGTAAGGAGTTTGACAATAATTTGAAGAGCTCTTAACCGAAAGAAAGAAACAGCTTTGTGGGATGGGAGCTCACTGGACAAGAAGAACCCTTATATCACCGCTTCTGGCCTTGCCTCATGACACTCATATTCTTTGGACTTTGCTTTTTTTCCATGTGTAAGACATAGATATTGGACTAGATAGTCTTCCAGGACCCTTTTAAGTCTTAAGATCCTTGAAGTTTGTCCTGATTTCTAACTTTAAAAAGATAGAACATCGGAATAGTTTTGCTTTTTCTAGGATATGCCAGAGATATCTTTGAGATACCTTAAAGATGTGTTTAGACTGTGATGTAGTGATTCTGTAACTTTTCATTGGGGTGTCTGACTCATTCACCATCTGCAGCTGCATAAGATACTGAAGTGTTTGTCCATCATGGCTCATAGGGTGGTAATTCGGGAATTGGGACAGGTAGGAGTCTAATGTGGACATCAGGTCCACATCTTTCATCATGGCATGATAGCTCACAGAATTGGAGGCTTTGGGGTAGCTAAAAGTACTTTTATGATCCACAGCCCTAGAGGGGCTAATCTCACACTGTAAATTCCTTGCAGGTAGAGTCCCATAAAAGCAACTCAGTTGACTCTAAATTGGATTGAATTTTGGAAAGGAATATGTTGTCTGCTAGCAAGATCATGCATCCTTTCTTGCAGGAGGGAAAAATAAATAGAGCCTTAATATAAAAATATCAACCCAACAGTGTAACACACCTTTCCCCGACAAAATGCAGCTTTTGAGTATGCAGAGGAGTGGCAGAAGGTTCCTAGTTCCGCTCATTTTGTGGTAATACCATTTGATTGTTGGGCATTTTTGACATCTTGTTATTAAAACGAAATGGTTACTTTAGAGAAAACATAGCCAGGCAGGCCAAGTGACCTGGAGGAAGTTAATAACTATACTGTATTCTGTTAATGATTGTGTTAGCAGAGAAGTGACCTTTATATGAGTCTTGTTTCGGAAGTTTCTGGGATCTCTTAATAGTTTTGGGATGAGGATAGTCATTTTGAGAAAGAAGATTAAGAAGGTGTCTTCTAATGCTGTAAATGTGGGTGCATGTGACATTTGAAACCTGGTGCCCAGTTCGGTCCTGTGACTTTGAAACCTGTGTGGAACCCCACTCCTTCCAGTATCTTCCTTCTGTCCTGCACTGGGAAGAATGGGCAGACCTACCACTGTATGCGTTGAGCTGTCTTAGAATGTTTGAATACAGTAAAACATGCTCCTTTGAAGCAGGAAATAACTGATCCACATGTTGCTTAGTTTATCTTCATTATCTTCTTTCACCTTCCTTTTTCTCAGTTTTTATTTTTTCATCCACATCAGTATGTTTTATTTGAAAGCAAGCTAACTGACTGCAGTAACACTTTTCAAGACACTTTGGCATTGATATCATTTCCTGTGTGAATCTTCCAACAGATTTTTGCGAGATATTAGTATCATTTTTACATGAGGGAAGTGAGTTCTAAGGTCAAGTGACTCCAACTAAGATCAGAAATACCAAAATGTGGATTGACTTCAAGTTCTGTTTCATTAGGTTCAGAAATAATAATAGCTGCAGTCTACATGTACCATTTTCCTGGTACTTGATTAATCATTTCATACACATGAACAGTTTTCACAGTGTCCTGCAGTACGGTGACGTCTGGACAGATATGGGTTACAGAGGTTAACATGCCCGGGCCAGCCGTTTCAGCCCAGCTCTCTGTCGCTGCAGACCCCGAGCGCTCCTACTGTTGCTCTGCATGTCCAGAGCCCCCAGCGCTCAGAAACCCCGCTCTGCTCATCAGCTTTCCTGGGAAAGAGTTCTTGCTTTCACCAACCAGAAGCTACAGAGGGAATTCAAGTAGCAAGTTATTTGTTTCTATTATTTCTATGGCCCTGATTTATTTTATATATGTGATTTGTGTAAATGTTTTCTATTTCCTTGCATATAAGTTTGTTGAAGGCAGAGGCTTCAGCTAATATGCACTTAGCTAACAGTGGCTGCCTACTATTGTGTTGAATGAATTGTTTACCAGTAAATATTTTTTTCTAAGTATGAATTCCTCTTTATTTTCCCTTTTACTTCAGAAGTTCCCCCAGGGAACCTCAAGAGACCTCAGTTCAATTCAGTAAATATTGATTGTATTATGTATTCATATTACTTTTCCATCCTCAGGGGTGTGGGGTTCTGAAGAGGGGAAGGATGAGGAACAGATAAAACTGAAAAGTATTTATTCAGTCTCTTCTGCAAATCTTTATATTTTCAAACTATTCAGTAATTATTTTACCAGAGTACATAAGATGAATAGCATATCAGAAATGCTGTTATCATCCAAGTTGAATCTTATATATAAAAGGCATTTATTATAAAGGATCTTTTGTTTAATGTAGCTCTAAGCATAGGACACACTCTCTGGGCCATCTGCTGGGGCATGGAAATAACCTCATTATATACACAACCAGACATAATGGTGTTTAGAAAATTGGAATTGCTCTTGTTATAGTTCTTGTTCAAACTTGTATTAAACTATGTTGTGCATAATTGTTTCTTGTTTACTTTTATTTTGCTGCTGAGGACCCAGAAGACGAAAATGAATTCATTGTCACTTAATTGATTAATGCATTCTGTGATCCTCATTTTAGCAAAATGTATAGAAGAAATAGCTTATTTTCTGTGTTACATGCATATCTATGACATTTTCCACTCTTGGAACATATAAAAGAGGGAACTTGTCCATAACTGGCATATTGAGACGCTTGTCAATTTAATAGTTAAAATTAGCCCGAGGATGACTGATTCTGTGGGTCCCATCTTAGTTGTGGGTCCCAAACTGAGTGTTTGGTCCCATCTTGAGGAAGAGGACTCTATCCTGTTTTAATTGAGCTGTTTGCTTCCTGCTTGTGGAATATGAGGGGGGTAGGAAGCATACTAGAAGCAAACTAGATGTTTTCATGGTTTATTCATGCACATTACAGATTTCCTAAGTGACCTGGAAGCTTATCTTTTTTGCACACTGGGCTCCCAGGTACTATTGCAAATAATCATTTATATAATCATTTAAAGTCTAGACCTAGTATAACTTTAATATGATTATGTTGTAGATCAAACCATGTAATTTATACTTAGATAAAAACAAATGACTTTATTTATAGGTAACTTAAAGGTGGCCAGGATAATAACATTGTCTTCTGTTTCCTTACATGCTTTTCCTTATATTGTGCAGAAAAACCTGGTTCAGTTCAGTTCAGTCGCTCAGTCGTGTCTGACTCTTTGTGACCCCCCTGGACTGCAGCACACCAGGCTTCCCTGTCCACCACCAACTCTCAGAGCTTGCTCAAACTCATGTCCATCGAGTCAGTGATGTCATCCAACCATCTCGTCCTCTGTCATCCCCTTCTCCTCCTGCTGAAAAATCTTTGCCAGCATCAGGTCTTTTCCAGTGAGTCAGTTCTTCGCATCAGGTGGCCAAAGTATTGGAGCTTAGGCTTCAGCATCAGTCCTTCCAATGAATATTCACGATGAGGTTCCTTTAAGATTGACTTAGGTTTGATCTCCTTGCTGTCCAAGGGACTCCCAAGAGTCTTCTCCAACACCACAGTTCAAAAGCATCAATTCTTTGGTGCTCAGCTTTGTTTATGGTCCAACTCTTAACATACATGACTACAGAAAAACTATAGCTTTGACTAGGCGGACCTTTGTCAGCAAAGTAATGTTTCTGTTTTTTAATATGCTGTCTAGGTTTGTCATAGCTTTTCTTTCAAGGAGCAAGCGTCTTTTAATTTCATGGCTGCAGTCACCATCTGCAGTGATTTTGGAGCCCGGGAAAATAAAGTCAGCCTCTGTTTCCATTGTTTCCCCATCTCTTTGCCATGAAGTGATGGGACCAGATGCCATGATCTTCATTTTTTGAATGTTGAGTCTTAAGCCAGCCTTTTCACTCTCCTCTTTCAATTTCATCAAGAGGCTCTTTAGTTCCTCTTTGCTTTCTGCCATAAGGGTGGTATTGTCTGCATATCTAAGGTCATTGATATTTCTCCTGGCAGTCTTGATTCCAGCTTGTGCTTCATCCAGCCCGGCGTTTCTCATGATGTACTCTGATTATAAGTTAAATAAGCAGGGTGACAATATACAGCCTTGACGTGCTCCTTTCCCAGTTTGGAACCAGTCTGTTGTTCCATGCCCAGTTCTAACTGTAGCTTCTTGACTTGCATACAGATTTTTCAGGAGGCAGGTCAGGTGATCTGGTATTCCCATCTCTTTCAGAATTTTCCAGTTTGTTGTGATCCGCACAGTCAAAGGCTCTGTCTTAGTCAATAAAGCAGAAGTAGATGTTTTTCTGGAACTGTCTTGCTTTTTGTATGATCCAGTGGATGTTGGCAATTTGAGCTCTGGTTCCTCTGCCTTTTCTAAATCCAGCTTGGACATCTGGAAGTTCTTTGTTCACCTTGAGCATTTCTTCATTTTCTGAACATAAATTTACTGTTCATGAAGTTGATAAGAGAAAAAAAGTTTCTTCTGGCTCTATTCCAGTAACTTGAAGTGGGAAGGTATAAAGAAAACTTTACTTTCAGTGGCTTCAGGAAGGGATGTGCAGTGGAGAAAGAATTAGTGTGGAACTTGCCCCAGGTTAATTTACCACAAAATATTATGGAGCTTGAGGTACTAACAGTATCTCTGATTTTTTTTTTTTTTGAAGGACATGCTTTATGAAAGCAGCCATTGTCTTTTGTGCGTTTAGTTTCAAGAATAAACTTGTTAACAGTGGTTGTATTTTTTGTGTGGTAAAGAACATTGGGAAAACTTTGTGCTTCCTTGAAGACAGTGTATTTTTTTTTTTTTTTTTTTTTTGACCTAGCTGTGTGCTGTTCCCTGAGTCTTAACCCCTGAACAGCCAGGGAAGTCCCCAGAGTACACTTTTAAGTTAACAGTTGTCCTCAATTGAAGAACCGTTTGCAACTCAGTCTATTTGGTGGTGGTCCTAAAATTTCTAAGCTACCAAATTCTTACTGTCTTTAGTTGATTGCTCTTTTTCTCTTATTGTTCCCCAGCAACTCAGAGTGAATCCTCAGGACAGCCTTACCTTAAAACTTTACACTTTGGAGTTGTAGATTTAAACTTGGGACACCATATTCTTACATAGTTGGACCCTCTTGTCTTCTGGTCTTTGCACTCAACTGCTTCTGTGGAATAGATTCCTGATAAAGACAAATTCAGTGGTAGACTGGCTTATTTATGTATACGTTGTGACTTCATTCTTGATCATCATAATGGGCTATGAATCTTCCATTTTGAAATTAAATAATTTAAAATGCCTTGAAAGCTGAGCGAGGCATCTAAGCAGCAGTTTGTATTACCTTCCCTGCTCCCATTTCCACAGATCCCTTCTTTTACCATTTTATGGCTAGGTTACTGAGGTCACCTTTTTGCTTGGCATCCCAGCATCTGTTTGCTTTCCCTTACTCCATTTAATAAAGGAATGTTAAGTTAATCTTTTAAAGTGAATTTTTATGATTTTATTCTCTGTTGCTGCCTGTTGGATTAGAGCCTGGCTCCTCAGTGCTCCACTAAGCCTCACTGGCAGCTAGACTAGTTGTTCCTTTGTTACCTTCTCCTTACTGCTCCTCTAGTTGGTGGCCAGGTTTCTTTTTTATTGGTGGGCACCAGGACAGAGAAGCCTGGCGTGCTATGATTCATGGGGTCGCACAGAGTCAGACACAGCTTAGCTACTGAACAACAGCAACCTGCCCCACTTGCTTTCATTTCTACCTTTGCTCTTAGGGAAAGTCCTTTCTGCTTTCTACTCCTTTCTCCTTTAAGGCGTTCCTTGACCATCCTGTGCGAGTTACTGTTCCTTTCTTCATCTCTCTAGGTTGTGAAGTTTAACAGTCTGCATCATGCTATTAGTGTGCTTATTTTGAAATGCCTTGTAACTGTATCACTTTGATTCCTGGTAGGTTTTTAATCTTTCATTCAAGGAAAAGACTTTTTGTTATTTATTTATTTCACTATTTTTGTTACTTACAGTAGTGGCTTCTGCGGGGTGTGCATTTCAGTGTAAGTTCAAGTAATAGTTTACTTTTTAAAATCTGTAAGTACTTCAGATGCTAAACCTTTTTTTTTTTTTCAGTAGTCAGAAAAGCAGTACTGGTTTTCCAGATTCGAGAGAAAAGATGAAGTTACCACGTATTGGCCAGGCCTAAGTGATTTGTGTAACTTCATTATTAGTGGTGGAAGTGTTATTAAAGGACATTAGATACAGCTGTTAGCAGTGCTTATTATGATAAGTGTTTAATAACCCTGGAAAATATTTTGTAAAAAATCTGTTAATTTTATATACTATAGTTATAATTATGCAAAATATTAAACATTTTTTCTTAAAAGGAATATATTAGATTTTAACCAAAAGATGTTTAGTTGTGAGACCATTAATATGGAAATTTGCTTTCACTAGTAATCATCTTGCCATATAGGCTAAACATTTTAAGTAGTAATTGCTAGATGTCAGATTATGATGCTGCCTAGTAGTGAAATATGAGAAAAATTATAGCAAACATTTGATTTTTCAACAATTTTTTATGACTTGAATAAAATGAAACAGTAAAATGTTTATAAACATTTAAAAATAATCTTTGCATAGAAGTATTGAGTAACTGATGCAGGACATTTCCTTAATTAGTAGACATATAAGTGAGAAGTGAGAATTTAGAGGATCATATTCCTTAAACTTGAAAGCAAAACCACCATATTCTTTGGTTTTTTAAAACCAAAGATTAAACCTGTGATTAAACCATTGAACATTTTTATCGTTCCTTATTTAAGCTACAGTTTTCAAAGTGCACTGGAAGTTACTATCTGCTTGCTTAAGATTATTTGAAGCATGCATTGTGAGCTCTCTTAAAATTCCCACTAACTTTGGTCACTTTGAAATTATGTTGTAGCAAAATGTATCTGCTAAGAGAAAATGCCTTGTTTATTTGTAGTGAATTCTGTACCAGTATCTCAGTTTTTATT
The DNA here is from genome assembly GCF_023699985.2 of Odocoileus virginianus. Lineage (NCBI taxonomy): Eukaryota > Metazoa > Chordata > Mammalia > Artiodactyla > Cervidae > Odocoileus > Odocoileus virginianus. The sequence continues at coordinate 41,318,708 of NC_069703.1, read as the reverse complement.
AAAAATCAGTTCTAAATCATAATAAAACTGTGTATTATAACAAGTCATCCGTAATCCCACTACATCAACAAACACCCATTTCAGCTTTTATTTTTCTTTCCAATCTTGATCCAAAAGGGAAGGGTCCATGAAGAGAAGCAATCTTTACATGTACGATTTTGTATTTTGCTTTTAAAATTTACTGTTATTTTATAAATACTACATATAGTAATGATAGCTATTTTGGGTGAGTGTACATTATTGCATACAGCTGTACCTTATTGAACATTTAATTTGCTCCCAGCTTTTTTGCTCTTATACTTTGAATGTGAAGCTCCCCCCCCCCCAATTATTTAATGTTGATAAACTCAGAAATGAGGATGACTACCCTTAACTTTCCCACCTTCACCTCCTTCTTGGCAACCACACATCTGTTCTCTATATCAGTAAGTCTGTTTGTTTGATAGATATGTTCATTTTTACCATATTTAGATTCCACATATAAATGATAACATATGATAGCATATATGGTATTTATCTTTCTTTTTCTGACTTCATTTAGTATGATTATCTCTAGGGCCATCCATGTTACTGCAGGTAGCATTATTTTACTCTTTTCATTATCTGTATATATCACATCTTCTTTATGGACATTTAGGTTGTTTCCATGTTTTGGCTATTGTAGATAGTGGTGCTTATGAACATAGGGGTGCATGTATCTTTTTGGATTATGCCCCGTTTTGTTTTGATATATGCCCAGGAGTGGAATTGCTGGGTCATATGGCAACTCTAGTTTTTAAAGAAAGCTCCATACTGTTTTTCATAGTGGTTGCATCAATTTACATTTCCACCAAAAATGTAGGAGGTGAACATGACTCCTAATGTACAGTCCTTTCCACAAGAATTGTCCTAACAGTGTACAAGGCTTTTTCTTTATGCCTTGTAAAGGATATTAATTTATTCTTTTATATATGTAAGCTGTTTTGTGTTAAAACTTCAGTAATAAAGCTTTATGTGTATAGTATAAAGTATTATGAACTATTTCACTACATTCCCAACAATCCTCTGTGGTATAGAGGGCCAGGAAATCCCTTAGGGCATTATTTTTGAGAATGGTTTTCTGAAAATTATACAGTTATCACAGTCAGAGCTATTGGTTACCAATAGTACTTCTTTACTGCCATCAGTGCTGAGTGGTCCTTTCTCTGAGTTGATGTAAAATTCTTTTAATGTAATGAGGATATTTACCAAGAGATTAAAAAATGTTGGAGGGGGCTATATTTTACCAGCTAGTTAAAATGTCAGGTATTTGATTCCTGTATTGGCTACATTCTAGTGAAACTAAGCTTGTGTGGGAAGTTTGCATTGCCAACTGAGATGATCAAACCTGGTCATGCCTTTGGGGCTGTAGCATCCCTGTACTCTTTAAGAAGCCAAATTTCTGCTTTGAGAGATAGCTCTTGTGTAGCTTATGTTGAGTGTGTAAGTAGTTACCTATTTTATTCCTCTTGAGTACAGCATACTTCCTGGAGTTTCCATCTGTTCAGGTATTAGCGGTGGTACGGTCAAACACATCCAGTCCTTAATCAGCTTCCCTCTTAGTTTCTGCAAAGCTGTAATCATGGTTCTTCTTGCAGTGTTTTTGTTAGGGCTCTTAATTTTACAGGATTTACACTGAAGTGGGCTGGGTGGTGATGTGCTCACATTTGTGAGCTGTGTGCACAGGAGCATCTCACTGGCTGTGCTATTAGTAGTGTGAAGTCTGTTGGTTACTATTTTATTATTAAATAATATTAACAGCTATCTCTTGGACTGGTTATTCTTGAGTTTCGCGTTGTTACATGCTATAGCATTCAGTGTTTGTAACAGTTCATTTTATCAGTGAGAAAACTGAAACCTAGATGAATAAATTCAACACAGTTGGAACATGAAACTATTTTTGTTTGTCCGGTTTTAAAAATGATTTCAGAGTAGTTGTGTGTGCTTTACCCGCTATATTACTTCTTAAAATAAGAGGCCTAGAGGTTTTTGATATTTTTAGCGTTTTAGAACACTTTTGTTTAAAGGGCTGTTGGTAGGGGTTAATGTGATGGTTGGTTGTGCAAGTGTGGCTTTGTGTATTGTCTTTTTTTTTAAAAAAAAAGTGTTTCCAAACAAAATTTAGAGAGGTTTCCCAAGTGGCTGACATTGCTTATAAACCAGTGGTGCTTGGTTTCTACTTTATTCTCGAGAAGCCTCATGAATAAGCTTAACTGTATTTCTTTACTCTTCTTTTTTCTTTTACAAACCTGAAGTTCAAGCCTGGGTTAAATACTGTATGTGTTTTTCTTCTAAAGACTGAAGAGCAGATGCTATTGGAGGGGCAGTTAGGAACTCCATGTGATGGGACAGCACGAGGACGAGCACAAGGTCTGTTGTATTGCTGTGTCAGATGGTGAAAGGGAAGTCGCTCAGTCGTGTCCGACTCTTTGCGACCCCATGGGCTGTAGCCCACCAGGCTCCTCCGTCCATGGGATTTTCCAGGCAAGAGTACTGGAGTGGATTGCCATTTCCTTCTGTCAGATGGTAGGACCTCCCAAGCCCTGGTTCTCAACTTGTATGTCTTAAAGGGGATGTACTAATTTAGAGCTGATTGGTTTATAGTACTGACCTGTACTAACTAGAACCGCAGGAGATGAGTGTATGAAAACTAAAATGCTGTTTACTAATTTATAAAGAGAGAGAGCAGTTCTCAAGTGGATCAGCATGTTTGGCTGTAGGTGGAAACAAAGTCCTCTTAAGAAGTTTGCTTGGTAAGCAGAGTCTGAGCCAGGGAACTTGGCTGTTTTTAGTGGCTACTGTACCCACACTGCTAGTCTGATGCAGTAATTGCTTTTATAAGGACAGCCTTGTTTGTGCATCCTATTGGTTCTCCCTAAACTTGGGTACTGGACGATACTGCCTTCTTCATCTGACTCCCTGGCTCTCCTTTTCTTTTGTTGGACCAATTCCTAATTCCCTTATCTTCCTTTAGAATTGTCAAATCTCTTAATCCTCTTATTGCTTAATCTTTCTTTAAATTGAATTTTGTAAACTTCTTCTGTGATCTGTTCTTTGTTCCTGTCAGAGAGTAGTCTTTATTTTCAAGTTCTTGATGGGGTAAGCAATAACCATCTTTTTCATAGACTAGTTGCATTTGAATGTTTGGTGATTGAATTTAGGTGTGGCTTACATGAAAGTTTAATGGACATGAATTAAACTCAATGGATATAAATCTGCGCAAACTCTGGGAGATAGTGGAGGACAGCCTGGCCTGCTTCAATCCGTGAGGTCTCAAAGGATACAACTTGGTGACTGAACGATGGCAGCAAGAAGTGAAGGTTTGCAGGTTGGCGAACCTGGATGCTTTATTTAGCCTGTGCTATGGATGATGTTAACCTTTAGAGGGCTTGAATCTTAATTTGAAATAATTGGATACTCATCATCACTTTGTTTTATGTTCAGTAGATTACAGCTCCTTTTAGTATGATCAGGTTCAAACAGTGTCTTTGCTTTAGATGACTCCTGGCTTTGTGATTGCTACTAATTCTCAGCTTAACGTATCTTAAGTCCATTTAATTTCGCAGAATTTAAAAAACCAGTAATTTTTTCTTTTTATTTCAGAAGGGCTATAAGACAAAGTGAAACAGATGAAATTTTTTCCAAATTAAAAAATATTGGAAGTAGAACAAGACTTGCTTCTTGAAAATAAAATCTTAAAGATATTTTAAATGTAAGAAAACCCTTGTGTATATTCACAGCTATATTAGTTACCTATTGCTGTTTACCAGATTACCCCAAGATTTAGTGGCTCAAAACAGGATCCCAGTCATGACTTTGTAAGATTCTCTATTTCAGAGTCCCTGACAAGCTGCAGTCAAGATTTCAGCCCCAGCAGGGGCTACAGTCATCTCAAAGTCCCAACTGGGGAAGGAACTGCTTCCAAGCTCACTCACATGATTGGTATCAGGGTTAAGTTTCTCGCAGGTTGTTAGACTGAGGACCTCAGTTCCTAACGAATTGATGTCCAATGACCTCTCTTGGTTCCTTGCCATATGTGTCTCTCTGTTGGGCAGCTCACAATATAGCAGCTAGTTTCATCAAAGTGAGAAGGAGCAAGGGTGAGAGAGGAGCAGAAACAAGATGGAAGTCAGTATTCTAAGTCTTGAAAGCAACACTCCTGTCATTTTTGCTTTGTATTGTTCCTTAGGAGCAAGTCAGTAGGTTCAGCCCACAGTCAAAGGAAGAGGGGGAGTTACATGAGGGACTGATGACCTAGAGGCAGAGACTTTAGGAGAATTGACTTGTTATCACCTTCTGCTGCTGCTTTCTTTTTCTTTATCTCTTACAGACTTTCCTTTTCATTCCCTGCCATTTTTATTAGTAATAGTTAATTGATCTTGGCTACTTTGCCAGATTGTATGGGGTTTTACTAACTTTTGGGACTGCTCCTAGCACCTCTTCAGGATTTATGTTTATAGATACTGTTCATGGTGGGAGACACCATTTCCTGTTAGTATCTGACTGGAGTCTTGAATTTTTTAACATGTACACATTGTGCGCATTGTACTACATCATTTTATATAAAGGACTTGAGCATCTGAGAATTTCGGTATCCAAGGAAGCTCCTGGAACCAATCCTGCATGAATACCAAGGGGCAACTGTATCCCTTTGAGACTTGTTGCATCTATTACCACTTTGAAATACAGTGTCCGCTTTTTAGTACCTTTCTACTTGTTTCTTGTATTATTGTTTCCTTTTGAGGAAAGTTGACCTGAAAACGGCTCACTTTATGTGGACCTGCTTTTACTGGCCTTCCATGTTGTAACAGCCTGGCAAGCTACAGTGAAAGATGACAGGGTCTTAGAAGTCATTTTTGAAGCCTTGAGTTCAAAGGCTGCTACTTTCAGTAAGCAGTTTGAAAAATTATGGACAGACTGTGTTTGCACATGGAGGCTGGTGCTTAGAGAAGCTTGAGTTTTGAGTAAAGATTTCCAAATTTGTGTCGAGAGGGATGAGAGTATAATGAATGTATTTCATCACCTTTGCTCTCTTTCCTGTATGTGAGACTAAAGTTAACCGACTGGTGAAGTGTCCCGTATGCTGATGTTCTTTTGCACAGAGAAGTTGATGCAAACTCTTGTTTGCTCACACTCCGTAGGAAATACAGGAGAAAGATCTACCAACAGGGAAAGAAACTCTATTTCTACTTGTAGTCTTATGAGAGGGCATTTTTGAAATTAAGAGGAGAAAAAGAAGTTTAAAAACAAGAATCTTGAGTTGTGCATGAGTAGAGCATGTTAATTTTCACTGTCCCTTCTGCGGTTTACAGCTGTTTTGCCTTGGTGTATTGCCACTGAATACATTTATTGAGAACCTCCTTTGTGGTGGACATTGTGTTGGGCGCACATCTACAATCTCTAGTCATCACAGCATCCTGAAAAATATCTCCTTCATTAGTACAAAGAAAATGAGGCCCAGGGCAGTCCTTCATTTTGTCTAGGACACACCAGAGTTGTTTAGTCTAGGGCTTCCTGACTCCATTGCTTAGCTGTGGTCTGGGCTCTTGCTCCCACCTGTCCTCATTGTCCTTCAAGTTAACAGACCAGCTGTGTCCTTGTTTCTTTGAGAGAATGAACCTAGAGGCACACTAGGAATTGACTGCTTATAACTGCTCATCATCAAGTAAACCAGTGCATCTGTTCAATTAAATGTCAGATCAAAATAGGTCTTTTTTTCATGACCTTGTTGGACCAGGAAACAATGTTAGGGCCTGAAAAATAAGTGGGAAACTACTTTGGTTCAGGTAGTAACCCATATCTACCATATAGTTCCATAGAACTCAAATAAATTGATGCTGAGAAACCCAGAAGTTGGATTGGATAGCTGAGATGTGTTTTAGTGAGAGCAGAGTTGAGATGTTTCTTCTTATCATTGGGTAATAGGTTATAAATAGAAAGGTAAACCTTAATTATCAAGGAGGAGAGCAAATGTTTTGTACTCTCTGCTTTTCTGTTCTCTTCCTCTGAGAAATTCAATTCTTCAGGAGTGTTCTTTTATGCTCAAAAGCAGTGATGAAGTATTCTCTCACACTTCTGAGTTTCTTGTCTGCCTAGTAGCAGCTGAAGTGAAAACAGAATAAATAAGAGGGAGGTTTTATTAGTGAGTAAAGCTGATGAAGAATAATGGGATAAAAATTTACCTTGTAGCTTGGGTCACTAATGCTTTGATCATGTGCAGAACTGTACTGTGTTTTGCTTGAAGGGTGGTTTGCATTTCTTTGGTGGAAGCTAATTTAAAGCTAGTGATGCCTGCATTTCTAGGAAGTATGGAGTGTTTTGTGAAGTCACTTTAATGGCATTACTAAGTATTCTTAAGATTAACTGAGGTTAGGAGATTTTAATTTCCCTTCCAGTAATGGGGGAATAACTGATCTGTCTTTCCAATATCTTGGAATAGGTTAATGTTGTGGTTAGGAAGTGTTTTTTTTTGTTGATTTTTATTTGTTTTAATTTTTTCTTTGTGGTATTGAAAATGTTTTGCTTAAACAGAATCTCTGTGTATGAAGGAGGTAAATTTTGCCTCTGGTGTTCCATAGCTGGCGTCTTAGAGTTCATGCCCAAGCGTGAGTAACTTTGTAGGGTCAGTTAGTGTAAATGTAGGCAGAAGCAACCTTTTCAATAGTTGTTAGGTACTTTTCTTTTTCAGTAAGAGTCTTCTTAGTGAGCAGTTAGCTGATAGGTCTAATATGAGTCCCCCTCCCTCCCCACTTAAAAATCTTGGCATAGATTAAGTGAATAATTCCAGATGTTTAAGCTGAGCCTCTATTGTGATGGGTTGATCTGTAGCCCTGCTTGCATTAGGCCTCTTTGTGACTTTTACCAAAGATAAAGTAGTGCTCTGAGGACAGTCTGCAGAGTCAGAACACTGTAATTAAAGACCTTCAGGGCACGTGAGCATCTTCAGTACCCTTGTCTAAAAGAAAGTGTTGACTGCTGTACTTTCATCCTTTATGAATTCTTTAAAAGCATCTATTATTTTTAATTTGCAGCAGCTCTTGCCAGGTAAAAAGTTTTGGGAAACAGATGAATCCAGCAAAGATGGACCAAAAGGAATATTCCTGGGTGATCAATGGCGAGACAGTGCCTGGGGAACATCAGGTAATCTAGATCTAGCATCTGTACTGTGATTTATGCCTGTCTTAGAGCTCCTTTCCTCAGCAATTGGCAAGTCATGAATTTTACATCAGTGACATAAGCATGTCAAGCAGTGTCCTGTCCTGTAGTATAATTGCCATGAAGGAGCTTATATGATGTAATTTATTAAAACATAATTAATGCAAAATCAAATCTTCAATATTTTTGCTGAAGTGCTAGCCACAGGGGAATGGTCTTAGTTGAAATGACTGTAATTTCAGCTATAACTTCTTGTTCTGTACTGCTGTCAGCATACTTGGAATTAGAAAATCCATGCCTGCCATTTGAAGTTCATGTTTCTTTCTCCTCCCGTTGCCCCTGTGTACTGTGTATGGGGGATCTATCTAAAAATGTGGTTGGGGCCAAATAAGTCACTGGGCATGGATGCATTTCTGACTGACTTCCCCTGAAGAGAGAGATGGGGAGAACTTGTAGAGGCAGCCACACTGACAGCAGAAAGAAATGACAGATGATGGGGAGGAAGGAGTCAGAACATTCAAAAGCCAATGTGCTGTGTTACAGCGCAATGTAAGAATGGAACCTCAGATGACAGTGGTCATCAGAAAAGATCAGATTATGTTGTTATTTTAAAAAGGGCAGTAAAATCACATTTCCTTTTAGTGAAATTACCAATAAAATACATTAAAAAGGAATTCTGCTACTTGAAAGGGGTAAACATTAATTTGTCCACTTAGCTAGATAAACCAGTTATGTGAACTACTGTATTGCTGAACTGGATATATGAAGGGTGTGTTCTGTTTCATTAGCTTATGTAGAACATTATACTTAGGGAAAACACAGTAGGACATTTTGGCTCAATTGACCATGACAGGTTTCCTGATTCCCAGTCATTGGTTTATCCATGAGACATCGCTCGTAATTTGTTTGAGCCTCTGGCTGCACTGTATCATGCTTGTGTATCTTTTTTGTAGATCATTCAGTTTCCCAGCCAATCATGGTGCAGAGAAGACCTGGTCAGAGTTTCCATGTGAACAGTGAGGTCAATTCTGTACTGTCCCCACGGTCGGAGAGTGGGGGACTAGGCGTTAGCATGGTGGAGTATGTATTGAGCTCATCCCCGGGCGATTCCTGTCTAAGAAAAGGAGGATTTGTAAGTTGGCTTGAGGAACTTGTTCCTATCTCTCTCTCTCTTTCCCCTTCCCTCTAAAGAAAAACATGCCTGTTTAGTTTCCTTAGATATTCACAGCACTAATTGCAGAGTTTTTAAGAACACTTTTATTGCAATTAGATGTCAGCAAACACAGCAGGAGATATAATTAAACTTTTTAAAAGTAGAGAAATGATGTTTTTTGGGGACTCATTTATAGTAATGTGAGGTAAGAACTGAAATCTAGGTCTCAGTTCATCGGTCCTCTAGAAAACACACAAAAGAGAAGGGATTAACACAAAGTTGAAGGTGGATGTCAATAGGGAATAGATCTGAGAGCAGTGATTTGCCAATACCTGAGGATCCTTAAAACGGATCAGATAATGTGGGTTCATTCTTGTTTTTGCTAGCTAAGCTTTAATTATGGAATGATCTTTGACCCTCTTTGAATAACTTCGCTTCTTATACCCAGTCCATCAGGAAATCAGAAGTTCTGTTAATACTGTTTCAAATTTTTTCAGATTCATCACCATTGACTTCTCTGATGCTAAATTCTAGCCAAAGCAACATCTCTGTAGCCTCTTCCCTTTTTAAGTCTTAAGTAGTCTTCCTCAAGCATCTTTGATAGCCTTTTTGAAGACTAGTTCTTTCTTATACTATTGACTTTATAGATCTAAAAGTCTTAAGATGCATTTCTGTTTGATTCTTCCTCATTTTGTGTTCTTGGACTGGTTTTATATTCCAAGTCATAGCTAGGAAGATCACAAAAGGCACCCTAACTCTATCTTCCTTACTTTTCTCTTGACTCAGCTTGTTTTGTACCTTTTCAAAGCACTGTCTCCCTGAAGTCTTTTTGGGCTAGTACTTCTGTTGGCAGTCATTTTAAGAGACCTTCTTTCCCTCAAATCATATTCGTAATTCTGCCTTTATAACTGTCTTACATTCTATTATCTAAATAGCATTTATTGTTAGTATTTTTATCATTAGACATCTGTTGCTAGATATCTGAGGCTTGGTTCTATTTTTCCAGTTCCACTTGAAAATAATTTAGTGTCAATAGCAGTACATGTTTGGTGCAGCTTGCTCAAGGGTCAAGTTCAGTTCTTTAATATGTTAGTGGACACTAAATGAATGATTGTTGACTTGGTTTTTAGGAAAATAACAGGTGGCATCTAAGGTAACCAGAATCTACCTGGAGTTAGCTTTATTCTACTCATGTCAAAGGTAATGCTTCAGTGGACATTGACACTTGACATATGGCTGGAGCTTTTGATTCTACCAAAAAAAAAAAAAAGAGTGGGGCAGGGGGAGTGAAATGAGCTTATTTAAGAGGCTGGTTTGGATTTCTCCCAGCTCTACACCTAGAAGTTTGGTTTGAGGAATTAAGCCAGAACAGGATCATTCAGTTTTATAACATTTAGGAAGAGAAAGGGATCAAACTGGGGCTTTTGTCTTGATTCTTGAATACCAGCTGTTCCAAAGTTGACCTGATTAACTTCTGGGTCTTTTGACCCTCCAGAGACATAGATTCAGTGGCTCATAGGTCAGATTGGAAAATACTGCTTGTATTTGAACCTTCCCAAGAGGCTTTTTGGGAAGAACAAGATCTACCCTTTGCATGTGAGTAATGGGATCAGGCAGAATGATCATTTCCATGTTGTCTCATGGGAAGAATGGTGTTACTTCTCTTCTTTCAACTTATCCCCAGCTCACCTCTTTTTCTTACCTCTCACACTTTGCTCATCTTGAGTGTACTTTGCTCAGAGGAAGTGCTGCCTTCTAACTTCTGCCTATGTTGTGGTTTAGTTGGTAAGTTGTATCTGACTCTCCTTCAACCCCATGGACTGTAGCCCGCCAGGCTTCTCTGTCCATGGGATTTTCCAGACAAGAATACTGGCGTGGGTTGCCATTTTCTTCTCCAGGGGGGTCTTTCCGACCCAGGGATTGAACCCACATCTCCTGCAAGTCTCCTGCATTGGCAGGTGGATTCTTTACCACTGAGCTGTCAGGGAAGCACAACTTCTGCCTATAACTTTTAGTTATTTACTATAGGAGAAAAGTCATAGCTAAGTCATTACTGTGGTGAACTGGAACCTCTGAGATTCTTGCCATGAATTCTCTGTCATGTGTGACAAGCTTCTAAGTCCTGGGCATTAGCCACCAAACATGTGCCTGGGTTACTGTGAAGTCTGTGAAAGTGAAAGTCACTCAGTCGTCCTCAGCTCTTCGTGACCCCATGGACTGTACAGCCCATGGAGTTCTCCAGGCCGGAATGCTGGAGTGGGTAGCTTTTCCCTTCTCCAGGGGATCTTCTTAATCCAGGGATTGAATCCAGGTCTCCCGCATTGCAGGCGGACTCTTTACCAGCTGAACCACAAGGGAAGCCCAAGAATACTGGAGTGGGTAGCCTATCCCTTCTCCAGAGGATCTTCTCGACCCAGGAATCGAACCAGGGTCTCCTGCACTGCAGGTGAATTCTTTACCAACTGAGCTATGAGGGAAGCCATGAAGTTTGTAGGAAGCAGAAAAATAATTAGACGTAGGAGAAAGATAAAACACTGGGGCCGATTTATTTTTTTTTTTTTCCTTTTTAAACAATTATTTCATTAGTTAATCTGTGATGGAGCTGTGTCTTTTCTATTCCATATCTTTATTTGATTTTGTAAAGGTGGCTTCTGTCCTTATTGTCTTGAGAGATTGGTGATTTCTAGCTCTTTTGGTAGTATTGTTACCAGGGTAAGTTAAGACCTCAGGATAGAGGTCAGAAAATTGAATTATCTAAAAAGCACCTGTTTCACTGAGTTTTCTGAAGTTTGCGTAAAGATAAATGAAAATTCTCCAAATCTGTATCCCAGTTTCTCAGAAGGAAGGTTGTGTGTAATGAAACGTTATCCTGTATTTTGACTTGAGTTGCACCTAAACGGTGATACAGGAAGACTGACCGGTGACGTCGGTCCATCACTTTGGCGCGTCTCATCTTATGGTGGATGGAGACCTGGGATCAGTGACCTGCTTTATCAGCTTTTTGGTTGTTTCCTGCTGATCTTGTGCTTCTCTTGGTTTTGCTGTCTGCCTGTTGGTTAAGGTGACATTTGACCACAAGCTCTGGTCATGGAAACCTGAATCACTTTTTGATTGTCATGGTATGTATACATCTTCTGGGAAGAGGTGAGCCTTTTTTTTATTTTTAAGAAAAAAATCTATTTTGTCTTTTAGAGCGCTGAGTTCAGAGACCAAAGAAGACAGAATATCTGCTTTCAGTAGATAGTTGTTCTAAAGAGCAGTCATTGGTGGTTTATGGATTAGAGCATTCAGATGTTTTTCTTTTTAGGTGGTCATGCCAGCATTTCTTCTGGTTAGCCTCAGAGATGCCCTATTTTAAACCCCCAAGAGCTTTTAAAAACAGCATCCCTAATGGCATAATGAATGTACACCTCAAATCAAGTACTAAGGGGCTATTCTCAGATAACTGACAACAGATAAGCCAGACTGATGAACTGTTCAGTTAAAGGGGTTTAGAACTAAAGTAATTACATTGGTTTTTCCATTTTCAGTAAAGTTGTTTTTATGGTTAAAGCTTGAATGAAGGTATTTAACCCTGTCTAGCTTTCCTGAGCCTTTCTTAAGTTCATTTCGAATGTAAAAATGTACTCAGTCGTTTTGGCTTTTGTGATAAGAGTGCTTGCAGGCCGATGATAAGAATCCGACAGCAGTGTTTTGTTCTCAGCACCCACTGAAAATTTTTGGTAGTATTTCAGGTATGAATCACAAACTTCAGGGTAGCAGTTTTCAGAATAATAGGAAAACTCAGAATACCAGTTAAGTCAGAGTCAGGTTTTAAAATTTGATTTATTTCCTTTATTCCTGGATAAAGACATCTCCCTTACCTGCCCACTCAAACACCCCAAAATAAAACAAAGCATGGTTTTGGATGGTTATAAAGTCATATGTATTTACTATGTTCTTAGGCCACTGGGTGAAAAAATTTTTAGAAAAAAAAATATATTGGGAAGACCTTTCTGCTTGTTTGTAGAAACTGGCTGCTTTCTGACCTGGAGGTTGCATGCACCTCATAGCAATTCACTTAGGTTACAAAACTTGATAACTTGCTTTTCTAGTTTCCAGTGTATTTGTTTCAGGCAGTCAGTGTTGTTTCAGTAGATTTTGTTTAAAAACTTCGTGTAATGTAATGCAGGGACTTGAGTCTTAACTGGATTTTGATTTCTTCATTTGCAGAAAGTCATATGGTTATGTAGTGTATAATATATGAAAATATTTTGTAAGTCTTATAAAATCTTGGGCCACGTAGTTCTTGTCCAGTATCGGCATCTGGTAGCTTATTAGAACTGACAGCTCTCAGATTCAACTCCAGACTGTTGAATCAAAGTCTGCAGTTTGATATGACCCACAGATGATTTATATACAATTAAAGTGTCATAAATACTGATAATATAGTTTTATTGGAAGATTTCAATTCAGAAACTTTTGTCTCAGAATGGAGCCCCTTCAGACTTGAGCTTCCCTTGAACAAGAAATCTTTGTACTCTGCGTTGCAATGTCAAAGTTTAAAAAAAAAGCCATGCAACTTTCAGAAAACCTTTTATGGTTTTCATCTCTTTTTCCTGCTGGATCTGGTGGTAGTACAACAGAGGGGAACACTTTTCTTATCTTTTTGCACACCAGGAATTGGGTGATCATATACACAGTGCATGGTATATTCCATGCTCCACTGTTTCTAAAGTGCATACCTCCCAGCTTCTGTTCATTTTGAAATTGGATATGTTTAAATTGCCAGTGTTTCCTTTTTAGCAGCACTTAAGATGATGGTATGTCTTATACATTGATGGCGCCTCAGATTTGATGAAATGTAATAATAGGTGGTGAAGCTTCTCTGGTGGCTTAACATTAAAGAATCTGCCTGCCAACACAGGAGATACCGGTTTGATCCCTGGGTTGGGAAGATCTCTTGGAGGAGGAAATGGCAACCCACTCCAGTATTCTTACCTGGGAAATCCCATGGACAGAGGAGACTGATGGGCTGCAGTCCCTAGGGTTGTGAAGAGTCAGAGTTGACTGAGCAGCTGACCACACACACACACACAGTAGTTGGTGGCTTGATTGTGTACAGATATTTCAGAAAAGTTACTGGGACAGAGGGGTTAATGATGAAAGCCATAGTCTTTCCAGGGGAAAAACATAAGGTATCAAGCAAGTTTGAAGCTTTAGGGGTAGTGGAGGTGAGTGAGACTGTTTGTGTCTGAGAAAGGTAGTGGGCAAAATTGGATAAAATATTTTTAAGAATCTTTTAAAAGGAATTGCACAGTCATAAATTGCCTTGTTTAATACCTGAAACAGCCCTTTGAAGTAGATGTTGTCCCTGTGAAAATTTATCAATGAGGAGAATGAGGTTTAGAAGGGAAGTGGTGGGAACTGAATTCATAGTGTTCTAATTTCACATCTTTTAGCTATAGTATATGCTCCACTGGCCTGTTTTTTAGTTTCTCACAATAGTATCATATTTAGTACATTAATTTAAAAGTAATTCATGACTAGTAATTTCAAGCTTTTACTCATCTTTTAAATTATTTGAAATTTCTTTATTACTAGTGAAGCTAAAACTGCTGAACTTCAAGGAAAGTTGACATTTTGGTTTTGGGTGGCATTTTGTGAAAAGTTGAGAAGTATACACAGGGAAACCACTATTTTAGTTATTATGGGTTTTGGACTGGTTTAATCAAGCAAATATACAAATAGTCCTTTTAGAAAAAAGAAAAATTACTAATCTCATTGAATGTGACTTCTGCCACATGGAGCTTTGAGGTAAAATCTCTGCAGTAACAGGAAAAATTAAGTTCTCATTTCTCTGACTTCATTCCGAATTAATATTCCCTGATATATTCATTCCCCTTTTGAGAAAGATGAAACTTTTGAGAAAGGTGAGCTTGACTGAATGACTCTGATCTGCATAGTACATAGTTTTCTGCTCTTCTCTAAGTTCTTTGGTATGAGGCAACAGAACATATTCTAATGTCTGTATCTGTGATCTGATCTCTTAAGAACACTCCTTGGCCCCACTCTAGGGATTTTGAGTGGGCTTGGCTTCTTGCATTTTGAGCACTCTCTGAGGGCTATATTTGGGTTACAGTTTTGAATTGAAATTCATCTAAAGAGAGCCTCGAATAGGAGGTTGCTATTAATCCATCTTTATTTTTTATTTCATTTAGTTAATAGGCTTTTTAGTATTAATTTGCACTGGGTAATAAGTAACAGAAAAGAAAACCGTAACTCCTGTCTTTAGGATGCTTATTTGGGCTTCATTTTAGTGGTTCTTGGGCTACCCAGGTGGCGCTGGTGGTAAAGAAGCCGCTTGCCAGTGCAGGAGACATAAGAGACTTGGGTTGGATTCCTGGATGGGGAAGATCCCCTGGAGGAGGGCATGGCAACCCACTCCAGTATTCTTGCCTGTAGAACCCCTGTAGAACCTCCGCCAGAGGAGCCTGGCGGGCTACAGTCCATAGGGTCGCAAAGAGTTGGCCCCAACTGAAGTGACTTAACACACACACACATAGTGGTTCTCAACTGTGGGTGCTTATTGAAGGAGACACTTAGGCTTGTGGGAGCTTCTGCAGACCAGTTAAATTAGAATCTCTGGGAGAAAGCCCAGTCACTTGCAAATTTTTAAAAGATTGTGGTGTTTGTTGCCAACCGTAGAGCCACTGCATTGTGAAAAGGACAGTGTATCTGGGAGGGCCAGATTGGCTCTACACTTTTATTTGAGTTAAACCACTCACTGGGAGCCTTCATTTTTAATGTTAATATCACAGTGTTACATAAGAAATATTCTCCCAGTGCATAGTTTTCACTAGTGTCATACTTGTATACAGTGTTTTTTACTTTATAATAAACTTTTACATATGCATCATTTCATTGATGTTTACAGCTACTCTGTTTTAAACAAAATGATCCCTGTTTTATAGATAAGACAACTCAGACTCGGGTTTAATGACCTGTCCAAAGTCCAGTAAGTGTTAGCAGTTGAGATAGACTGTAGGTTCTGTACAATCTGGGTTAGTATTTTCCTAAAAGAATACCTTACTTTAAGCATTAAAAAAAACTTTAAAACTCCATAAAACAGAGCAGCTCAAATATACCCTTATTCTCTCTCACTAGGGTCCTCAGAGTTCTAAGAGACCTTTTTTATGATCCCCAACTCTGTATTCTATATTCTCTTTTAATAGCAGACTTTGACAGGATAGCTTCCCACTTGTGCTCTTGGTGTCATTCATAAATCAAACTTCATGTCAACTGTTTTAATTTAGTGCTTTTGTTGATTTACTGAATTTGTTAAAACTTTTTATGACCCCTGTACAGAAAAGTTTACACATCATAAATGTTCATCTTCATGACCTTCTGCCTAATGGAAATATCCCCAATAACCCGTCCAAATCAGGTATGGAAGTCATCCTACCTGTTCTGTGTTTTGCTGAGGCATTAATAGCCTAGTTGGAGTAGAAAACTAGGTAACTATTATGTAAATAGACTGTATAGCATGGACAAAAACCAGCCCATTCCAGGGACATCTTTGAAAATCTAGCCCTTGGCAGTATAATTGAGAAAGTAAGTATCAGTGACTAAGTGTTCAGGTCAGGGCAGTTGGCTTACAGGGGGAGCAGCTTCTCAGCAAGCCCTTGTGAAGGGTCACTGAGGAAAGATCATGAAAATGTTGATTTGGTGAGTGAGCCTCTTCTGTACCCAGATTATTTGCTTGGTGAAACTTCCTACTGCCGCTTTATTGCATTTCCTTCCCATTCGTTTTCCTGTAGACTGTTTGAACTCCTTGTGAGAAATTGGAGCTGAACTGCCTGCTGCTCCTGAGCCAGTGACTTGATTTGTAGATTTGTGGAAGATTATTTAAGTGTGTTGGTGGGATGATCTTAAAATACTTTTAAAAATTATTGATGTTACTGGTATCTAATTCAGGTGGACTTGTTTATTACTACATGTTGGACTCTTACCTGATGATAAATAGAATGGGAGGATCCTTCTTATTTTAGCAGTTCAGTTTTGCAGGACTTTTTTCTTTGTTTGTTTTATCTTATTTTTTGAACTTCTGTCCTGCAGTGTATTCAGTGCTGGGGACATGAAAATTACTACATAGCTTCCGTCAGTTTTACCTTTGCAGGAAGAGGGAGCTTTTATTTCTGGACATTTTGAAAGCTCTTTCTGTCTTTAGAATCCTGTCATACTTTGGCTTGGGATCTCAGTGTCATGCTTAATTGGCTCTCATTTACTTTTTGAACCAGTATCACTGTTATACTTTGAAGATGTGAAAGTTACATCTCATTTGCTGCCAAAACTATAGCTTACCATCTTGATGCTACATGAAACTAAGTGGTATATCCTTTCTAACTTCTTTCTGGTATATGTTCCTTAATTTGTATTAGCCATGAAGTCTTTCTGTGTTACTTTTGAGCAGAGGATGGTTTTAAAAGCAAAATGGGCTTTGAATTGGTTGTTGAAAGGTCTAAAAGATTGTCAGGGTCCCTGTGTCTGGTCTTTCTGTGTCAGGGTGGCTAAGAACTACTTGGAGAACATCTTTTTATTTTGCATTTGCAGGCCTACCCATTTGCAACTGTGTCTGCTGCTTTATCTTCCATTTGTGGTTCCCACCCTCCCCATTGAAATTTGGTTGTGGTGACTGGAATTGCTGAGCAGGAGTTTCATCATCTTTTGATTGGATCTTACCTTTTACCAGGAGCTTTCTTTTGGTCTAGGTCTGTTTGTGTCTTTCTTAAATTAGAAGTCAGTGATGGAAATAGGCAAGATTACCTCTCTCTAGTTTTACAAAAGCAAAAATTATTTAACCCTTGGGTAAGGTTTTGCAAAGCTTGCTATATACCATGTCAAGTCACTATACCAAACCTTCTTTTCATTCTGAAAATCAAGACACATTTGCTTTGAAAATCCATGTCTTAACTTAGATTGTTGGTAAGAGGAGACAGACTTAATTTCTTTAAAAAACAGAACTTCTGTGTGCTTGGCACCGCATCAGTCCTTTTAGGTCCAGTCTTTCAGTCTTTGTAGTTTGAAGTACTTCAGAGATAAACTCGGTTGTATCAATGATTCGCTTTAACATGCTCCCATATAATCCTTAGTATGTATGGGACACGGAGTGGATGACAACGGTAAACACTTAGAGTACTCTTTGTTAAAGAATTTTAGTTAGATTTAACATGTTTTGAAGGATTAAAAATTCAAGTTAAGGATGATTAGTGATTTATTGTTTCAGTAAGCGGTGAGACATTGGGTGGAATTGGGGTGGTGGTGGTTCAAATTGGCAGGGCATATATCCCAACATGAAGTGTATAGAGTAGTTGAATTGGAATGATGTTAAGACCACACTTAGCTCAATATTCAGAAGTAAGAGAGGAGTTCACATAGGCAATGGAAGTAGGAAGTTCATTTTGTAGGCTTAATATTTTCCAAGTATAATATTAGCTATAATTCCTGGGGATTATTAGGAGCCATGCTATTCTAGAGAGTTAGATATTAGAGAAATGGAACTAAGAAATACAAAGTTGTGGTTGGGCTTTGGGTAGAAAGGAAAAAAAGTGGGGTGGTGGGACACTGGGCATGATAAGACTGTCCTAAACTCTGTAACATAAATGTCTGTCTGTCTCCCCCATTTGGCAAGACTTTCTGCAGTGTTCCTGCCTCTGTGTTGTCTGTTAATTAGATTGTAATGTCTTGAAAGGTCATGGACACTATCCTGTTGTAATTAGCATCTAGTGTAGTCTGGTGTCCACAGTGGTTGCCCGCTATTATTAGTTAATGATGATTAGTGAAGCTGAAGCTATTTTTTAAACAGGGCCCAAGGGATGCAGACAGTGATGAAAACGACAAAGGTGAAAAGAAGAACAAGGGTACGTTTGATGGAGATAAGCTAGGAGATTTGAAGGAGGAGGGTGATGTGATGGACAAGACCAATGGTTTACCAGTGCAGAATGGGATTGACGCAGACGTCAAAGATTTTAGGTTTGTATGTTTTACACTTCTGATTTTTGAGTGGGGGCTATGGGTTTTTGTTTTGATTCAGTTTTATTTTGATTTTAGTTTTCTTTTTCCCTCCCTACGTGTCTTTTTAAAGAACTGGGACTAGTGTAGGCCATAACACAAAAAATGTATGAACTGTTAAGGTGAAACTTTCTCAGATCTGCCCATACCTGATGTTTTGCCAAAACAATAGACTTTCCATTTGTATGGAGCTCTGTAATTTGCAGAATGATTTCATAAAGATCAGTTCATTGATTCTCAAATTTCAAAATCACCTGGGATGAGCACCTTGGGATTTCTCTCAAATCATTATCTTGGGAGAAATCATGTTTACTAACGGAAGTGTGTCATATTACTGTGGCATATTAAGGTAGAGTGAAAAATAGTTGATCAGTTAAGTATTATTTCACTTGAGACTCATAAGCTCCCTTTGAGGAAGGCAGGTATCGTTTTCTTCGTTTTGAAGAACCAGAGATACAGCTTAAGTGACTTGTTCTTAATCATATTCCTTCCATGGAGGCCTCTCATTCCACCTCTGGTCATAATTGATTTGCAGGTTTTACCCTGTAATTTTAATATGCACAGTATTAATAATACCATGTTTGTCTTCCACATTTGGCAAGTATTCTTCATTTTTGTAACTAACCTTTGTTACATGATGGTATATGTGAATTTTAATTTTTTAAAAAATTTTGACCTAGGATTTTTATCCTCAGTCACTGATGTCCAGTAGAGAGTTTAATTTTTAATAATTTTAGTGTAAAGCTAATGTGTGTCTAAACACACACACATACACAACATCCCTTATCCTAATAATCTGCAAAGCCAAAATTAAAATATTGTGTGTGTGTGTGTGAGGGGGTCATTCCTTTTAGAACAGTGTTTAATTTGTTTAGTCTTCCTAAACTAATTTTTGCATCTCATGGATGTAAAGAATTAGTCTTTGTAAGAAATTTGAGTCACAGAGTAATAAACACTTAACCTCAGGTCTTTCAGATGAGTTTGGGTGTCCACTCCACCCTGAATCTCAAGCAGCTTGTGGCATTGTTTTGTGGTGTTTGACTCCAGGGCAGATGGTAGTAGTAGGGGGTGTGTGTGTGTTAGGGAACTACAAGAGCTTTAATTTGTACCAGCTATAGGATTTCTTTTAGGCTAAGAATGTAGTCACAGGCTATATTTTCCTGACTAGAATATAATATTATTCAGTATTAATCTGAACTGGAATTAGATAGTTCTGCTGTCTTTTTGCATAGGGTGATCGATCATGTGTCCTGGATTGCCCAGGACAGTATTTGTTTATACCTCTGTCCCAAGATATTAATACTGCCCTTTTTTGCTCTTAGGAGTGTCCTGGTTCAGATGATAAATTACATCCTTATGTTACTTTTAATTCTTAGAGTTGACTCCTTAGCAGGAGCTTATCCTAAAAAGTGAATTTACTTTGTACTGTTTTGTAATGGTTTGATTCTGGTTTCTTTGAAAAGAAAAGGAGAGTCAGTTTTATCGTTGGCCAGTGGTACCTAGGAAATACAAACAAAAATTTTTCGCCTATTAAAAATTATTTTTGAATAGAATTATTCTCCCATGTGGAACTTTCCCTGGAAACTACTTTGTCTATTGACTGTTTAAAGAGTAGGATGTTGCTTTTGGGGAGCATGTTTTACTACCTGTATTTTGGGATCCCTGCTTTCATGAATACCACAGAGTGATTCCCCCCGCCAGTCTATCCAGTGTTCCTCACATCTGGGCCCCTTGGTAAAAGAGATGGTAAATTAATAGCAGTTAATGTAAATTTAAGGGGTGGGTTGTGGTGGGAAGGCAAGCAATAGAAGAGTCGTTTTATAGGGTGTAACATATAAGCACCATAAAGGGTCTCTGGTCTTTTTTTCAAAATAGTTTTAAATACTGTTGGTAATAAGCTGTGTCAAGGACATTGTCCTTAAACTTAGGTTGGTGTAGTGTCCCTCCCCACTTAAAATAAGGTTTAATGCCCTTTACTTTCTCTGTTTAGCCGTACCCCTGGTAATTGCCAGAACTCTGCTAATGAAGTGGATCTTCTGGGTCCAAACCAGAATGGTTCTGAGGGTTTAGCCCAGCTGACCAGCACCAATGGTGCCAAGCCTGTGGAGGATTTCTCCAACATGGAGTCCCAGAGTGTCCCCTTGGACCCCATGGAACATGTGGGCATGGAGCCTCTTCAGTTTGATTATTCAGGCACGCAGGTACCTGTGGACTCAGCAGCAGCAACTGTGGGACTTTTTGACTACAATTCTCAACAACAGGTACTGTGTGTGTCTCTGTCCCTCTCTCTGCTCTCCCTCCAAGCAGAAACATTATTCAAGTAACTGAGAATGGGGGGATGGGAGGAGGGTGGCATCATTTTAGGCTTTTGATGGCCAGTCCTTATTTACCCAACAGTGTAAATTATAAAGCCTTTGCATCTTCCCTTCCAGAATGATTCCCATGCTGAGGTTTGTTGGCAAGAGACCACCCTGCTGTGTATAATTCCTTTGGCTTCTCTTTTATCAGGGCCTGGGGAGGGGCTGTGGTGGTGGTACCTCCTGTAACACAATCCTCTTGAATGTTAATCGCATCGAAGATTAATGTGATTATAATGCTGTTGGGTTTTGTTTTTTAAATAGTAAACTCTGTTGTCTGCCACTGTCAGGAGTTCACTGCCAGATGTCTGATTAGTCTTGTCTTTTAATTAAGTGAGTTACTACAGATAACAGACATATGTCCTACCTTGCAAAAGAGTTAGAATGTGATTGGGGAAAAACACAAATCACTCAAAATCTGCAGTGAAATTATTTGGCTCTTCTTTTATTTATAAGTCCTTGGTGTATATTTTATGTGTGCCTCTGGTTTTGAAGGGACTGTATGGCTCTCTCTAGAGCTTACAGATTCTTCTTTTTAATTTTTTTTCTTTTTTTAAGGAAAATTAGCCAAATTAATGAAAAGGGGGCAGGTAACTTCCTATTCACGTTAAGTTCCACACGTTCTTCTTTGTGGCCTCAAGCAGTTTGATGGGCCACCAGTTTCTGATGCTCCTTAATTTTAGTCTGGCGCATACATATACATTTCTAGGTGTGAAAAGTTAAAATCTCATTTTGTAGTTTAGAAATTATGTATCTATGGGGAAAGTTGACTTATGGCCTTTGTAGATCAAATTGTGCCACACTGTCCCTTTAGTTGTCATAAATGGCTGATTTTAAGTGAATTTTGCTTGATAGATAGCTGGATAATACAGTTAACCATGTGAAGTTTACAGAGACAGACCCCTTTAAGGGATGATGTGATATGCACGCACTCTGTTCCTATCAGTTGGATATACTAGGTGTAATTAACAAAATCTTTTTCTAGAGAGTTTGAACCAACAGTGTACACTGTTCTCCCTGTAGATCCCAATAGATATGCTCACCTTTCCATGGGAATTTGACTTTCTGTGCTTTTTGTCTTATTTATTTGCATTTTTTTCACAATGAATCCTCAAAATAGCAGTGTTGAGTGAAGTCAGAAATTACTTCAGATGCTGAGGAAATATTTGACTTAAAGATGTCTTGTGGCACATCAGCAAACATAGAGACACGCTATTACTGTGTAGACTTCAGCTTGTCCAGTTTAGAATATTAGTGTAGTAATTTCTCTATCAAAATTGAGGTATGTTAAGTGTAGGCCGTTTCTAATCAAGTTCCTGTAACCTAGTTATCTCAAAAAATTTTATCTGAATTCTATCTTTATTGTCTCATTGAGCTTCCCCTGGCAACCCTTAGATTTGCAGCCATTTTTGGTTCTTAGCTTCCATTCCCAATCTAACCCAGTCTGACTCTGCTTGTTATTTAAGAAGTGTTTGTCTTCAACCTCTTATGAATGACAATCTGATTCTCTGTCATTTAATTGTTATCTCGTAATCAAAGTTGGGATTCACTTTTGATTTACTGAACTTAGATTTTGGAATAGTTCTACCAATTTTTGAGGAGGCTGGATAATTATTAGAACTTGAACAGAAATACACTTTTGCATGCCCACAAATAGTCCACACAATTACATCAAAGACACCACCTGCTCAGATTTATAAAACCTGGAGTGCCTTCACCACGGATCACATTTCAGCAGTTTTTGGAAGCGAATGCCGTTATTTTGCAAGTTAAGCTGTTGTTGAATTCTGACTTCCCATGCATGTCTTGGTTGCTGCAATATAGGGTCATTGTTACCCAGTTACAGCATCATCATAGGATGTGATTATTGTTATTTTGTCCCATGGGCTCATAATTCTTGCTATTTTGAGTAGATGGCTGTACACATTCTCATACTGGGTGTATTGATGGCATGCCTGGAAATCATTGACCCAAGACCCTTCAGGACCCTTAACTTCCCAAAGGCTGCTGCATAAAAGCCAGTAGTTATTAAGATGGAAGAACCCTTTCTCTACAGGAAATTGGTGTTTGTTCCTATACTTTATCCTTCTAATCCCTTTCTACCCTTTTGCTTTTCATTAGATTTTATTCCTCTTTCCATTTCTAATAATTAAAATAATTCTCATTCTTCAAGGTTCAGCACTATATTCCCCCCCCCTCCGTTTTTTTTTTTTTTTTTTTTTTTTTTGGTTACCTTTCTTGATCTCTAAATCAAAAAGTAGTCATTTCTGTCTCTGTAGTGCCTTGTGCTTCCTCTAAGAAAGAGTCATGGTGTCTCCTTGTCTGATGGTCCTCTGCTAGATTGTAATCACCTAGAGGGTAAGATGGGGTCTTGATCTCTCTGTGTCCTCTGCTTTTGCTTTGATGGACCAAGTTTTCAGGGAACCTTTTCCACACCCCTGTTACATTATCTCACAACATCCCCTGTATTTAATATACTTCACCAAACTAAGATTGAAAGCTAGCCTTGGGAGAGGTCTGGAGGCCACTCTTTGAGGTCTTGCATGTATTCTAATATGTGAGTCCTTTAGGTCTAGCCCACTAGATTGTTTATCATAGACAAATAAGGGTACCTTTTTAATAGTCAGGACATTTATTTCCTGAATCAATATTTAGCCTTTCAGTGTCACAGCCCTCTTTTGCCATCCGGTTAAAAGCCATAGTCCTCATCAAAAAAACATACATGGTTCTTTTGAGACTCAATTTTGTACATAACTTGAGGGAGATCACAGATCTGTGGATTGCAAATTATAACCTTCTGTTCTTATTTTTTATTGTTACCTGTAGTCAGGTGTCTCTCTCATGAATGGAACAGACTTCCCCCAGTCCCATGGTTCTCAGTTTAGTTATTGTGGTTCATTTGGTCTTTTAGATACTGTAAGGAAATACTTGATGACAAGTGATGAGACTATTTATGCCTGCATCCTAGGGAGAGCAAACTGTTTCTTGAGCAAGGAAGGACTTACAAAAGAGATGGATGGATCTTGAGCTGTGCTTTGCAAGACTTATTTATACCAGGAAAAGAATGAAAACTTCAGTGGAGAAAATAGTAAACTAAGAGCTTAAAATTAGACATTAACATATGTGTTCAATAGATAATATAAAAATAGTCACCCCGGATGGTAGTTGAGGTTGAAAAAAAGTGACTTGTGAGGTTACATAGATAGTGTCTCGAGTCTTACCAACTTTGCTGTGCTGTCGTACAGGCATTAACAAGGCATTTTAAGAAGTGATGACTTAAATATCATGATTTAGTTTTTTTGTGCAGAGAGTTAGCTTAGAAGCAGTTTTAGACATTCTTTTGTCCATATTAGTTAACTATTGACTGTTGTATCCTTGTAGGGACTTTAGGTTTTGTCGTAATGAACTCTAATGTTCATAAGACTGTGTTACAGTATATAAAACAGTTATGGAACGCTTGAGGGACTAAATGTTAAATTGGTTGGTCAAGAATCCTATCAGACCAGGGGAAGGCTCGTTGAGGACCAAGTTTGTATAGACCTAACTTGAATGAGAGATGGAATGGATATTCCTGCAGTTAAGAGAACAGAGTTATGGAGATGGAAATGACAATGGTGTGATCATAGGTTAGTAAGAGTAGAAGGTACACATAAAAGGAAAACAGAAATAGATGCATTTGGTTACTGAGTCCAGGTCACAGGCATTGAGTACAGACAATATTAATGATTGTGAGGATTGAACTAAACATCTAGTGTAGCTTGTATTTTTCTGTACATTTGCTCTTTTATCATGGCTATCTTAAATGGGCATCAACTTTTTTTTTTTTAAAGTTTGGAGTTTTGGAGTTATTTGCTATAATTGATAGGGTATGTTGATGATTTTATGAGTGGATCTGGTTTGATAATTGACAAAATAAATCCTTGTGTCCTATTTAATTTCATTTGTAGTAGTAAGTTGGTTTCATAAGACTATTAACATCAGCCTGTATTTAGATACATAGTATAGAGCATCCTGAAAATACAGGGAAGGTATTTTTCATTTAGTTCATTACAGACTAACTGTCTTTAGGGATACTTTGGTTTTGGATAGCTAAACTACTTATCTAATCACTGTGAACCATCATCTTAACCTAAGATGTATTTATAGCAGGGATTCCTTTTATGGTGCCGTGAACCCCTTGGCAGTTAGGTAAGATCTCAGACTGAATTCTTAGAATACTGTCTTAAAATGCATGGTGTAAGTATGATTACAAAAGAAGCCAGTTATATAAAAATAGCTATAACAGTATTTAACAGCAAATTGAATGATGGGTGTTTGCTTCTTTTTCATATGATGCATGAGATAGAGGTAGTTGTACTGGCCATGATGGTGAGCATAAACAAGATTGTGAGATGTCTATCAGTTGTAAAGTAACATGAAAATACATGATTTCTATTTGTGATTGAATCACAGAAGTGTGGCTAAATTTAATGTGGTTTGTTGCCTATAATAATAATTGAAGGACTTGCTAAATTTCATGATAGTAATTTTACCTGCCTCAGGTACAAGGGTCTGGGGTTAGGAACCTTTAATTTAGGGTGGTTTGAAATGCTCATTGATACCACTTTCCTTACTTTCTCCTCATGTCTTCTCTTTAATCCTGGAAAACACAGTGAACAGTTCATATGTAATGTGTTCATACTGCTTTGTGTTATGATGCTTGCATAGTAAATAGCCATGAAGTTATCTCTGTTCATCTAAATATATTTTAGAAAATATATTTACTATATATATATATATATATATATAATATATTTCACTCTATTACAGTCGTGTAACAGAAACCACAGCCAAGATTAAGTTGATAATCAGATGGGTTAATCTGGTTAATTGTCGAGGTTCTTTATCTTAGGGTTCAGTTAGTGTAAAAATAGCCTAATGGTGTGGCATGCCTTACAAAATTGCCTACTGATGTACTGAAACTAATCTGTTAAGCATGAATTTTTAACAAAGAAGCACTTCTCTGAAAAAGCCTTAGTCAGATGGCAGAGGAAGTTGGCATGCATTGCTTTTTCGTGTGTGGTAGTGATTTAAATGTCATTCTTATGAAACTGAGTTTGCGTAGTTTTAATATAGGTATTTAAAATTCTTGGCTTTCTTTTCAGTTTATAAATGAGAGGAAGATTATTCTGTCAGCATCATGTGTATAGTCACTGTTGAAATGCTGACTTTAGCTAGCAGTTAGGTCATTTGAAACATACCTTTATTGTTCTTTGATGAAATTTTAGAATATGATTTTTTTCTAAAGATAATAATTTGCTTGACGGAAGGCTGTATTTTGTTTTCCTCACTTATTTAGAAGTCATTTGTTTTGAAATCAGATTCTTCATCTGCTAAAGAAATGTGAAATTTTTTTTTAAAGTTTGGCAGCATAGTTTGTATGTACCTGTTACACTAAAAATCATTGTAGCTGTATGTTAACTGTTGCAACTGTTCAGATAACCTGGTCAAAAATGAACTTTGATCTAGAGGATATAGCAAATTATAGACAGTAGCAAATTTTCAAAAATTTCATATACTGAGGACTAGCTCCAGAATATAATTTTTTCTTTAAAATTTATAGCCCCACTATTGATGTAATACTCTTAGTGTTTAAAAGGCTTTTCTCCGTGAATTCTGGCAATAGCCTTGTCAGGTAGGGCAGCCATTTTTATAGATAAGAAAATTAAGACATCATGAAGCTCAGAGACTTACTCAAGATCTTAAAACCCTGCTATGCAAACATCTTAGTTTCAGTTTCTATTTCCTCGCTCTTTGCTTTGGACCTAGTCCTAGAAACATAAAACTGTGTGGAGCTGTCTCAGCTTCAGATTTAACTGAAGCTTTCGTAGTTTTTTCAGCATGGTATATGTTTTAAAATTACTATCAACAACAAAAACAAAAAAAGTTTTTCTTTCCTCTTTGTGACCTAAAGCAGGTGGTGCTCATGAACCTCAGCAGGACTTTAACACTGCTCAGAAGTTTTTTTTTTGTCTATTTTATATACTTTTTAAAATTAATTTACTTTTTGAGTAGGTAGTAACATTCACATGGTTCAAAAAATCAAAACAATGTAAAAAGATACACGCTTGTTATTCTTCTTCCCACTCCTGCTTTCATCCTTTTTATCCCTTTTGTTAGTTTTATTGTGTATGCTACTAGCATTTGTCTTTTTTTTTTACTATACAATGTTGTGGTATCTGCCGTATATCATCACAAATCAGTCATAATTTTATATATATGTATCTCCCCTTCCTGTTGAGCAGCCCCGTTCCCCCACTCCACCCCTCTAGGTTGTCACGAAGCACCAGGCTGGGCTCCCTGTCTTACAGAGAGCTCCCCGCTGGTTACTGTTTTACAGAGGATAGTGTATGTATGTCAGCGCCACCTGACTCACACGTCTTGCCTTCTGCTTTCTTTGTCCCTTCCCGGACTGCCTTGCTACACGACGCGCTATAAGAGGTGGCCCACAGAAGGGCTGTGTCTGTGTATGGGGGTGCTCTCCTCATTCATCAGAAATAGTATCACATAGAGAGGACTTCTGTGTGTATCGATTTTAATCATTAGCAAACAACCTTATGAGTTAGACAGTTCTTTATTGTCCATCTTTAGAGAGAGGAAGAGAGTGAGCACAAAGTGATTTTCCTTCCCAGTGTCCCACACACAGAGTCAGCGGTGGAGCTGAGATACCAGTCCAGGTTTTCTGGCCCCAGAGTCTGTGCTCTTATCCGCTCTCCACTGGGCACATTGCCTTAAACTCACAAGAAGGCAGGCCTGGCAGTACATTTTATTTTGAGGTGAGAAAGGGACAGAGTTTAGCACTTTGCCCAGTAGATGGCATTTGTATGCGTTGTTCAGGATCCTCTGGAACCTATCACTTGCCAGTTACCCAGTTTTGGGTAACCTATATTTCCAGTTAATATTGGACCGTTTACATGAGAGAATGTGCCAGAATTGCTGTGATTTATGCTATGATCAAATCTGTCTGCTGTTGATGTATAGTTTACTTATGTTTAATTGTTTACTGTAGAATGCACTCAAAATAATTCCTTCTCTGTCACAGTCATGGACATATTAATCAACTCTCAAACATGGGATATATGGGAGCAGCTATACGGCCTGTATGTTTCCAGTTAAAATTATTAGTCCCAGTGTTCAGTGTGGTGACACAGTAGTGAGAACCACAAACTAATGTTACGTGGAGTGATTACTTTTATTCATACACTGTGTATATATATATGTATATTTTCAGATATAGTACATGCATGTAATGTTACATGAAATGTTAAAAAATGTTAAAAACATATGAAGTGAGGTTAAGTCATAATGGAATGGTGTTAAAGTACTTTTTTGGTTAGTAAGTCAAGATAACCTCAAGAGTTATATTCTGAACACAGTATCCTTATTCTCTTAGCTTCATGTCACAGAGCCTAGCTAATAAGTGCTCAAAAAAATATTTGTTGAGTGAAATGAGTTATTTTATTTGCAGCAGGGCCAAGAAAGGTAGAAGGAAGAGGCTAGCATGAGCATTGTCTGAGATGTTAGATAAAATTCCAGAGACCCATTGAATAGATAGCAGATACCTAGTGGAACTAGGAGGTATTGTTTTTATAGTCTTGGAAAAAATTTTAA
Organism: Odocoileus virginianus; assembly: GCF_023699985.2. NCBI lineage: Eukaryota > Metazoa > Chordata > Mammalia > Artiodactyla > Cervidae > Odocoileus > Odocoileus virginianus. Next base: position 41,290,325 of record NC_069703.1, on the reverse strand, counting down.
ACAACTTTCTACTATTTTACTTGTTTTCTGCCTCCTGGATGCTCCTCTTGCAGGGAGGGGTTTGGGGAGAGCTGTTGGTAGGAGGAGTGTGAGGCACTATCCTTCAGGTGAAACCAGACCAACTTGGCGATGATCACAAGGTTGTAGTTACCAAATAGTACTGGTTGGCTCCCTTCCTGGAGTGAACAGTTGTTTTGATATATTTGCCAGTAGAGTCCTATATTTCTTTTGAATGCTTGACAGTTAATCAGTGCCTATGAAGTAGAGCTGTTTTTTTACCAGCATTATAATGAAGTTTTTCTTTTCTTTAACCTTTGAAAATAAAAAACTAAAGCATTTTTGAAACCTGTACTGCATGGTTACTTTTGATATTCATACTGTGAAAGCAGAGACTTACTTTACTCTGGTTTTTAGAAAGATAAATATATATAGAGGTAACAGGTGAAGTTGGTCAGTATGTTCAGAATATTCACCTTTAAAAAAAATTTAAAATCAGTCTGTTTTTATACTTGAGGCACAGAAGTAACCAAATCATAACAATCAAGTTCACCACAACTGAATCAAAGTTCCACTGTGACAGTAATTAAGCTGAGTTGTCAGAATGACATTATCACCTGCTGTCCAAAACAGGTTTCTTTATGAAGACATCCGTGGTTCAAGATCCATGGTATCTGTTACATATCATCCAGTGATGTTAGCCTAACCACTGAAAAGTCCTGTAGAAAGAGTAGGTAGGTTGAAGGTCCTTTGTGGGGAAGTCCCATCAGTAAGTTCTCCCAGTCTGATTTCAGTAAATAAAGAAGTCTTCAGTATATAACTCCTTGGAAGGAGGCATATCAGGGCAATCCAAAATCAGGTATCCCCTTTTTTTATACCAGTATTATTCATATTAAACTGTATGAACATTTTATTTAGTGTTGTTAACTTAGTTCCTTGCACAGTGCCTATCATGTTTTGATTCAAAAATAATTGTAAAATGAGTGATTGACTTTGTAATAAGAGAGAATCTTAGGATATTCTTACTGTCAAGACCTTTGAACTCCTTTCCGTGGAAACTAAGCTCATAATCCAAGTTTGGTTAGTAGCAGCTATACTTCTATTGTTTTATTTCTCACATGTAAAAGGATTGGTATTCTAGGAAACTCGGGAGCCCCTGAAAGGCGCACATTGTCCAGTTTACCCGTTTTTGTAAACCACTAGTTGAGGGAGGTATTCAGTATTTTCCCGAGAGGAGACAGCCAGGGATGAAATGAGAACTTTCCATTTTCCTGTCTAAAATGTGAGCAGGTGAGAATTACTTGAGAGTGTTTGTGGAGTTCTCAAAAGAACTGAAGGGAGGCACCAGCGCTGGTGCAGTGAGGTAAGTCACTTGTAGTACGTTTGTTTAGTCTCTGGCTTGCTCTGGCTCAGGCAGCGCCCTCAGACCTGAAACAGCTGTTCGGGCATTTGTATGTATGTTTATGGTTCAGGGGACAGATGACCTGTGAAGTAAGTAGTCAGCACATGGGAACTGGGCTCACAAATTGAGCCAGAGCAGTAGAGGGGAAACAGAACAATGAAGCATCATAGATACCAAGGGAATGGAGCAGAGCATGAGAACATTTTTCTAAAAGCATCATGTCTAAACAAGAGTTTATGGGAATTTTTATTCAGAGAGGCTTTAAAATTCCTTCCTGTGACCGGTTCTCTAACCTCATCATGCCCTTTTCTTTCCTCAGCTGTTCCAAAGACCCAATGCGCTCGCTGTCCAGCAGTTGACAGCCGCTCAGCAGCAGCAGTATGCGCTAGCAGCCGCGCATCAACCCCACATTGGTAAGTCCTTAAGCCAAAAGCGCCCTTGTAGGGCTGGGCCCATCTGAGGGCAGTGGCTGTTGTGAAACCCAGCTGGTATGGGTTGATCTCAGAGTAAGCGGCCTATAGCTCTCATCCAGTTGTCTTTAGCCACCTTCTTGTTTTTCTAGGCCTAACTCCTAAGATTTCTTAGTATCCAGTTATTGCTCTGCCAGCTGTTTCAGGATTTAAAGTATTTCCTGTAGTAGTGACTAGCATCAGCTCTGTTGGTAGGTTTGAATGAACTTAAATAACAACAGTTTTGTGCTTATTGGGAGTGTATAGACTATGGATGTCTCAATGTCACATCTTATTAGGTGGCAAGTAGTACCTGTAAACCTATTTTCCAAGTAGCATGTGTTGAAAAATTTAAAAAGTTTTATCATACTCACTGGTTTTTAAAGTTGCTCTGTACCTGTTGCACTTGTTAATGTCTTGATAGTAACATATTTTTCATCTTATGGAACATATTTTTGTCTTACTGCTGACACTGCCTGCCTCCCCCCCCCCACACACACACACAGCTTTTTTGGGGTCTCTTCGAAACAGTGCTATACAAGTAGAAATTTTATAAAGGGGGGTGGTTAAAATGACATGATTGAATAGATAGAAAATCATCAGTCACAGATTGTGAAATGCTGTGGAAGAAAATACTTGGTTCCAGCCTAGTTATACAGGTGGCCCTTGAACAACATGGGTTTAAGCTGTGCAGGTCCACTTATATATGAATTTTTTTCAATAAATATGTTCTATAGCATATTCCTTGGTTGAATCGTTGATGCTGAAGTGTGGTTATGGAGGGCTGATTTTAAAGTTATACATGAATTTTTGGCTATGTAGGTGTCACATGAATTTTTGGCTGTGTAGGTGTGGGCACCCCTAACCCCTGTGTTGTTAAAGGGTCACCTGTATTAAGTCTAGACATAAAAACCTTTACCTGGGTCTGATTTAATTTGTACTTACAGATAGTAGTCTTTATAAATAGGCATACATTTTCTTTGAGGAGAACTAGAGAATTGTTTAAATGGAAGTAAATCCTTCCCTCCATTCCATTAAAAACTGTTTTAAATCACTTTATTTTAACCTATTATAATTTCATTAGTCTTTTAGAAATTGTGCTGAATTTAAAACTGATTAGTAGTTTTAATTTTAATCTTTAGCAGAGACTAAAAAAGAGAGACAGTAGATGGGTGTCACCATAATCTTTAGTACAGGTATTATCTTTCTGAAAGTCCATTTTACTCTCAACCTATTGTATCCTCTCTTTGTTCTCCTCCCCACGGAATGGTTAGCCAGACTGTGTAGGGGTTTGGCAGGTTTGTTTCAGTTGTTTGTTTTACTGACAGGTGTGTTTTCAGCAGGTTTAGCTCCCGCTGCCTTCGTCCCCAACCCGTACATCATCAGCGCTGCGCCCCCAGGGACCGACCCCTACACAGCTGGATTGGCTGCAGCGGCGACACTCGGTGAGATGTTTTGCCACATGAGGGATTTTCTCGCCTGCTAAAAAAAGTCCCTTTGATGGGCATTCATTTTTTTACACTCTTTTACAAATCCGTGTTTCTAGTCGATATTTCTCTCCTGATTTCCAGGACCATCTGTCTGCCAGCTAAATATCTCTGCCCACCTATAACCTCAGACTTGAACATATTTAGAATGAGGTTAATCAGCTGCCTCCTGTATAGGTTGTTTTCCTTTTTTCTTTGGCTTGATGCAAATGCCTTTTAGGCCAGTAGTCGCCAACATTTTTGGCATCAGGGACCAGTTTCATGGAAGACAGTTTTTCCATAGATGGTGGGGGGTAGGGGTTGGGTGGTGGGGTGAGTGGTTCAGGCTATAATTCGAGCAGTGGTGGCTGGCAGATGAAGCTTGGCTCACTTGCCTGCTGCTCACCCCCTGCTGTGTGGCCTAGTGCCTAACAGACTGCAGGCTGGTAGTTGGGGACCTCTGCTTTAGGCCACTTCCTTTTAAAATTTATTAATTAATTTGCAGTGTTGTGTTACTGTATAGATATTTTTGCTCCACTGAGTCACCAGTTGCTCATATATATTTCGGGAATTTCTCCCCTTGCTTATATCTTCCTACTGTGGCAGATCCTTTTAGTCTTTACCTAGACTTTTACAGCTGTTCTCTTACCTGTTACCAGCTTTTTTTCTTTTTCTCCCTCCTTCACCCACCTAGATTGTTTGAGAAAACAGTCTCAAACACAAATCTTACTATGTCACCCTTCTACTTAAATCCTTTATTGATTTCTGTCTTACCTACCTAATACAGTATACTGCGGTTAATGTCAGCATGGCTGGTCATTCCAGACTACTTGGGTGGTGATGGTGGTTGTTGAAATTAGTATTTGAAGGGAGCTACCATGACATCTGAGGATTAGTGAGGATTGGGACCCACTATGTGTAGCAGTCTTTCCGTGACTATATGAACATCTCCACATGTGTACCGCTTCTCCCCCCGCCCCGCACTGGCTCATACCATGCATTCTAGCAGTATTAAGTTGATTTTGGTTTGCTACACACACCGCACTGGTTTAGGCCTCTGCGTCTTTGGACATTATGGTCTCCTTAGTCCTCTAGAGTAAACTTTCCCCATACTTTGCCTGGGAAGCTTCTTAGCCGGTATTGTCACCTCTAGAAAGCTTCCTTTGTTAACCTGTTCTTACTCTTTCTCTTATCACTTTCTATTTATTTGCTTGTGTATGTAAGCTTGACTGTGTACCTTTTGTTTATTTTTGTTTTCATTTCTGTTGCTTTGGGAGACTGACCTAAGAAAATATTGGTATGGTTTATGTCAGAGAATGTTTTGCCAATGTTCTCTTCTAGGAGTTTTATGGTGTCATATCTTAAGTCTTTAAGGCAGTTTGTACAGTCTGAGAATGTGTTCTAAATTCAATTATTTTCATGTGGCTGTTCAACTTTTCCCGGCGCTGTTTGGTGAAGAGACTGTCCTTTTTCCATTGTATATTTTTGCCTCCTTTGTTGAAGACTAATTTGACCGTAGGTGTGTGGATTTATTTCTAGGCTCTCCTTTCTGTTCCACTGGTGTCTGTATGTCTGTTTTTGTGCCAGTACCATGCGGTTTTGATTACTGTAGCCTTGTAGTATTGTCTGAAATCTGGCAGGATTATGCCTCCTGCTTGGTTCTTTTTCTCAGAATTGTTCTGGCAATTTTGGGTCTTGTTCCATATAAATTTTAGGGTTATTTGTTCCAGGTCTGTGAAAAATGTCATGGGTAATTTGATATGAATGACATTAATTCTGTAGATTGCTTTGGGTAGTAGAGGTCACGTAATTTAAATGTTACAGAGTTGAGATTTAAGTCAGATCTAGCTCAAAGCCTGTGCATGTACTTCACTGTCATATAGTGTTCATGTTGTCTTAAATTATCTTTTCTCTACTTTCTTTCCTTTACTAACTTTCCTCTACTAGCTTACCATATGTTACTTGAAACAAAGAACCAGTCTTAGAGATGACAAAAGTTGTCCTCAGTGAGATCATAATTTGATGATGAGAATCTTGCTTTTGTACTTATCATGTGAGCCAAACTGAAAATGAATTAAGTGCTTTTGCACAGAGCAGAAATGTTAACTACCCAAACTGTGAAACTGCATATTCTTGTGGAATGTTAATCCACAGAAATTGAAACAGGCATCCCGAGGGAATCAAGCTCAATTAATGATGCACCCTGAGCCAAACATGCCCACATGTTTAAAATTTTTTAACTTATTTGCTTATTATTAAAAAATAACTCATACTGTAGCATAGCCTTCCTAGGCAGCACCTTCATTTTGCACTGTGTTTGACTATGGCCACCTTTATAAACAGATTTTTGATCTTGTCTAAGGCTACAGATAGAGAAAATGCCAAATTAGAAATGTCAGAGTTCAAAAGAAAAGAAATGTCAGAATAATATTGGACAGTAATATAATTTGACTTATTTGTGTTTTAGAATTTAATGGAGAAGCAAAAACATGAGCGAATTTATTTTGACTTAATGAAGTACATATTTCTACAGGATTGGCTACTATGTCAGAATGGATGTATTTGAAACAGCTCTGTGGAATTTCACTGAAAAGTGCAGTTATTATTTAATCAAGTTGCAAGTATTTGAAACTGTGCTTTAACTAGGAAAATTCTCATTAGATATGTATTCCTGCACATGTGAGATGCTGGCTTTGTGCCCTTGTCTTGGTTGACAAGTGAGCCTTGATGTTTCTTGCCACCAGCTTCAGAGAATTCTGTGGTTTAGATTTTTGCCCCACCCAGGTTGCTGTCTGCATAGCTCTGTTAACTTCTCTCTTGCTTGTTCTATTTGGCAGAGACTGCAGTGGTAGCTTGTTGACAAAGAGGTTAAAACAGAATGCTCAGTTTTGTATAGAATACTCAGGTCTGTGAGAAGTTGAGGTTTTTTTGTTTTTCATTTCCGTTTGTTTTCAGCTTTGACTTAAGTTTAAAATTTCACATCCCATATCTAAATGTAGTTGCGTTGAATGCTTTTTGTGACATTAAAAAACAGAGATGGGAAAAACAAACCTCTTCATATTTGAGCCGTGGAGTTTCAGTGGCGTGTCTGGGCTTTGTTGTCAGACAACTGATGAATTTTCATGCTTCTGGAGTTAATGAACCACCAAGATCCCTGTCCCCATCAGTCGCTTCAGGTGCCATTCATCCTTACACTGAAAGCAGGGTGCAGCTTCATCTTTTGCTGTGTTTCATCACTAAGCATACAAACTTTCCATTTCCCTTTTAACAGCAAACTTTGTCTATATATATCCTATATATTTTTTTCTTTCTCAGGGGCAAAACACACCTTTGCCTTCTTGACCAAGGCCAATTCCTCCATCTGTTCTTAGCCTCTTCCAGCTTCTATCAGTTATACTCCCTTTCAATATCTCCAATGCTTGGTCCTTCACCAGCTTCTTTCTCTAGGCCTGGAGTATATTGCTGACTTTAGAAGACTTTGGTGTGGGAATCCCATATAATATTTTCTGTTTTTAAAAAATAGAACTCTCATGGTTAGCTAGAATGAATCAGTATATTAATATTTTACAGCAGTGTCTGCTGAATCAAGTATAGTCTTTGGAAACTCTGATTGTTAATAATCTAAATTTTTCTTACCTTTCTCTTGCTATTTTTAGGCCCGGCTGTGGTCCCTCCCCAGTATTACGGAGTTACTCCCTGGGGAGTCTACCCTGCCAGTCTTTTCCAGCAGCAAGCCGCCGCCGCTGCTGCAGCAACAAATTCTGCTAATCAGCAGACCACCCCACAGGCTCAGCAAGGGCAGCAGCAGGTAAATGTCAACAAAATTTACCCCACTTAAGTGTGAATATTAGTTATTGTGTATAATTAAAGGGTAATGTTGTTCCTGATAGAGAGACTGTGGATGGTGAATGAGTGAGTTCCCTTGTGTGGTATATGAGTTCAGACAGACTCACCTGTACTTTACTGAATGCCTTTTATATATCTGTTCTTTGGTCAGCGTGACAAAGTGAGATCATGGTATGACATACCATGTGATACTGCTTAAGAGGATTTTCCAGTTTAGTGATGGTCAAGTTTTCTTGCTTTGATACTTTGGCTACTTTCTAAGCACCATTCTCAGATCACTTCTGGCTATCTCTTTTAAGTAGTTTGCTACCAAAGGGGAGGTACTAGTTCTTCAGATTGCTTATTTATGGTGTCAGTTTTATAAAAAAAAATGAAGTATAGTTGTTTTACAGTGTTGTATTAGTTTCAGGTGTACATCAAAGTGATTCAGTTATACATACATATATACACATATACATATATATTTATATATTCTTTCTCAAATCCTTTTTCATTATAGGTTATTACAAGATATTGAATATAGTTCCCTGTGTTATCAGTATGTCCTTGTTTGTCTGTTTTATGTGTAGTAACATCTGTTGAATTGGACATAAATCTTAAACCTATTTATATCTTTTTTAACTTAGAGTAAGCTTTTTAACCAAGATAAGAAAAGGAATACTTAATTGCAAAACTAAGTGTCTTTTTATATTAGCCTATTTTCTCTTGCTTGCTAGAATAATACCTATTTATTTCTGAAAGTTGTGGTGAATTGAATTACTTGAAGGGAAAAATAAATCCCTTAAATCCTTGTGTCAGGAAAAAACCAGTATAAATGTTTGGTATCTGTCATTCTAGTCTTACCATTTAATTAATTTCTTATAAAATTGGGATTATGCTGTCCACACAGCTTTGCATTATATTATATTTGTTATTATATTCTTCTGTGCTATTTATTGTTTTTAAATCCATTGAAGAGTGCCTCATTCTTTATTTTGACCGGCCCATTATTATTTGTTTATGTAACTGCTGCTATAACTTAGCAATATTTTGATGTTATAAATAAGCTTAATATCCTTTGCATAAATCCTTGATTATTTCCATGGTATAATGTCCTGGAAATGAAAATTTTTTTTGAGTGAATAAAATGAGCATTTAGGCTTTTGATAAGCATCATCAAATTAAAAGTTTTTTTTTTTCATTTTGAGGAAAAACACCATGCTCATATATGTACATATGATAATGATCCAGACAAGAATCGTTTGCTTTTTATCATTCTCACTAATAAAGTGTATGTTTAATTTCTTAGATTTCACAGGTTTATAGAAAAACCAGGTCTTGAAATGCTAGCTAGTTTTGTCTGGCTCAGTATTTTTTCAGTTAGATGACTTTTTGGAAGTTAATGTGTGGTTTTCTTTATAGCAGGTACAATTCTAATACCATGTGCAGAGGGGATTCAGCACATAAGTTGTTGACAGAAGAGTGACCTCTATTAATAAATTTCTTAATAGCTACTCTTTGTGGAAAGTTGGTACTTATCAGGTGATGATCTTAGTGTTTTAAACGGCTGCCAGATCATGGATTTGGAAGATGAATAGCCATGTTTTCAAATCAGCTCTAATAGACTGAATAAGAAAAATAGTAATAAGTACATCTTAGTGAAAGCTTTTTGTTTAAAGCTAAGTGCTCTACATATAGTTTTTTTCATTCTAATTCTAATAAGTAGATTACATGACTTCCCAGCATAAGATTGAGGGAATGGAATTTCTGTGCCCAGGGTCACACACGTATTAAATTGTTAAGATTTGAACACAAGTGTGTAAGTTCACAGTTTGTGCTATCTTCTGACCATATTGTGATATCTAGAGTGATAGAAAACCTGAGATCTGGTCTTGGTTCTACCACTAACTGGTTGCAACTAAGGCAAGTTTTATGACATCTCTGAATATATCCTTAGCTATAAATTGAGCATGACAGTCAGGTTCATTATTTCTGTCACCGGCAATAACAGACTCTACTGTGAAAAAGTTATTCAAATTATGTTTTGACAAGTATCCATTTTTTCATTCCAGTGTCATTTTTGCCAATTTCTGACTTCAGATGTTTTAGGAAAATATGATTTTCCTGGTGAACTTTTTTGGTTCTAGTCATTTAAATGAGAGGTCCTTTTACAACTTTCGACCTTTTTGGCCTTTGCCTTTTATCAGAAAGCATTTGTTACCTGCTAGATATGCTAACTTTTTTTTTTTTTCATTTATGTTTATTAGTTGGAGGCTAATTACTTCACAGTATTGTAGTGGTTTTTGTCATACATTGACATGAATCAGCCATGGATTTACATGTATTCCCCATCCCGATCCCCCCTCCCACCTCCCTCTCTACCCGATCCCTCTGGGTCTAGGGCCTGGTGCACTAGATATGATAACTCTTTTCCAAATCTAATTGCTGGAGCTTTTTCATTCTTTTTGAAGATTCCTTTGACACCTGATAAAAATGTTCATTTTTTAAAAATTCAAAATGTTTGGTTAAGAAAAAATTCTGGATATTAGGTGAACTCAGGCATGGCGGTAATCTTGGTGATGGCTTGATACTGGGTGTTGTATCATAAGAGAAAAGTTTAGAATGACTTCTGAAGCCTCTAGATGAGGGGAGACTATATAGATGTTGATTCTACCAAGTATGATGAACTATAGAAGGATGAATGCTTGTTAAAATATCTCCATTGAGCAGCTGCTTGCTTATTAAATTTTAATGCTGCATTTAAAATCACTACCTTTGAAAAGAAATTAGAATTTAATACTTTTTGCATCATGAAAATAGTAAACTGACTCGTAGGATAGTGTTTTACAAATAGATATTCAGTCATTTTTGTTGATTTTATTTGATGTGTAAAATGTTACTTGTGAAATTTTACATATTTGTTTCCCGGGCTTGACATTTCTTTATGAAATTAAAATATGAATATTGGGAGCTGACTTACAAACTTTGGTTTATCATCAAGAGTACCACATTGATCTCTAGAGAGTTGACCAAAAGGATACACATTGCTGTCTTCATTGTAAAACAGAACTCAGTGGTCTGGACTACCCCTTTCTTCTGACACCTTGTCCATTTCCCTGTCCTCTGACCTTATACACAACTCCTAACAAAACATAAGCCTAATTCATTATGCTTTCATTGATTTTTCTTCTTCTTTTAAAATTAAAAAAAATTTTGAACTATTAGTATTTGCCATACCTCTGTAAATACTATTTACTTTTCCTTGAGTAAGAGCTCTTCTGGATTGTTGGTGAGGCATCTTCTCAGTCTTGGCCCAAACTCTCACCTGTGCAACTTCTTTTGAATCTTCTATCTATATAGATTGAAGCATTCTGTCTCTTGTAAAGTCCACTAGAATTCTTTCGGTCACAGATAGATAAATTGCCTAATATTTTGATAGGAATTTTTTTTTTCATTTTTTTTTTTTATTAGTTGGAGGCTAATTACTTTACAATATTGTAGTGGGTTTTGCCATACATTGACATGAATCAGCCATGGATTTACATGTGTTCCCCATCCCGATCCCCCCTCCCCCCTCCCACCTCCCTCTCCATCCCATCCCTCTGGGTCTTTGATAGGAATTAACTATTGGTTATTGATTGTTTCCTGGTTACTAGGTTTAATGCCTTGCAGACATTAATTCTAATACTTCCTACAAATTTGCATGATCAGCTATTACTCTCACTACTTCTGTGGATAAGGAAATGAGAAACTTTTGGTGGATTTAGTGTTTGTACATCTCTTTTTGCCAATATGGACAGTGCCTTTCATCTTAAATACTCATTTAATAAATATTTGATAGTAGTGTTTCTCTGTACATGGGCTCTTGACTACATGTCTGACTTTTATAAATAGCAAAGTGATAATGAAAATGATCTGGTAAGAACTTCACCTTTGAAAACTTTGCAAAATGCATAAACTTTGGTAATTTTACCTTGTTACTGAGTTTTGCATTTTTACTTATTGTCATACATAGATCTTTTGGAATATATTCTTAACAATGATTATCAGCATCTTATCTTTCATTAATTAAAGAAAAAAATCCTTTATCACAGTGGCAGAACAGATATTCTGCACTGAAATGTCAATGTTCTTGACTGATACGTACATCAGTTTAGATTGCTCTCTGTGAGATTTATGAGGAGAAATAGAAATAGGTCAGACGCCTTTTACAATCAAATCTGTTGATTTCATTTGGGGCTGTTTGGCCTCTGATGAACGGGAATAGTGTTATAGGGTAGAGAAAATGTTCTCATATTCCATAAAGAAAATACAACCTTTTTTGTGTGTTTGGTTTTTATTTTTTTAATACAGATATTATTGGTGATGTGGATAAATTACTCCTGTTTATCATATCTAAACCTCTCATCCACTCCAGCATAATTTTTTTCATCCTCTTTTGATTATTTTAGGGTTACTGTCTAGCTCCCATTCACTGGAATAAAAACTTCAAAAAGACAGGAGCTTTGTGTGTCTTGCTCCTTGCTTTATCCCCAATACCTGCCAGATGTTAGGCATTAAGTATTTGATTAAGGACTGAATTATAACTTTTAAATGCTTTTAACTCTTATAAAGGTAATATGTTTCTTAAACTAAAAGTGATAGAATGAAATTTCACTATATGAAATGCTGTTAATTGATTTTTTTTTTAATCCTAACATCCATGTCACATAAAACCATTATTGGAAAAATGGTTTACAGCCATCAGTTTTCAAAGTCTATTTAACTTAAGCACGTGTTGGGTCTTAGATGTTTCCAGTGATTTATTTCTGTCTCCCAGGTTCTCCGTGGAGGAGCCAGCCAGCGTCCTTTGACCCCAAATCAGAACCAGCAGGGACAGCAAGCTGACCCGCTAGTGGCAGCTGCAGCAGTGAATTCTGCCCTTGCATTTGGGCAAGGACTGGCTGCAGGCATGCCAGGTGAGGTTGCATTTGTCCCTCATTTGAGGGGGAAAAAGGCTGCTTATTGGGGGGGAGGTTCAGAGGAGAATGGCAGTACTTTGGCCTTGCTTATTAGGCTTGTCATCATTTGGGGACTGGCGAGGATGACATACACTTGCCCTCACTTAGACCATAGTTTGTTGATGAGAGCACTTAGTATTCTGAGCCAGTCATAATCTCACATGTTGGAAATATGTGAACCTCCACACATAGCTTGGATTATCCTGCTTTCCTTTGGTGGTAGTCTGTTTTCTCACTCAGTGTTAAGAATGAAAGGAGTGGCCAGGTTACATCAGCATCATTCCAAGGCTGATATTTGTGAACAGTATTATTAGGAAGACATTCCTAGTATTCTTTATCATGTTCCCCTTACATTTCTAGAATTTCTCCCAAACCAACAGTAGAGGTGCTTTGTAGCTGTCTACCTATGATTGATATGTATGCTGAATACATGTTCTTCTTAACTTACTGTCTCCTGGTCTTATTCTTTGCATGGATTGCCTGTAGGTTGAGGTTTTGCCTTTGAAACAAGTCCTTCTGAGACCTCAGTATAAGTTCATGGATTCTTACTGACCCTGGCATATAGCTAGATCAGCTTATCTATTTATGAATTCACTGAGTAACTTGAACTTAGATCATGCATGTTGTTAGTACTAAGCATTTATGTTTTATTACGACGTCAACTGTATTTAATCTTATGGCTCAATAGCATTTGAAGATTCTGTCTCAGAGTATTGAAAGAACCTGTTAATGGAAGCTTGTCTAGAGTTTCCCTGATAACTTGCAGTATATTTGTGTTTAGATTATGTGATATGAATTGTATAGTCAAGAAAACATAAAATAATTGTCAGTGTATGGTTGCTGGTGATAACCATGGTTGGCACTCTGAAGAGTACAGTTGTTCGCTGTCCCACTAAATTCCCTTTCTAACACTTGGTGTATAATAAATTATACTACCCCCTACTCTGCCACATTGCATGCTACATCTCTCACACTCGTTTTTTAATCTTCATAAGAACTTTGTGAGTCAGATATTATTATTAACCTTACGAGGATACTACCCAGACACTCAGGGTTATGCTGCTATCTTAAGTGGTCAAGCCAGGATATAAAGCTGGGTGTTTCTGTCCCTAGTGCTGAGTTTGTAACTTTACAGTTTGCTGGTGTCCAGGAAACATTTGTTAGTTTCATATATACTTATCTGTCACCTTAATATTCTCAGGTTATCCAGTCTTGGCTCCCGCTGCTTACTATGACCAAACCGGTGCCCTTGTGGTGAATGCAGGAGCGAGAAATGGTCTTGGAGCTCCTGTTCGACTCGTAGCTCCTGCCCCAGTCATTATTAGTTCCTCAGCTGCACAAGCAGGTGAGCTTATGTCTTAGTGGACTCACTCAGATCTGAAAGGGAGGATGGATGATATTCTTAAACTGTGCTGAAATATACTTTAATGACAGTTCTCAGTAAGAATTCTATCCTGTAATTTTTCAAAGAGAGTCAGCCAGAAGTGGCAAGTGACCTTGATAGATTCTGATTCTGTTGACAGCATGTACCAGCTGGTTAGCAGCAAGGACCTGCTCTGCTGTGAGCATAGGAAGTTGGATTACTCACACAAAACGGCACTGTTGGCAGAAGTCCAAGGCTAATTTCACAGAAATTCATGTTGTTATTTTTCGATGATTTGATATTTGTTTTGTTTTTGTTTCTTGCTTATGGTGGGGGAGGGCAGCAATAGATTTTTATTTTAAGTCTTTATATGTATATATGTCATATATATATATATATATATATATATATATACACATAGTATTATGATATATATTATAAATTTGGGAACAACAGTGGGGGTATCTAGGGGAGAGGAATATGCTTAAGTGTCCTAAGAATTGCAGGGCTTCAGTATGTGATTCTGGAGAAAATGTCCTTAATGTAGATATTTGTAGAACTGGAAACTTTAGGAAGTGGTTCTGTTTGAAATGAGTACCTTTGATACCCATATCTATCTTGAATCATAGACTCTCTAACTCGCCCACACTGCAGCAGTGTTCTGGCTCTGAGTTGAGAGTACAAGTAGGAAAAGACTAGTGGAGCTTCCGGTGAAGGGGTCCAAGATGGAAGACAGATTTGTGTAGTTCTTTACAAGGTTTGTGTCGACTTTGAACAGATACGGCAGCATTAAAAGGTTTTCAGAAGGATAACAATGCAGTTTGGAAATGTGGCCAGTCTCTTTCATAGCCATATGGTTTGCTTTCTTCTACATAGCTGTTGCAGCGGCCGCAGCTTCAGCAAATGGAGCAGCCGGTGGTCTTGCTGGAACAACAAACGGACCATTTCGCCCTTTAGGAACTCAGCAGCCGCAGCCCCAGCCCCAGCAGCAGCCCAGTAACAACCTGGCATCCAGCTCTTTCTACGGCAACAACTCTCTGAGCAGCAGTTCGCAGAGCAGCTCCCTCTTCTCCCAGGGCTCTGCCCAGCCTGCCAACACATCCCTGGGATTCGGAAGTAGCAGTTCTCTCGGCGCCACCCTGGGATCAGCCCTTGGAGGGTTTGGAACAGCAGGTAGAAATCAGACGGATGTGCTGAAACTAAATTTTAATTATTTTTTACAATCTTTATGGAATTACTGACAGTGCATGGAACCCTGGACAGATACCACAGGCAGATCTGGACTGAGTCCCGTGGGAACCCAGCTGTTCCACACGTCTTTGAGATAATGGACTATTCAAATCAGGTTATACATTTGGGGCCTATTTCAGGTTTACACGCACATTGCTACTTGTTTATCCTCTCAGAGTCCGTTTTTTTTTTAAGGATTAGAAAATCTGGGGAGATTACTGCAGGCATTGGGGAGAATGTGGAGGGAAGTATACAAGTGTGGATATGAAAAACTGAGGGAGGAGGACTTACCAAAAATCTTAGGGTGGTATACTCCACAACCTGCAGGCCTTAAAGAGTCATGAGTTTTCTCTAGTCTTGAGAAGAATTAAGGTGGATATTATGGAAAAGTGGGAGGAAGGAAATTAGACATAAGATATTTTAAATGTTTTAATGGGAGAAAAAAGTGGGAAAGTAGTAAGGAAAATAATGGAGTAATTGCAGTGTTTGTAAAACAGTGTAATCAAAACAGAAGGGTTTATTTGAGAGACAGTATCTTAAATTGGAATTGGGGGCTAGTAATATCTGTTGATTGAACCCTTTGAGAAACCAGGCTTCTACATGTAAGTCTTGTGTAGTGGGGCAGTACCCCCTCCACAGATCCTTTTTCTACTCCATTTTTCTACCAGAACCTTTGGGTTGATGAAAGGCATTCTTTCTAGCCCATTTTCTTTCACCTTTCCCATAACTTGTGTGGCCATCAGAGGATTTTAACCCACCCCTACCCCCATAATATGAGACACAAAAGGAAGGAGAATTTAACATACGTGTGATGGTTTGAAAAATACGTTTCATGTTAACCTGAGCCATGTCCTCTTTATTACTTTACCTGCCCCTAGAACTGCCACATGAACAGTTAGGCTGTCTCTGCTGACAAATTTGCGGTGGTAAGGAGTCTGGATCAAAGTGTTAGGAACAGGTCACTGGGCTTGTTCTTCGAAGAACAGGCCTGTTCTTATCTGCATTGTTTTAATTCCATTTTAGTTGCAAACTCCAACACTGGCAGTGGCTCCCGCCGTGACTCCCTGACTGGCAGCAGTGACCTTTATAAGAGGACATCGAGCAGCTTGACCCCCATTGGACACAGTTTTTATAACGGCCTTAGCTTTTCCTCCTCTCCTGGACCCGTGGGCATGCCTCTCCCTAGTCAGGGACCAGGACATTCACAGACACCACCTCCTTCCCTCTCTTCACATGGATCCTCTTCAAGCTTAAACCTGGGTAAGAACCAATACTCTACACCACCTTGAACTCTAGAAATCTCTTGCCACTGATGACATTAGAAGTACTTTGCATAAGCAAAGGACGATCCCTTTATCCTAGAGGTGTCCTGGGTGTTCTGTGCCTTCCTAAAGTACCTCATGTTGTTGAGGTTGTACCTAGGTAGCACAGCAGTTTGGAATTTATCCACGTTTGGGTGCATCCCATGTATATTCACTTCAGCTTTAGTATGAACATCTTTGGCTGTTCTTTGGCTGCATTGAGAATCTTTCAGTATAAACAGTACAGATTCCTTTTAATTAAGTTGGAAAATAGAGACAAAGAGTGTATTAACCTAGTAACACTACTGAAATAGCACCACAGTTAATATTTAGCTTTGTTTTTCAGATTCCCTTCCCTTCCCCATGTATATGTTTAATATCTTACTTTCTCACAAAAGCATTTTGTTTTAAAAATTTTGTCAGATTCTTTAAAAAATATTTCTATATACATTCTTAAACTACACAGGATGCTAATGAGTATAGGTCCTTCTCAATTATATGTTTAGCTTATTATGTATATGGGGTTTAAAAAAATGTTACCATCTGGATCCTGGACAATGACGAGGGAAGAGAGGATCCTAAGCAGCCAGCTTTAAGAATGAAAAGAAAAGAAAAAAAAAAGAATGAAAAAAAACTTATTTCCACAGTTTGGGTGGCAAAGTCTTAAATCTTCCTTCCTCTAGTCATTTATCAAGTTTGTATTTTGAAGTACTGATTTATTTCTTAGGTGGAGAAAGTTGAGGCATAGAAGTGTGGTGACCATATAATTCATCCTGCAACCCAGGACACTTAAGGGAGCTAATGAGGGTGTTGTTAATAATTATCTCTGCTGACAAGCCTGAATCAGGACTGTCCTGGGAAATAGCACTTTGCTAGAGGATTCTGACTTTTAAATCTTCTATTTATTATTGTTTTTTAAGTTAAAGCTTCATTTTTTAGAGCAGATTTAGTCTCATAATAAAGTTGAGGGGAGAACACAGAGATTTCCCTTGTACTCTCTGACCTGCACATTCATAGCTTCTATTATCACCGTCCCTCACCAGAGTGGTACCTTTGTTACAGGTGATGGACCTACATTGACATATTGTTATCATCCAAAGTCCATAGTTTACGTGGATCTTTTTTTGTTGTTGTTTCTTTGTTTTTGACCAGAAAGATTATGGACTCAGAAATGAGGACTGATTAAAAAATGATTAGTCCTTTTTTATTTGGAAAGACAAAGACTGAAAAATGATTATAAAAATCAAAAGTCTTGAAGAGGATAGGATAATATAGTTATTATTCTAGAACTTAGAGTGCTCTGTGAGTTTGAGAAATGAGTTCTAAGGCAAAACTATGTATGTATGTACATAGACATGAGAGAGTGTGTTGTATCCTGAGATTTTACATGATAAGAACTATAGTTATGAAACTGTCTCATGTTACATATGGACATTACTTTAGAAAAGTTTTAGGGATGTTACAGATTGCTAGGTCCATATTGGATAAATAAGGAATAGGGTATATTGCACAATAGTGTCTCTTTGTGACGGGAATCCTGGTTTTAAAGAATGAGGGTTAATGTAAACTTACAAGGAGGAGATGAAAGCCCCAGCTTAGTATGTAGATGGAAGGTACTAACATTTATTGAATAGTTATTACCAGCTACTGTTAACAGTTTTGGGTGCTATGCATACCATACTGGAAGATATGGTATTATGCCTATGATACAGATGTGAGGAAGCTGACTTAAATCTTGCTTAGGTCTTCTCTATCTGAACAGACTCCAAAGCAGCATCAGGGTATATCCTACCATGTAATGTTCCCAGAATATCTTTTAAACCAGTGCATTATCAGGGTCAGAACTCTTATCCTTTAATTCCTTGGTTTAAACATTTAAACTGTATCAGCATATACTTAACAGTAAACAAATGAAATCTACAAAAAGTTTTTTTTGTAAACAGCCAGATAGTAGATATCTTAGGCTTGTCAGTCTCTGTAGTCAATATTCAGCTCTGCTATAGAAGCACAGAAGCAGCCACAGACAAAATGTAAATAAATGTGCAGCTATCTTTCAATAAAACTTCATTTACAAAAATAGGTGGCAGGCCAGATTTGTCCTGTGGACTGTATCAGCCTCTGAACTAAATGCTATGGCTCTAGGTGTTTGAAAATGGAGCTGGAAACGTTACTTGCATGCGTGGTGCCTTTCCTCTTTCCAATATATCAGCAATTTAATAAAATACATCCTTCTCCTTAATTTATGATTCCCCTGTGAAGAAGGAACAAACTGTTGGTGTGAGTTATTTCTTATTTTAATGATTCTTGTGTCTGCCTAGTTTTATTTTTGACATACCTTCCCTTTAAAACTTTTTACTTTGTATAAGCATTTTAGATGTATGTATTTCCATTGGAGTGCCTTTGTTGCATGTGCGATGTTTAATCATACATGCCACTCTAGAGGAATTTTGTGTCTTGATTGGTGGTGCTTTTGCCTCACCTCAGTCTGTTTCCTTGAGAAAAAGATTCTTGTATGCTTTAGTTTTAACCATTTCAAAATGATCACCACAATAAGTCTGTTTACCATCTGTCACCAAGGAAATGTGACATTTCTTTACCAAATAAATATTGGGCCATTCTTAATGTAGTTTTTACTATTAATACTATACAACTGCCACCAACTATCAGTTCTTAGGTCACTAACAACCATAGGAAGTAAGCATTCATTCATCGTGTTAAGTACTCAGATGACACTATACAGGGAAACTTAAACTCAGAATGGTTTAATGACTTTCGTGATACCCCATAGCTATAAGTGTTTGAATGCACATTCCAGCTTGTATCTCTGTTATTCCAGTGTGGCTCTTTTCTCAGTATTATATATTTTCACCCTTCCTCCCAGTAGACAGACATGTGTTAGGATACTCTGAAAAAAAAAAAATCACTGCCTGCAGTAATTATATTCCTCCTTATTTATTCAACATTCACATGTCGAGTACCTACTATAGATTCTTCAGTGTTTTTTTCCATACCTGTTTTAAAGATCAGATTACAATTTATTAAAAAAAAATCTGTTTATTTGGCTGTTCTGGATTTTAGTTGTGGCACGCAGGATCTCCAATCTTTGATGTGGCATGGGGATTCTTTAATTGCCGCATGTAGGATCTAGTTCCCTGATGTCCCCTGCAATTGGTATCATGGAGTCTTAGCCACTGTACCACCAGGCTAGTCCCACAAAAACAGCTTTATTGAGTTGTATATTGCATATTTTGAAATCCACTCCTTTCAAGCGTGCAATTCAATTATTTTTAGTAACTTTCTATATTGTGCAACCTTTAGCATAAATCAGTTTGATGATATTTTCATCCCTTCTGTAAGATTTTTCTTAGTCATTTATGTTAATCCCCATTCACACCTTTGCGTATGTGCATGCACTAAGTCACTTCAGTCATGTCTGACTCTTTGTGACCCTATTTTAGCCCACCAGGCTCCTCTGTTCATAGGATTCTTTAGGCAAGAATACTGGAGTGGGTTGCTGTGCCTCTTCCAGGGGATTTTCCCAACCTAGGGATCCAACTTTCGTCTCCTACGGCTCCTGCATTGCAGGTGGATTGTATACTGCTGAGCCAGCAGGGAAGCCCATTCACACCCTTAACCCCAGTCAAGCATTGATGTACTTGGTGTTCTTTTTTGCGTGTGGAGGCAGAGATGTGTGTGCTTCGAGCCTTATGGATTCTTAGTTACCCTACCTAGAATGGAACCAGTGCCCTCTGCAGTGAAAGTGAGAGCCCTAACTACTGGACTGCCAGGAAATTTCCTACTTCCTGTTTTTAAATTTGCCTTTTCTGAACATTTGATACAAATGGAACCATACAGTATGTGACCTCTTTTGCTTGACTTCCTTTTTTTTCCCCAAAGGTTTTTGAGATTTTATTCATGATATAGTATGTGTCAGTAATTTATTTTTTTGTTTTGGCTGAATTATCCTCTGTTTTCTGGATAATGCCACATTTTGTCTAAATTTTCACAGTTGAAGGATGCTTGTTATTTACAATTTTTGGCTATTAGATGTTTTCCTGTGGAAACATGTTTTCACTTCTCTAGAAGTAGAATTGCTGAATGTGAAAGTTTTATGTTAAACTTTGGACAAATTCAAACTTTTCAAGTTTCATCGTTTACATTCCCACCAGCAGTGTATGAGGATTCCAATTTCTTTACATCCTTGCCAACATTTGTTCTTACTTTTCTTACATAACATGGCCATTCTACTGGGCATGAAATAGTTATGTCATTGTGGTTTTAATTTGCATTTCCCTAATGACAGTAATGTATAGCATCTTTTTATGTGCTTATTACCATTCATGTATCTTTGGTGAAATGTCCACTCATTTTTTGGGCCCAGTTTTGGATGTGCATTGTTTGTCTTATTCCATGGAATTGTAAGGGTTCTTTATATATTCTGGATGTGTGCTAAGTTACCTCAGTCGTGTCCAACTCTTTGTGACACTATGGACTCACCAGGCTCTTCTGTCCATGGGATTTTCCAGGCAAGAATACTGGAGTCGGTTGCCTTGCCCTGCTTCAGGGGATCTCTACAATCCAGGGATTGAACCCGCATCTCTTAGGTCTCCTGCATTGGCACGCAGATTCTTCACCACTGCCCCATCTGAGAAGCCCTGTATTCTGGAATTAAGTCCTTTATCAGACTTTATGTATAGGTGTTTTGCATATACATAGTTTCTGATCTCTTGCTTGTCTCTTTCTTTTTAAATGGTTGTTTTTGAAGTGCAGTAACTTTAATTTTTCTAAAAATAGTTTTAATTTTGATGAGGTCCAATTTATCATGCTTTATAGTATAGAAATCTTTGCCTAACTCAAGGTCTTAAAGATGTTCTCCTATGTTTTGTTCTAAAATTTTTGTTTTTTCAGCTCTCAAAGTCTTTGGTCTGTTTTGAGTTAATTTTGTGTATTGCACAAGGTAGGTGATTGTTCACCTTTTTGCGTGCACCGTTTTCCCCCAGCAAAGTTGTGAAATTTTTAGTGTGCAGGTCTTTACACGCTTTTTGTTAAACTAGATCTAGTATATATATATATATATATATATATATATTTAATGCTATTGTGAATAGAATTTTAGTTTTATTTTGGATTGTCCATTGCTTGCAAGTGTTTAGTTTTATTATCATGGTAGAATTCCTAATCCATTAAGAAAAACAAAGATCAAACAAAATAATTTTCCCTGTCCCTGCCTGAATTGCAGTTGATGTTTCCAATTTATTGTTCAGTAACCTGTGGTAATCTCAGGTTGTTTACTAGTCATGTGTGTGCCTTCAGGCACTTCTCTGTTCTAAATGGAAATGTAGCATTTTGTGACTGATTACCTAGTTCTCTGAAAGTGACTTGTCATCTGCAAAACTGAGTGAAAGTTAACATAGTTTGGATTCAGCATTATGCACTAAAGACAATTATTCTTAGGCTTACTTTCATGAAGGGTTGCTTGGTTATGGTATTAAGGAGTGGTTTGGGGAAAACTTACTTTATAAACATTTTTGTGAGCAGCACTGCCTCTGCCTGTGTTAAATTCAGAACCAGATGTTGTTGCCTTGGGAAGTTTTCTTTAAAAGGCAAAGAAAGCAGGGTTTTGCCCATTAGTCATCTACTAAATCTCTGAGTACAGAAAACAAAACCAGATGAATGAAAACATTCCACGTAGCAAGAGGATGGGATCCTAGATGGCTGGAATACTAGAAAACCCTTTGGATAAAGTAACTGAAGCACTTCTTAATTAGCATGGTACTTTTAATTTGTATGTGTGTATTTTTAAAGTTAGCTTCTTGTAGACAGCATATGTTGAATTACATTTTCTGACCCACTCTGACAGTCTCTTTAATTGGTATATTTAGATCATTGACAAAGTGATTATTGATATAGTTGGATTAATGTTTACCATATTTGTTGTTTTCTGTTTTTTGTTTCTATGTCTTTCATTCTTTTTCTGCCATTTGTGGGTTAAAAAAAAAAATTTATTTGGCTGCATGGAGTCTTTAGTTGTGGCATGTGGGATCTAGTTCCCTGACTAGGGGTCGAACCCGAGCACCCTGCATTGGGAGTGTGGAATCTTAGCCACTGGACCACCATGAAGTCCCTGCCTCTTGCGGTTTTAATTGGGCATTTTTTATGATTCCATTTTATTTCCTTTCTTAGCCTGTCAGTTAGACGACTACCTTTTTTTTTCTTCCAACTTTTTCAGTGGTTTGACTAGGATCACTATACATTTATAGTTAACTGAGGTCCACTTTCAAATAAAGCCATAAAAGGACTTTATAATCACAGAATAATCTTAACCTTTATCTGCTATCCCTTGTGTAATTACTGTCATTCATTTCAGCTGTATAAAAAGCATATGTGTGTATATATGTGTATGATATAGACGTAAGTGTGCATAATTGAATACATTGTTGCTATTATTGGAGCAAACTGTTGTCTGTCAGATCAATTAAGAATAAGAGAAAATTTTCTCTTTATTCTTTTTTCGAGGTTCCTCCTTTCTTTATATGGATCAGTTTGTGGCCTGTGTTATTTATACTTCTTTCTGAAGGACGCTTTTGACATTTTTTGCAAGGCATATCTGTTGGCAACAAATTCCATCAATTTTTGTTTGCTGAGAAAGTTTATTTCTCCTTCACTTGTGAAGGATAATTTTGCAGGATACAGAATTCTAGGTTGGTGGGTTTCTTTCCTTCAGAACTTAAACTATTCTCTCTTCTGGCTTGCATGCTTTTTGAGGAGAAGTCAGATGTAATTCTTACCTTTGCTCCTCTGTAAGCCTTTTTTCCTCCTGTGGCTTCTTTCAGTATTTTTTCTTTATCTTTGATTTTATGTACTTTGATAGTTCGGCGGTATAATTTTTTTGCTTTCTTTTCCTGCTTGGTGTTCCCTGTGCTTCCTGGATCTGCAGTTTGCTGTCTGACATTGATTTAGATAATCCTTAGTCATTATTGATTCAGATATTCCCCCTGTTCCTTTCTTTCTTCTCCTTCTGATATCCCCACTCTGTGTATGTTCCAGTTTTTGTGGTTGCCCCACAATCCTTGGATATTCTGTTCTGTTTGAGTCTTTGTTCTCTTTCTATTTTGATTTTTTAGGATTCTATTGATAGATCCTCTAGCTTAGAGATTCTTTCCTCATCTGTATTCAGTCTAATAAACCCATCAAAGGTGTTCTTCATTTCGGTTACAATATTTTTTTTATCTCTAGCATTTCTTTTTGGTTCTTTCTCAGGATTTCCATCTCTCTGCTTACATTGCCCATCTCTTCCTGCATGCTGTATATTTTAGGGCCCTTTGCATATTAATCATAATTGTTTTAAATTCCCATTCTGAAAATTTTAGTATCCCTGTCATATATGTTTCTGATGTGTGCTCTTACTCTTCAGATTTTATTTTTTTTTTTGCCTTTTGCTGTGCCTTGATAGCCATGCCTGATATATCAAGTGAAAGGAAATGCCATGAATAGGTTTTTAATAACGTGATGATGAAGTGTGAGGGAAGGGAAAGTGTTCTATAGACTTATGATTAGGTCTCACTCTGTTAGTGAACCTATATCTCTGGACCGTCAACTTCACAAGCGTTTCTTAGTTTTTTTCCTTCTCCCTTCATTGAGACAAGATAGTTTGAGTAGGCTAGAGTTGCATATTTTAGGGTTGTCAACACTTGATAGTTTGTTGGTTACAGTTCAGGATTTTCTAGTCTGGTACTGGTTTGGGCAGTGTGTCTATTTGAGTCTCGTGTCAGGTTAGCTGTGATGACCTGTATATCTGTTTCTCTGATCTTGGTGGCAGTGGTTTTGTCTGTTTTCCCCTCTTTTATGGATCCAAGAAGAATTTTTGATTTTTCAGGCTGTTTAGTTTTTTGTTTGTTGTTAGGGTGAAGTGGTGACTTTACACATTCCTTACATGTGAAGCAGGAAACCTACACATACACAAAACATTGAAGCTGTTGATCTCTGTAGAAATGTCATAGGACACAGCTCTATGAAATCCACCACCATCAAAATATTGCTGAAAACTTTGTGGAATCATTAGGAGGCTCCCTTAGAGGGCCTGAATGAAATGTTCTTTTTAAAACAGGTGTTAAACACCCTGAGAGGTCACCTCCAAGGGATGAAAGTTTGGGCATAAGTGCATGTAGGTGTGTAAACTATGGTGAACTAGAAAACACCTTTATGTATCTATAAAGAAACTGCAATCAACAAGTAATGATGGTCTACTCTTTGCCAGGTACCTTTTCAAAAACAACAGGAAACCACATTTTTTAAGCAGAAATTTTAACCATTGGCTTAATGTTTAAAGAAAATTATTTGGCCTGAGCAGAATATTCCTATTAACTGTTAGTTTGCCATTTATATTATAATACCTGGAGAAACTCTTTTTTTCAGATTTGTATACTTCCTTTCTCAATAATAACAGCTGTGTGTATATATATGTGTGCTTGTATATCCTGTCTGGCATCCAAGGATACCAGAGCCAAAAATCAAAACTTCAGGGCAGATGTGTAAATCTGCCCATTATTCACTCCAACCCTTTATGTTATGGACTAGTCAGTGTGCTCTTAGCCCCAGTAACAGAAAATCCAACTGATAATGGCTTAAACAATAAGTGCATTTGCTGGCTTGTGTAACTGAAGTATAGAAGTAGGGCAGTGCTCAGGGTTGGTTCCTGCAATTCAGCCTTGAAACCAAGGATCTGGCTTCCTTCCATGTGAATTTGGATGTTTCTCAGGCCTTTTAGGAGTTTGGTTGTTTTTTTGTTGATTTGTTACTTTTCAGTAAGTGCCTTTGTTAGTGACCAGGTTCTTAAAATACCTTTGAGTTGTTTCAAAACCTTGTGTATTCATGCCATCCCTTCTTCTTCACCACCTTACTTGGTATTATCACATTCTTCCAGTGCTGCTGACCTGTCTGATTACTTCCTCTTTGCCTGTTTGTCTCCTTTCTCACACTAGGGAAAAAAGAATTATTTTTGAAATGGGATAAAAAGCAGCCATATGGCTACTGTTCTTTTTTCTTACAAGTCTCCTGTCTTCCTTTGCTGAAAGAAATGTTTTCCTTTTGGGTTAAGAAATATTATGGAATTTTGGCAAGAATAACAATGTCCTTTAGAAAACGAAAACTGTATAACTGTATCTGAAAAGGAGAATCATGTGGTTGGTTGCAAAGCTGTAACTCTGGAGTTAAGAGTTCTATGATAAATTTTGGCCATGGTGAATTTGAGTTTTGTATCTTTGGAGAGGCATTTCATATCTTTGGGCCTTAATTCTGTTACTTATATGGGATTTTGAAAACTCCCTTTTCCGTGATGCCAGTAAGAATTTGATAGAAAGTGGATATGAAATATTGCTAGCATAGAGAGGCTGGCATAGGACAGATGCTCAGTAAGTAGTTTTTATTTAATTATTTAAAAATGTGAGCCATTTCCTTTGGTTCCACAGTTTTCATTGAGACCCAGACCTTTGAAACTGGGCCCTAGAATTCTGTGGAGAAATCCAAGTTGAGTATCCTTTTGTAGCTACCACTGAACTCCAGACCAGACTGTCATTAAAACTCTAGTTAACAGGCAGTTCATGTTGGGTGACTTCTCTCGTGGTTCCTGGATTGTTACTCATCTGCTCTCTTTGTGGTTTAAATGGCATTTCTTATCTACTTTGCCATGTAGGAATGGGGGAAGAACCAAAAAAAAAAAAGGCTTCACGTCCTTTTTATAGTACAATCTAAAGTTAAAAAAAAAAACAGTATCATAAAAAACCAAAGAAAATAGATACTCATAATTTTTAAAATTCTGTTTTACCTTTTGATAAGCTTTTCAGTCTTCCCTCTTATTTTTTCTGTCTGGGGATTCACAGTGATTATTCCCTTGTCAGCAGTCAAGATGGCAGTATTAGTGGCCTGAAGATTGTTGCTGCTGCAATTACTTCAGGCTCTGTCCCAGTAGGAGGTAGATGCTGCCCATTCCTGATGAAGAACTTGAAAGCCTTCCATTTCAAAGCATATGTCCTTTTTTTTTTTTTTTATCCTTTATGTCTAATCGTTGGCCTGCATTGCCTTAGTGATTTTTCATACTTGTATTTACTGGCAAAACTATGCCTTCAAACTTTTTTGGGGGACACTATATAAAGCAGACTAACCTGGGTACCCCATTTTTTTTTTAAAGGAAGGGTTTCAGATGGGAGTGGGGATTATTCACTGATGGCAGGAATCTCCACAGAGATGAGAGTGGAAAACCATTCTCGTCTCTGTGCATTTTGTCTTATCTGATCCTGGTTCACACAGCAGGAATGTTCCTCCTCATTTCACTTATTATGAAGGGACTCACTAACCCTTGCTCCATTATTGCTAGCAGTCTCCTATCAGTGTTTAATAGCAATCTCCTCTTAATTTTTGTGCAAAAGTTTTCTTCCAACTTAGTGAGTTGGCCTTCTAAAAATCATGGCACTAATAGAATTGAGTCTTAACACAAAAGCAACAGATTTGAAAAGAAATCAGAGGTGATACAAGATTTCATGTATGGGATGCTTTTTCTTCTCTTGAACAAAGTTCCTTAAGAATGAGTCTTGAGTTCTCCTGTTCTGTAACCAACAGGAGGACTCACAAATGGCAGTGGAAGATACATCTCTGCTGCTCCAGGCGCTGAAGCCAAGTACCGCAGCGCAAGCAGTGCCTCCAGCCTCTTCAGCCCCAGCAGCACCCTTTTTTCCTCCTCCCGTTTGCGATACGGAATGTCTGATGTCATGCCCTCTGGCAGGAGCAGGCTTTTGGAAGATTTTCGAAATAACCGATATCCCAATTTACAATTGCGGGAGATTGCTGGGCACATAATGGAGTTTTCCCAAGACCAGCATGGTTCCAGGTGAGGACTTGGCTTTGGCACTTAAGGTAACCGAAATCTTAATGCCTTAAATTCCATGCCTCAGATAAGGTATACACTAAGGAAATTGCTATAAAATTAATGAAACAAAATTTGCCTTTTGGTATACTTCCTATTATTTATTTTAGAGGCTGTGAGAGCCATCAAATACAAAGTGATTGACAATAGCCATTTAGTCATCTGGATCACAACAACTGTGGAAAGTTCTTAAAGAGAGGGGAATACCAGACCACCCTTACCTGCCTCCTGGGAAGCCTGTATGCAGGTCAAGAAGCAACAGTTAGAACCGGACATGGAACAACAGACTGGTTCAAAATTGGGAAAGGAGCACGTCAGGGCTGTACATTGTCACCCTGCTTATTTACCTTAGATGCAGAGTACATCTCACGAAATGCCAGGACGGATAAAGCAAAAGCTGGAATCAGGATTGCTGGGAGAAATTTCAGCAACCTCAGATATGCAGATGACACCACCCTTATGGCAGAAAGCAAAGAGGAACTGAAGAGCCTCTTGATGAAAGTGAAAGAAGAGAGTGAAAAAGCTGGCTTAGAACTCAGTATTCAAAGAATGAAGATCATTGCATCTGGTCCCATCACTTCATGGCAAATAGATGGGGAAACAATGGGAGCAGTGACAAGGCTTTATTTTTTTGGGCTCCAGAATCACTGCAGATGGCAGCTGCAGCCATGAAATTAAAAGACGCTTGCTCCATGGAAGAAAAACTATGACAAACCCTAGACAGCATATTAAAAAGCAGAGACATTCCTTTGCTAAGAAAGGTCCCTATAGTCACAGCTGTGACTATAGTCCCAGTAGTCATGTCCGTGAGAGTTGGACCATAAAGAAAGCTGAGCCCCAAAGAATTGATGGTTTTGAACTATGATGTTGGAGAAGACCCTTGAGAGTCCTTCCCTTGGACTGCAAGGAGATCAAACCTGTCAATCCTAAAGGAAATCAATCTTGAATATTCATTAGAAGGACTGATGCTGAAACTGAAGTTCCAATACATCGGCCACCTGATACGAAAATACTTTTTAGAAAAGACGCTGATGCTGGGAAAGATGAGAGGCAGGAGGAGAAGGGGACGACAGAGGATGAGGTGGTTGGATAGCATCACTGACTTGATGGACATGAGTTAGAGCAAGCTCTGGGAGATGGTGAAGGATAGGGAAACCTGGCATGCTGTAATCCATGGGGTCTCAGAGTCGGACACGACTGAGCGAACTGAATGAACAACAATAATCTGGATCACATGCTGAAACAACCCTTTTTACCTTTCTGAAAGATTAGCCTGGTGTTCATTTGTTCATGAGAACCTCATAGAATGTCTACAGTTCAAGAAAAGCAGAAATAGTAACACAAAGATTTGTGTACAATACTTGCTACTTTAATCACTGCTGTTAAGAATCTTTCTCTCAAAGAGACACTGCTTAGTTGCAAATTTGGATCCTTGGGCTTAGGAATAAGATGTTGCCACCACTTTCCTGTGTTGTTCCCTTCTGTAGAAGTAAGCGTCTGCACAGAGGTTAGAAAATGCTATTATTTAGCTTTGGTTACCTGTCCCTGTTCCAGTGGACTTCACAGAAAGGGACCTTGGTCCTCAGGAAAAGGCAGAGTTATGGTGACATCATCCAGCCTTCTCTCCCTTTTTCTTTCTCTCTGATGGTTCCTTTAAAACAACTCCCAAAGAACTTGCCTCCTCTTTAAGTTCTACCAGCTTGCTACTGGGCAAGAATTTTTCATATTTAAATCCTAAAGTCCAGATTAAGAGAAAAACATGGTTTTTTAAATACAGTCTCCTGAGCTAAAAAAGGCCAACTGAGTAGCTGCTACTTTAGAAAGATACTGCACATAGATGACTGCTGTCCCACACTGTTAATGAACACGTACTACATATGCACTTCATATGGGTGTGTGTTGAAGACTAAAGTAGGGACCATGGGCTTTTAAGTTTATTGATGTGGGACTGGTTTCTAAGAGAAAACGTCTGGCCAAGTTCTCCTGGTGTTGTGCCTCTTGCCTTCACCTTCTCTCTTCTTCTGCCCCACTTTTCATCTCTTCCCTCCATCCCACATGGAAATAAATAAATACATGTCCTGTTGTAATGACATATACTGAAACTTAAATATACTTTTAAAAGCTTGGTTAAAATAGGGAATACTTCACAGTATAACTTGTTTTTTCCTTTTCAGTAATTCTTCAAGTAAGTGAGCTCAAGTGATTTATTTAACAGTTGTGTGTGTGTGTGTAAATGCATATGCACACAAATACATATAGCTTCAGAACTGAAAAATTACATAAATTGAGCTATTCTTTAGATATTTTCCAAGTCTTCCTAAAATGCTGTGATTGCTCTTTTTACTTTGTATTTCAGATTCATTCAGCTGAAACTTGAGCGTGCCACACCAGCCGAACGCCAACTTGTCTTCAATGAAATCCTGCAGGCCGCTTACCAGCTGATGGTGGATGTATTTGGAAATTATGTCATTCAGAAGTTCTTTGAAGTAAGCCTTTGTTCTTTCTGTCTTTTGCCTTTAGAGAATCTGCACAGCATTTTGATTTTCATTAGCTGTTTTTAGAATTGCAATTTCATTCCAGTCCTTAAAATGAAGTGTGAGTGGTCTTTTTGAAGCACGATTAAATGTTTCTCCAGTTTGTTAGCAGAAGTGCATCATTTAAATACCCAAGCAGATAATGATACTGTATTTGAGAAACGTGTTTGTAGAACCACTCTCTTCATTTAGGATCCAGCACAATATTTCTGATTGCCAAATTAGTTTCACTGAAAGTGTCATGTTTGGAGGAAAAAATGTGTGTCAGATAATTTTAGCAGGGCCACAAGAAAGTTCTGAAAAAGAAATTTAAAAAATGGTTTCCTGGAGAATTATCTTTGAACACCAGCTCTAGTGTTTTTCATCATAAACCACAGTCATGAGGATTGATACATGGGTGATCCTTCAGCCTTGGTTCCTTATTATTCCCCTGTTAATGCGGATAATGTCTACTCTTGTGATCATTGTCTTTGGAAAGGATCGGTGAGATTGTTGGATTAATGTCTATTTCCTCTTCTAAACTAAAATGTCAGAAAGACACAGATTTTTTTTTTTTTGACTGACCATTGTAGCTGTGATGTACTACAGAGCCGTGGTATCAATAACCCTATTATAAATCCAGAAAGAAGTGAAACATTGAGATGAAACATCTGGTACAGGAGTAAAATGTGACAACTTGGCACATTACCTATCCCTCAACAAGAGAAATTTGTAATCTTCTTACATCTTATTTTTTTTGGTTTGTGTGAAGATTTAAAAAAAATGGCTCATTCATAGTCTTCATCTTCTCAACTTTTCTCATCAAGATCTAAGTTCTTTGACTTTGAATTCTCTAGCTGTGGATTGAGGAATCAACCTAAACATGACTCTTATAATTTTGACTTTCAGATACCTTTTCACTGCCATTTTTGTCACATATATATAAAAATATAGGGCTCTCCCAACTCCAGAGGTTAATGCAGCTAGGCTGGCCAAATGAACAGTTGATTATAGCAGTAAGATTTGGGACAAGTTGGAGAACTTCTCTGACTTAGAGAATGTCCGTGGACTTGAGTTCCCTTGTTTGAAAAATGAGTGGGTTGGGCATCCTTATTCATAAAGTCTATCAGTCTCATATGCTATTCAAATGAAAATAAAAAAACAAGGATGGAAAAACATTCTAGGAAGACTTAACATTGTACAGTCATACCCCTCGCTTTTACTAACTTTCCCCCTGATCCTGTGGACTTGTAAAAATAGACATTATCATTTCTTATAGTAGTGTAGAACAGTGTATTCAGAAGAGAGTGTGCCTGTGTGCTTTGGCTTAAACTTCACAAAGATGAAAGAACTTCAGTTCTTTCATTTCAACTTATGGACTCAGACACCTAAAGTGATATAGGTTTACTGCAAGAAATCCTTAAATATCCCTCAGACATTGTCTAAAGCCTTAGTAATAAACAGTGTCTTCCACATGTACTGTTGTTTTTAGAATAAATGTAAATGCTCTTGTAATTAATGGCATATAGGTGTATTTAATAGTATTGATGAGTTAAGGGTATCTTTGGGGAATTGCGTATTTGTTTAGCAGAAACTACTACAGTTGGATATCTGAGAAGTGTTTTTAACATTAAAAAGAGTTCCTCTTAATCAGATTCTGATAAGCACTGCCTTGAAGAAACAAAGGTTTTATAAACAAAAGGTTTAGTTAATCACAGATGACAGGGCTAAAAGAGGTATGCCAGTGGTTGATACAGAATAATAAATGCTTTGCTTTCTCTGGTTTCTTTCTTTCTACCTAAGTAATGGTGTTCACCCACACATTATGTCTAGTTTGGCAGCCTTGAACAGAAGCTGGCTTTGGCTGAACGGATTCGAGGCCACGTCCTGTCATTGGCACTGCAGATGTATGGCTGCCGTGTTATCCAGAAAGCTCTTGAGTTTATTCCCTCAGACCAGCAGGTAATTGTAAGTTTCCCCTTTAACTTTCTCTCGGTGTTTGGTGTTTCTTTGTGGTGCATGTGGTGAACCTTGCGCGTTTGTCAGTCTTTAGTTTTCTCTCAGTGTTTCTTTGGTGCTTGTGGCTTCCCTCTGTGCATGGCAAGCATGAATTGTGCAGTTAATTTTGTAAATTTATAGTGGATCAAGTGTCTTGTGTTAAAACCAGTGGTTTCAAACATTTTCCCCTTTGACTAGAATTAAGTCTTTAGTAGATGGGATTTTAGAGGTGGGTTTTTCCTTTGGCAAGAGGTGAAGAACGTAAAGTTGTCAATTTCTTGTACCCGAACTGACCCCAACAAACAAAACTTTTTCCAACTTAAACCTAGTTTTCTTCACTTGCACCCTCTTACTCTTCCATTCCACCGTTTGCTGAACGAGCTCCTGCCTGAGGCCGCACCTGGTCTGGCACGCTGATCTGGTGCCCACCGTGTGCCAGTCACCAGCACAGAGATGGCTGAGGCTGAGCACTGCCCACAGAGCACATGTGGGAAGGGCGACGTGAGCGCCTGAGCTCACGCCTCTGAGGGGAGGCTTTGTAGGAGGAGAAGCCCAGGCTACAGAGGAGATAGAGGGGAGAAAGGGACAGAAATCTGAGGCGTTGTGTGCCGTGAGTGGGAGCTGACCCAGAAAGCACGTGAGGAGGCTCACGGCCTCAGAGCGGTGGTGGAGGAGGTCCCGCCGGCCCCACACAGACCACGGGGCCGGGGAGTCCAGCCAGCCCCCAGGCAGGCGTGCGGGCCGCACTGTGTCTGCGGGAGGCAGTGCCTCGTGCCTCGGGTGCTGCCCGTCTGAACCCTCAGCCTTTGGGCTCTGAATTCACCCGGCCGTTCTCGATGGAGGGGTGCCCGTGGTCTGGCAGTGATGAGCCACTTGCCCTCTCTGAGAACAGAGTTCGGTAATGAGAATCTTTACTATGGACTCAAGTTCTGAGCCAGACAAGGTCCCCACCGCCTCCAGGTCAGAACCAAACACCGTGCTGGTGTTGGCGATGGCAGCTGAGGGCTGGGGAGTCCAGAGTCCTTAAGCTGTGAGACTCAGATGTGCCTGTCAAGATGCTGGTGAAGGTGGAGGGGGTGTTGGAGACACACAGCAGGTTGGGAATTCATTCCATTCAGTGCCCAGCACAGGAGCTACAGCGGTAAGAAGTGGATGTTGTGTGTAAGTGATTAGAAGCAGGAGTGAGGCTACTGGTTTGTTTTCTCCTAATGTTCAAATTGTTATCAGTTTTAATTTTCCCTGGAATGTTCCAGGCTGAAAATTTGATGACTGAATCTTCCTTTGTTAATTTTCTTGTTTCTTTTGAACATGGAACTTTTTCCCTCTCTTGACCATAATTCCTGCTTACTGAAAGCAAGCAGGAAATTTTGATTTCCCAGGTATTTTCCATATCTTTGCCCTCTCCCACGAATATGATAAATTGTTGATTTTATTGTATATTTTACCGTATTTTTTGGTTTGTTTTCTGATCCAGTGGCTACACTGTAGTAGTTTTTGTCTCCCTTCTCTCCCCTGCGCCCCAGCCCCCCATTGTTCTTTGTACCCTATATATTGCTGAGTATCTTTTCCTGATCTGGTTTCTCTGATTCCTGTTCTGGGTCTAAACTATCTTCCCAGTACAAATAACTTACTGTTTTCCTGATGTAAGTGTATTTTAGATGAAATAAATTGATCTCCAGTGGACTTTTTACCTCTTTGGGCTTCAGGGAAGCCACTTCCCCTTCATTTTGATTATTAGAACTGTTCCTGGTGTTTTATCTTTATATAGGCATCATCCTCTATTTATCATTCTCATAATTATGTTTCCATAAGTTATTCTTTTCTGACATTTGATTAATTGCTTCAGCAAACTGTCCTGAATCTATTGCTTGTTTAGTCCCTGGCTGTGTAATCTTGAATTTCTTTAATTAGAAAATCTTTTAGTGCTTTTACATGCTTAACATCTCAAGGATTTAAGACAGTTGTATTGATAAATGTCACCATCTTAAACTGGTTTGCTCTCTTCTCCCACACCATAAATATAGAGTCAGCACCATGTAGCTAATATATAGAGATTGTATACAGCAAAGAAATTGGGCAGAAAGTACCAGGGCCAAGCTGTTGTGCAGGTATTCAGCTTAAGGAGACATGAGTCAGTGAGTTTGGGGAGGGGATCCAATAAAAATCCCAGTGGCTCTTTTTCGGTACCCTTGTCACCCCCCCACACACATACATACCCACATAGTGTCTAGTCTTGTCCTATATTTTTCCCTGACTTTGGACACTTTTCATTAACTGAGAGTACTATTCCGGCTGATTATGCAGTCAGTCTGACCTGGTAGAACGATCATGTTGGAGTCACAGACTCAGGCTAGAGTTCTGATTCAGTCACTGTCTATAGTTTTAACCCTTCTCAGACTCAGTATGTTCATATATTGATATATATGGGTGGAGAAGAGTGTGCAGGGTAATATTTAATCGACTAGTCATTTGCTGACATCTGTATCGCCACACACGGGAGTCAGATTACTTGAGTTTGAATTGGGGCAAGTCCGGGTCTATGATTTTTTAACAAGTCAGCTAGTTTTTCTCTGCCTTGATTTATTCATCTGTAATAGTGGTCACTGCAGAGGATTGTCAGGCAGATTCGTAAGTCAGATCATGATAAACACTTAGAGGTCTGCCTAGCTAGAGTCAGCTCTAGATTAACTACTGTCATTTTTATTGATAGGTACTTTACAGGCTTGTCATGGTGACAAATGGTGAATTGTATGTGATAGTCTCTAATACAATATAGTTGATTTGATAGCGGCTCCTTTCTATTTGAAGTTGACTGCATTTTTTTGGAACTCCCAAGTGGTCTTTTGCAAGTTAGAGAACTTAAGACTGGTTGTTATTATAGGAAATTTGCTATCATGTGGGAAAACTCCAGTCCTCGTTTGTTATCAAGGTTGTCTTGAGTGCCACAGCTGAGTTGTCCCACTTTCATTGTCATGGACCCTGCTCTGTGCTTTTGTGTTTGGTAAGGAGAACGTTGACTGTCCAGGTGTTTGCTCTCTGTGATTCTGGTGGTGCTTTCTTTCTTTGTCTCAACTAGAATGAAATGGTTCGGGAACTGGATGGCCACGTCCTCAAGTGTGTGAAAGACCAGAATGGCAATCACGTGGTGCAGAAGTGCATCGAATGTGTGCAGCCCCAGTCTCTGCAGTTTATCATCGATGCGTTTAAGGGGCAGGTAAGTGACTTAGTAAAGAAGAAAGGGAAACAAATTGATGGGTGTTTCCATTGTGAGCGGAGAGCACAGTGGGAGTGTTTTCAAGGGCTTAGTGCGTTTTAGACTGCAGTAAGTAGCAGTCCTCTTTAGTGTTACTTGGTACTAGCTCTGTGCACCCCAGCTCTTCCCTTAATTGTCCATGGATCTTCTCTCCATCATTAAAGCAGGAAGATCATGTCAGGATCATGTCAGGATGAAATACTGTCATCAGAGTTGTTAAGTCTTATATTTGACGAGTAAGTTTTTTCATTTGGTTGAGTACTGTTTATCTTGATATTTAAAAGTTTTTATCATGTTTTAAAATTTAGGTGATTTACAAAACCAGTCTTACAGGTTATGTGTGACTATATCTTTAACAAGTTGTGGGACTTCCCTGGTGGTCCAGTGGTGAAGACTCTGCATTTCTAATGCAGGGGTTGACTGAGGTCCTACATATCTACCAACCCTTCCCCTCCCCCCTTACCCCCTGCCCCCGCTAATCTCAAGAAAACACCAAGGTGCTTCTTAATTTTGGGGCATTGGATGGGGCAATGATCAGGTTGGTTTGAACTCTGTTAAGTGGCACCCAACCAGAACTAGCTTCTGATTTCTCCTGTTTATTGTGTATCATAAGAACCAGTGTGCTTTTAGCACCAACTTCAAGCAGAGTTGATATTTTATCATACCACAGCTTTTGTTGTTGTTGTTTTTGAAAAGGAGGGGAGACTGGAAATATCAGGTAAAGTTTCAGGTATAGTCATGTGAACTGCTAAAGCCTGTATTGAAATGGGATTTTAGAGTTGTTTAGGTTTTGCGGTTTGCTCAGTTACAGCAGTGGTTAAGTAGAGTACTGAAAGTGAAAGTCGCTCAGTTGTGTCTGACTCTTTGCAACCCCATGGACTATACAGTCCATGGAATTCTCCAGGCCGGAATACTGGAGTGGGTAGCCTTTCCCTTCCCAACCCAGAGATCAGATCCAGGTCTCCCGCATTGCAGGCAGATTCTTTACCAGTTGAGCCACAAGGGAAGCCCAAACAGTAACTGAGCATTATTTGGGATTTTCTGAGTTAAGTTAAAAAAGAGTACCTCTGTTTAAGGCTTTTTTTGGTGTGTGTGCTTGAAATACACAAAAAAGGAAACAGATTAAGCCACCAAATGGGAGGGAATATTTTCAAGATGAAAAATGCCAATGAATTGATAACCAGCATATATAAAGAACTCTTAAAATCAAAGAGAATAATACAGGTTAATGCAGAAATGGGTTCAAGGCCTGAATAGACAGAAGAAACCTATGAAAAAGTAACCCCATTAGTAATCATGAAAATGCAAAATAAGACCACAAATAGTAGATCATTTTCTTTGTTTTTTTGGCCACACCTTGTGACAGGTAAAAGTGAGAGAGGAGAGTGAAAAAGTTGGCTTAAAGCTCAACAAGATACGTTTAGATATGTTTAAAGCAGCATTAGTCTTCTAATCGGAAAAGACTAAGTAAACTAGATATCTATCAGGAGAGGATCAGACCCCCCCTACCCCAAAATCTTTCTCAACTTTATGCTGTACAGATAGATAAACAGAATAAATGATAGAGGCTCATAGTATTATAAGTAAATATTTGAATCACTGTGTTGAGTGAAATAAGTTACTCTAGACTGAGTGTTTACCATTTTTATAAAGCTAGAATTGAGCAAACAGTGCAGTGTATCAGGTGTCCAGTTGTACATGTGAAACTGTGTGTAAAACACCTAGAACTGTGACTGACACTTGGTAAACATCTAAGACCCATGAACTGTAGCCCACTAGGCTCCTCTGTCCGTGGGATTCTCCAGGCAAGAATACTGGAGTAGGTAGCCACTTCCTTCTCCAGGGGATCTTCCCAGCCCAGGGATCAAACCTGGGTCTCCTTCATGGCAGACACATTCTTTACCATCTGAGGCACTAGGGAGCGTATTAAGTGTTCACCATTACTGTCATTATTCTTGACAATAAATTTGAGGTGCAGGTAATCCAGGTCATTCAGCTAGGAAGGGCAGAATTGAGACGGTTCTCTGGATCTGAAGCCTGTGCATTCCCCTTGTTCCAGACTCAGCAAAAGAGGAATCCTTTCTTGCTTCTTGCTGGAAAACACCCCAGCTCAATTCAGAACATTATCCTTTGGTTATGTGAAAGCATTCAGGCTTTTGTCCAAACCCTTTTTTTTGTTTTTAAAGCCATCATTTGACACTGTGGACTCTTTAATTGTGTTTTCTATGATCTTAATTAATTCTCTGTTCCTTTCTAAATAAACTTTTTGGTAAGGTCCTTCTTAGTTTTGAATTTGTATAAATCTATGAATTCCTGGAATGGGTTTAAGAAATTAGAGTTTATCCTCATTCGTCCATACACACCTTATTATTTTCAGAGAGAACTTAAATGCCATACTTAATAATTTGGACTTGGAGTCAGAGTAGGAAATAAAATCCTGGCTGTGTCATTTACTGTCTGTAAGACTTGAGGCACATTATGTAAACTTAGGCACTTTGGTTTTCTCATCTGTATACCCAGAATAATCATGACTGTCTCTCTAGGTCATTGGGAAAATTAATGGGAAAATGTGTATAAATAATTCTGAAGTGTTGAAAGTGGCGGCTGTTAATTTTGGTTTTCTTGTTTGTGTTGGTCTGCCCTAGGTGTTTGCTTTGTCCACGCATCCTTATGGCTGCCGAGTGATCCAGAGGATCCTGGAGCACTGTCTCCCTGACCAGACACTCCCTATTTTAGAGGAGCTTCACCAGCACACCGAGCAGCTTGTACAGGTAATGTGTTGCCAGTATAGTAACTGCACACACCTGTGGGCTTATGTGTTTTCTCAGCACAGGTTTCTTTTCCATAAAGGGGTTAATGTGTTTAAAATTCCCAGTGAAGCTCTGGGCAAGTTTCCATTTATATCAGCCTGGTTCATCTTTTATGAATATGGGTGATGAGTAGAACCTTGCCCTTGGAGTTAAGATCTACCTCTGAGTCATCAAGAGATCTGTCAGGAACTGTCAAAAGCCAGAACCCTGTCATGGATTAAACTAGCTGTGGCCACTTAGGCAGGCCATGTAGTGTGTCAGTTTCATCTTTTCAAGTGAACTAAATGGATTAGTTGATTTCTGTAGTTTTTTAAATTTGTCTTCTACTAAAATTTTCTCCCATATTATACTGTTCAAACACTTTCTTCATGTAGTATGTTGTCTTAAAGCAATTTTTGGAGTGGTGCTTGTTGCTTGTTTTGCTCAGAGATGTGAGATTATAAATGTATTAAATATTCATTGTAAAAAAAATTGTAAGTGCAGAAAGGAGCAGCAGAACACAAGAAATGTTCCATAATCCTACTGTCCAGAAGCAGACACATTTGGCATGGGCACTTTTTAAAAGAAGTATTCTTTGTATGCAGTTAATTTTTTATGTGTTACAAATAAATATTTGTGCCTTTGGAATTCTTGCTCACACACTTAATCTTTAAACACACCTTTCACTTAAGATGAGTATCTCCATTGTATGCTTTGGTGTTATTTAATTAGGTGTTGCCAGTGTTTCCAGTTTTTCTTTGTTAAAGACAGGTGGAGAGACCCATTTGTACATTTGTTAGAAAAATAGCTCTTTATTTGAAATCC
This sequence comes from Odocoileus virginianus, assembly GCF_023699985.2. NCBI lineage: Eukaryota > Metazoa > Chordata > Mammalia > Artiodactyla > Cervidae > Odocoileus > Odocoileus virginianus. The sequence goes on along the minus strand of NC_069703.1, from coordinate 41,251,996 downwards.
CTGACTGGACCTTTCAGCATAAATATATATAGAAACATTCCATTGTCTAGTAATGATGTGTTCCTGTTTTGTAATGATAGGGAAAAATTGTCACTACCTAGCCATTTAAAAAATTCCGTATGTGTTCTTTAGTAGTCAGGTAAACCATCATAGTGTTAAAGGAAGATAGGTGTTAATTAATGTCAGAATTTAGGTAGCATAGAGCTTGTTTACATAAATTTGAAATTTTCTGTTGTTTTTGAAACAGGATCAGTATGGAAATTATGTAATCCAGCATGTACTGGAGCATGGTCGTCCTGAGGATAAAAGTAAAATTGTAGCAGAAATTCGAGGCAATGTACTTGTGTTGAGTCAGCACAAATTTGCAAGGTATGTGCTTTAAATTACACAGACTGTTTTCCAGAAGAAATGATTAAATAGTATTTCAGGTCTAGAGAAATTGTCGTACTTTTTTTTCTTCTTTTTAATGTTTATTTTCCTTAAAGTAATATATAGTTATTGAGTTTTACTGCAAAATATGAAACATAAGACATCTCTTAGTGGGCTTCTTACTCCCCTAGAGTGAGCCACTTTGAAATCTGGGGAATTTGTTTCTAAAGCACATAAATTTTGTACTTTGGTGAACTGGGTATTACATGAATTTACTTTTTTGTAAGTTTGAAATGTTCTTTACTTAGTTTCTCGTTGATACTGGAGTTAAAAGGAAGGTAACCATATCTTTGTATAAGGCCTTCATATTCTTCAAAATCTCTTTTAAAGTCTTCATATCATACCAGCCCATTAATTAAATGTATATGTTATTCCCAGGTTGTGAAAGATGTTTTAGGTAACTTATAAGTAGCAGAGATTGAAGAAGAAATTGATGGCCCTCCAGTGGGTTAGTGCTGTGATCTTCTGAGTAGCCTGTGTATCTTACGCATAACATAGTTCTCTGTATTTTTTTGGAATGTTTTTCTTCTCTTGTTTTTAAAGTAAATTGCAGGGCAGGTGTGACTCGTACAGCCTTGATGTTTTTAAATTGTTCACTTCTAATTTGTGAAATCTTGTTACAGCATGGAAAATAGAGACAAGAAATAAAAGCACCCCAGATCCAGTGTTTCAACACCCTAACCACAGTAGGATCATCTCTTAGACCTTGTATTGGTTTTTATGGACATTTGCTAGGATAAGGAAAATAGAAGGCGGAACCTTTATGTCTCTTTTTGGGGTCACAGTCCTTTTTACTATCTTGTTCAGTGTATTTAATGTCTCACCCTTGTATAGTGTTAAGTGTTACAGTTGTGGTCTAATAATAAGTGAGTAGCTATTTTGGGCCCAACCCTCTCATGTATAACAACTAATAAATTGTGGACAAAATGCCAAAAACTACCTGCAGACATTAGATAGTGACCAGGAGCACGGAGATAACCAGAAGTGAGTAGAGGAGGTTGTTGATACTTGAAAGAAGGTTCACTGCATTGTGAAAATTCCACCCCCCCCCCCACCTCCTGTTTTGAGAGAGTGGGGGAGATACATAATTGACAGGTAACACTGTGCAAGTTTTAAGTGTACAACCTGTTAGTATGATACATTTATATGTTTTAATATTCCTACAGTAACTTGAGCTGTTAACCATGTCACATAATTATAATTTTTCTGTTGAGAACCATTAAAGATCTAGTCTGTTAGTAACTTTGAAATTTATAAAAGGTGTTGTTGATTATAATTAGGAAAGTTTTAGTCTGTAGGCTAAGTTGGGATAGAAGATCGCTGGTGTTCCAAGAAGGCAGTGGCAGAGTGACAGGGTAGAAATTCAGGAAAGGAAGAGAACCAGGAAGGAGGGGGAAGCCTAAATTTAAACTTTCTAAGTATCTAGTTGACTCCTGACCCACACTGTGTAGGATGAACTCGAGGCAACCCTGCCAGGGCTGAAAGAATTTAGTGGAGATTTCATCTGCTGCTCATTTCATGGGGGGAGGTTTGCAGTTTGCTTTCAGCAAAGATACCACGTGCCCAAAAAAGGGGTTAGGAGAGTGATACTCTTAGGAATATGACAGAACTCAGGGTATACAGTGCATCATTTGTCATGTCTAGATAACAGAAAAATGTGACCTATACTCAAGAAGAAAAAATGAAAATGGAAAAATCCCCAGTGAATATAGTTCCATACCACCCAAATGTTGGAGTTAGCAGAGAAGGATTATAAAGCATTTTATAAAGTATATAATTTTATAATTATATAAAAGCTATTATTTTAAAAATTAAAATAAAAATTTGTACTAAAATTATAAAAAGTATAATTATATAAAAGTATAACTTTTATAATTTTATAAATTATACATTTTACAAATTTTGTATAAGTAATTGGTATTTTAAAATACTATATTTTAAGGTACTTAAAGTATTATAAAGTATTTAAATTATACTCAAAAATGTAAAGGAAAATGTGCATATAGTGAAATGAAAAGATGAATGTTAGTAGAGAATTAGAAGCTTTATTACAGAAAGAATAATAAGGAAGTTCTAGAATAGAAAAGTATAACATCTGAAATAAAATTCACTATATGGCTTTAACAGTAAATTAAAGTTAACAAAAGAGCCAGTAAATTTGAAAATTGAATAGAAACAAACCAATTAAGCAGGTTAGTGACCTTATGAATTTTTGATGGTAACCAAGAATACAAAGTAAATTTTTCATCAACTTTGAATGCATAGGCATGTGCATACACACATAACTGAAGATTGCCATAATTAATTGATACTGACTACTGTGTTTCATTAAAAAAAAAAAAAAACAGAAAAAGCTAGTCTCAAATCACTAAGTTGATTTTATCACCCACAATCAGGTTAAGAACCACAGTTTCAGAAATACTAGAATAAACTTTAAAGGCTGGAACAATATGGATTGTGTATTTAGGTGGCAGGGTGGCTTTGGCCAGGTGGGATCCTGATCAGTGAGTGATCCTATCAGGTGTGATAGCCGACCCTCATGACCTTCTTGAAAGACAAGTTACTGTCAAGGAGTCAGTCTTCCACCCAGAAGAGTGAGTGTCCTGTTGCCAGCCTAGCTTAGTAGAAAATTCTGTTCTAAATCTGACCACTCTGGTCTTGGGTGGATGAAGGGGCAACTCAGCCTGGCAGTTCTAAAAAGTGATGATTCTTTGCTTGAACATTTGGATATCGTGACTGGCTTAGTAATGTCCTAACTCCCTTTTCTGCTAAGGGAGAAGCCAGTGTCTATTAGGAGATGCACTTCACACGCCACACCTTCAGCTCATACTAGAATTGCAGAGTGCTGTGGGAAGAACGTGAGGGGAAAAGTTTTCGAATACTGCTGCTCTATCAGAAGGGAGAGGCTGTTTGTGGTCTTAAACGTGATTATCAGATCTGATTTACTCTGTCTTAAGAAGAAAGATTGAAGAAATGTCTGGTAGGATAGTAGTAGTCCTTGAACATTTTAGCTTGAGAATTTTGTTTTCTAAATAAAAGCACATACATAATAAAGGTTCAGTATTCGAAACCAGATAACATGGCGAGGGTTCTTTCAGAATGATGTGGAACCACCACCCTCTCTTGCAATTTAAAAATCGAAGTAGGGACTTGGTGTAGGGACTTGGTGGTGGTTATTTGTGATAACTGTTCAATTATATAGGGCTGGCCTTTGAAAGAAGGAGTGAGACACTATCTCTTGCCTTCTGGTGTTCCTAGAATAGGTATAGACATCCTTCTTTCAGCCCCTGAAGGCAAAATTAAGACAAATGGGTGAAATTTCAGGAAAGCACATTTTTACTTTAGTATATAAAGAATGTTTAAGAGAACCGTTCATTTGCATGGTCGGTTGCCCCAGAATTGCTTCCAAATCATTGGAAATTCTCATGCAGAGGCTAAATGGGCATCTTGCAGAATGGTCAGAAAAGAGCCTTCTGCATTAGCTAGATTTGAAAGTTCCTTTTCTACTTGAGTGTTCTGTGATCCAGAGCAGCTCTTCCCCCAGTCATGAAATCCTTGCAGAGTGTTCAGCCTCCCACTTACCAAATGTTCTCTCTGCCAAGTATTGGCTCCAGTAATACAAAGAATAAGTATTGTTCTTGTTCTTAGACATCACACAACTTCCTCATACCCACGGAGGCACAGAAGCAGAGTACTGCTGACGTACAGAAGCAAACATTCTTGAGCAATCAATCACTCCTGGGTGAGGAGCGCCCTTTAGCATGTGGCTGGGTGTGATTTAATCAGCATCTGCAGTCCTTCTGGATTGTAGAGGAGCTCTGATTTAAAGTAACCACATTTCTTTTTTTTCCTTTCCGAGGTTGAGACATCTGTGAAGTGTTTAGACATGTGGACACACCTGGGGGTCCTTCTTGTTCTTAAGAGACAGTGTGAAGTAGTTGACTGACGACTGTGGTTTCTCCTTGTGTCTGCCTTCACTCAGCAAGTCTGTAGGGCCTGTCTTAAGTGCCCAGTTCTGTGCGTGGCACTAGGGATCTAGATGTGAGAGAGACTTGTTCTTGGCCCCATTAAGTTCACAGAGGTGAGGAGAGAATTGATAGATGTTGATGCCTGTTGAAATTATGTTCATTACCCATTTCAGCTCATAACCAGTCTTGTGAACCTTTACTTACCTGGGTTTGCCCTCCCCTGTTAAGTGGTTGGGTCTGCTACCCTCCATGACCTGGGCTTGGCTATGGTCGACATTGGAGGTCACAGATGGCAAAGACAGGATCTTATAGAGCCAAACAGATGAGGAATTAATCTTCCAAGAAGTCTCATTTGCTGCTGACCTTGAGGTCAGAGCCCAGGCCAGATAAGCCCGGTCAAATGAGGCCCCTCTAAGGACTGGCCCTGGATTTGTCTCCTTACAGCAACGTCGTGGAGAAGTGTGTGACTCACGCCTCCCGTACGGAGCGCGCTGTGCTTATCGACGAGGTGTGCACCATGAACGACGGTCCCCACAGTGCCTTATACACCATGATGAAGGACCAGTACGCCAACTACGTGGTCCAGAAGATGATCGATGTGGCAGAGCCAGCCCAGAGGAAGATCGTCATGCACAAGGTAGGCCAGTTTGTGTGGGTCTCCATCAGAGAGGAGGAGCTGGCCTCGCTTCTTCTCAGTTCTGAAATGCAGAGGAGGGTGGGCCTCTTGCTGCTTCTTGCGCAGTTTGTCACTAGATCGTGCCTTCTTGTCCCTTTGATCTGGAGTGACCATTGTCCCTGTGCTTGCTGCCGCTCCATCAGTAACTCACTGGTATGAATGTTAAACTCAGTCTTTGTGGAGGATTCCCCTCCGAGTCTTGTACCTGTTGGCTCCCAGGAGACCAGCTTCTCAGTCTAGCAGATCAGCTGCCTTACCTTATTTCCATTCCTCCCTCTCATCATTCATTCCACCGTTTGCTGAACGAGCTCCTGCCTGAGGCCGCACCTGGTCTGGCACGCTGATCTGGTGCCCACCGTGTGCCAGTCACCAGCACAGAGATGGCTGAGGCTGAGCACTGCCCACAGAGCACATGTGGGAAGGGCGACGTGAGCGCCTGAGCTCACGCCTCTGAGGGGAGGCTTTGTAGGAGGAGAAGCCCAGGCTACAGAGGAGATAGAGGGGAGAAAGGGACAGAAATCTGAGGCGTTGTGTGCCGTGAGTGGGAGCTGACCCAGAAAGCACGTGAGGAGGCTCACGGCCTCAGAGCGGTGGTGGAGGAGGTCCCGCCGGCCCCACACAGACCACGGGGCCGGGGAGTCCAGCCAGCCCCCAGGCAGGCGTGCGGGCCGCACTGTGTCTGCGGGAGGCAGTGCCTCGTGCCTCGGGTGCTGCCCGTCTGAACCCTCAGCCTTTGGGCTCTGAATTCACCCGGCCGTTCTCGATGGAGGGGTGCCCGTGGTCTGGCAGTGATGAGCCACTTGCCCTCTCTGAGAACAGAGTTCGGTAATGAGAATCTTTACTATGGACTCAAGTTCTGAGCCAGACAAGGTCCCCACCGCCTCCAGGTCAGAACCAAACACCGTGCTGGTGTTGGCGATGGCAGCTGAGGGCTGGGGAGTCCAGAGTCCTTAAGCTGTGAGACTCAGATGTGCCTGTCAAGATGCTGGTGAAGGTGGAGGGGGTGTTGGAGACACACAGCAGGTTGGAAGTTCATTCATTTACCAAATACTTAAAAGCACACGTGCTCTCCGTTGAACTCTTCTTTGACCAGGACACTGTTGGTAAGCCCAGCAGTGTATTTCCCCAGCATCAGTGTAACTGTCTACAACACTGTTGGTAAGCCCAGCAGTGTTGTAGACAGTTACACTGATGCTGGGGAAATAGTGGGGAGGGCTGTGAGAGTGTGGAGGGGTGCCTCTTCTGATATGGGGGTACAGAGAAGGCTTCCTGCGAGAGCGACATTTGAATAAAGCCCTGAACCTTTCCAGGTGGAGGGAACCTAGTGTGTGAAGCCTTGAAAGAGGAGACAAGACAGTGTATTTAAATGGAGAAATACAGCAAGTTCAGTGGGACAGGACTGTGGTGCCAGAATCACATTTACATTTCAAATCATGGTCCTGGCCAGTGAGTAACTTGGAGGAGAGGAGGCAGTGAGGCCTGGTTAGGGGGTTGTTGAAATAGCTAAGCCAAGAGGTGAGTGGCGGTTTTGAGAATCAAGAGAAGTGGACAGAATGGGGCTTCTGCAGCTGGTTTGATTGAGGGAGTTGAGAGAGGAGGGGGAGTCCTAAGAATCTGAAAAGCCTAAGACTTCTGCTCTTTCACAGCTAGGCATACCCATTTCAGGAAGCGGGAGGATTGAGAGGGGAACAGGTTGCTTTCCATTTCCCTTTAAATCAAGTGGAAGATGGAGTTCAACAGTGTTGTATATGCACATTGTTAGTGTCTTGTCTGGAATAGCACAGATGTAAAGGTTAAGTGGCTGGACTCATCAGTGAGCCAGTCCTGGGGACAGACAGGTGAAGGGATTGAATTTCACTCAGTTTTTAAAAGGAGAGCTGCCAAAAGCAAGGGGTTTGGAGCCTCGAGTACTAAGGACCAAAGCCTCAGCTCTGGTTGTCATCATGATTGCAACCCAGATGGAAGTGTGCCCTTTCTGCAAGTGCATTTATTTAGGATGGTTAGGCAGTGGTCTGCGTGCCACAGCTCGGAGTTCGAGCCCAGGACTGTGCATAGTTTCCCAGGCTAGCTCCTAGGTGAGAGTATAAAGCTAATATGGGTCTGTGTCCTGTGTGGGTTACAGAAGTGGTTTCTGGAGCCACCTGACCCTGACTTGCTTTGAGGGTACAACTAAACAGGCAAAACAGTCTGCATGGAACACTCAGGCTTGAGAGTGTCCATCTTCCCTGGCATGTTGTCCTGTGTTGAGTAAGTAACTGGGGAGCTGTGATGGGGAAGCAGGTCAGTGTTGTGGGTCTTCACTGTCTGTGTGGCATGTTGGTGGTTCCACAAATGATTGTGAACGCAGTGTGTTGTAGAAGGCTCTGTGAGGTCACCAACGAGGAAAGGTGGTTCCAGAGAGAAAGCACCTGCCGAGTTGTGTGGGATGCACAGGACTAGTGGATGTGGGTCTGCCCCAGGGTTGGGGGTACAGAAGAGATGCTCATGGGGCTGAGTGTCTTGGAGAGGTGGAGCAGAGCTGTGAGAGGAGTGGCCAGACAGTGGGGAGCCGTCTGACTTTAGATGAGTTACTTAACCACTGTGCCTCCGTGTTTTCATCAGTGAAGCGAGGATAATCACACCTCTCTTACGAGGATTCAAAATGGATGGTTCTTGGCTCTTGTTCATCATTTTTATTGTTATCATTAGTAGCTTTCTGTGATTTGCTGTGAATGGGAGAGCAGGGTCGGGTGATGCGCGCAGGGTTCGTGGTCCCCAGAAAGCAGCCCCTGCTGCTCGGGAGAGCCGTGGGCCAAGAGGCTCCCTCGGGCTGCCGTCCCGTGGTGGATGGTGTGGTCATGTCTCGGGGTGCTCCGTCTCTACACGGTGTCCTGGAAGTGGTCTGTGGTTGTCCCATCTCCAGAGCCCTTGCATCCTGCATCAGCGCTCAGGACAGGAGCCGCCCTCCTCATCTGCTGGGTCAGTGTAGCTCTTGTATTCAGATGCTCAGGCTGAGCTAGTGAAAGATGTTGCTTGTGGGGTGTGTGTACCTGTAGGCACCTCATGGTGTCCAGGAGCAAGTTAGCCTGGAGCCCCCTGAACCTGTCGCAGGCCAGAGTAACACAGACTGTGCTTTCTCCGCAGATCCGGCCCCACATCGCGACTCTTCGCAAGTACACTTACGGCAAGCACATCCTGGCCAAGCTGGAGAAATACTACATGAAGAATGGCGTTGACTTAGGGCCCATCTGTGGCCCCCCTAATGGTATTATCTGAGGCAGTGTCACCCCGTGCCCTCATTCCCACTGACCTCACTGGCCCACTGGTGAATCCAGCCAGCAGCCAGAAATGTTCCAGTGCAGAATCCAAAAATGGGTAAATGGTTGCTCCAGGAATACCCTCTCCTCCCAAAAAAAGGAATCAAATCCACAAGTGGAAAAGCCTTTGTAAATTTGTTTCATTTTATTACGCATAACATGTACTAATTATTTTTTTTAATTGACTAATTGCCCTGTTGTTTTACTGGTGTATAGGATACTTGTACATAGGTAACCAGTGTACATGGGAGGCCACATATTTTGTTCAATGTTGTATCTATATTCCACGTGTGGAAACTTTCAGGGTGGTTGGTTTAACAAAAAAGTTAAAAAAAAAAAAAGAAAAAAGGTTTTTAACTCATTTGCCTCACTGGCAAGTTTTGCAAATAGCTCTTCCCCACTTCCTCGTTTTAGTAAAAAAGAAAAACAAACAAAAAAAAACCCTGAGAAGTCTGAATTTTAGTTAAATGACCCCAAACTGGCATTTAACAATGTTTATAAAAATATATATATATAAATATATATATATAAAGAAAATCATTTCAGAGTTGCAAAAGCCTCAGTTTATGACATTAAGTTTATGAAACTTCTAAAAATTGCCTTTTTTGGAGACTATTATGCTGAAGAAAATAGTGTAGTCCGTTTCATGAGGAGGAGATGTGAGCACCCAGATTGTCTTTCAAGGCCGGGCGGGTATGATTGTTTACTGCCTACTGGATTTTTTTCTGTTAACATTGAAAGGCAAAAATCTGATTATTTAGCATGAGAAAAAAAAAAATCCAACTCTGCTTTTGGTCTTGCTTCTATAAATATATAGTGTATACTTGGTGTAGACTTTGCATATATACAAATTTGTAGTATTTTCTTGTTTTGATGTCTAATCTGTATCTATAATGTACCCTAGTAGTCGAACATACTTTTGATTGTACAATTGTACATTTGTATACCTGTAATGTAAATGTGGAGAAGTTTGAATCAACATAAACACGTTTTTTGGTAAGAAAAGAAAATTAGCCAGCCCTGTGCATTCAGTGTATATTCACACCTTTTATGGTCGTAGCATATAGTGTTGTATATTGTAAATTGTAATTTCAACCAGAAGTAAATTTTTTTTTCTTTTGAAGGAATAAATGTTCTTTATACAGCCTAGTTAACTTTTAAAAAGAAAAAAAAAAAAAGCTTGGTTTTATTTGTCACCTAGTCAGATAGTAGCGAGATCCTTTCTAAATGTTATTCCAGATGATTCAGTTCACACTAGTGGTTTTTTTTTTTAAATCCTAAAAAAGTAATGTTTTGCTTATTTTGTGACAGTCAAAAGGACGTGCAAAGTTCAACCCTGCCCTAACTTTCCTTACAATCAGAGCCCCTCTCACCTTGTAAAGTGTGAATTGCCCTTCCTTTTTGTACAGAAGATGAACTGTATTTTGCATTTTGTCTACTTGTAAGTGAATGTAACATACTGTCAATTTTCCTTGTTTGAATATAGAATTGTAACACTACACGGTGTACATTTCCAGAGCCTTGTGTATATTTCCAATGAACTTTTTTGCAAGCACACTTGTAACCATATGTGTATAATTAACAAACCTGTGTATGCTTATGCCTGGGCAACTATTTTTTGTAACTCTTGTGTAGATTGTCTCTAAACAATGTGTGATCTTTATTTTGAAAAATACAGAACTTTGGAATCTGAGTTTGTGCTTTATTATTATTATCTTTTCCAATATAGTGCCCCACAGCAGACAACCGTTTTCTTGTTTGTGTCTTTTTCTTTCTGTTTTGTTTTTGTCTTGTGAGAGGGTTTATCAGAGACACCCCACGTGCATCGTGATGTCCAACTTCTTTTGAAAAATCAGAAAATTCACCTTCCTGGGTGCCCATGACAGCATCCTCAAAAGGCCTGACCCCCGCTGTCTGCCTGGTTCTCTTCATTTGCACTCTCTGGGCTCTCAGGTGCTGTTGCAAGCCCGAAGGGCCTGTATTAGAATCCAGCAGATGATAAATGTCTCCTCCTCACTTTCTGAGGCAGGGTTGTAGGGAAGGCCTCGCTGTCCTGAGGTCCCCTCTCCTTTCCCCTGTCTGGGCTGCTCCTGTCTGCACCCCGCCCTTCTGTGTCCTGACACCAAGGTTGGCCCAGGCTGGCCTGCTGTCCCTAGCTCACTCTTCTTAGCATCACACTGGGGACCTCTTCCAGCAGTGAGTTCAGGAGGCTCTAGCTCACTGAAGTACCTGCCACCTGTGCCTGGAGATGCCCCCTCCCCTTCTTTACTGTCTTTGCTCCACGAGCAGCTTTGGCAGAAAACCACCAGTGAAACTTGGTTGGCAGTGACAGGATGGGCTCAGCCAGGGGCACTGGAAGTGGAGCCTCAGGGTAGATGGAAAGGGACTTCCCAGGGTCCCCTCCCAAGGGTGAGGGACGTCACTGGCAGCCCCTGTGGGCGGAGAAGAAACGGAGGGGAAAGGGGCTGAGACTGGAGGGTTCAAGTGCAGAACCTGATTTTGCCTTAGCAGCTGTAATGGAGTCTTCCCGAACCCTCTTCCGAGGCTGTAGTCATCACGGGCCCGCTGGAGACGGCGTGCTGGAGGTGTGTGCGCCTGAGTAGTGTGGCTCTGCACTCAGACCAGGCTCCCTAGCCCTAACCCGACCTTTTTCAACATTTGTGTATTTATTTGGCTGTGCTGGGTCTTAGTTGCGGCATGCAGGCTTTCGTTGGGGTGCGTAGACTTCTCTAGTTGCAGCACAAGGGGTCAGTGGTTGAGGCGTGCAGGCTTCGTTGCCCTGTGGCCTGTGGGATCTTAGTTCCTCAGCCAGGGATCGAGCCCCTGTCCCCTGCATCGCGAAGTAGATTCTTAACCACTGGACCACCGGAGTAGCCCCTTTATCTGATCTTGAACCGAATTCCTTGCTGGAAATGGATGGAAGGCCCATCAACTGCGTGTAGGTGAAGTGGTTCTTACATCATGGAAAGTTAGCAGGTTTTAGACAGTTAGGGTTTTACTGAACCTTTGCAGAGGCTGAGAACAAAGCAGGCGAAACAAGCGGCTTGGATTTCTTTCTCTCCCATGAGTCTATAGTCTGTGACCTTGAGGTGGTAATTCTGTCTGTCTGATCCTCAGTTTCCTCTTCTCAAAGATTGAAGTAATACCTCATGAAGCTGAAATAAGATGGAATTGTTAATAAACATGTCATGGGACTTCCCTGGTGGCCCAGTGGTTAAGACTCGATGCTCCCAATGCAGGGTGCCCGGGTTTGACCCCTGGTTGGATGATTGGCTCCCTCATGTTGCAGCTAGGACTCAGGCAAAAAATAAAAATAAACGTGTCAAGTGCCTGGAACTTAAGAGGTACCCATGTAGGTTTTCTCTTCTACCTGGACTATTTACACTTAGACTACTTTTTTTACTCAACATTTAGAGAAATGTCTTGTGTTTTTAGTGGTAAGAAAGCAAGGTGCTAGGTTGAAAATGTGATACCACCATCTTACTTCAGACAAATACAGGTTTTCATCCCAATTGCCCTTTATTACCTGGGTCATCTCTCTGAGTCCAAATTTTCTTCTTTATGAAACTGGGGAAAACAGTACTTCATGTCCAAGGTTGGCTGTGAGGATGAACTGAATTACGTAGCCTAGCAGAGTGCCTGGCACATTGGTGCAATAAATGATATTTATTATTTTTTACCTTTAGTAGCACTCCTCCAAATGTTTGTGCACAGGTTTTGGTGAACCAAACAATCCTTGTCCATTATGTAAAGAAGTTTAAAAGTGTTAGTCGCTCAGTCGTGTCCGACTCTTTTTTACTCCATGGAGTTAAAATTCCTGCTCATGAATTCTCCAGGCAAGGATACTAGAGTGGATTGCCATTCCCTTCTCCAGGGGATCTTCCTGACCCAGAGACTGAAACTGGGTCTCCCACGTCACAGGCAGATTCTTAACCGTGTGAGCCACCGGGAACGTAGTCATTCGTCATGAACCAACTCTGGGCCAGGCACCGGAGTTTTTACATGTTCTCTCATTTCTCACAACAGTCCTGCGAGGAATGTGGTGGTTCTCCATATCTTGGAGATATGGAAATGAGTTCTGGGTTCTGATGCGAGCCTTTGGGTCAAACCAATGCTTGGCCTGAAGCTTTTTCCCTTGGCATCTTGTGGGAGGGATTGGGGCTGGGATGGACCCCTCCCTCTGCAGGATTGCATTTCAGGGCGCAGGCTGAACCTCCTTATTTGACTGCCAGTACCAGCTGCTGACAAGTCCTTCCAAGGATGTGAGGTCCTGGGCTGCCACCATATGGAGACCGACATTCTTAGTCTCTTACAAGAGACCTCCATCATGAGTCCCTCCATCGCACTTTGATGACAACAGAGTCCTTCCATCACACTTCGTATAAAAATCCTTTACCGGATCACAGGGCTTTACAGGGTACAGAGCACATTGGTATTTGGATGCCTTTGATCCTCTTGAAAGCCTTAGGCAATAAGATAAAGTGAAAGTGAAGTTGCTCAGTCATGTCGGACTCTGCAACCCCATAAACTGTAGCCTACCAGGTTCTTCCATCCATGGGATTTTCCAGGCAAGAATACTGGAGTGGGTTGCCATTTCCTTCTCCAGGAGATCTTCCTGACCCAGAGATCGAACCTGAGTCTCCTGCGTTGTAGGCAGACACTTTACTCTCTGAGCCACCAGGGAAGTCGGGCAGTAAGACAAGGTAGATGTCATCAGCCCATTTTTCAGGTGAGGCAGTTGAGACCCAAGCCACACAGTGAGTCGATAACCTAGCAAGGATGTTATCTGAAGTCTCCTGAAACCAAGTTCAGTGCTCTGTCCATGCCATCTTGCTCCTGCCACCTTCCATCAGCTCCAGGGATGGCTGGTCTCTCTTTTCTAGTTGAGTTTTTCTAGAAGCGTGAGGCACTAGACAGGAGCCTGGTGGGCTACAGTCCAGGGGGTGGCAGTCAGACCGGACTGAAAGGACATAGCGTGCAGGCAGGAGGCACTAGAGAGAGAAGCATTTTACAGGGAGGAAAGCTGCGGCTTCATGTAGTTACCAGCAGTAGCCACACGAGGGTGCTGCTGCCTAAAGAAAGCCTTATAGACGCCTAAGGGCTCAAGGGTCCAAGGTGGAGGGCTGGGATGGCTTATCCCCGGCTTGAGGGGCTCCGGAGTGAAGAGTCCCATCCAGAGGCCTGAGGTCTGGCATGTGCCCTAAGACTAAGCTTTCCACTTCCCTCCCTCCCTAGCTTCTGCTGGGCAGAAAGCTAGTCCCTCCCTCCGGCTTGGGACGGCAGGATATCTGGCTCACAGACCCTAGTTTCGCCTGGGACTCACGTGTGACCTCTGGCAAGTCGGTTGCCCCAACTGTCACCTGGCATGATCGCCCGGCCCTGCCACCCTCACAGGGTTGGTATGAGGTCAGAGGGCTGATCCTGTGAGCAGGGGGGCCCCAAGCCTCTGTTAATGTGACCCGAGGCCCTAGTACCTCTTTAGAGGCTACATCTCTGGCTTATGCATCAAAGCTTTCACACAATGAAAACTTCCGAGTCTTTTTATGACCCACAGGTGCCTAGCTTCAAATCCCAGCTCTACCACCCCTCTGGGACCATTGTGAGTTATTTATCCTCTTACACAAGAGGCTAATAGTCCTTCTACCTCCTGGGGCACCCTGGAAACACTTGACACAGAGCTGGGCACATAGCAAGCCACACATGAAACTTGTTACTATTATTTTTATTGCCCTATTTTTTCCTGCTATGTTGGAGACCTTGGAATTTTCACTAAGTGTGACTAATTTATCCTCTAAACTGGGACAATTTTAAGCATGAAAGTGACTGCACTGAGTTATTACCTCATGAGGAGACAGCCTCCTAGGTGGCCCTACTTCCTGATGTTCTTATCCTCATGTGTTCTGCGTGGAAGAGGGCTGTCTGCAAACAATAGGACATTGTGCAAAGGGTAGGGTGTGACTTCCCCCACACAAGACGCTAGCTCCAGCTTGCTCTCTCCGGGACACTCTGTAGGACACTCTGACTTGAGGGCCCCTGCTGTTGACTTAGGCTTAACACGCCAGTCACACTTGCCAACTTGCCAGCAGGGCCTCCAGCCCTCTTCCAGCCTTCTAGGACATCCTGACTGCAGTCTCAAGGGAGACCCCAAACCAGAACCACCTATTCAGCCGCCCCTGAACTCCTGACCCACAGAAACTGGGTGAGATAGTCAGTGCGTATCGCTGTTTTAAGTGGCTGTGTTGAGGGTCATTTGTTACACAGCTGTGGATAACTAATACATAGCACAAAAACTGGTGTAGGCCAGGATGGTTCTGGGCAAACCAGAAGGCCCATTTCTGTCATTTCTCCTGTGAGGCACATGCTGCCCTGCTCTGTCTCGGCCTTGGAGAGCTTGGCCACCCCACCCCTACCAGCTGCCCCCTTGCCAGGACTCCAGGAAACTTCCCGAAGCTCCTCGGAGCCCCGGGTGGAGACGTGTCTTGGGATGCGGCTGCACCAGGGACCCGCCAGAGACCACAGCTGTCCTGTGCCAGGGCTAGGTCAGCCTCTGTCTCTCAGGCTCAGGAGGGTTCCCTGGCTCACACCCCTTGGGCCGGGAGTGGACCAAGCCGGGAATGACTGGAAAATAGTGGCCAGTATTGGCCGATGCCCTGAGCAGGGTGCTGCCCTATGTTACCTGGTCACCTGCCTCCAACTCTGGGAGGAAAGAGTAGTTACTCCAACTTCCATGGGAAGACAGTGGTCTCAGGTCACTGGCCAGGAAGTGGAAGAGCTGGGATTGGACCCAGAGTTCCTCTCCTCAGAGCCCAGGGGCCCAAGACCCTCCCTGCTTCTGCCCTCCGACATGCCCCATCCCAGGGCCCCACGCTGGGAGCTGGGAATTAAGTTTGGCATTCCCAGATCGGACCCATTTATAGATGCAAAGACTGAGACCCAGGGTGAGGGGAGTGACCTGCTCAGGGCACACAGAGGGTGAGGAACGGAGCCAGGAGCCACGTGCCCCATGCGAATGTAGTCACAGTCACCCCTCAGCATCCTGGGGGATGGGCTCCAGGATCCCTGCGATACCTAAATCCACCGAGGCTCAGGTCCCTTATATGAAAGAGCATAAATATTTGCATAGAACCCATGCACATACTTCCATGCACAAACTTTACTTAAGTCATCTCTAGATTCCTTATGGGCTTCCCTTGTAGCTCAGTTGGTAAAGAATATGCCTGTAGTGCTGGAGACCCAGGTTCGATCCCTGGGTTGGAAAGACCCCCTGGAGAAGGAAATGGCAACCCACTCCAGTGTCCTTGCCTGGGAAACCTCACGGACACAGGAGCCTGGAGGGCTTGCAGTCCATGGGGGTCTCAAAGAGTCAGGCATGACCAGCACTTATAATAGCTAGTGCAACGTAAACACTAGGTAAAGAGTTGCCAGCGTGCAGCAAATGCAGGTATGGGTTTTTTTGGAACTTTCTGGAATTTGTTTTTCCTGAATACTTTCCATCCGAGGTGGGCTGAATCCATGAATGCGGAGGGCTGACTGTCCTTGCTCCTTGCCCACCTCCAGCCCTGGGATGGCAGCTTCCTCAGCACCTAGATCTGTGCCTACTTGGCCCTCCGCAGGGACTCAGGAACCTGAGGGTGAGCTCTGCTGGTCTCGGTGAGTCTCAAAGAGGAAAGACGCATGACGTGTCTTGGTGACGGTCGAGCTCTCTCCACTTCTGTTGGCGTGGAGTCAGGAGGGTCTCCGGCCCCCTCAGTCCATCTCACTCTCCCTTCACACCCACCCCCTTTCCCAATTCCAGGTCACTCTCCTCCACCGGCTTTTTTGGTTGTTGCCCAGCTGGGCTGCTCTAGCCCCAGGATGAGGTGAGAAAGAAAATATATTTTTAGAGAGGCTTTTTTTCTTCCAGGAAAATGACTCCAAATGTGCAATTTGTTCCTGGGAACGGGGGTGTGTGAGTGAAATGGCTTCTGGTACGGCAGTGGCCTCGTCTCCTCCTGCGGTCTCCTCTACATTCCTGCTGACCCTTCCCCTCCCTCCCTCCCCTCCCCACTCAAAGGGAAGAGGGCAGGTGTGTGCTCCCCCACCCCAACAGCCACTTCCGAGCCCTGTGACCCTGGACTGGCAAGAAGGGGTCACCATGGGTAAGTCGGACATGAATGAGGTCTTTGTTGTGGGCTTAGTCCTACCTCGAGAGTTTTTGCAAACCACAAAGCATTCGGTCTAGGAGAGAGGGTGGGTGAAGCAAAGCCCAGGGCTGGTGGTGAAGCTGCCTGGGTTCTGCTACAGGCTGACTGTGTGTCAGTCACTTCTGCTTTTCAGGCCTCAGTTTTCTTACCTGTAAAATGGGCAGATGAAGTGGGGAGTGAGGAGAGCAACTCAAGACCCTACTGTCATTCTAGGTCACAGCGAGCAAACTCCAGAATCTTCTCAGCCTCATCCATACATAAGACATCGGAAGCCTCCAGCTAGAGCTCAAGACTTTAGGAGCCCTCCTCCCAGGTGGGTGGAGTCTCAGGTGCAACCACTTCAGAGCACCCACTCTCGGAGGTGGGCCCACCATGGTTCAGTAGAAGTGCCACCACCACCATGAAGCCTTCCTATATGCCCCTAGGATCCATAGCCCTCGGAGTGGGGTTAACCCCTCCCTGCCCAGGCTCCTCTGCTGACCCTGCTGGACCCAGTCGATGGTACCTAGCTGGGCTGTGGGCTTCTGTTCAGATGAATGTAAAACAAGTGAAGCTTAAGCTTTGGGGACCCTCACTGGCACAACCCCCTTCCAAAGCCAGCCAGCCCCTAATTTTGTATTCATGATCCCCTCAAATTGCATAAACTCGGGTCCCACAGAGTTGGGTTCATCCCTGTTTTCATCCCCACCCAGTTTGAGGTCAGAACCTCACTCCTGGAACAGTTGTTGTTCCTCCTCCCCTTCCACCTCCCCCCAGGCCCTGGTTAGTCTTGGCGCCTGGGCCAGATGGACCCAGAGACAAGGTTTCGGCTTCCAGCTGCCCGAAAACAGGGGTCTCTGTTGGGGTCTCTGTGACCTCTGCTCTCCCCTCTTGGGTGACCAGCCCAGGCCTGCTCTCTGGCTCCCAGGTCACTCATCTGAAACAAAACTGGACTTCCTCTCTCCCCCTCCTCCCTCCCCCTCCTCCATACCTGTCCGAGGGGCCTCCCAGGAACCCTGTGGGTCCTTAGTTTGCCAAACCCCAGCTCACAGACCTAGGAGAGGCCTGGGTTCGAATCCTGGCCCCGTGCCTGGCAGCTGTGTGCCCAGGGGCATCACCCACTCTTCATCTTGAGGAGACATGCCTTCAAGTCCCTGGCACATGGGGGGCTCAGGAAAGGCTCGAGGATGGCCTTCTGAGACCCTCACACGGGCAGGCCCCTTGGCGGGCAGGGGGCTTCCCCCAGATGGAGGCCAAGCCCTCCCACTCCCACCCAGGCCCTGCAGACTCGCCCAGCAGCCACTCAGCTTATCCCGTGACACTTGTACTTGCTGGGTCAGCAGGCAGACAGCCCGAACCTTCCCAAGTTCTCTCTGTGGGCTCCAGCCGGAGCCCTCTTGCCAGAATTCTCTTTCACTTCGTGATTTTGGGGTCAATGACACCTCAGGACTTCTGTCATTCAGGCTTTTCTCGGAAGCAAATCGGGACTCTGGCTCCATCCTGAGTCTTGGGCAAGACAGAAAGTTATGATGGGAGAAGGTAGGTGCCGGGCGGGCAGGGGGAGTCAGGGGAAGCCCAGGCAAGGCACAGACTGCTTTTTCCAGACCTGTGATTGCTTTGAGCTGGAGGGCCGGTGAGGATCACAAAGTCTCCTGTGTGGCCACAGGGAAGAGTAGAGTGGTCCTCTGTCAGCCCCTTAACTTCCCGGCTGTGCGACCCTGGGCCAGTCACCCCAGCTGGAAACTGGGGACCACGGAAGGCGCAAACCCATGCATCCCGCTCCCCGTGTGCCAGGCTTTGCTGGTAGACTCCTCTCGGCAATGACGCGAGGAGGCGAGTGTGTTTGTGGTACACGAATCCCGGGCCGCAAGAGGCGTAGGGAGGTGCCCTGGATGGTGTCTGGCGAAGGGCAAGCCCTCAGGAGGACCTGGCTCTCATCATTACACAGCAATGTGAGTTCCAAAGAGCCGGTCTGTTTAGCCAAACCCCTGGGAGCAGGTGGAGTCAGGCAATGACTGCTGAGCAGCTCCTGTGTTCCAGGCCTGGAAATGCAACACAGGCCTGGACCTCAGCGATTCCGGCAGAGGCCTCCACTTCCCTTTTGCTGCCTCACTGGAGCCAGGCAGTCTGGCTGGGGCAGAGGAAGGTCTGAGTGGGGTGGGTGGTGGGGCCTGGCTGTTCGGCGTGCCTGTAGCAGGGTCATTTGGTCTCCAGGCTCATCTGAGTGCATCCACAGGTTGTTTGTGTCCACGTGATGGTGCAAATCGCCTCCACCGACAGACCTCTGGACCTGGCATTGCAGGGTTACTGCTGAGAGCCTGGGTCATGAGCTTAGCTCTCCCTCACCAGTTGGGTGACCCTGGACATGTCTCCTAACTTCTCTGGGCTGGCTGTGGTTCATCCCTTGTAAAGTGGGGATAAAGCCACTTAACAGGTGATGTGCATTTTTAAGCTGTGCCTGGCATCTAGTCAGCTTTGCCCCATTGTCCTTTGGGGGTACTGAGATCTCCCACTTCGGGCAGGTGGGGGGTGGGAGCAGGGCAGGGAGTGACAGACGGTAGAGACTGAAAGGGCTGGGACGGCAAGCTTGGGTCTTGTCCAGGGTGCTGGCTTGGGGGTGAGTGGGATGAGTGGGGGTTAAGCCCCACCTGAGGGAGTCAGGAAGTTTCCCCCGAGGGGCCAAGCAGGCCACGGGAGTTGTGCTCTCTGAGTGTGGCGAGCAGATGCCTGTGTAGATGGTGATCACAGGTACGGGAGACCCTGAGAAGCTGGGGTGAGGCTCCAATACAGAGGTAGCCATGGGGAGGGGGGTGTTGATTGCATGGAATGTCAGCTGCTGGAATGCAGTGAGTGTGTGCAGCTCTGAACACCAAGGACAGTGGGGTGGGGGAGGTGGGGGGGTGAGGAGCAGAATGAGACCCTCGGGGCTCAGACCCGGCTCAGCTCGGGCCGGGACCAGCATCTCTCGAGGTGCGGCAGGGGGCGCTCTGGGCCTGCCCAGTCCAAAGAACCTCCCCCCTCGCTGGGACGTCAGGGAAGAGGGCACAGCTTCCAGAAGTCTCAGAACTGGCAGGGAGCTCTGAAGGTGAGCCATGCCCATTCTGTGCATGGGGACTGTCTTACTGGCCTTCGTGATGGCTAGTTTTCTGAGCCTCGTCTACCTGCCAGCCTGAGTGCTCCCCACCTCTCAGAGCAGCCGGTGCCATCTGTGGCTAGTCCCAGCTGTTCCAAAGCCCCTGCTTACACAGAGCGGACATCTGGCCTCTCAGACGCCCTCCCCTGACCCCGCTGGCCCCAAGTCTGCCCTTCAGGAGCTCCTCAGACCCGGCCTGTTCCCCGGGCCTGCAGCAGCCCCTCTGGGCAGTAACTATCCTCATATCTGGGTCCCTTACTTAATAAGCATCGTCTCAGCCACGCTGGTGGCTCAGATGGTAAAGAATCCATCTCCAATGCAGGCGACCAGGGTGTGATCACAGGGTCAGGAAGATCCCCCGGAGAAGGGAATGGCTACCCACTCCAGTGTTCTTGCCTGGAGAATCCCATGGACAGTGGAGCCTGGGGGGGCTACATTCCATAGGGTTGCAAAGAGTTGGACAGGACTGAGCCACCTTTATTGAACCCCAGTTCAATGGCCAGAGAGCTCATTTAATCCTTACAACCTGGCACGTGGCCCTGGGCCTGGCACACACGGCACTCACTTTATCTTTGGATGATGAATGAATGAGTGACCACATGGTCATGTTTTCCACATTACACTTGGGAAACTGAGGCTCAGAGGGGTAAACTCACTCATCTAGAGTCACCCAGCTCACATCTGACAGAACGGAGGTCTGAACCCAGGCGTTTGCCTAGCTGAGTCAGAGATCTTTAACTCCAAGTGGTGCTGCCTCAACTGGAACCAGTTCCCCGCCTCCTGGGCCCCATCAGTCCCTCACCAGCCATCTTCCCAAGGGGCCCATGGGTCAGAGGTCCTAAATGTTTGGCAATGGGGTTCCCAGAGGCTGGGAGCTCAGAATTCCCAGGGATTTTTGAACCTCAGAGTGTTGAAGTTGCCTTGCCTGCCTCTCCAGATCTCTGCCCAAGGGCATCTGGATGAGGCTCTCGTGAGCTCCCTTGCAGGGGACGCCTAATGAAGCACCACCTGATGCTGAGCTGACCTTTGTCCTTTGACCCTCCTCTCAAGCCCCTGGAAGGACCAGTCCTGATTCATCCCACACCCCAAACCACGCCTGGTGCCAGGGTCTGCTCCTCGGGTCCACACCCGGCACTCCCCTCCTGGCTCCATCAGTCCTGGTTTCAGTTTCCTGTTCCTCAGGGGGAACTGTCCCAGTTTCAGCTCAATGATTTCCCCTTTGCTGACGGCAGGCCCTGCACTGGGTCTGGGGAAAGGGGGGCTGGGGGTGGAGACTTTCAGCCGGCCAGGGCCAGCAAATAATCTTCTCCCTCTAGGCCTGTTTCCCATCTAGGAAGTGGAGATATTGACAGCTCCTACCTTATGGGGTCACTCATGTAAAGTACTTGGCATGGATCAGGGGCTTAGTAAATATCTATACCCTTCTTCCTCCAAAACAGGTGGATGGGAGTGAGTGGGAAACACATTTACTGATCCAATGAACTGGCACCCAACCACTATTCTGCACCAGGCCCTGGGCTAGTGCTGGGGACAGAGCAGTGAACAAGACCAAGCTGCCGCCCTCCTGGGACTCCTGCGCTGGTGGTGGGAGATCTCAGCGGGTAAGCGAAGTGCATCCTATGTCAGGCAGGGATAAAAGCCACAGAGAAGCCCACGATGGGCACCCAAAGGGAAAGCACTACAGCGCAGGGCACCCCCCATCTGGGACATATTTTCATACCACCTGCGCTGGGAGCAGAGGGGTCTGCAGCCTACAGTGAGGAATCCGAGGCTGGGGGAGCTGGCAGCGCCCACCTGAGGTCACACAGCTGCGGGAGAAGAAGCACCTGGCCGGGTCTGTCCACCCAGTGTCAGGGCCCAGAGGTCATCACCCGCGGGCGCAGAGGGGAGACTGAGGCCCAGAGAGGGCCACGCCTGCTCTGTGGTCCCGCTGCGCACCCGTGTCCTGGAGACACCAAAGCCCAATGAACTCGGATGACCCGTGGCCCCTTCTTGTGGATCGGCTAGAGGGGGTGATGGGTCCTGGGAGAGTCAGTGAACCCTTAGCGGGAGGGTACCCATTATCACGCAGATGAGACCCATCTACCCGGACTCTCTGACGAGCCAGGTCGTACCCCGCACCTCCACGCGGGGTCCTTCCCCCTCCAAGCCCCGCGACGGCCCGGGGAGGCGCGCGCTGCAGGTCCCGGTCCCCAGAGCGAGGTTCAGCTAGGCCAGCCACCCGTCCCCGGTCGCACGTTCCCCTCGGCACCCCTATCCCGCCGCGGGCGGGTGCGTGCGGAGCGCGGGGTGCGCGGGGACCCGGGCGGCGGGGGGCGCTCCGCGCCGGCCCCGCCCCTCCGCGCCCCGCCCCCCGCGCTGGGGGCGGCCCGGCGGCAGCGCACGCTTCCTGCGGGCGCGGCGGCCGTGGGCGCGGAGCTGCCGGGCGGAGCCGGGCCGCCGAGCCGGAGCCCCGACCGAGAGCGCGCCGGGCCAGCCGCCGGGCCGCGCCGCCGCCGCCGCCGCCTCGGGAACAAAGGCTCCCGCCGCCGCTGCCGCCATGAAGCCGGGGCCGCCGCACCGCGCCGGGGCCGCCCACGGGGCTGGCGCCGGGGCCGGGGCCGCGGCCGGGCCTGGGGCCCGCGGACTGCTCCTGCCTCCGCTGCTGCTGCTGCTGCTGGCGGGGCGCGCCGCGGGGGTGAGTGCCTCCCGTTCTCGCGCCCCGCGCCGGCCTGCGGGGAGCCGGTGCTTGGCCGCCCTTGCCCCCCGGGGGCTCGTTTTCCCGCTGGCGGGGGGACCCTTCCCCGAGGGCGGCCTGGGGTCCCGGCTGGGGTCCGGGCGCAGGGCCGCGCTGGGCGTGTCTCGGGTCTGAGCGGACGTGGCTTGGTGCTTCGTGGGTGTGCCCGGACCGCGGCCACTTTTAGGGAATGGGGTCGCCTCCCCCTGCGGGGGGAAGGGTGTGCTTTCGGTTCCTCTCTCCGAGGGTCTTTGCAGGAGGGCCGGGGGCGGTGTGTGTGGGGGGGCGGGCGGCCCGGGAAGGAGGAGGGGTGGAGGGTGACTTGTGTGAAGGTGACCTGAGGGGGTGGGTGAGGATGACCGCGTGTGTGGCCACCTCCGTGGAGGGTGCTGGGACCCGTGGGGTGTGCACGCGTGAAGGATGAGGCGTGAGGACGAGCCCGTCCCCGTGGATGGGGCCGCGTGCCCTACCTGCGTGTGGTCGTGTCAGGGTGACCCATTGTGTGTGGTGTGTGCCCGGGCCGGGCTGGGGACCATTGGCCATGCTGAGTGTGCTTGCAGGGGTGACTGTGTTGGGGGGAGACCTCTGTGGTGTGTGTGTGTGTGTGTGTGTGCAAGCGTGTGCAGGCAGGTGTATGGTTGACCCCGTGCATGGAGCACGCACCTCTTGGGGGGGCGCGCGTGTGGGTAGCAGTGAGTATGCATGTATGACCTGACCCTTCAGTGTCTCTTTGACCGCAGCAGGCGGGGGTTGAGCTCAGTCCCAGCTCCATCAGGGGCAGCAGGAAGAAAGGCCACCTCCTCCTTGCGGGACCCAGGTCCCAAGAGAGTTCCCCATGGGCACGTGTCTGGAGCCTGGCCAGGCCATGAAGGGGGGAGACTTCTAGTTCCCTTGGTTGGTTCTAAGAGTTATACCTGGCTCCCCCATTCCCCAGGGTGAGAGGTACCCAGGCCTATCAGGCAATCCCCCAGGTGACTACTCTGCCCCTGCAAGTCTCTCTGGGCCTCAGTTGGCCAGTCTGTGAAATGGGAGGAGGTTGGGCAGGGGCATCTTGGACAGACATGCTGTTCCTCAGTCCTCCCCGTCTATCTGAGGGCTTTGAGCTGGGTGGGGTGGGGTGGGGAAGTGTTGAATGCCAGGCTGAGTACCAGGGCTGGTGAGCTGGTTGCCTCGTTCCCAATTCTCCCCTAGATGGGGTGAGGAAAAGAGGTCCCTAGCAGGGACAGAGATCCAACCCATCCTGGCAACTGGGTCCCTTACTCAGCTACATTTCTGGATGACCATCTTAGGAATCAGAGACTTGGAAATCGCACAGGCTTGGGTTCCAATCCTGCTCTCACCCCTGATTCTAGTGTGACCTTGGACAACTTGTCTCACCTGTCTGAGCTTCCATTTTTCCCCTCTGCAGAATGGGGCTGATAACACCCTCCTGAGAGATTAAATGAGAGGCCGTGTGTGCTGGCCCACAGAAGGAGCCCGTTGAATGTTTGATGTCTAGATAAATGAACAGGGGTGCCGACGCCATGCTTTAGACTCAGCAGCCCAGCGGGAACCCTGAACTGGGTGAGCCCTGGGCAGCTCACGTCCCTTGTAGAACTTTTCCTTATCCATAAAACCAGGCTCATGGTTTGTGCGCCACGAGGCGGTGGAAGGAATGAAGTGAGTGCACGTGAAGTGAAAGGTCTCTGTGAGGCAGGTCTGAGGGCCAGGTGGAGTGGGCGTGGCTTCGACCCAGCTCTGGGTGGCAGATAAAGTCAGCCCCCAGGGTTGGGGTCTGGAGGCTCAGATGGGGGGGCTGGACATGGAGGAGAGGAGGGGCTGGGCTCCAGATGAGGCGATGGAGGGGACCCATCTTCTCCAGGCTTCACACCTTTCCAGGAGGAGGGACGTCGACTCATCTGACCTGGGAGCCAAAGGGTTAATGGGTGGTGCCCAGGGGCCAGGGGCACGGCACCAGAGGAAGAGGGTGATGCCTGCATCAGGAGGGACTGAAGTTAGATCAAAAGAGCCCCAATCAGGATGGCTTCAGGAGTGGCTTCCATGGTGGGAGCCCCCAAGGGCATCACTGGGATGGGCAGTGGCTGACTCGGGGCAGGGGAAGGACTCAGGAAAGGTGATACCAAGGTGCTTCAGCTTGAAAGGGAGCTTGTGTGTGTGTGTGTGTGTGTGTGTGTGTGTGTGTACGTACGGGGCAGCTTCTAGGATGGCCTCAGTAGGGGTAACAGGTCTCATTCATGCTGCACGTGGTGAGTTGGGGAGTGTGTGTGTGTCCTGGCATTCTCTCTCTGAGAAAGCAGCTGTCTATGACTCTGAGGGATGTCTGCCTTCAGGGTTGCTTCGGTTGTTGTATTATACTTAAGTCTACTCAGAAAGACCTAGAGTGTGGACATCCTGGAAATTTTAGCTTTAAATTGCGTTCTTTGGATCATCAGGGCTGAAAGGGACTTAGATAATCACTTAGTCTTGTTTGAATTCCCAGTGGTGGGAGTTCATGGCTTTGTGATCTTGAGAAAGTGATTTAACCTCTCTGCGCTTTCATTTCCACCTGTGGAAGCTGGGAAGGATAGGAGAACAAATGGGGTTAATATGTAAAGCTCTTAGCGTGGTGCCTGGCACATAGTAAACACTCGGGAAATGTTCTCTTCTTGTTCTTTGACAAGGTTGTCATTCTGTGATTGGGAACCTGGTAGGGGTGGGAGGTGGAAGGGTGGGGGACCATGGGAAGAGGAAATCACTCACGGAATTCTTTTATTTGTTTCTTTTTGGCTGCACTGGGTTTTCATTGCTTCATGCAGGCTCTCTCTAGTTAGAGCGAGCAGGGGCTACCCTCGAGTTGTGGTGTGCAGGCTTATTATTGCCATGGCTTCTCTTGTTGTGGAACATAGACTTTGGGGTGCATGGGCTTAGTTGCCTAGCAGCATGTGGGGTCTTCCTGGATCAGGGATGGAACCTGTACCCCCTGCCTTGGCAGGTGGGTTCTTAACCCTGGACCACCAGGGAAGTGCCCAGGGAATTCTTCTGAAGCACCAGCCCTGGTGGTTCCTGCCCACTCCCCACCCCCATGATTTCAAGCATCCAGGAGCTCCCTACTCCCCTCTCTTCCAGCTGCTCCGGTTGGCTGTGAACACTGAGTTGCCAGCGCGAGATTGTCCTCACTGTAAAACTTAAATGCTGGGGGACCCCTGGGCAGTTCCAGGCCAGGCCCTGACAACAGGGATACCTTAGGGATCTGTAAGTGTTAGCACCCAAGATGGCAGGGAGTCGGGGACGGAGACTTTGAGTAAGGGATTTCTCCATTTCAAAGTTCTTATCTGTCAAATAGGGACCATGAGAGTGGCAGCCTCACAGGGCTGTTGTGAGGAGAAAGTGAGCTCCTTGGCTAGACCCAGCACAGCCTGCCAGTGCACTCTCCAGAGATGGGACCTTTCTAGGAGGGAGCCTAGGGAGGGCTTCCTGGAGGAGGAGGTTTTAAGCTAAGCCATATGACACTGAGCAAGCTGTCCCCTGCCCTGACCCTCAGCTTTCTCACCCGTCAACTGGGGACCAATACTTGCTGCATGGAATTGCTACTGGGGGGCATGGGGGGGGAATCATACCATTCTCATGGCCGAGTTGGGATTGGAACTTGGTGCCTTCTGCTCTCTGGGGAGCAGCACAGTGCCCCCCGCCTGTGAATTCGGTGTGTTTCTTGTTCCCTCTTACTGGGGTTTGGCATGGGATTGAACTCTGCTGGAGAAAAAAGCGGTGTGGGCTTTTGAAAACAAATGGTTGTCCCATCCCATGGACTGGGGCATAGGGTCCCGGGAGGCCCCAGGGCAGCGCTGGGGGCAGGGGCAGCTTTGGACTTGAGACCTGGAAAATGCTGGGGCAGCGGTGGGGTGGGTGAGAGGGGCATGATGACAGGGGGAGGGTAGAAGCAGAGCTCCCCCACCCCCCAAGCCACAGGTCCTGCTGAGTGCAGACCTCCCGCCTGCCCCTCCCATCGGAGCTGGGACCATCCCCAGAGCTGCTGAAGGGGAGGGGAGAGGGACAGGTCCTTCCAGAAGGGGATTCCTTCAGGCTGGAGCAGACGGAGGCAGCTGGGGATGGAAGGTGGTGAGCTGAACAGGGGCCAAGGCCCTGATTTGGGTGGCAGCATCCACAGCTCGGAGGGCTTAATAATACAAAGAGCAGCTAATGCTCACTGGGAGCCCTGCCCATTGAGCACTTGATATGTATCGGCTCATTTAATCCTCATGATAATCTTTGGAGGTAGGAGTCCCCATTTTACAGATGAGGAAAACTGAGGCATAGAGAGGTTAAGCAGTTTGCTCAATGTCACACAGTTGGAAAGTGACAGAACTGGATTGAGCCAGGGCCTGGCAGGTTTATAGAACTGGGCTGCAGTCCTAATTTCAATCTCTCTTGCCATGTGATCCTGGGCGAGGTACTTCTCCTTTTGGCTGTCCCTACTCCCAAATTTTACCTACATTACCTGTTTCATGAATGCCTGCTCCTTGCCAGGCTCTGGGCCAGGCATGTCCCCTATCTTTTTTCTTTTAATCCTCATTGTCGCCTTGGCGGCGGGGTGATGCTACACGTGTGGTAGGTGGGGGAAGGGTCTGGCTCTGGAGTCCTTACTCCCACACTGCCTCTCAAGGCTCCGTGATCTGTAAATGAGCTCTTCTGAGGGTCTTGGGGGATGAATCAAGGGAGAGTTTTATAAACTGCATGACAGTCAACAAGATGGGGGCGTTGGTGGTGGGGGGATTGTGTCTGGATCATGTGACCATGGCCCAGGAGAGGGGAATGTTTAGAACCTCAGGATGAGAAGGGTCTAAAAAGTTAGCATGTCCCCTGGACACCCACTGGACGCTCCCAGTGTTGGGGCTGATTCTCTGCACAGATGACCAGGCCTGGCTTTAACCCCCTCTGACTCTTAGTAAGTTGTGTGGAGTCCCAATCTATGTCCCTGTCACCCCATCCCTGAGTCCTGGCCCTCTTACACCTGTGGGTCCCTCTGGCCTGAGTGACAGAGGCTCAGAGAGGGAGTGACTCGGAGGTCACACAGCAGTCTGGAGAAGGGCCAGACACTTTCTGGATAGACGTGAGCACCTTGGGGAGGCTCTCTGGCTTCCTTGCTCTTTGCTGCACCCCCAAGGCCAGCACTGTGCCTGGCCCAGAATGGAGTGGTTTGAATGAATGAAGAGTGAATGAGTGAAGGAAGGAAGCCAGGACTATGAACTTTGGAGCCCAGTCTGGGGCTCTGTGCTGTCTCCTGTGGAGGTGGGTTGGGGTGAAACATCGAGGGACAGTGAAGCTGGCAGAGTCCTGGCGGGTCCAAGCGTGTGCCTGTGGGCCGGGAGGCGCCAGGGGGGCCACAGAGGGGGCGGGGGCCTGTGGTCTGAGCACCGAGGCGCGGCCACCACATCTGGGTGGGACAGAGGCCCTGTGGTTCTGGGCTCCAGCCCAGCTGCTTGGAGCCCTGTGATTTTGTGTCGGGGATGGGGTGGGGAGGCGGGGTGGCTGGAGCCAGGAGCCGTCCCTGGGTCCAGCCCCTTGCTCACCCCGCAACTGCCCCCTGAAGCAGAGAACAGGGTCTGGGCTGGACCACCTGGCTAGTCTTGATGTCCCCGTAACGTTCCACCGCATCCTGGGAACATCAGGCCAGCGCCTGCCTGGTAAACTTTTGTTGACTGACACCCCCTCCCCTTGCCTTGGCTCCCAGCCTCCCAAGATTCCAGGAGGCTGGGTCGGCCTCTCTTCCGGCCCCCCCTTCCCTCCAGAGCAGGCCCTGGCCAGAGGGGCGTCCGCTCCCCTCCCCCCACTGACCAGGCCTAGTCTCAGCGCCAAACAGGAAGCTGTGATTACAGGGGGAGTCTGAGCAGCAATGGCTGAGGGCCCGGCCGGGGGAGGGGTGAGGGTGGCCCCTGACAAGTGATCTGGCCCCTTCCCTACCTGGCTGCATAGGGTGGCAGCCTTTCATACCTGGTGGAGAGTGTTCTGCGTGCCCCAGCCAGCTGAGGTCTGCCTTCTGCCCATCCCTGGGTCCCCAACCTGGGCCTTGGTGATGTCTCTTTGGGGCGGGGGGCCTCCACATCTGAGGGTGCAGCTTGAAGTAGTGAAAGGAACAGGGGCCCCAGAGCCTGCTGGACCAGGGTTGAGATCCTGCTTCTGCCGATTTCTGGCTGTGTGATCTTATCAAGTTTACTTAACCTCTCTGAGCCTCAGTTGCCTCCTCTTTAAAAAGGAGCTAAGAGTACCTCTGCCTCAGAGTTCTCTGAGAAGGAGAATACAGAACAATAACGTGCCTGATAAGAAGTGGGTTCCTCCTCCAAAGAGCGATCTCTTCCACCTACCTGCTTTGGCCTTGCTCTTTTCCTGTGCCTTTCTTGGTCTCACTGAGGAATTGCTTTTGGGGGGGTGGAGATAAGGTTTTCTCTTGGAGAGTGTGGGAACCAATTTTGAAGGATCATGGATGACCCGAAATAGAACCCTGGGGGTGGGGGCTGCCCTAGGAGGGAGAACTTGGGCCAGAACTCCCCATTGCAACAGGCAGGGTTGGGGCCAGATTAGAGGAAGCACTTTCCGGTGCCTCGTGGTAATGAGTTCACCAGGATTTTGATTCTTTGGAGCTGTTGTTGGCAGCCTGTGATCCAGTCTGAAGGTAGATCAGACTTGCTGACTCTTCAGGCCCTTCCAGTCCCGAAACCCCAGAGAGATCTTGCTATTGGAGGTACCGCCCAGAACATGGTGACACCGGGCCCTCTTCCTTTCCTCCCAGCTGGGGAGCCCCTCCGCTGCATTCCATTTATCACACACATCCTGGCCCAGAGTCGGTGACTGTTGATGTTTACATAGGACCTCAGGGATGGAAGAGCCCTAAAGAGACTATCAGCCCGGCAGCCTTCCAGGCTCACAGATGGGTGTCCTCAGGCCTGGAGATGGCCTGGGGCCTTGCCCAAGGATTGGGGCTGATCCTCCAACCTGTGGTCTCCTTGAGCCTTCTGACGCTTGTGGCATTCCACCCGTTTAGAAGAAGGCTTGGAGATGTCAAGCCACCTGCCAGGGCTTACACGCCTGGGTACTGGTGAAGCTGGGTGTTTGCTTGCTTTTCAACCTGCTCTGGATTCTGCCTGTCCTGTTGCTGACTTGGTCACCACACCCCTTCAGGAGTGAGGTTTTCTGAGATGAGAGATGAGGGTTAGGGGTTTGGGGTGCTGGGGAGAAATCTGAGGGGTGGGAGTTGGGGGTGGGGGATAATACTGATTGGGGCCTATGTCCCACTTCTGGGATGGGCCATGGGCTTGCTTCCCTCTGGGTTCAGCCTCAACCCAAGCCCTCCCAGAAACTGCACCCCCTGCGCTGCCAGCCAGGCCCCACCCCCACTCCCCTCACCCCCCAAGCTCGGCTCACCAGCCCAGACTTTAATAAGGGTAATTTAGAATCAATCACCAGCAGGATCTCAGAAATCTAATTGCAGCAAGCTGATTGCCAATTCGACTGTGGGCACCAGGGGGCTGTGGGTGGCTCATTAGGCCTGTCTTCCCTCCCTGGGCTGGGGCTTGGGGGGCCGTGTGGGGACTGAGCAGGCATGGCTCCATGAGAGGTGGGGGTGGCAGTTATATTGGGAGCAGGGGAAGGCTATTCTTACTTCTTGGGGTGCCTGGCAGAACCCAGATACTGCTGCCCTCTCCAGGGTCCATGGCTTGAGCAGGTGTCCATGTCTGTCTCCACCCTTCACTCACCCACCATGTGTTTACTGCAACTCCTCATGGCCAGGCTGCCATCAAGGGTGGGGTGGAGGTGTCCACTGCCAAGTTTTACCTGGTTCCTGCTCTCAAGTTGCTCCGCTGTTGGGGAGCCAGGTGCAGTGGTGACAGTGATACTGGCCAGTCCTTACCAAGCACGTGATGCACCAGGCACAGTTCCATGTGACTAACACGCTTTATTTCAGTTCTTGCCACGACACTATGCGGTAGGTATTGTTACCCCGTTTTACAGATGGTGACACAGAGGTCCAAGAGCCTAGGCAATGTGTCTCAGGCGAGACGGTCAACAAGCGGCTGGAGTGTGCTTCCTGAGATGCCCTGTTGTTTGGTAGGGTGGGCCGAGGAGGCTCGGGGCCTGTCTCTTGGACTCTGTTCATTCTGTAGACGTGAGCTGGGCACTTGTCCGCCTGGCCCTGTGCTGGCGGCTGTGGGTGTGCAGGTGTACCTTGGGTGTGTCCTGCCTCTTGTCGTTGAGCCTTGTTTGGGGGGTTTGTGTCCATGTGAGGGCAGGCATTGAAGAGAAGCAGGGAGGAGGCCCTGCTTCCCTCCCCGACAGGTTCAAATCCCAGCTCTGCCACAGAAGCTTCGAGAACCTGGGCATGTGACTCCTCCTCTGTCAGCTGGGCCAGGAACGTCTTGTTTGCTAGGCTGGGGTGAGGAACAGTGCTGGGGGAGGGGCAGCTAGTTAAAAGGAAGTTGCTGTTGACTAGTTACTTGTGTTTTACTTGTTTTAATGGTTATACTTTCCCTAAGATTATTGTATCTCAGAGCGAACCTGCTACAGGCTTGTCCTGTGACTGTGGGGCAGCTTCCCACCCCCCACCCCCACCCCCAGCATCTACTTTCACGTCTGTAAAGTGGGGAAACTGGGCTGGATGACTCAGTGGCTGTTTCAGTCTTCGCATTTGAGGAACTCTCAGAAAGACCAGAAAGCCAGAGAGGGCAGGAGCTGACCTGGGGTAGCCCAGCTGGGAAGGGAGGACAGGCCGGCGGGGCTGGGGCAGAGGACAGGAGGCCAGCTTCCTTCAGGTGGCCTGCCTGTCTGTCCTCCTGGGCCAGGGTAGGAGGTGCCCTTTCCTGGCCCATCACACTGAGCACCGTCTTCCGTCCCAGACTCTGGGACATGATCCAGGCCAGTTGGAAGCTGGGCTGCGAGTCTGGTTTCCTGGGCAGAGAGTTTCCTGGGCAGGGAGTCCAGTGCCTGAGGTTTTGTCCGTACTCTGCTGCTGACCTGCCAGTCACTTTTAGCCACTGTTTACTGATGTCCCTTCTGTGTCTGGCCTGTGCTGAACACTAGGAACCCTGAGGGGGCTCAGCCTGGTCCCTGACCTCAGGAAGCTTCCAGTTAGGTGAGGGGCTGAGGAAGTGAGTCAAGGGAAAGAGAAGTTGGTTTTTGGCTCTTGGGAATCAGGGAGGGCTCCCTGGAGGAGGTGTCCTTTGTTTCAGGCCTTGAAGGATGGCAGCAGATTGATAGGCAGAGGGATCAAGGTGGACAAAGGCTCAGAGGTGGGAAAGGTCATGGTATAATACGGAACTGAAATGTGGTTAAAAGCAGCAACTCCCAGCTGGGGGAAGGGAGCCATATGTGTAAGTGGGAACATATCTCCCTTGGGGAGGTGGGCAGAGGAGCCATTGCTGGAGGGCGTGCTGTTTCTAATGAGACTGTGTTGCTTCTTGCATTTAACGGACACTCACGGGGCACCTCCTGGGTGCCTGGCCCTGTGCCACAGGATGTTTTGGGGCTAAACAGGTGAACACCACAGTGCCTTGGCATGGGAGACCCCAGTGGCTCATAAAGTGGGCTTTGAGTCCAAACCAAGGCATTGGGTTCCATCCTTGAGGCAGAGGACGTTGGTCTGTAAAATGCGTGCAACCCCATCCTGGCCTGGGGGGCTGGCATGTGATGCCAACAAGAGCATGGATGTGATAACATTAATATTGAATGATGCCTGTTGAGGGCCTGCCACGTGCGACAGACTCTGCCAAATGTCTTGTGTATAAAAGCTCACTTAATCCTTACAAGCTTATGAAGGAGACACCATTATTACCTTGATTTTACAAAAGAGGGAAATGAGGCACAGAGAGGTAAAAGAATATGTCCAAGATCACAGAGCCAGTAAGTGGTGCACTTACTAGGATTTGAACCCAAGCTGTGTCCCTGGGGTTGCAAGAGTCGGACACGACTTAGCGACTAAACCACGCCGCCAGTCTAGTGTCAGAGTCTCTCTGGTACATAAGCGCTGCTCCGGGTTACCATGTGTGCTATGAACTGTAAAGGGTGGTGCCCTGAGAGGATGAATTTAAGGCTAGTCAGGTCTTGCTGGGTGAACCGGAGGGGTTGCTGTGGGGGAGCCCTGACGCAGACTTTGGGCTCTTGGCTTCCATACGGGGCTTCTCTGTTGCATGTTTTCTGTTCAGGTTGGGCCATGGGCTGAGGCCAGCCCAGACTGGGGAAAGATCAGAGGACTAAAGATGGTTTGCGCTGGAAGGGCTTTGGAAACACTGTTGTCCAACTTTTTCATGGTCCTGAAGGGGAAACTGAGGCCAAAGGAATGACCTCAAGTCATAGTGAGGGTCTTTTGAGAGCTAGTGGTCCATCTTTTCTGGAGGAGGGCATGGCAACCCTCTCCTGTATTGTTGCCTGGAGAATCCGCACGGGCAGAGGAGCCTGGTGGGCTGCAGTCCGTGGGGTCGCAGAGTTGGACACATGAGCAACCTTTGTTTAACCTACAGGGAAACTGAGGCTTGGGAGGCACGGTGACTTGCTTGAAGTAACACAGCAAAGTTGTGGCTGCTCTGGGACTAAGAACTTTTTCTCCTGACTCCTAGGCAGGACAGCATCCCCTGTCCCGTGTTTCTTCTCTTTACCTGTCTCTTTGTGTGAAGACTGCAGGCCCAGCTCCCACTGACCTCTCCCGGGAAGCCTTTCCTAACCTCAACAAGACCCTATGCCAAACTGATTCCATTCACTGCTCTCACTGGGCTTCTCTAGCCTCATCCTTTTGCCCCACATCCCACTACCATCCAAGACTCCTGGCTATTCCCTGAGTACAGAGGACAACATTATCTCTTTTGCTTTCCTGTCTACCCACCCACATGCTCTTCACTCTCCATGGACTGTTATTCTCCAGCAAACTCCTACTCATCCTCCAAAACCCAGCACAGATGTCCCCTTCTCTGGGGATCATTTGCCAGCCTCTCCTCCCAGCTCCCAAGCACAGTGAGCCCTTTTTCCAGCCCCTTCTCCCCTGCCTCCCGTTGTAGATTCCCAGGCACGACTCTTCTACAAGCGATAGGATTCACTGCTGAACCCCAGTGCTGTGACATCAGCTTCACAGCGTCTGGCTGCCCACCGGGCTCCGTCCTTACCTCCCTGGAGCCTCACCTGGATGCATTGTTGCAGCAGCTGCTCCATTACATCATCTCCCTGGTCAGCCTCACACTTACTAGTTTGTTTCCTTTCCCTCAATTCAGTCATTGCTACATTGTTTCCTCCTCTTCGCTGGCACCTCCTCAGTCTGTTTTACTTCTGGCTCTCCCCTGCTGTCTGCTCACACCTCCTCCTTTCTCCCCAGAGCCCTGCTCCTGTGATCCCCAGGCCTGGAGAAGAGGCGAGCAGAGGCTGGCAGCAGGGAGCGGTGGGCACTTGCTACCTCATTACCCAAGGCTCAGGCTTGGTTACGAGAGCTCTTCCCCCTCTGTCCTCTATCTCCCGGCACCGGCCATCTCCTGCCCAGCCCCTCCTCGGTCTCTCCGTCTGTCCACTGTACGTACCTCCCCTTCCCTCCATCCTTTTCTGTCTCCCTCCTCCTGCCCTGGTTCCCCCGAGGACTCTGCCTCACTCCCTCCCTGGAACCTCCCATCTCTCTGGCTGCGGCCCAGGGCGGGTAGGACCTGAAGGGGGACAGGACTCTTTGGGGGCTGAGGGTTGTTTAGGGTCAGGGCTAGAGGAGCGACTCTACTCCTCACCCTCTGGGCCCAGGAACCCCAGACCCCAACCCGTTCCCTTCATCCTCCCCTCCAGAAGCGTAGTTTCCTGGAAACGGGGCCACAGGAAGTGAGCCCTGGTGGCACTGTTTGGATGAGGACGTGGTGCCCAAAGACGGAGCTTGGATGTTCAGGATCCCCAGTAGTGAGAGGCAGAATGTCTCCTTCAGGAAGCTGAGCCCTGGCTTGGCTGAGTCCTGTTGTCTCGTGAGGCGGGGAGCTGGAACACTCATTGGGGACAATCTCGGATCTAGTCTGTGTCTGGGGGGCTGCCTGCAAGGCTGTGGTTGTGCCCAGGGCGATCCTTTATCTGTGTGGAGCGAAGGCCGCATTTCTGTTTTGGTTTGGGTGAAGGGCTGGGTTTGTGGGTGCGTGTGTGGTGCTGTGTGTCTGGGCTGGTGCGTGCGGGGCCCCGGAGCCCCCGTGGGTAGGAGGGAGGTTTGTGGCTCCTTTGCCATCAGCTGTTTCGGTGGCTCTGATGTGAGGCTGGGGGAATCAGGAGCCCCCTTTCTTGGCTGTAGGGGGCATGCTCCCAACACCTGGGGTGGCCATGGGTATTAGCAGCTCCCAGGAGGACCCCAGAAGCTAGGAGACACTCTCCCACCTCAGGGTGGGGGGATTGAGGCATGGGTAGAAGCACGTATAGACCCATTTGTGTATGTGAAAGAGCACACACCTGTCATGCACACACGTGTGGAGACGCAGACCCATGTATGTGGACACACACAGGCACTCAGAGATAGGGATGCACATTCCCCCAGTGCGTGTGAACCACTCACAGAGCGACAGCCCTCGTGCTCACACGGGCACACCCAGGCCCACATCTCAGGCATCTCAGCCCACCTAAGACAACCTGAAGGTGAGCGCGCACAAATGCAGCTGCACGCCTGCC
This sequence comes from Odocoileus virginianus, assembly GCF_023699985.2. NCBI lineage: Eukaryota > Metazoa > Chordata > Mammalia > Artiodactyla > Cervidae > Odocoileus > Odocoileus virginianus. The sequence goes on along the minus strand of NC_069703.1, from coordinate 41,216,986 downwards.
CAGAAATACCCTTGCAAGGGCCACCTGCGTGCCTCCGCATGACTGCAGGCACACATGCCCACACACACACATATATACATGGGTTGCTGGGCATCTAAACTACCAGGAATGTGTCCGCCCTTAATCCCAGCTCTTAATCCCAGAGTCCAGGGAGCCCAGGCCAAAGGGGCAGCTGGTCAGCCGGCCTCCTTAGAGGTGATTAAGGCATGGGCGGGGGCGGGTGCAGGGGACGCGGAGCTGTGTCTTCTGCCTGACCTCCAGGGATGCCACAGAGCTCAGAGCTTGGGTTCCATCTGAGACTTGGTTACATGGAATTTACCAATCCTGGGGTGCAGACCTGGTGGGGAGGCTGGCCAGGGGTGTGGCTGGTGTGTCTCCAGGGAGCGTGACAGCTTCATCAGGCCAAGGGAGGCGGTCCCTTCATTTAACCACCTGCCTGCTGGGGCCTCAGTGTGAAGTCTGGGCATTCTGAACTCTGGGAACCCTGTTTCTGGCTGGAGCGCTTCTGGACCAAGTGGGAAAATAGGCCCAACTGGGAGATGCTGAATGTGGGGTCCTGAGTGGGGAGGAAGGTGGTCACTGAGACAAGGGTGGGGTGGGGAGGAAGTGGGGGCTGAGCTGGGCATTGAAGGTGCCCGCACCTGGGGTGTTCGGAAATGCACGAGGACACGTTGGGTTGTCATAGTGGGGGGTGCTGCTGGTGACATTTCCTGGGTGGGGGTCAGGGCTGCTGAATACTACAGAGCCAGGAGGACTGTCCCACCCAGGAGTGTCCGCAGTGCTCCTGTTGAGAACCGCTGTCAGGTCATGCAGCCTGGGAGGGGTCAGCGTGGGCCACAGCTCAGAGGCAAGACTGTCCCCAGCGCACTGCAGGAAGGCAGGCCATGCATACTGCCCAGGGCGCCATAGAGGGGTGCCGAGGTTGCGCAGGCCAAGTCCTCCTAGCCTGGCCTCCCCGCTTGGATGTGTGTGTGTGAGTCTATAAGGGGTGGCTGTGATAATGGCGGAAAGAGGGTGGTTCTGGTTTTGGACTCTGACCGCTGCTCATCAGCTGGGTGACCTTGGGCAGCTGTGGGGTGGTTTTGAGAATGTGGGTTTCGTTGGCTCAGAGTCCAGCCAGCACGTTGTTGTACCCTGAGCTGGCAGCCAGTAGCGGTCATCATGGGGGCAGTGGTCATGAGAGGCTTCTGTCACTGCAGAGGTGACAGCCACCTGGGGTTTGGGGAGCAAGCTGGCCCTGGGAACAGCCCCTTGCTGTGTGTCCATCTTTGAGCCCGGCTTTCCCAGACCAGTCCTTTCTCTCACAGGCTCTGTCTGCTCTGGCTCCAGGGCTCGGCCATTTGGGTGCATTCATCTGGACAGCCCTGGGTCTTGCTCTGGTGTGGGGCTGGTCATGGTGGAGCCCCCGCTGTGCAGAGGGGGACCAAGTTGGCATGATTGGGGCTCTTATGGCAGGAGCCCGGGAACAGGGCCTCCGAGGCCGCCTGCAGAGGGTCAGGTTGATGGGTCCTCTGAAGGAGGTTTTGGTCTGGGAGTCGTGTTCAAGTGAGAAGAGGAGGGCGTGTCTCCCCCCGGACATGTGGGGCACATGAGGGCCGGGCACTCAGGGTCCCTGAAACCCTGTGCGTGTTTTGGACTTCATCTGAACTCGGGAGGGGGGCAGAGCCTATGGCAGGGCCTGGGGATGGGCTGGCTGGACACCAGGGTGCCCTGGACTGGTAGGAAACTGGTGAGGATGCTGGGGCAATGATGGGGGGATGCTGAGGTTTTCTCTGGTTCCCTCCACCCGTAGCTGAGACAGAGGGCTGGGGGGGGTCCTCATGGGGTTCCTGGCTTCCCCCACCCTCAGGGTTTGTTGTGGCCCCCTGCCCTGCAGCCTGAGCACTGAGGGGGCCCTCCTCCCTTCTCAGTGACCAGACGGGAAACAGGGATGGCGAGGTGGTGAAGCGGAGGCTGGGAACGCAGGCGGCACGGGCTTCAAACTTGGATTCAGCCTGGTTGGGGTTTGGGGGACGCGGAACACCTGTCAGAGGCCCAGCCCTTGGGTCAGACGGGCCTCTGCACAGCGAATAGGGAGTGGAAAGCAGCCTGGGGCTCCGTGGCTGCCAGCTGGGCTGGGGGAGGCGGGTGCCTGGGAGCCTCGTGCAGGCAGGGCAGGGCGTGGGGGTGGGCCCTGCGACCTGTCTGTCCTCACACAGCCCTAGACAGACACACAGGGGCAGGGGCGGACGGACTCGTCTTCAGACTCACCTGCACGTCACCGCTGGGGCCCTCCGTCCTCCTAACCCCTTCCCGGGCAGGGATGTATCCTCAGTTCTCTTCCTGAGGGCAGCCAGGGGCCACCACGTGCTCGGAAGGTCCAAGTGGGGACATCCTGGCACCATCGAAGGCTGGAGCTGGGGACACTGGGGTCTAGCGATGCAGGTGGCAGCCAGCCTGAGTTTGGAGCCATCTGCCTTCTCCCGGGTCACTCTTGGCTGAGCCTGCCCCTTCCAGTGGCCCCACCTGGCAGAGTAGCCTTTGACAGGCACAGGGGAGGGAGGCAGTTGCTGTGCTGGGCCTCTCCCACTGTGGTCTGCAGAATCAGTGTTGGCCCTTTGGGGGTCGGGGCTGGGGAGGCTAACCTGGGGCTTGGTTAGGGGTTACTAAACGAGCTGAGGAGGTGAGCCAGGATAAGGCTCACCTCCTCTCCCATCTGAGCATTTGAGTTGAGGCTCTGCTGTGTGACCTGGGCAAGTATCTCACCCTCTCTGAACTGTAATCATACATTCATTCTTCTCTTTTAAACAACAGCTTTATTACGATTTAACTCATATTCTGTACAATCCACTCATTTAAAACATATAATTAAAGGGGTTTTAGTATATATACAGTTTGAAACCACCCCCAATATTATTCATTTTTATTACCCCCTAAAAGAAGCCCTATACCTATTAACAGTCGCTCCCCATTTCCTCCCAATCACCCAACCCTGAGCAATCGCTAATCTACTTTCTGTCTCTATGCATTTGCCTATCCTGGATGTTTAATATTAGTGGAATCATATAGCATGTGGTTTTTTGTGACTGGCTTCTTTCTCTCAGCATAATATTTTCAAGGTTCATCCATGTGGTAGTATGTATCATGACCTCACTTTTTTAATTGAATAATATGCCATTATATGGACACATCACTTTTTTTTTTTTTCTGTCAGTTGACAGATATTTGGGTTATTTCTACATTTGAGCTGTTATGAATAATGCTGATATTTTTGAAATGTGTGGACATATGTTTTCACTTCCCTTGGATGTATTAACATATGCCCTAGGGGTCGAATTATTGGGCCATATGGAGGTAACTCTATGTTTAACCTTCTGAGGAACTGCCAGACAGTGTTCCAGAGTGGCTGAACCATTTTCCATTGCCACCCGTGGTGCGTGAGGGTTCAAACTTCTCCACGTCCTCACCACTACTTGTTATTTTCTGACTTTCTGATCACATTACTCTTGCATCCATTCATGCCTCAGGTATTTATAGAACACCTGTATTTGACAAGGCAGGGTGCTCACTGCAAAACTGAGAAGAAAATTTATCCCTTGAGGAGTTGTTTAGAAGAGTTAATAGCACCATAGCTGTAAAAACCTCCATGCGCTTAGTGACAGATCACGATTATCAAGGGGAGAAGCTGAGGGTGGTCAGGAATCATGGGGCCTCTGAGAACAGAGGAAAAGAGAAAGAAATCTTTGTGTTCTGACTGCAGTCTCTGTGTCAGAAGTTTTGTTTCAGTTCTCATGAACTTCTGGGCTATCCTGTTGGCCCATTTGCAGTTGGGAAAACTGAGGCTCTGGCCAGGCACCTTGCCCCAAGGTCACCCAGCTGAGAGGTAGCTAGGCTTTGGCCTGAGAGTCTGTTTGGATAGCTTCATTTAACCTTCCCAACCTTTTGAGGTTGATACTATCATTTTGCTCATTTTGTAGAAGAGAATGAGGCTCAGAGAGGTGGACTTTCTTGCCCAGGGTCACACAGCTGCTGAGGGCCAGTGCTGGGATTTGGATCCAGGCAGTCTAGCTTCAAAGCTCCTGCTTACTGTCAGATGAGGTCCCACCTGTCTCCTAGGATTCAGGAGATGAGGGTGAGGGCTGGGGCATATCTCATAGCATGTCTTCTTGGGCTGGAGGTGACCCTGGTGGTGAATGTGGCCTTAGGCAGGCCTCCTCCAGTTTTTTCCCTGACTCCTTGCTCTGTGCCTCTAGGCAGTGGTGATCGGGGCCCCTGAGGTCCCCATGACTCATAGTGAGTCAGGCTTGTTCTGTCCCTTGAAATGGAGCCACTCAGAAGCCAGGGGAATCATCCTGGGCTGGGAGTAGGGAGTTGCATCCACACTGTGTGTGTTTGTGTTGGTTCTAAATACTCTGGCAAATGGAAGGGTGAGGGAGACCACAGCCAGCCTCCTCAGGAGGCCGCACACTCACCCACAGATGGGCACATTTTGTGTGTGTGTGGTGTGTGCCTGACCTGTGCCTGGGGAGCCTCTGGGGTGGATGGCAGAGCTGTACAGTGTCCCAGCACAGCTGGAAGCACTGGCCGTGCCTCTGACCAACTCCAGCAGGGTCTGTCTGGTTTTCTGGAGTCCCAGAGGATCCCCAGGGCTGGCCAAGTCCCTCCGACCTCTGCCTCTGGCTTCAGGTGGCCCCTAAGACTGGGCAGAAGCACCCTGTGCCCTGCGGGCTTGCCTTTCCTGAGGTCTCATTCTGTGGGGTGAGGACCAGACACACTGCACGGGGGTCTCTCTCTGCTTTCCCAGTCCCTCCCCCACTACCAGCCCCCCATCCCAGCTGCCTTGTTCCCCTCAACTCCATCCTGACTTCGCCAGCTGAGTTCTCTGTAACTCCCAGCAGGTTGACTGGCTTGAGTCTATGGAGTAAGAAGGTCCATTCCGCCTGGTCCTGTCCGTAAGGGGCCAGGTGCTTAGTAGGTGCTCAGTAAACGCTCCAGCCCTCCCAGCCCACGCCTGGCTGTAAAGGGGCCAGAGCTGCAGGCTCCACTGGGAACCTACTCTCCTGCATGTTTTTGCATATGATTTGCATAGTCATTTTATGACAAACAGCTGGGATCAGTCTCAGTCTCTCTTCCCTCCTCCCAGATGAGTTGGAGCCCTGGTTGGCTTTTGGAGGATCAGAGAGAACTTTGTGCACCCATCTGGTTTTATGGATGGGGAGACGGAGGCCAGAGGAGAGGGTCCTACCCAGGATCCCATAGTAATTAGAGGAGTGGTTGAAGCAGGTCTGTAGGGATGATCCCATTCATAGTATTCAGTGAATTGATGGAGGCCGACTGTGTCCCAGTCACTGCCCCCAGGAGCTCTTCGAGGGGGAGCTAGGCATTAGACAAGGAGGTCAATAAGTAAACAAACTAATTTCAATCTGTGGTGGGCTATGAGGAGTAAGCCTGCTGTTGACAGAGTGATAGTGTGTGTGGGGAGGTTATGTGGATGGAGCTGGGGGTCAGGGAGGGCCACTCTGAGGAGGTGAGCTTTGAGCAGGGACACCGGGTCACACCCCAATACTTACTGGTTGCCTGGTAACTGGTCACCGTGCCACAGCTGAAGTCTTGTACATTGGGCATCATCATCCCATTTTGTGGGAGGGAGAACTGAGGTGCAGTGAGGTGAAGGAACCTGACCAGGGCTCTCTGGAAGTCAGGATGGGTTTTTGTCAGTCCAGGAGATGTTGACAGGGCCGTCTGTTGGCGGGGTCGGGTGCAGAGTCTGGAGACTCAATCCCAGGGGCACCGGCTGATGAGTCGTGGTGTGGTGGGTGGGGCTGCTCACCTGTGCTAGGTCACCTGTCATGGGAACAGGACTTACCTTTCCATTGCTTCTCATTCCTAGTCTGTCTGTCTTTGTGCAGGGTGCTGGGCTGGATGTGGGGGGTGGTATGTAGACTCTGAAGCTTTCCCACACCACAACCCCCCACCCCCCCGCCTTGAGGAACTTCTTGATGAGGGGTGGAAAGAGGTGTGCAGGTTCAACTAATCCAGGGTTCATATTTGGCCCCAGTTGCTGTGTGACTTTGGGCTAGTTGCTTCACTTCTCTGAACTTTGGTTTGCCCATCTGTGAAATGGGGCTAATAACCCCTACTGGTAAGATGTTCGTGAAGAGAAATGAGGCCAGATGCATATATTAAGTGCGTGCACCCTCTGTGGGAGCTGTAACTGTTGCTCATGGTCAGGGGAAAAAAAAAATCCCATTGTGTCCCTACTGATGGCTTAAGAGCCTCAGTCTCCTTATCTGTAGATGGGGACAGTGGAATCTGCTTCCTAGGGTGGCTCAGTGGGTTCCATGAGCTCTGGTAGAAGGGGCCCACTGGAGTGATGGGAGGCGGTTGTGGCCCCTTGCCCCCAGAAATGACAACACAAGGGAGGTAGATCCCTAAGAAGGGACTTCCCACTTCAGAACGCAGGTGGTTGGCGTGGGGTGGCCTCGCAGGGGAGGCAGTTTGAGCTGACAGAGCTTCCTGAGCACGTACCTGTCCTGCAGCCTGCGGGAACCTGGGTATCTATAATAGTGCCCGGTACCCAGGAGGTGCTTCATAAAAAGTACTGTTTGTCCTGACTGGCTGGTCAAGTAGTTGCTGGCTGGGCAGAGCTGTGGAAGAGTGTTCCAGGAAGCAGGAATAGCACGTGCAAGGCCTGGAGGGAATCCACAAAGGGTTCGGCGTGGGAGGAGCACGCGGGCGGGGCAGCTGGGCCTCAGTGGGTGGTCCTGCTCTCAGACACCAGCTTGGGGACAGGGATAATTGAGCAGGGTGAGTCAGGGTGGCTGAGAGGGTGACGCCAGAGGGCAGGTGGCTTGATGGATGGAGCGGTGACAGGGGCGTCCCAGCCCTGGGTTGAGGAGGAGGCTGCTCTTCCCAGGATTGCGCTGTCACCCTCTGTCCAGGTGTAGGTGACAACAGTAAGGGCCTGGGGCTAGCAGGGTGGGAACTAGGCTGTTGGAAGAAGCCGGCGGCGGGTGGCCTGCGGCCGAGATGTCTGATCGCTGTAAGCCAACCGTGGCTGCCAGCTGGTCAATGCCGGGGGAGGGAGCTGGGCTCTGCCAAGCCAGCCAGTCTGCAGTGAGACGCAGCTCTGTAGGCACTGGGCCACCGGCCTGCCAGCTCCCTCCAGCTCCCTCGGAAGCTTTTGTGTTCATTTCCTTTCTGCTGGTTCCTCTGTTTGCTTGTAACTCATGACCAGCCCCAACAGGGGTCTCTGCAGAATGACGAGGGGCCAAGGAGTTTCAGAGAACCAGGAAACAGCAGACAGGGGGACTCAGAGCATGCTATTTCTAATAACAAAAGTAGTCTGAGTTTATTGTAGAAAATTTGGAAAATACAAACAGATTCTGAGTGAGAAATGAAAAACTGCTTGTAATGCCACCACCCAGAGAGAGCCCCCTGGGAACCTTTAGTAGAATTCAGTGTTTAGAAATACACTTTGGTATTGAGTTCATTACCAAATGAACTTTTGGTAATGTTCATTACCAGGATCAAGTTCTACGTATTTTTTCTTTAACCTATTTTTTAAACTTAATGATGATCATAGTACTAATAGCCAGCATTTATCAAGTAATTCATTAATGTGTGGGCACCCTAAGTCTGTTACAGTGAACCCGACGGGGTGGTTATTATCTTTGTGTAGGAAAACCAGGCTGACCGAGTTAAGTACCTGTCCAAGGTCACCCAGGTATTGAGAGACAGAACTGTTTGTATGATCCTATCAACAGTCATGCTGCATTGCCTCCTGACAACCAGAGTGTACATTTCCCCATGTCCTTGCATATTCTTTGAAAAGAGTTAAAAAAAAAAACCCTTTTGTTATGCATTTATGCCTTTTAATGACCTGATTAGACAGTGTGGATTTGTGAAAACACAGTTATTGATAGCTGCATAATATTCCATGTCATGGTTGTGCCCTAAGTTCTTTAACTAGTCCCATGATGTTGGGAAAGTAGGTTATTTCCTCACTTTCTCTCTCATAAATAACACTGCCCTGGCTCTCTTTGACCCAAGGGCTGAATTCTTGGGCACCCAGAGTGTCCGAATCAGAAAGGCGTCTTAGAGCTCCAAGCTCTGGTTCATTTCCAAATGAGACGTCGGAAATGCAGAGACAGGGGTAGGGGTTAGGGGGGTGGGAGGGTGGCTTGTCTGGGTCTGAGAGGCTGCGGTCACCTGCGCCGGGATGCTGCCCACTCTCTGGTCCAGTGTAGATGAGGAATATTGCCGCCATGGGGAGGGGGTTCTGGGGAGGGTGGTTGGGCGCGCAGGGGTGGGCAGTGGAGAAGGTGGTGGAGCTGATGGAATGCACTTGTGGCGTGGGGAGGTTCTGCTGTCAGGATATCTCTTCCCAGAGCAGTTGGCTGAGAGGGGATGGACCCAAAGGGCTGTTTTCCTCCCCTCTAGGCTACCCTTGGGGCTTCCCTGGTAGCTCAGATGGTAAAGCGTCTGCCTACAATGCGGGAGACCCGGGTTCAATTCCTGGGTTGGAAAGATCCCCTGGAGAAGGAAATGGCAACCCACTCCAGTACTCTTGCCTGGAAAATCCCATGGGCTGAGGAGCCTGGTAGGCTATAGTCCATGGGGTCACAAAGAGTCGGACGTGACTGAGCGACTTCACTTCACTTCAGGCTACCCTTGTGGGAGATCTGGGGCGAGTGTTTGGAATAAGGGAGGTGGGGAGATGTGTGGGGGACTGGGTGTGTGTCTGGGCAGTGCTGGCTGTTTGCAGAGGGGCCTTCTCAGCCCTTGTGCCCCCTCCTCCTCCCCCAGACCCCTCTGCTCCCCAGGACTTGGGGTCTGTGGCCCCTTCCCACCAACACAGCCGCAGCCTCTGCGCCCCGCACCCCTCCGGCAGCCAGTAAATGTGGCGAGTGCTGGGTTCCCAGCCAGGGCAGCTGTGGACAGTGGGGGGGGTGTGGAGACCGGGGCGGCCCCCTTCCCGGGTCTGGACTCTCCATTGTGTTGCCCCTCGGCTGTCCTGCCGCCCGGAGCCTGGCCCCGGCCCACATTCCTGTGGTGACGCTCCGGGTCTCCGGGCTGGAGCTGGTGAGCGTGAGGGGCATTGAGTTCTCACAGGACTGAGGGCCTTTTGGGGACGGGGGTGGGGTGGGGTGGGGGGGCTGGTGGGGATGGAGCCTCTGGGGGTCTAGAGGGCTCTGCTGAGACCATCCTGCTTCTGGGATCGGGTGTGAAGTCCCACTGTGTGTCACTGGACAAGTTACTTCACCTCTCTGAATGCTGTGTTGTAGGCTAATTCGCCACCTCCCTCTCTCATCCCCTTTCTGAGCCTCTGAGTCCACCTCTGTGAGATGGGAGAGTTGCACTTAGTGATCACTCAGGCCTGAAGGTGAGGTCTGGGCGGGGTGGGGGTGGGGGAATGTACCACAGTAATAGTTACAAATGGTTATGAAGTGCCGACTGTGTGCTGAGCAACATGAGTGGTTTTGGTGCATTATCTTACTTGATTCTCACAATGGCTCCATGAAAAATATATTATTATTTAAGCAAATAGAGGCTCAGAGAGGTTGAGTAACTTGCCCAGGGTCACCCAGCAAGTAAGCAGAGCTGGACTTGAACCCAAGTTCAAGAACCCAAAGTTGGTCCCCCAACCGTTGCTCACATGCCCTCTAGTCATAGGAGAGGGCAGCCTGAGCCTGGCTAATGTGGGGAAGGAAGCACGGGCAGAATTAATTATACTTGATTTTATTCTTAGTTTTTGCAGCATGATTAGCACTGCACAGGGTGCTGGGCTCCTGGCCCCCCGCCAGCTGACCTAATTTATGTGTCTGTTTCTGTAACTCGCCGTTCCTCCCCCCTCACCCAGCGTCTCCTTTTTTCTCTCTCTGTGCTCTCCCCTGCTGTGTGGCTTTGGCAAGCCCACTTAGGCTCTCTGGGCATGAATAGTCGCATCTGCAGCCTGGGTATAACTGTCTTGATGCTACTCCCCTCAGGAGTTCGGTGAGGCTTACATGAGATAAAGTCTTCAGAATTCATAATGGAAATGTTAACATACACCTAGCAATAATCCCAGCTACATTTCTTTATTCAGCTCCCAGTGTTGGGTCCTGTCCTTAAGCCTATTACATGCGTGATCCTCTTTGATCCTCACAGCACCCCTGAGAGTCACATACTGCAATTGTCATCCCCATTTTACAGATGAAAAAACTGAGGTGCCGAGAGATTCAGTGGCTTGCCTGATGTTCGATGGGTAGTGAGAGGAGGAGCTGATTCATTCTGGTTTAACCTCTGTGTTATCCTGTTTCTCTGGGCAGGCTCACGATGGGGGGTGGGAGGTGGTGGGGGTTGGACATGAGAGATCCTAGACTTCTGGTCTCCAAGGAAAGCTTGGCAGGAGAGTGGGGGCTGGAGGAAGGAGAAGCCTTGCCTTTCTGCCTGAACACGTCCCCTCTCTCCCAACCCCATGAGAGAGGGATGGTGGTGGAATTTTACCCACCCCAGTGGCTCTGAAACCCTATGGAGAGGATCAGGTAGGGGTGGAGGAGGGCCAGTGGCTGGCAGCTCATGTCACTGCTGGTCCCATCAGGGCAGGGAGCCTGAGTTACCTCTTTGGGTCAAGGCTGTGGGTCAGCATGAAGTCAGATGGTGACAAGGGGTAAGTGAGGAGAAATGGCAGGGGGTGTGTCCACTGGGAAAGGTGCCACGTCTCACCCTGGCGTGTGTGTGCTTGTATGTACCCCAGAGGGAAAGTGTGCGTGGTGTGCGCATGGTGCACGTGTGTGGAGGGGAGTGGGAGGCAGGTTCAGGGGCCTGTAGCTGGTTGTCGGTGGAGGGGGGGGGGGGAGGGTGGCACGTATGTGTGGTGCCGTGGGTGCCTCTTCAGGGACACATGGGTAGAGCTTGTGGGCAGTGGGTATTTGGGAGCATTTGGGGTGCTTGCCATGTGCCAGCGTGTGTATGGTGTGGGCAGGTGGTAGTTCTGAGCTGAGGTTGTCCAGGGGCTGTGTGGGTCACAGGTTTAGGAACTCTAGATGAGCAGCAGATTGGGGGCTACCTGGAAGGTTTGGAGGAAGGGCCCAGAGGCTGAGGACTCACGGTCATGTCTCAGTTCTAAACCCCAGGCTCAGTGCCTGCCTCTGCAAAGAGGGTATGATGAAGTTGTGGGAGGCGGTGCTGGCTGAAGGCAGTGGCACGGGTTAGAGTGCTTCCAAACCTGACCTGGGAGGGGGCCTCCACAAGGGTGGGCACTGGTCTCTAGAGCCCCTGAGGACCCTCAGTAGCTCGCCAGCAATCTCAGAGTTTCCCCTGATGCTGGGGGAGCCTCTGGGTGGGTGTCTTGGCTGGGACAGGTGGTGGCAGGAAGCAGAAGACGCAGGGGCTTCCGCAGTGGGCTGTGTGTGGGGGGTGTGAGGATGCAAGTGTAAAAAAAGGTTGTTTACAAGTCGTGAGGTTTGTGTCAGAGTCTGAGGGGTCACTGCCGTGGGGAATATGAATAGCAATGCTTGGTCATGGGGAGGGTCTGTGTGCGCCACCCATGTGGTTATGGGATCTTGCCGAGGTTGTGTGGGGTGTATTAGGTGAGGAGAGGGATGCAACTGTGTGTGTGTGTGTGTGTGTGTGTGTGTGTGTGTGTGTGCAGCTGGCGGGCAGCAAATGGGTGAGCCCGTGGTGGAATGTGCTAGGCTATTGTCTGTGAGTTGTGGGTACACAGGTTGGGGTCGGTAAATGTGGATCACGACTGTGTGTGAGCATCTGTGCTGGATGTGTGTGTGTGTGTGTGTGTGTGTGTGTGCATGCACGCATACAGGCACTCTTGTTTGGGATATGTTTATCAGGCATGGGAGGGTGTGTGGTTTACCTGGAAGGGACACAGTGAGGGTTGGGGGAGGCCGGCATTTGACTTGGGTGCTCTTTTAAGGGAATTGGTACAGATTATTATGCTAATTATGCATGGAATTATGCAAATAGAGAGGTCGTTTGGAGGTCAAAGGCTGTTTGTCATCACCCCCTCTGGTACTTGTGACTTCAGGCTTTCCCTGCTGTCTCCCGGGTTCTGTTCCCCACCCCCCCTCCTCTCTGCAGCCCTCGTAGCTTCAGCCACCGCCATCACCCCTATAGTGTTCCTGGGAGGGCCCTGTGAGCGCTGGTCCCACAGGGAGGGGGGCAGCTGGCACTTAGGTGTGGGGGTTGTGTGGGTAAGATGGAATCCTGCACCCCACCCCACCCCACAGGTCTCAGGTGTTCCAGGGTTAAGTTTCCTGGGGTGAACTCAGGGGTGCCTGGTTGTTGGCCGTCACTCCCTCTACCCCATCTGGGGGCTGCTCATTATTTGGAAAGAATGTTCTCTTGGATGCAGGTTTGGAAAATCACTGAGGTGGCCCCTTCCCCAGCTTTGTGTCTGATGAGCGTGAGGCTAAATTAAGATGTGAGAGAATTCTCTCCCTCCGCCTCCCACTCTTGCCTTCTTTCTCTTTCTCTGGAACACCCAGCCCTCCCTCCACTCCCTCCTCCCTGTCACCCCCTCCCCTCTGACCCCTGGCTTCCCTCTGTCCTTGCATCTCTGTCCCCATCCGGTGCCTCGCCCTCGCGTCCCTGTCATTCTCTCTGATCTTCCAGGATCTCTCTCTCTCCTGCTCCCCCCGCCCTCCTCCCCCCCACCCCCTGCATCTCTGTGGGGAGCTGGAGCTCCTGGTCCTTAGCATGGAGGAGATGGTTGTCATGGTAACGGTTGTCATGTCGATGGCTACTGAGCTGGGGATGAATAGTATCTAGGTGAGAGCTACCTGAGCGGAGGCTGACGGGTTCACAGGAGGTTCTGTACTTGTTTCTGAGCCTCAGAGCTGCACCGTGTGTGCCCGCATTTAGTGTTTGCCCCCCCACCCATGTATGTGCCTGTTTGCACCCAAAGGCATGCCAACACACGGTGCCTCTCTCTAGCTGCCTTTAGGTGAGCGTGTGTCAGGGTATCTCTGGGTATGTCATTTCAAGGCTCTGTGTGACTTTGCAGGGTGGGGGGTTTGAATTTGTGCAAGCCTTGCTGGGAGCAGGTTGTTAGGGGCTGCTGTGTGGTGCTGGTCACTGTGGAATCATGAGGACTTCCTATTTTGGCCCCCACCTTTACCCCAATTTGGGGGACCCTTGGGACCGCAGACTTCTTAGGCCCCTTCCTCCCAGCTAAAGGACTTTCAGCTTCCCTGAGCTGCTTGGAAGGATGGAGAGATAGTCCGGGCCCCACCCCTGTTCAGGCCCCATCATGCTGCATGTCTCTGGCTTTACACTGGTGGCCTAAGAATGGAGCAGAAAATCTCTAAGGGACCTTAGCCAAGGTGGGGTCGTAGAGGCTCTTGTGGGGGGGAGCACCTAGCCCCTTTCCTTTGGGTCCTAGGGGATTTATTCCTCTGGTAAGTGGGAGCAGAGATGGCAACTGGAGGTTGGATGGTAGCTGCTCTGAGCTCCTGAAATGTCTAAAACGGAGGAAGACCCGGCAATTAGTCACGGAGCAATTACTCTAATTGTTCCACTCCATGACTCACTGGTAGCAAGTAAATACTGATTAATTCATTACTTTGAGACTGTGTGTGTGTGTGTGTTGGGGGGGTGATGGGTAAGCTGGGGGAATCTCCTGGCTCCCCGCCCTGGCCTCCTGCCTGGCCGGGGTAGGGCTTTAGAGCAGGTGGTCGAGGCTCGGGGCCTGGAAGCCAGGATCGGGATCCTCTCTCTAGCTCCATAGGAACTCCAGGAAGGGGCTGTCAGGGGCGGGGTGTGAGAGGGTGAGCACAGGTTGTGATGCCGAGCTAGCCCCTCTCCTGCTCACATACCTTCCATGACTCCCTATGTCAGTCCAACAGTAGGGGTATTCAGACTCTGCGTCAGACCTGCTGAGTTCTGTTTTTATAACATTCTGACGTGCAGTCAGAATAAAATATGACCAGTTTCCAAGAGAAAAGTTGCCAGCCGAACTCTGAGAGCCTGTGATGGGGCTTCCCCAAACTCGACTCTGGCCTGTCCTACGCCCACCCCACCCCCACCTCCACTTCCCAGGAATTGCATCCTCCAACACCAAGCCCGTTCCTTACCAGATACTTGCTGATACCCACTGTGTGTCTGACACAGTCCTGCTCCATAAAGGTATAGTTTAGTGGGGGTGGGCACAGTCACAGAAGAAGTGTATACCCATGCCTGCCCAGCTCACAAGTGGTGAGAGATGTGAATTCAGAAGCACCGGATAGATGCTCTGAAAGCTCAGAGTAGGAGGGCTTCTCAGAAGAAGGGATGGGGAGTGAGTTAGCTTCTGGGAAGTTGGAAGATGAGAGGATGGGAGGGGAGAGTATTCCAGGTAGAGGGAACAGCATGAGTGAAAGAGGCAGGAGACACCAGGCAGGCATGTTCCAGGAGCAGATGGGGGCCGGGTGACTGGACTGCGGTGACTGCAGGAGTTCTGAGGGACCCTGGATGAGGCCCCCAGACCCAGCTCTGATGGCACAGGCTCTGCTTCCCCACCTTGGAGCCTTTGCTTATTCTGGTCCCCCTGCTTGAGATGCCTTGCTCTATTTCTTTTTTTTTTTTCTCTCTAGTTCGGTTGTTTAAGACTCAGGTGCTAATAACCCTCTATAGCTGAGCACCAGCTCATCTTTCTCTGAAAGCTCTCTGGGGGCAGGGACTGTGGCCAGGCTCAGTCTGAATTCAGGTTTACGCTCCTGTCTTCAATGTCCTTAGTGCTGGCTCTCAGGCCGGGGTTGCAATGGGGGGAGGGGGGGATGGTCTGGGCCCAGGAGCCACAACACCCCACCTTCCCAAATTCTGATTCTGGGAAGAGTCTTGGACCTGGAGGGCTGGACTCCCCTCATCCTGGCAGACCCCTAGGAGACCCTTGTGGCAGACATGGAAGTGGTATCCATGCCCTGAGCTGACTCTGGAGCTGACTTTATTTTGGGGAAGACCAGAACTAGGAACTACACTCCCTTCTCTCCCTCCCCCATTACCGAAGTTTCTTCCCTCCCAGAGCCCCAGCCCTCCCCAACACCTATGTCTGTCTGATGGGATAAATGGGCCTGCCTTTGGGATTTTGAGGTGTGAGGCACTGCATCCTTAGCAGAGTCCGGACCTCGTCACATCACGTGCTGTCTGGTGACCTGGGGGCAGTGGAGCCTCAGTCTTGCCGGCTGTGGAAGGGGGCAGATGGGGCTGCTCTGTGCTGAGAACCGGCTGCTTTGAGGCGCGCTCAGCACATACTTGCACACTGGTGCTCACAGCAACCTGCAAGGCAGGAAGTGGTGATCCGGCCTACCCCTGCTCTCTGTTTGCCTCTGAAGCCACGTCTGGTGCTGTCCCTCCACTGTCACTTAGCCCAGGAGAGGGTCGGTTGCTCCTCTGGGCCTGTCCAGGCCGCTGGCCTCGGGTGCTGAGCCCTGTGCCCACCTCTGCCCTCCGCAGGCCCAGCGCTGGCGCAGTGAGAACTTCGAGAGGCCCGTGGACCTCGAGGGCTCTGGGGATGACGACTCCTTCCCCGATGACGAGCTGGACGACCTCTACTCTGGGTCGGGCTCCGGTTGTAAGTACCCCCTTCCGTTTTCCTACATGTCATGTCAGCAGTGCCAGCCTCCCACCAGGGCCCCATCCGAGGCTTTGATGGCAAGGAAGAGGAGCCCTCGCAGGGCAGGCTCTCTTAAACGTGGGGTGGGGGAGGGAGCGGTCATTTATCTGCAGCTCCTGGGCCTTACGCATGTGACGGGCAGGCCGTCTTCCCCCGGGGTGGAACCAGAGCCCAGCACTCCCAGTTTCTCTGTCTCTACGTCTCTGTGTGCACTGTTTGGGTCTCCCTGCAGACCTCCAGCCTCTGTCAGGGAACAGAGACGCTTCTCAGTAACCCAGGTTTCATACTCTTGTGACCACTTGGAGGAATTTAGTGGTCAACGTTTCCGGTGTAGTGAGCAGAGGCCCATTTGATTGGCTCAACTTGGGTCACGTGGTCCCCTTCTGCCCAATCAGCGGTGGCCAAGGGCGGGGTTAGGACAGTGACGGAAAAACAGGCGGGGCCTCCAGTGGTGCCTGGGACCAATCAGTTCCATGGTCCCGCCCAGAAAGCCCAGTAGAGTAGCCTGAGATAAGGGAGGCATGCCAAGTTGAATCTCAGTTTCTCTACCTAATAGCTGTGCCGTCTCTAGCTGTTTTCCCTCTCCGAGTCTGTATTCTTATCTGTAAATGGTGATAAATTTGCCTTCTTTTCTGAGCCTCTGGGGGCTCTTCCCAGGTGGCAAGTGCTTAAGAACCTACCTACCAATTCAGGAGACGTTAAGAAAGGCTGGTTTGACCCCTGGGTGGGGAAGGTTCCCCGGAGGAGGGACCGGCAACCCACTCCAGTATCCTTGCCTGGAGAATCCCATGGACAGAGGAGCCTGGCGGGCTACACTCCACGGGGTCGCAAAGAGTCAGGCAGGACTGAAGCGACTTGGCACCCGCTCACGCACGCCAAGCCTCTGGAAGGCTTCAGTTTAAGACGTCAGGGCCTGGCACAGAGATGAAGCTCTGCAACTAGTAGTAAAAAGGGGTGTGTGTTGAGATTGGGGCCCTGGAGGGGACAGGCAGAGTCTAATGGAATAGTGGGGGTCTGTGTGCTTTGGAGCTGGCCACCTACAGTCCCTCGCCTCTAGTTTCCTCACTTTAGCCCATTCCTTTAAGCATCTTATAAGTTATAAATCTTGTGAGAATCTTCATAAAATCCATCCTGATGGGTGGTAACATCTCTACTTCCACACCTCTCAGGCTCCTCCCCACCCCTCCTCTGCCTGGTTCAGACCCTCCTGGGAGCTGGTGTGGCTTATCTCTCTCTCTCCTTATTTTCTGCCGAGGCCCTCCCTTCACTTGTCTGGGTTTGGAGTCCAGATTGCTCAAGCAGCCTCTGTGGGAGGGGCTTGTTCTCCTTCTTGCTGTCTGCTTGTGCCTCTGGGGGAACCTTGTTTGCCCACCATGGGTGCTCGGGTAGCTTGTAGGCATGTCTGACTCTTCCCAGAGTGCCACAGCCATCCTCCCCTCCCCTCCCCTCCCCTGCCTGTAACCTCCATCAAGATCTGAAGCCAGTAGGGCCTGAGTTGCCACTGCCTAGATTCAGTCTGCTAGAAAAGCTCCAGACTGGGTGGGCTGGAATAGTCAGGGAAGACTTCCTGGAAGAGGTGGTCCCTTAGAATTTTTGGCTAGGCAGAGAGGAACTGGGACGCATCACTAGCCATCAGTCAACTGGTAAGCTTTGACAAGACTGTGCCTTCCTCCTTTCCCTCCTCTTGTCTTGGGAAAATTATGCAAAGGGTGAGGGTTGGGAGCCTCCCATCTTGATGGCCGTTGCTGATCTGGGATCCTCATGCCCTCAAATCACCCAGCTTCCCAGCTCTCTCCTTCTCCCCCTGACCCCCTCAGACTTTGAGCAGGAGTCGGGCATTGAGACAGCCGTGCGGTTCAGCCCAGATGTCGCCCTGGCCATGTCCACCACCCCCGCGGTGCTGCCCACCATGGACATCCAGCCTGTGGGCACCCCGTTTGAAGAGCTCCCCTCTGAGCGCCCCACCCCGGAGCCGGCAACCAGCCCCCCACTGGTGACAGAGGTGCCAGAAGAACCCAGCCAGAGAGCCACCACCGTCTCCACCCCGATGGCCACCACCACTGCCACCACCACAGGGCCCCCGACGGTGGCCACAGTGCCCGCCACAGCGGCCACCGCCGCGCCCAGCGTCCCCGCGGCACCCCCGTCTGCGGCCACCACCTCTGTCGTAAGGACCACCGGCGTACGGAGGCTTCTGCCTCTGCCACTGACCACAGCAGCCACAGCCCGGGCCACTACCCCAGCGGTGCCCTCACCTCCCACCACGGTGGCTGTCTTGGACACAGAGGCCCCAACTCCCAGGCTGGTCAGCACAGCTACCTCCAGGCCAAGGGCCCTTCCCAGGCCGGCTACCACCCAGAAGCCTGACATCCCTGAGAAGAGCACGCTGCCCCTGGGGCCCACCGCCCCTGGACCCACGGAGGTGGCTCAGGTGAGCTGATGTGGAGGGGACAGGGAGTCAGAGCAGAGGAGGGTGGGTCGGGGCTCGGGGGGCAGGGGGTGGCGTGGGGAACAGGGTGGGAGGAGGAGGATGGAGCTGGACAGGGCTGAGATCTAGAAGGTTCTGGAGATGAGCCAGACAGGGAGCAGGAGGGTGAGAGAGGTGTGAGGCCAGGACTGGGGCTGAGTCACAGGATGAGGACAGAGGTCGAGATGGATGGGAATGGAAGAGGGACTGGGCCGGGGTCTTTAAATGTTAGGTTAAGACATTAATGGGGAAGGAACTGGGAGGATGGGAGTGTTAAAAGGGGAAGGGGCCAGGGGCCTGTGTGTTCTGGTTAAAAGCACAGACTCAGGAGCCCTGCAGCCAGGATTTTGGAATGCTTCCACCACCGTGTGACTTCAGGAAGTCACTGATCCTTTTTATACCTTTGTTTCCTTATCTGTGAAAAGGAGAAAAGAATAGAATGCAAATCACAGGGTTGTGAGAATTAAGTTTCCCAACAGAGCCAAGGTTCTTAGAGCAGTGCCTGGCAATACTAAACAAGCAAAAAGTTTCACTTTTGTTATCACCACCACCATCATCATCATCGTTGTTGTTATCCATCTGAGGGGGATTAAGAGCTGGGCCGTAGGAGAGGAATACTGCAGGTCACGTTCCTGGAGTGCTGCCTGGGTGGAGGCTCAGTGCTAGACACTTAGCTGTGCCACCATCTCCTCTTGCTCTCATGCCTACCCTATGGAGCGGGGTGGGCATTGCCATCATCCTCCCTTAAGGTGGGGCCACTTTCCAAGCCTTCACAGGCAGCAGTGGCAGAGTCAGGATTTGAACCTGGCAGTCAGCTCTAGGGTGTGTGTGTGTGTGTGTTTGGGGTGTTATGGGTGGGGTGTGTGTGTGTGTGTTTGGGGTGTTATGGATGGGGGTGGTAGTTCAGGGAAGAGGATGAGGATACCAGGAATGCCAGGATGGGGAGGGGGTCAAGGAAGTGGGAGAAGTAGACTGATCCTTGCTGGTGCTGCTGGGCAAGGAGGGGATGTAGTGACATTGACTGGGGTACTAAAGCCCTTTGCATCTGCCTCATGGAGGAGAACCCCCCAGGCTGTGGAGCTGCCTTTGGGTCAGCATCAGCCCGTCTGACTCCCCAGCCAGCCCCAGCAGGACACGGGCCCTGCTCTAGGCTCCTCTGTGCAGTTAGGGGAACCTGGTGTTTCACAGATGCTTGGCCAGGCGGGCTGGGGATGCAGTGCTGGGGCACTGAGAGCAGGTCGCTGGTGCAGCCTCTGTACATATGCGTGGCCTTTCCTCGGCCTGGACACCGGACCCATTCTCTCCATGCACACCTGTGAAGCAGCTCCATCCTTGTTGCGATCCCAGCTCTAGTTGGGATCCTGCCTCCAGATGCTGGGAGCCATCGAGATTTGTGGTGCTCTTGGACTGACCTTGGGGCTTCCCTGTGGCTCAGCTGGTAAAGATTCCGCCTGCAATGTGGGAGACCTGGGTTCGATCCCTGGGTTCCCTTGTAGCTCTGTTGGTAAAGAATCTGCCTGCAGTGCAGGAGACCCGGGTTCAATCCCTGGGTCGGGAAGATCCCCTGGAGAAGGAAATGGCAAACCCACTCCAGTATCCTTGCCTGGAAAATCTCATGGACAGCGGAGTCTGGTGGGCTGCAGTCCATTGGTTAGCAAAGAGTAGGGCATGATTGAGCAACTTACGCTTACTTACTGGACTGACCTTCAGGCTACAGGACTCACCCTTGCCTCAGGCACATGGATCGAGGATCAGGCCCAGATATTTAAACTCTGCACCCAGCTGTCCCCAGACAACAGTCCCTGATAGCAATCTGCTAAGGCAGCTACCAAGAAAGGCAGCTGGAGAAGGAAAGGATGGGATGGGTACCAGGATGTGGCCAGGATAACAGAGGTAGTGTAGTGTAGTGGTTAGGGACACATACTCTGGAGTCGGACAGATCTGCATTTTAGTTCTGCTTCTACCACTTACTAGCTGTGTGCCTTGGGCAAGTCACTTAACCTCTCTGAGCCTATTTCCTACTCTGTAATGTAGGGGTGCTAATACCTTCTTAATGGGAATATTGTGAGGGGAAAAGGCCCATGATGTGCTTAGCACAGTGCCTGGCCCATGGTGAGTGCTTAGTGAGTATCCCCCAGGGAAGTGGAGTGGGCAGTGGGCTAGTGTGCATGTGTGTATGGCTGCCCTGTGGCAGGGGTTCTGGGCCTGGCTCCTGGGCTCATGCTACCCTCCCTACAGACCCCAACTCCAGAGTCCTTCCTGACCACCATCCGGGATGAGCCAGAGATGCCAGTGAGCGGGGGACCCAGTGGGGACTTTGAGCTGTCGGAGGAAGAGACCACACAGCCAGACACAGCCAACGAGGTGGTGGCTGTGGGTGGGGCCGCTGCCAAGCCATCGCCTCCACCCGGGACGCTGCCCAAGGGTGCCCGCCCAGGCCCTGGCCTCCTGGACAATGCCATCGACTCAGGCAGCTCCGCGGCTCAGCTGCCCCAGAAGAGCATCCTGGAGCGGAAGGAGGTGCTTGTAGGTGAGACTTGAGGCCTGAGAGAAGGGGGCAGCTGGTGGGGCCTCAGTTTGCCCCCCCGGGAGCCCAGGAGGGAGGGTAGGGTGTGGGTTTCCTAGAAGCCTAGTTTTCTAGGAAGGGAAAGCTGGGGACTTGGGGACCCGGGGACCCACCCTCTAGTTCCTCTTCTGACCCTCTGATCCCAGACTTTGTTCTACCTCCTGCTCTTTCCTCAGCACCCTCTGACCTCTTCTCAGACTCTGCCCTTTACCTCTGCTTCCCTGGGCCATGCTTGTTTATCCCTCCTGGACCTTATCCCCTGGACCCTAATCTAGGGCCTCATCCTTGGCTTGATCTGCTCCCACCCTTGATACCAGCCCCAAGGACCTGCCCTTGGCCTTCTCTCCTGAAGTCTCTGGATTTGTGGTCCAAACCCTGTTCCCCACTTATGAGCAGCGTGGCCTTGGGAAGGTCCTTCACCTTTCCAGGCATGCTTTTTCCTCATCTGCGAAATGGGGGTTATCATTTTGCTCTTAATCAATCTCAGCGCACGTGTGTTCATGTTAACTGTTCCGCAGTTGGGATGTGTCCTAGTTTAGATGGCAGAGTTTTTTCTTTCCTAAGGGTATATAAAATACTGGAGCATCTTCTTATTGATGGCATCTCACATTTGATGAGGACCGTAGCACGGCACCTCCCTAGTAGCACTGTATGAAGATTCCACGTGTTCATACGATTAGAACAGATGACTAGAACAGTGCCAGGCTGTGGCGAGGAGCATCAGTGGCAGCCAGTGCTCGTGTTTTAGCATTGACTCCAAACTTCACTCCGACTCTGGTCTCAAGTTTGAGCTTCCCGGCTCCCTCCCAGCTCTTGCTTCTACCTTCAAGGACCCTCTGCCCTTTCCTCAGGCTCTAAGGTTGTCTTGCCCTTCCTGTGGCCTTGACCTTTGCCCTCTTCCTCCGCAGCTGTGATCGTGGGCGGGGTTGTAGGCGCCCTCTTTGCTGCCTTCCTGGTCACCCTGCTCATCTACCGCATGAAGAAGAAGGACGAGGGCAGCTACACGCTGGAGGAGCCCAAGCAGGCGAGCGTCACATACCAGAAGCCTGACAAGCAAGAGGAGTTCTACGCCTAGCGGAGCCAGAGTGCCTCCCTGTAGCCTCAGCGCCACCCCTATGTCCAGTCCCTGGCCTGGCATCCCCAGCCCCTGCCTGGGACTGGGCCTGGGAGACATCCTGGCCCCACTTCATCTCTGCCACCCTCCCAAGGTCTGCCCAGACTGCCAGCCTCACGCAGCTCTTCCCCAAGGGACAGGGGGCACTGCCGTCTGCTCCAGACTGTACCCTTATGAGCTCATCACTTGTTCCACATAGTCCTCCCCCAGCCACCAGCTTGGAGCTTTAGGACCTCACATCAGATGGACAGGAGGAAGGGAACTCCTGATTGGCTGGTGGACGAAGGGGTGGGACTTCAGCCCCAACCTGGCCCCACAGGGCTGGCTGAGGTTTCGTTTTGGAGGCAGAGAGGCACTCGGGCTGGTTTCTAGGACAAGCGTTTGGCAAGCCCAGCCCTTGAAATCACTGGGACACTACACCCTGTTGCCCCTGTCCCAGGCTCACTCTCTGCCTGGGTGAGACGTTACCCCTCACCCACCAGCCTGTTTTGTCCTGGCCCCTCTGGGGTTATGGGGTCATTTTCCCTCACCTCTGCTCAATGCACATGCACCCACAGGCTTCACTTCCTTCCTGGCCTGCCTCAGCTTCCTGAGAGTGCTCCGGCAGCCACTGGTGAGGAGGGGTCTGCATCTCCTTCCTTCTAGTGGATTCTGCACAGACACCGTCTCTCACATGGTTACACGTATTGTCACACACAAAGAGAAAAGCACGCAATGACAAAACCACACACGATCTTGACCACCTAGCTAATCCAGATATGTCACAGACACACACATTCTTCCAAAGATGTTTATTCTCATGTTTCTTATGTGCCCCCCTGCCCCAAATGCTTATGACAATGCAAGTCACTAATCATCATAACCTAATGGTAATGGTGTGGCCTGCCTCTCTCTCTGCCATCTCGCCACCCCTACTCCTGCCCACCCACATACACTCCAACACCACACGTGTTGCCTCCAGCTTTCAGGCTCACTGGGGAGGGTGCAATTAGGCCGAAACAATCAGCCCATATTGGGTCCCTGAGTTGCCCCGTCACGCTCAGCCTTCACGACTCCTCACCAACCACATAGCCACCAAACCCCAGCGAGTCAGATGCAATCCCACATGGGTGCACAATCTCACCCACACCCACTCAGCCCTGCTGTCACGCTTGGACACTTGCCTTTCCTGGAATTAAGTGCAGTGTGGGGGACATGGCCACAAGCCCCCTCAGGGCCTTGCACACCTGCTGAACCTGGCTTCACCTTACCTGCTCCCTCCCCTCTGTAGCCTGCAAAGGGCTTGGTTGGGGGCAAGTTCCCCACTTGCTGAGGAAGGCAGGCTGGTTCCTGGAATTCAGTCTTGGGCTGGAGAGGGGGCTTGGGTCTCCCAGGACCAAAGGCTCCTGGTGGGGAGGGGGCATGTGGTGAGGCTCCTGGTCTCCTTCCATCCTCCTCTTGCTCTGAGCTAGGGGGTCGACTCTGCCTCCCAGGACACAAGTCTCCAAAGTGCCTGTGAGGGTGGGCCTGGCGCCTGGGCCCTCTGCACCCTCTCCCTTTGGCCTCACCAGGCCCACCTCAGCCCCACCCCTGGGCCTTCTTGGGGACGTTCCGGTGGACCTGTGCCCATGCATTTGGCCAGACAACCTGGTGTTTCTCCTGGCTGCAGCTAGAAGCAGTCCATCCAGACACTGTCCCTGGCTGAGGGCTGAGGACAGGCGGGGTTGGGGATATTCCAGGCCCCAGCCCGCCTCCCTCTTCTTTGTTACCCTTCAAATGGGGCCACTTCTGTAGATATTTTAAACGTGGGGTCACAAATCTCCCATGGGGGCTGTGCTTTGAGAGGGGTCTTGGAGCCACGGGATGTGGTCTGCATTGTGGGTGGCTGGAGCTTACCCCTCCACCCCTTGCCCACAACCCTGGTTAAAGTCAGAAAGCCGGGTTTTATTTCTGTTCCCTTTTGAAGACTGGCTGGCAGGAGGCTTCTGCAGGGTGAGGGCTGGGGGTGCCAGAGGTGTTGAGGGTGAGGTTCCAAGGAGCTCCCACAGCCTGTCTTTTCCATCGTCTTCCCAGGCTTAGGCTCCGGGAGGCCTATAGGCCACCTTGGCAAGTCCTGGAGGCTTGTGAGGAGCCCACCTGGTCCGAGTCTTTTCGGGGCAGGAGCAGGGGGAGGCATCCTAGGCTCACAATCTGTTGGAAGTGACCTGGCCTCGGTCGTTCCTGGAGCGGAAGGGCTGGGGGACGAGGGAGACCAAAGCCGGCCCCAGCCTCCCCTCCCTCTACCCTGCCCCTTGGCAGGCTGCTGTCTTGGGGCAGCAGCTCTGGTGAGAAGGCCTGGGCAGGCCGAGGCTGAGAAGCTAGGGAGCATGGCGGAGAGAGGATTTGGACCATCCAGGGATGCTGGGACCGGGGTAGGAGGCCCAGCAGTGGGGGGTGGCCTCTGCACAGCCTCTGGCCGGGGCGGGGTCCAGCACAGGATGGCTGAGCAGGGCCTGGGCTGGCTGGAGTGGGCTCAAAGGGGCTGCATGGGTCCAGCCTGACCCCAGCAGGCCTGACT
This sequence comes from Odocoileus virginianus, assembly GCF_023699985.2. Lineage (NCBI taxonomy): Eukaryota > Metazoa > Chordata > Mammalia > Artiodactyla > Cervidae > Odocoileus > Odocoileus virginianus. Next base: position 41,192,735 of record NC_069703.1, on the reverse strand, counting down.
CCTCACCTTCTGTGGGCCGGCCTCTAACCTGGGGCCTGGCTTTGCCACCCGCCGCCCGATGCCTCTTCTCTGCATCCTTAGCGTTGGAGAGAAGAGACTGAGGGCTTCATTCATTGAGCCCTGGCCCCGAGACAAATGTCCAGGCTTAATCTTCATGAGGCTTAAAAGCAGTCCAAGTCCAGCATAGTGATCTGAGAGCAGGCGGTGAAAAGGATGAGCTGGATGTGAGTGCCCACCTCAACCTGCCTGGACACAGGGTGTGATGCATGCAGGGCCTGCCCAAATATGTCCCCAGGCACCTGGTGCTCCTGGGGAGGTGTCCTGCAGGGCCTAGTGTTTCCAGGAAACACGGCCGATTCCAAAAGAAGAGGGGCTTGTGTGCTTGACAGCCTCTCTGGGGCCTCAGCTGCCAGAGAGGACAAGGCGGGCCGGGGTCACCCCCCACCCCCAACTGTGACTTCTAGAGCCCAGGCTCTATCTCCCTAGGGATCGAGAGGTGTACCTCCCCAGAAGGGTCGGTCCCCTCGATATGAAGCAGACGGGTGATCACTGGGGCCCAGGCCGGGCAGGTCGGTGGGCAGTGGCTTGGGGTGCTCAGGCCAGACCCACCTGGGGTTGGCAAAGCCATCTGTTCAGGCCTCCAGGCTGGGGCCCTGGGCACAGGGAGCAGACGCATCTCTGCCTCAAAGGGCAGAAGGGGCCACCACCTCCTTGGCGCTCCTGAATTCCTTCTCCTGCCAGCCACCACCCTGGACTTGCTTCCCCAGGCCTCTTGCCTGTAAATAGAAGCCCACAAACTGTGTACAGATTTACGGAGGTGCTGAGGCTGGGCCCCAGAGTCGCCATCAAAGGGCTCGTGGCTCCAGCATCCCCCGGGTGCCCAGCAGGCAGCTCAGCGCGGTGGCCCCAGTGTGGTGAATGCATGTAAATATTTTTCGTAGGCAGTGCGGCTCCAGAGAGCCCCCTGAAGACTGTGTCCACCCCCCCACCCCCGCCTCCCGCCACGTCCTTTCTCCTGTACAGATCCTCCAAGAACCCAGCCTGGGGCGGGGGGAACTTGTCCTTCCCTCCCCCAGGCCGCCTTTGCCCCTTCTTCCCCTTAACCTGTTTATTAACCATACCTGTCCCGAGTTCATGGCCAAAACTTTCAGTAGGAAAAAGCGGTGGAAAAAGACTGGAAAAAGAAACCAAGGCACCTGTCCCACTGTGGGTGCTTACCTGTCCCAGCGTTGTGAAGGAACTGTTTCTTTTTTTTTTAACACTTCCCGTGCTGTGCCCATTTATAAGAGGAAATAAAATTAAGCTGAAATGATGCATTGTGGTCAGAGTGTGAGATAATCATGGAGGTTATTTGGGGAGGGGCAGTCCGTGGCCCCACTTGGGTCTCAGCCACATCCCCCTTTAAAGGAAATTGAGAAGCAAGCAGAGAAAATTGAACGACAACCCCTCTTGGGAACCATTATGGCAACAGCTGCTCTTGCTTTAGAGTGTTCAGGAAACCACGGAGCTGACTGCGGCCAGGCTGAATGGGGGCTGCGGTTGGACAGAGGCCAGGACGTGGTGGCGTTGGGGGCTCTGTGGTCCACCCTCGGGGGAAGAACTGGTTTCAGGCCACAAGGAGAGAAATCTGGAGCTGCAGAATATTGGAATCCGTTGTCTGAGGTGAGATGTCTTGAGGTTCTGAAAGGCCTGGTTTCAAACCCAGGTGACGTTTCCTAATTCTGACTTAGCCTGAGCCTTAGCTTGGCCTGAGCCTCAGTGTTCTCACCTGAGAAATGGGATAAGCATTAACGACACCCCCCCCCAAAATGGAAGGTAGTGGGATTATGAGAGGAGGAACATTTAGCAGAGGGCCTGGAACTATCAGCTCACAGGGTCTTGGATAATGGCATTGGAATAGAACAGAACCCCGGGCTGGGAGGAGTTCTGGGGCCTGGGAGCCTGGATGGCCTCCTGGGGTTGCAGGGTCATGGAGCTGGGAGGGCGTCAAGAGTCAGCCTTGGGCTCCTCAGGGTAGAAATCCTTTCTTCAGCACCTCTTGGGGGATTTCCCTGCACTGCCTGCATACCTCTTGTAACAGGGGCTTGGTGCATCCTGGAGACTCTGCCTGTTGAGAAGTCCTTCTTTATTTTTAGCCAAAATCTGCATCTCCTGTGTTTCCTTTCTCTGCCCCCTCACCATGAGATAGCCCCAGGCATGAGTGTCAGGGTCAAAACCTTTCCTCCTCCAAAGGAGTCCTCTGCATGTCCTCCAGAGATTTACTCCTCTTGCAGGGGGATGTGCATACGGGGCCCTGGTGGTTCTGGGGTGGGTTAGAGGCTGAGGCCCCTGGATTTGGTTCAAGATCCTACCAATTGCACCTTTCTCTTTCACTCAAGTGCCTTGAGTGCCTCCCTGTGCCATCCTGGGGAGCACTTACAAATATGGGGGCGAGAGCCAATAACCAGGGTCTCATAACTGTGTAATGATGCTGGTCTGGGGGGGTCTTTCCTGCTCAGCCACCATCTCCAACCACCCCCCGCCAAGCATCCCTCTTACTGCCAGACAGTTCAGGATCAGAGCTCCAAGGCCCGGTCTTCACTTTGGGACCTCAGACCACATGGCCCCTGAGAGTCTTGGGCGGCGTGGTTGTGAATTGGGGTGAAGGAGCCAGCGATGTCACTTTAGGGTCTTACAGAGGACTGGGCCCCAGTTTGAAGCTCGTTATGATGTGAGGGGTTGGTTTGCCATAATTCAAGTCCCAGCTCCTGATGTGGTCCCTCCTCCAGGAAGCTTTGGGAAGTGGGTTCCATCTTCCCTGAGTTCCTATAGTCTAGAGTTATCTCCCCTCCTGCAGGCACCCCCTCACCTTCTTACTTGAATTCGAGTGGCATGCATCATGTTGCATTCTCAGAGTCTGATCCTGAGGCCGAGAACACCCAGCTGTGAGCACCTGGGCACAGTGCTCTTCCTCTCTCAGCCTGTTTCCTCACAAGTAAATGTGAACAAGAAGGTTGGTATTTGGAGACCCCTGTGAGGATTAAATGAGATAACATTGAAAGCAAGTAGCATGGAGCTCGTCTGCCCTATGTGACTGCCAGCTGCGGGACTTCAGTTCCTCTTTGTATGGTCAGTCTTTAATAGGCAAACCTCTATTCAAACGTGAACTCTGCCACTGACTAGCTCCGGGACCTTGGGCAGCTTATTCAAACCCACAATGCTCAGTCTCCTCACCTGTAAAATGGGGACAGTAGCAGTGCCTGCCTCACAGGCATGGTGCTCAGAGCCATGCCTGACACACAGTAGATGCTGTGTGACTGCGGGCCATTATTCATGCTGCTGTTGCTGCTGTCATTATTATTGTCATTATCTGCCGAGTCCAGCCTGCTGCCTGTCGAATGAATAAATGACATGGAATCTGGGTGGGAATAAAAATATTGGTGTCAGCTCTGGAGTAAACGATGATTTAGGCTGAGGTTTATTCGAGCTGAGGCTGACACCTGGAAATCATCCACATAGAATGTACAGATGGGCTGGGAGTTGCTGAGACTTGGAGCATTTCTCTCAGGGCCCCCTGGTCCAGGGATGAGCAACGAACAGAGGGGGAAGGAGGAAGAATAGCTGATTGTTTCCTGAAACCCAAGAGGTCACAGCTGCTTGCCAAGCTGCCCCAAGAACAGAGCGTGCTCAGCTTCCGAGGGCCGCCCACCCTGTCTCTGCCGGCTTAAGGGTGCGCTTGGGGCAGACCGAGGGTCCAGATTTATCATGGGGGCCTTATTTGCACTCAGGGAGGAAGGAGGCTGGGCCAGAGCAGACAGCAGAAAGGGTGGAGTGAGGCACCGGCTGCCAGGCACCCTGAGACCGGCCCTTCTCATGTTAACTCATTCTAGCCTCATGCAGTTCTGGTCTCCTGGCTGGTTTTTTTTTTTTTTTTTGCAAATGAAGAAACTGCAAGTTTACAGAAACCTGAGGCCATAAAGCTATTAAAGTGTGCAGTGGGATTCGAGTCTGAGTCTCCACATGGAGTCAGTGTTCTTACAATTCCACCCGCCCTTTCCTCCCTCCACTGTGTGAGCGTGGGCAGGCTACTAAGCTTCTCTGGATCTCAGCTATATCATCAGAAAAACAGAAGCACAGGGTATTGAAAGGCTCAAAAGATACATTAACACATGACAACTGTGGGTGCCTTGCAAGAGTCACAGCCCATTTGCGGACATAATCTCAGTTCTTGGAGAGAATGATCCCCTTGCTTAACAGATAAAGATGTTGGCCCTGTGAGCAGAGTCCACACTGTGGGACTCTTCTATAGGACAAATGACCCAGCTTCTTCAACAAATAAAAATTGCAAGGAAGGGGAAAGGAAGAGATGGAGAGGGACTTTATAGATAAGCCTAAAAGGCATGTTAACCAAACCATGTGGGAACTTGATTCAAATCCTGATTCAACAAATTCTATTAAAAAAAAAAAAGTTAATTATGGGGCAAGTGGAAATTTGTATATTGAATGAATATTTGTCATAAGGGGATCACTGTCAGTGTTCTTAGAAGTGATAATGGCCCTGCAGTTATGTTTTTTAAAAAGAGTCTTTATCTTTAGACAGACTAAAATTTGGCAGAGGAAGTGATTGGATGTCTGGAATTGGCTGAAAAAATATGGGGGAGGAGTGGGTGAGAGAGCCGAGGATGTAAAACAGGACTTGAGTTGATAATTGTACAGTTGAGTAGCAGGCTACATAGGGGGCTCACTAAATTATTCTGTCAACTCTAAGTTTAAATGTTAAATTCTTCATAATAAAATATTAAAAAAGGAATTGATTCCCAGGGGGCATTAAGACTTGCCAGGGGGTCACACTCCCCGGTGGAAATGCAGAGCTGGATCTTCTGACTCCAAGTCCAGCCCCCTGGCCCTCACCCATCCCAGAGACTCCTGCAATGTAACATTTTCCCCGGCTTGATGTCTTCCACTTCCAGATGGCCAGATCCTTTAGGGGCCCCACCCCCTCCTCTTTTATGGAAATTGACTCTCATGAATTTGACTGTGATGAAGGAATTCCATGAAACTGTGATGAGAGACTCAGCTTCAGCTACCCCTTCCTCCAGTGGTGCTTGCCTTCTGCCAGAGGGAGTAACAGAAACGGCCCTTCCTGATGGATGGTGTATTGTAGCTCATGAAGTACTTTGCAGGGGATCCTTGGCGTTGCTTACTGTTCACACCAGTCTCAGGGGATGGGATGGTTGGGAATGACTCCGCCCACATTGAAGGACTTTGGATTTGGTCATTTCTCCCCATTTTCAAGGCTCAGACCAAGTCTAGACCTTTACTATACCTTGCTGGAAATCCTGAGACTGGAGAGAAGTCGGTTCTCCATCAGCCTCAGTGAGTTCCTCCTGGCTTGTCCTGGAGTCTTGGCTTCCTCTTCTGCATAATGGACACAGTGAAGGCCCCTGCAGTGTTTGTGGGGATCCAATGAGGAGGCAGATCTAGGTGTTCAACACAATGACTGACACACAGTAGGTGCACAACAGTAAGACTGATGGTCTTTATAGTAATAACAATCACAGAACACATAGATTGTACTTACCATGTGCTGGGCATGAGCTAAGCACTTTTAAAAGTGTATGGCATTTAGAAAAGTGGCAAATGGCACCTAGTAAGTACTATGCAGGTGTTTATTAAATATGAAAAGGCAAAAAGATATGACACTGAAAGATGAACCCCCCAGGTCGGTAGGTGTGAAATGATGCTACTGGAGAAAAGTGGAGAAATAACTCCAGAAAGAATGAAGAGTGGTGACAAAGCAAAAGCAACGCCCAGTTGTGGATGTGATTAATGTTGGAGATAAAGTCCGATGCTGTAAAGAACAACATTGCATAGGAACCTGGAATGCTAGGTCCATGAATCAAGATAAATTGAAAGGGGTCAAACAGGAGATGGCAAGAGTGAACATCGACATTTTAGGTATCAGTGAACTAAAATGGATCGGAATGGGCAAATTTAATTCAGATGACCATTATATCTACTGCTGTGGGCAACAATCCTTAGAAGAAATGTAGTAGCCCTCATAGGCAGCAAGAGTCTGCAGTACTTGGGTGTAATCTCAAAAACAACAGAATGATCTCTGTTCGTTTCCAAGGCAAACCATTCAATATCACAGTAATCCAAGTCTATGCCCTAACCACTAATGCTGAAGAAGCTGAAGTTGAATGGTTCTATGAAGAACTACAAGACCTTCTAGAACTAATGCTACAAAAAGATGTTTTTTCTTCATTATAGGGGACTGGAATGCAAAAGTAGGAAGTCAAGAGATACCTGGAGTGACAGGCAAGTTTGGCCTTGGAGTACAAAATGAAGCAGGGCAAAGTCTAACTGAGTTTTGCCAAGAGAACGCACTGGGCATGGCAAACACCCTCTTCCAACAACACAAGAGAAGACTCTATGCATAGCCATCACCAGATAGTCAATACTGAAATCAAATTGATTATATTCTGATGTGAGGAACTGAGTCATTGGAAAAGACCCTGATGCTGGGAAAGATTGAAGGCAGGAGGAGAAGGGGATGACAGCAGATGAGATGGTTGGATGGCATCACTGGCTCGATGGACAGGAGTTTGAGCAAGCTCTGGGAGTTGGTGATGGACAGGGAAGCCTGGCGTGCTGCAGTCCATGGGGTCACAAAGAGTTGGACACAACTGAGTGACTGAACTGATCTGAATTTTGTGTTATTAGCATATTTAATGCAATGGATGAATTGTTTCCCCACCCCCCTGTACAATTCATATGCTGAAGCCTTAACCCCCAAAGTGACTGTATTTGGAGATGGGGGCCTCTAGGTTATTAAGATTAAATGAGGTCATAAGAGGAAGGCCCTGGTCCAAAAGGATTTGTGTCCTTACCTGCTAGAAAACTTGTGTGCCCCCGCTCACCTCTGTGAGCACATAGGGAAGGCCCACATGAGGTCACTGTGAGAAGGCAGCCATCTGCAAGCCAGGGAGAGAGTCCTCACTAGAAACCAACCAAGTTGTCAGCTTGACCTTGGACCTCCAGCTTCCAGAGCTGTGAGAAAATAAATGGCTTCCTCCTGGCTTGTCCTGGAGTCTTGGCTTCCTCTTCAGTCAAGTGAATGGACAGTGAAGGCCCCTGCAGAGTTTGTGGGGATCCAATGAGGAGGCAGATCTAAGTGTTCAATGCAATGACTGACACACAGTAGGTGTGCAACAGTAAGAGTGATGGTCTTCACAGAACACATAGATTGTGCTTACCATGTGCTGGGCATGACCAAGCACTTTTAAAAGTGTGTGGCATTTAGAAAAGTGGCAAATGGCTCCTAGTAAGTACTATGCAGGTGTTTATTAAATATGAAAAAGCAAAAAGATATGACACTGAAAGATGAACTCCCCAGGTCAGTAGGTGTGCAATATGCTCTTGTTTATGCTAGGAAATGCAGTCTTCTGTATTTGGTTATGACAGCCCAAGCAGACTAATACCTTTAATCTTTGTAAGAACCGAGAAGCAGTAGGTACTCTTAATACTCTCATGTCTACAGAGGAGGAAACTGACACATGGAGATTCTGAGGAGGCTGAGAATGTAAATAAGGAAATAGTACAGTGAATCTTGATCCACACCATCCCCTCCCCCTTTTGGCAAACTCCTATGGGTCCTTCAAAGCCCTACTCCCACATTACCCACTCTGGGAACTCCTAGGCATGGTTAGTCCTTGGGGCTAAAAAGGGGAGGTAGAGAGGTCAGGGAGAAGTATTTAGACCTGGGAAAGTGGAGCATCGAGAGAAAGGAGGACCTGATGGAGGTTGTCAGATGAGCAAGAGAATTGGAGAGAAGGTTTGCAAGAGAGTCCCTGGGTTGGCTGTCAGGAAGGTGTGAAGGGGAAAGCTCTTGGTCCTTCCTCTTGTCATGGATGGCTCTGTCCTGTGGCGTGCCCTCCAAGGCCCAGCTCAGCCTCCAGCTTTCTTGAGGGTAGCTGTGTGGCATATAAGTTAAGAAACAGACCGAGGCCCCACGGTGCTGGTCTGACTCCTGGCTCCGCTACTTATCTGCTATGTTGTTGTTGCTGTTTTGTTGCTCATTTATGTCGGACTCTTTGTGACCCCATGGACTGCAGCACGCTAGGCTTCCCTGTCCTTCATCATATAATGACTTCTCTATCCTTCGGCTATGTAATCTCAAGCAAGTTAACCCCTCATGCCTCAGTTTCCTTGTGGGGATAAAATGGGGGTATCAGAGTACCTGTCTCTTAGAGTAGTCCTGAGGTTTAATTAATACATGGCACATAGAAAATGCTTGATAAATATTAGCTTATAACCTCATCTTGGGTAACTCCATGGTATTCTCTTTCCTCAGAATTCCAATGAACTTGAGTATAAAGCATGCAATTCAACCCAACAGCATTGATAATAATAATGAACCATTATTGGGCACTTACTTTTGGTTAGGCTCTATGCCTGGTCCTTCATGTACAGTGTTCCACTTAGATGTAATAATCCCATGAGGTTGATACTACTAACATGCCCATTTTACAGATCAGAAAATTGAGATCTCTTTAAAATGTCTAAAATTACATAGCTAACACATGGTAGAATGGGGATTTGAAGCTAGGCAATCTTAACTCAAGCCCATGTGATTCATTCTAGTTTGTTAATCATTCACCCAATATTGATAGATGGCTGCTCTGTGCCAGCCACAGTGCTGGGTATCAGGGATACGGAATTAAAAGACACACAGTCCTGGCCCTCAGGGAACTCACAGGGTGGGGTGGAGAAGACAGACTTGGAGTTAGATACCTTAGAATATTGATGATGTGAAAGGAATAGTGCTTAACCTCATTTCTGTGTTAGATTCATTAGAGGCTATGTATGTGTGTGTGTGTGCTCAGTAAGTGGCTGACTCTTGTGATCCCATGGACTATAGCCCTCCAGGCTCCTCTGTCCATGGGACTGTCCAGGTAAGCATACTGGAATGGGTTGCCATTTCCTCCTCCAGAGGATCTTCCCAACCCAGATATCGAACCTATGTCTCTCACGTCTCCTGCATCGGTAGGTGGTTTTGTTACAGCTAACCCACCTGGAAAGTCCTTTTATTAGAGGCTATGTTTATTTAATCACAGACAGTTATTGAGCATTGGAGCTCTGTGATAAATAATGCTCTCTCTTCTCAAAGACAAGGCAGACGGATTCCTAGAGTGAAAAAAAATGACACAAAAAGCACAGCTTTGACATTATTTTTAGACTTCCAAGTAAATCTGAAGTTGTTGCATAGGAGTATTACTGGCATCGTGGTTAATTTCATACAGTTCCTCGAAAGTCATAACACTCCGGTAACCGTCAATGCCTTCTAACTGGCCTGGACAAATTTAGCTAAATTCTGTCTGATGTGAAGGATGCACGGTAAGTTAGAATTCAGTGATGCCAGGTGATGCATATATAGAGTAGGGAGCAATTAACTTTGGGGCTTCTAGGAGAAGGAGACATTTGGCTTGAGTTTTGAAGGCTATGTAGGAGTTCTCTGTGAAAAGAAGAGGGGAAAAGTTCCTTGAAAGTGGGGAAGAGAGTGAGAAAAGCACCCTGGATGTTTGGGGATGGGTGGAAATCAAGTGAGGCTGAAGTGTTGGGTTTACAGAGGGTGGTAAAGGCAGATGAATAGCTGGGTCTGGGACACAGAGGGCCTTGAATGTCATGCTAAATGGCTTGGAGTTAACCCTATAAACATTGGTGTGTGTGTGTGTGTGTGTGTGTGCATGGAATTTTTTAGAGAATGATACGATCAGACTTATGATTTGTAACCATGGCTCTGGGAATCTGCAGGGAGAGAGTTGGTGCCAGGGCAACCAATTCCCCAACCAGACTGTAAGTTTCTTGGGTGAAGCGCTAAGTCAGTATCTTTCCCTCTGGTATTTTTCCGTAACTCCTAGCAGGTGTGGGGTATGTAGCTGGTGCTCAACAAATGCCTTCCCTATGAAATCCATGCATGTTCCAGGACACCCATGCATGCTGGTGGGTTTTAGTAGCACCCATAGTCTGCTCACGGTGCTGTCCATGGTGCTAATATGAGCTCCAAGGCTGCAAACCCCAGTGGGCTCCCTGGTGGCAGTGTGTGTGTGTGTGTGTGTGTGTGTGTGTGTGTGTGTGTGTAGAATGAGGTGGGGAAGTAGACCTTCAACATCTGTCTCTTGGGATCAAGGCAGGGTCCCAGTTGCCCCAGCCTCAGAAGGGCTTCCCGGGTGCCAACAATATCTGCCTACGTCACCTGGTTAAGCCTTGGTGTGCAGGAACCTGGGGCAGGAAATGAAGTCAGACAGAAGGGGTGGGACCAGAGTTAGCAATGGTCTTCCTGCCATGCTTGAGAGTAGTCAAGATCTGTAGAAAGTCAGTGACGAGCTCACATGTGTCCCTGAAAGGTTGTTCCGGTGGTAGCAGGGGGGATGGACTGGAGACTGAAGGAGGCTCCAGAATCAGGAAGGAACCAGGCAGGTCTTCCTGGAGAAGGTGGGACTTGAGCAGACCCTTGGAGGATTCTTAAAGAGGAAGAGGGGCAGGCCAGGCAGGGGAATAGCAGGAGCAAAGGCAGAGAGGTCAGACTGGCTAAGAGGAAGAAGAGACCAGACTGCCTTCCTGGTCCCTCTGCTCCCCACCTCCTTGCTGGGGCCCTTCTGAGCAGGGAAGGGACCGCTCTGAGATGGAGAGCTACATTTCTGGGTGCCTCTGGGCTGAGGGAGGGGGCGAGCTGCTTGAAGCCTCGAAAGGTCGTTCCATTGTGTGAGAGGCCGGGCCAGGGCAGCGGAGGCGGGTCCATGGAGCCCTTTGTCTGCAAGCCACCCCCCACTCCCCAAGCACTCAAGCAGCCTCCACAGTCCTCACTGGCCTTGGATCCGAGTTTTGTCATAGAGGCAGGTTGCTTTGCCTTGGGGGGCCCTGATGTCATAGTGGAGGGAGGGGGCAGGGGCAGGAGGTGGACTTCAGTGCTGACCAATGAGTGATAAGTTGCCTCTTGCCCTTGAGGTTCATCGAACCACTAATTCATAAAATCTTTTAACATTACGATTCACAGACCAACGGATGGAACCTTCTAGCACCTGAGAATCGTAGACTAATGGAATCTTTTTAGAATCTTTTTATGAGCAGAGTCTTTCATAACAGACCCTATGGGAACTATAGAATCCTGGAGGATAACAGAATCTTAAAAATCATAGACTCTTCCTTTTAAAGGGTTGTAGTGGGGATAAAATGAGATATTATGTGACCAACACATAGACCAGTCCTGGAGTATTGTAAATGGTCCCTAAGTGTCAGCTGACCCAGGGATGGGGTGAGCTGCATGCCTCTATCGTGAGGAACCTCAGGTCTGGAAAGGTGACGTAACATCCCCAGGGGCACACAGCTAGGAAGTCAGTGGTGACACAGAGTAACCACGCCTGGAGGGGACCCCTGGTGGGCTGGGGCCCTCTGATGATGAGCTCCCCTATGTCGGAGCCAGCTCATTCTGTGTCTGAATTAGGGTCTCTGAGCAAGAGGCTCCTTGGTGGGGCTGAGGGTGGGAGGCAGAGAAGAGGAGGCCAGGAATCCAGGCTTCGACCTAGCCCTCACTCTCTGCAGCAAGGTTTGTGGAACAAAGTCCCTTAATCTCTGGGTTTCCTTCTTTGCTTTCAACACTGGGGGAACAGCATGGCAGGCTCTGAACTCAGGCAGCCCGTGGCCCTCAGGTCCTAGCTGTTTGTGTTCCTGGGAAGATGACATCACTTCCTCATGAGTGCAGTGAGGAGGAGGAGGATTGAATTGCCAGGAGGACTGAAAGAGTAAGACTTGGTAAGGCAGCATCATGCCCCAGCTTTGTCGCTCACGGGTCAGTGGTTCTGCCAAGGCTGAAAGTTACTTCAGGTACCTCAGTTTCCTTGGCTGCAAAATGGACACGACAGGAATGCTCATTAGATTAAGTGGGTTAATACAAGTGGAGCACTTAGACCAGGGCCCTTCAAGCAGGGAGTGTTTAATGAGTACCCACTATCATTGCTACAGTAAGAGGCTCAACCATTGTGAGCAATTATTGGTGGTCAGCGAGGAGCTTGGAAAGTGTTGCAAAATTGTGTGTGTGTGTGTGTGTCCCTGAGTGTGGGTGATGATGCTTATTAAAAGCAGAGCCTGTAGCCCCAGAGTTAAGCTGTGTGCCTGGAATAGCTGCTTCTCCTGGCGGCCTCCCCAGGGACGGGAGTGTAATGAGTGTTTACGGAGCCCCCGCCAGGCAGAGATGAGAGGCGCTGAGGAGCCAGCTCTGAGCCAAGCAGCGGCTGGGAGCCCAGTGTTATTATATTAACAAGCATCAGGGTGATGATTACCATTAATGAGATTATTCACCAGGCGGCCTCCCCTCTCCCCAGGCCTCCTGCCTCCGGCTGGCGAGGCAGACAGGCATTCTCTGCCCCGTCCTCTGCCCCGTCCCTCTCTGTCTTGGGGGAAGAGGAGAGGGTTCCCTGGTGTTGCGTGTGATGCCAAGCCCACAGGTGACGTTCTCACCTCACCTCTTCTCTCCAAGCCCCTGGGGGCAGGTATTGGTACTCTTCGTTTTAGGATGAGAAAACTGAGGCTCCATGAGGGTGAACGGGGGTCCTCTCAAGCCTGAGTCCAGAGCACATGTATTTTCATTACTCCTTTATATGATTCTCAAACATTTACAAAGGAGCGATTTACCTGGATAGCACTGTCTGTGGATTAACCCTTTAATCTTCACAACGACCTCATGAGGAAAGTACTGTTGGGATCGCACTCCATGGTGGGGAATTGAGGCACAGAGCAGCTGAGTAACTTGCCTCAGTGTCTTCTGCCCCCAGTGGGTCCCTCTCCTCCCAGCAGTGGAGATGAAGGTGGGGCTCCCAAATGCTTTGTTTTTCTCCGTGTAGCAGGCCGAGCACAGGGCTCTGTGACTGGGGGCTGGGGGGCAGTTTTCTCCTTGCCCCTTGTCTCCACTAGCCCCTCAGGCAGGCATAGTCCTGGGCACAGATCTTTGGTGCCACCAGCCATGCAGCTGAAGCTGCCACCTGCTCACTTAGGTGACAACCAGTATACTGACCCTCCCTTGGACCAAATATCAACCCCTCTATATATACTTGTCGAGGTCAGTTTCACTAATTTCACTCTCACTGACAGGCTGCTGTGTGTCCAGCCCTGTGCCAGGCCCTAGGGACACAATGAGAGAGATGGACTCACCTTATGGAATTTTCAGTCTTGGGGATAAATCGTGTGGGCACATTTTAAAATTATAGTTGGACTGAGCACTCCAAAGGGCAGGCCAGGGGCCAGGGGAAGGGAGGTGGGGTGAGGAATGGGCCGGCCTATGGAGGGACTGCTTTATACTTGAGTGGAGATGAGTCAGGGAAGACCTCTCTCCAGAAGTGACATTCTAGGTGAGACAGACAGGCTGCGCCTGAGCTGGGCTGTCAGAGAGGGGCGTGGGGAGCATTCCCGGCAGAGGGGAGAGAACATGTAGAGCTGAGATCCTGAGGAAGCTTCGCCTGCCTAACCAGCCCCACACCAACACACAGGTGCCCCCCCGGGCTCATTCATTCATTCATTCAATAATCATTTATCAATTGGAAACTTCTAATTGAGATGGTTCACCTTCTCCTCCATTCCTTTATCCTCTATTCCCTGATGCCCATCCCCTTTCAGGCTTGGTGTTGGGCAGGGGGACACAGAATTAAATCAGTTGTGGTCCCTGTCCTGGAGTTGCTCACAATCTAGGGTGGGAGATGGGCCCTTACACACAACACCATGTGATCAATGGACACTGAGACCCTTAATCCAGGCTGGGGCGGTGGTGGTCAGGGAAGATTATCCAGAATTGCAGGCAGGAAAGGGGAGGTGGGTAAAGGTTCACAGTAGGCTCAAAAGTACAAAGCCCCAGAATAAAGTTGCTGGGAAAGGCCCTGAATGTCAGGCTGTAGCAGAGACTGGCTGTCCTCTAATATTCATATTCCTTTCTTTCCCCAGTAGTGAGACATGGCTGCTTGGAATAAAGACTACATTTCCCAGCCTCCTTTGCATCTAGGGGAGCCATGCGATTCACGGGGCCAATAGGATAAAGCAGTAGTATGGTAGGTAGTTTTAGGTTTGTTCCCTTAAAGGAGAGTGGTCTGCCCTCTCCTCTACCTTTTCTCCCTCCCATTGGCCAGAAGGTGAACTTGTCTCGCTTTGGACCATGTGAACCAAGACAACAGCCCAGGAAAAACAGAGCAACAAGACAGAAGCAACCAGCCACTGGACTGTTTATGTATGAATTATTTTATGAGGGACAAATAAACTTTCTTGTTCAAGCCAGTGTTATTTGGCGTCTCTGCCTTAGAAGCTAAACCTGTATCCTAGCTAATAGCCAGGCTAAAGGCTATTATCCCTAGAGCACAGAGATTGGTCAGAGTTCTGTGTGGTTGTGGCAGGGGTAGGAGGAGTGGGTTTGACACTGTCAGATTTGCATTTTTGGAAGAACTGTCTGACTGCGGAGCGCAAGATGGTCTGGAAGGAAGAGAAATAGGAGGCCAGGAGACCAGGAGACCAGAGAAGGTGTCGATGCCTTAGAATGGAGCAGAGATACCCAGGTCTAACCCTGAGCAGGTCTGCCCTATCAGTCAGTTCAGTCGCTCAGTAGTGTCTGACTCTTTGCAAACTCATGGACTGCAGCGCGCCAGGTCTCCCTGTCCATCACCAGCTCCTGGAGCCTGCTCAAACTCATGTCCATCGAGTTGGTGATGCTATCCAACCATCTCATCCTCGCATTTCCTTCTCCTCCTGCCCTCAATCTTTCCCAGCATCAGGGTCTTTTCCAAGGAGTCAGTTATTTGCATCATGTGGCCAAAGTATTGGAGGTTCAGCTTCAGCATCAGTCCTTCCAATCAATCTTCAGGACTGATTTCCTTTAGGACTGACTGGTTTGACCTCCTTGCAGTCCAAGGGATTCTGTAGAGGCCTGCCCTATATGTCCCTGCAAACCTAGGCCTGGAAATCAGTCTTGCAGAATCTGGCCTTCAGCTTCCATTGAGGCCCCACTCTCCTCTGGGGCTTGGTAAACTTGAGATGCACACTTGCACAAAAGCACTCACAGACTCAGAAAGAGGTACAGACACACACAGAGAGGCACAGCTGAACTCACGCAGAGACACAGATATATAGAAACAGACACAGTAGTCACACACACACACAAACACACACACACAAACACACACACACACGAGTCTGTCTGGAGGCCTCTATGGCCCTGCCCATGGCTGGCTCCACTAGAGCTAGCCATGGGGTTAGCTCTTACATGGGGCTACCCTCCAGAAAAAAGGCTGGAAGCCCTCGCCTGGCAGGCTGAATGAAGCGGATTCCTCCCGGTGTGGGAATGTTTTCTTGTGCCCAAACAGTGGCTGAGAGCCAGCTGGTCCTATGGCTCCTGTGGCCATTCACACGGCCACACTTTGACATCAGGACAACAGACTGGCCCTGCAGGCCAACAGTTCTGGAAAACACAGAGGTAATAGGGCCTTGGAAGAGGAATTCTCACCCAGTTGTCTTTCTTCAGGCAACACAACTGGAGCACCACTGTCTCCACTCATGGCATCTCAGAACCATTATGACAGGCATTTGTGGGATTATATGTATGGGTGCAGGGCCATGGGTCAGGTGTTGTGGGGCACACCCACAGGGGTGGGGGGAGAAGGGGAAATGGCACATCATTTATTTTTGGATCCTGACACATTCCAAAATGTTTATTCGTGGCTGGATCCCCAGTAGTCCTTAGCACAGTATTTAGCACACACTAGATGCTCAATAAATGTATGTAGGATAAAAGTAACAAAGGAGATGACTATTAGTTTCATTTTGCAGACATGGAAACTGAGGTTCAGAAAGGCAGTTTGCTCAAGGTCATGAATCAACCAAGAGGCAGAGATGGAAATTGAACCCAGGAACTGTGGGAGTCTCAAGCCCCAGTTTAGGCATCATGTCTCATTGCTCATCCAAGTTTACTCAGACTGAATTGAGTAAACCATGAGTTCTCAGGCAGGTCTTACTGCCCCCAGTAAGCCAAGGGCCCTGAAGGTCCTCCAAGTCCATCTTCACTATTTATTCTAAGTCTCAGTTGCCTTGTCTGTACAATGGGTTGAATAATTGGATATCAGGTGTGAGGGCATGAGATTGATTTATAAGAATCGTAGCTTTCCTTTTCCTCACTGATGTGGGCTTGTATTTCGAGCCCCTATCTCATTGTAGCAGAAACAGAATCTCAGTCATCTGGGGACCCCTAGCTGGGGGCTGTGTCTGCAGCGGGGAGAGCACAGATGACTTTTCAGTGGCAGGTGCAGGGGTGAGGGCATACCCTCTGGCTTGCCGTTACCCCACACTGGCCCCCACTGAGATGCTCTCCTGCCTACTTGGCCTTTGAGATCAGCCCTCCGATGTCACAGCCACACTGTCCCCTGTTCCCAACTCCTAGTCTTCCAGCTTGGCTCACTCTCAGCATCCCCTGGATGTATGTTCCAAGTCCAGCTTCAACACTTACTTAGCAGATTTATCCACCTCAATTTTCCTTATCTATGAAGTGGGTATAATAGTGCCACCTGCTTCCTAGGGCTGCTTGCCAGAATAAACAAGTTAATTGACACAGAAGGCTTGAAACAACACCTGGAGCATCATAAGTGCTCAGTTAAGTTTTGTTTTGTTTTTCAGCTGTTACTATTACCCATCCTGTTCCAAGGGCTCAGCTCAGAACAGGAGTGGGGGCAGTGGCCCCGGTCTCAGGTCACCTATATGCCTGCCCTCTCTTACTGACTGGTGAGGACAGATAGGACCGCCCAGGCGGGGCCCATCCTGGTGATGAGGCAGCACGTGGGGGGCTGTGCCCAGGCAGGGGTGGAGGGGCCACTTGCAGGAAACATCAGCCCACATGCCCTTCATCTGCAGACCATTGGTGACAACTTTCTCTCTGGAGCCCGCCTCCTGGCCCTCTCTGCCACCCCACCCTGCCTGCACTGCTGGAAGGAGAGTTTCCATAGTATTGATCTGAGCCCAGCCCTGCCCTGCTCCCACACCCTCCAGGGTGCCCCATCACCCACTGGGTCCCATCCAGAAACCTTAGTTTGACTTTCAAGGTCCAACATGACCTTACCCCGCACTGCGCTTTGTTTAGCCTTCATCCCTGTATCTATCTCAACATGCTCCCTTCTTTCAGACTCCACACTTCTGCTGTTGCTCTTCCCAGCTGGACGGTCCTCTCCTGTGGCTCCAACACTTAAAATGCAGCCTATCCTTCCAGATCCAGCTACACGGCTGGCCCTGGGCCTGGCGTGATGATGCAGCCGGGGCCAGGCTGGCTCAGCAGTGGGAGGGTAGGGACAGAGATCCAGCAGATCCTCTCTTCCCAGAAAGAGGCTCAGGAAAGGTTTCCATGAAGACAAGAGGAGGACCAGGCAGGCAGATGGGCTGTTGGCAGGTGGCCGGTGGGTCTTGGCACAAGGACTGCTAGTTTGGAAGCAGGGAGGCTAGTGGGTAAGTGAGTTGGACTTGCTGGGTTTGAGGCTAGCTTCCTTTTGGTGATCTCAGACGAGTTGCTTTACCTTCCTGAACCTGTTTCTGCCTTTTTGAATGGGGATTGAAGTAGTTGCTACTTCATAGGATAATTGTGAGGACAGAATGATATGATACTCATTTTGTGTGTAGACAGTGTGTAGCATACAGTAAATGCACAACAGATGATGGCTTTTATTAGCGCGGACTCTGGGTGTTTGACAGGTACAAGTCAGGATTTCAGACCCACAGGTCCTGGGCTCCAGGCAGACAGTCAAAGCTGCAGCTGGTGGCTGGGATGGGAGAACCAAAGTAACAACAATAGCAGCACATACTGTTTGAGGACTTTCTAGGGGTTTGTTTCTGATTGGGTGTTTTGTAGAAATTACTCATGAAATCTGCATCACCATCCAGCAACACGAGTATCTTCTCATGGCCCCTGCTGGAAAGTGAATCGTGTCTCCATGAAAAACATGTTCAAGCCCTAACCCCTGCTACCTGGCCTTATCTGAATAGAGGGTCTTTGCAGATGTAATCACATTACAAAGAGGTCAGATGAGATTAGAGTGGGCCTTAATCCGCTGATTGGTGAACTTGTAAGAGAGGGAAGTTCGGATACACACACAGAGGGAAGCTGGCCATGTGAAGTGGAGGCAGCCACTGGACTTTCACTGCCGCAGGCCACGGAAGGCCAAGGAGGGCTGCGACAGTCAGAAGCTGGGAGAGAGGCATGGAAGAGATTCTCCCTCAGGGTCCTCACTTTGACATCAGACTTCTGGCCTTCAGAACTGGGAGACAATAAATATCCATTGTTTGAAGCCACCAAGTTTGTCATGATTTATTTGCAGCAGACGTAGGAAATGAACACAGCCCCATCTCACAGATGAGGAAATTGAAACTCAGAGAGGTTAAGTCACCAGCCCAAGGCACACAGCTGGTAAGTATCAGCCTTCCTTCTCTCCAGCCTCATGTCCTTGGGTAGGGACCTCACCTCTCCATGCCAGTTTCCTCATCTGGAAGATGGGCACGAAGCTCTCGGGGGTAGGCGGCAGGGCAGGAGACAAAGAACCATTGTGGCTGGCCCCTCCCTCACCCGCAGGGCTCCCCCAGCCAGGAGGTGATGTAGGGACGGCTGCCCCAGTGATGGGAGGGGTGGCCCTGGATTCCCTCTGGGAAACAGGAAGTTTAGGCTGCCCAGGTCACTGTCCCAGCCACCGGAAACCAGCTGACCGTCTCCTCTCCCAGCCCAGCCCAGGAATTGCTGTACCATCAACAGCCCAGTGCAGCTTCTGAGAGTGATTCTCAGAGCTGTCTGGGGCCCAAGATAGTATCCAGTTGCCCCATTTTATAGGATAGGCTGCTGAGGCCCAGAGAGGGGAAAGGGCTTGCCCCAAGACACACAGCTCCCAGAGGAGACAGGAGTAGAACTCAGGACCTGTGACTCAGAAGCTCAGCAGCTGCAGGGGTAATAATGGATCTTGGTCTCTGACTTTCCCTCAAACTCAGCTGCATATGTTACATATAACAGCTTATCCAGTCCTCACACCCTTACAGCGTAGACACAATGATGACCCCTATTTTACAGATGAGGAAACTGAGGCACCCCAAGGCTACTGCCAGTAGGTAGGAGAGTCAACATTTACACTCAGTCAATAGGAGCAGGGCTTCTGTTATGAAATGACTCCCCAACAGCTCAGTGGTAAAAAATCTGCTTGCAATGCAGGAGAAAGGAGATGCAGGTTTGATCCCTGGGTCAGGAAGATCCCCTGGAGGAGGAAATGGCAATCCACTCCAGAATTCTTGCTTGGGAAATCCCATGGACAGAGGAGGCTGGAAGGCTATAGTCTATAGGGTGGCAAAGGGTCGAACACAACCAAGCATACAGCACAAAAAATAGGAGCCGGATAGAGTCCTATAGCATCTGATCCAATTCTCCTGTCTTTGAAATGGGGAAATTGAGGCCTCAAACGGTGAAGAGGCATGCTCCAAACCACACATGTAAATGTCAGGCAAGCACTGCCCCATGTCTCTTGTGGCTGACAGTTAATTGCTTACCATCTTCCTCTTTATCTTTACTCACAGGACCCAGGCATTCTTCATGGTGGCAGTGTGCACAGATGGAAAAAGCCCAAACAGTTTTTCCTATTCTTCCTAGCATATTGGATTGTCATGTGACAAATTCTATCGCATAAAATCTAAGTGCATTTACTGGTTGAGGCTTCCAGAAGAGTCTTTAAATGGAGATCAACCAACTGGTATGGGCTTCCCTGGTGGCTCAGATGGTAAAGTGTCTGCCTGCAGCGTGGGAGAACTGGGTTCGATCCCTGAGTCAGGAAGAGCCCCTGGAGAAGGAAATGGTAACCCACTCTAGTACTCTTGCCTGGAAAATCCCATGAACAGAAGAGCCTGGTAGGCTACAGTCCATGGGTTGCAAAGAGTCAGACATAACTGAGCAACTTCACTTTAGCTCTTTGCCCAGTCCCTTTCTTTCTATCTAGAACACAGGCAAGATGTTGGAGTAGAAGCAGTCATTTTGTCATCCTGAGGCTACGTGTCTGAGAATGATGTCATATGCTGAGGAAAGCTGAGCAGAGAGAGGTTAGGAGCCCAGTGGCATGAGGGTGTGTCTCTCAGCCTGGGGTTGTCTTCTTCAGGACTTCCTGTTACATGAGAACAAGAACACCCTCTTGGATTTAAACCCCAGTTCAGTTTTGTAATTTAATTACTTGCTGTTAAGTGTAGTTCTGAGTTACTGTGTTTAGATTCTGAATCTTAAGTTCTAATCAAGTTGTCAGAAGGACACTGAAGAAATATCCAGTTCAGGGATTTTCAAATTTTGTGCTTTAAGGGGCCTAGAAAACCACTGATTGGATAGCTACATTTCTGTCTATCTATCTAATCTATCTATGTCATCTATCTATCGATCATCTACCTATCCATCCACCTATCTCAATTTCCAGGCACTATGCAAGGATTCTGTCTCTTTGCTTAAAAGAGGGCAACTCTGTTTTTCCACTAGTAAAAATGTCTGAAGGCCATCATCTCATCAGATTCTAATATTTAAACGTGGGGAATCTGAAACTCAGTGAGATGATGCTTGGCTCAAGCCGAGAACAGCAGCACTGGGGAAGAGCAGGATGGGGATGAAGAGGCCTCGCTGGACCCCACCAGGAGGAAGGGACTGGCAGGGAAGGATGATTCCGTGTCAGACCGCAAGCATCCCTGTGTATGCAGGTGCCGACAAGGAGAGCGAAGTTGAGCCTCCGATGTACCTGGATGGAGGGATGAATCGTGACAGAGCGGGAAATTGGGGCAGTGATATAACTGGGCAGGGGCAGGGAATGGGAGGAGAAGTCCCAGTCACTATGTTCTAGAGCCTGGGCTGGAGGCTGGGGGTGTATCGTGAGCGAGACAGACACAGTCCCTGTGTCCAAGAGTGGCCGAACAGTGTTCAGACAACAGTGTCCAATAGAGGAAGAGACCCACACCCATCCCTAGAGGAAACTTGTTGGGAAGAGCTTCGGGAAATGGTTTCCAGTCCCTGCCCTGCCGTGGCTTTGCTGTGTGGCCTGAAGCCAGTCTTTGCCCTCTCTGGGTCTCTACAGTGGGTGGGGAGAATCTCTCTCCATGGACTTGTTTTGCTCTGACACCTGGGGAGTCTGGTGTAATGGGAACGATATCATTTTTTGAAAGTATCCGTGTGTCACTTCACTGCTTTTATATGATTCTCTTCCTTTTCAGCCAGAGGCTTCCAGGGTCTTAGAGAGGAACAGGACTGGGGATGGAGAGCACAAAAGGAAAGAATTGATGTTCAGCTTTTGACTGAATAGGATCCTGCAGCCCTTAGCCAGATAATGGTCTTGAAAGCCAGGCTTTGTTGAGAGAGAGGAAAGGCTTTCTAAGTCCCCAAAGTCCTCTTTGCATATCAAGAGCCCAGTCTGGCTGCTTCTGAGATCACAAGAGGAGTGTGGGGAGGATGGAGGAGATAAAAAGAGGGAAATTCCTGCCAGACAAGGAGAGGAAGTCAGGATCTGTCATCATAGAAGGGGCAAGACAGAACCTGGTGAGGAGGGTCAGGGGTGGGGACAGGACCTGGGTCCCAAAGAAAGACCCAGGGACCCACCCTCCTGGACATCAGTCTACAGAGAGGATGGAACCAGAGATACTAGAAACACAGTTCTGACAGTTCTTTATGCCACTTATCCAGTGTGGGGAAGGGGGTAGGATTGTGGAGCTGGGAGTATGACATTGGTGGGAGGGAGTGTCTGATTTGACAAGGCTGAGCTAGCATTGCTGGGTCTCCGTGACCAGAGTAGGGTGACCAGGAGGTCAAGAATTTCAGTATGCCCCCAGGGTCAGGAGACCAGCAGACAGGCTTCCCTGGTGGCTCAGTGGTAAAGAATCCGCCTGCCGATGCAGGAGACAGGGGTTTGATCTCTGGTCCAGGAGGCTCCCACATGCTGCGGAGCAACTAAGCCTGTGTGTCACAACTGCTGACCCTATTTTCCAGAGCCTGGGAACAGCAACAGGAGAAGCCACTGCAATAAGACGGGGCCCTGTGACTAGAGAATAGCTGCTGCTCACCACAACTAGAGAGGAGCCCTGCTGCAATGAAGACGCAGCACAGCCCCTGCTCCAAAAAAGACCAGCAGTCAAGGACACCTTGTGACTGGTGCAGTTTTGGGGGGGACCTCTCTCGGCCATGGCAGTGGAGGCTAATTCAGGTCCAGGTCTGCTGGATGAGTGCAGTCACCAGCAGTGACCCCCAGTGTGGATGGCAGCCAGTGCCAAGACAACAGGAAGAGGGGCCTCAAATGGGTGCCAGTGTGGACCAGGTGGGCAGCACCTGGATGGGAGACCCCACCCTATTGCCTCCAAGAAGTTCTATCAACTTTCCCCACTTGTCTTTACCTGGCTGTCGTATTTGGAAGATGAGATGGGAAAGAGAAATTGTGAAACACTGAGTGTTCACCTTAAGGCAACTGAGAACGCCAGGGACACCATGTTACACTGGAGGGAGAGACCGAGTCATATTTAATCAGTGATGAACTTGCCAATTAAGAGTCCCTCTCAGGACTTCCGTGGTGGGCCCATGGCTAAGACTCCATGCTCCCAATGCAGGGAGCCCGGGTTTTGATCCCTGCTCAGGAAACTAGATTCCACATGCCACAACTAAAACCCAGCGCAACCAAAACAAAGATGAAAACAGCAGAACAGCTGCTCTTTTCTTCCCCAACTCCCATCATCACTGGGACGGGTGTTGGAGTATGAGATGAGGTCATTTGTGAGAAGTCTAAGGAAGTTACATTTCCTTTTCCTTTGTGCACCTGAATGACCATGGGCAGTTTTGAGCTGCCGATACCAGGAGCAGGGCCTGCCCATCTTTATGTTTGTCCTTCCTTATCTTTGGGCTCCCCTGGTGGCTCAGATGGTAAAAGGATCTGCCTGCCATGTGGGAGATCCTGGGTTTGATCCCTGGGTTGGGAAGATCCCCTGGAGAAGGGAAAGGCTACCCACTCCAGTATTCTGGCCTGGAGAATTCCATGGACAAAGGAGCCTGACAGTCTATATAGTCCATGGGGTCACAAAGAGTCAGACACAACCGAGTGACTTTCACTTTCCCTTATCTTTGGTCAGATTTTTTGTTGCCAGTTATGAGGGGAGGTTGCACAGAGGTGATGTCTGGCCAGTCCTTTAGGAAGCCTTGTCACATGTGTTGCTTCATTTGATAGTGTTAAGGCTGATCCTCCCCCCATTTGGGGCAACTGAAGCTCAGAGAGGATAAGCAATTTGTCCAAGGTCGCACAGCAAATTGGTAATGGAATTAGGATTTGAACTTGGATCTTTAGTTTCCTAAAGATCTTTAGCTTCTCACTTGCACAGGCTCCACGGGGAGCACCACGACCATGTGATTGATGGCGGTGGTTACAAGGCCATGATCTTCTTGGGAACCCTCCCAGCATGTGACAGGAGACATCCATGATGATTAGTCAGGGGCCGCAGGGGGACCGCCTGCTGGCTTCCAGGCCATCACTCTTCTCCGGTGCAGAAAGAGGCCCAGATGAAAGCCTTAGACATGCCTGGCAAAAACATGTGCAAGACAGAATCATGCATCTTGCTCCAATTACGATGTTGGAAGAGAAGAGAGTGTAATTGTCCCACAATTACCTTTATTTATCAAACTCAAAATGATGTGTGATTATGAAGTGTCTCAGGAGAACTGAGAGGAGTTGGGGATGGTCCAGGGTCTGACTGGCACCCCAGAGACCACAGGAGGGAAGACCAACCTGCATAGGTGTCTGGGGAGGTCCTCCCTGGTCCCAGCGATGAGCAGGGTGAGGTCTGGTTCCTGTCCTGCTGCTGGCTTGCAAGGGGTTTTAAGGCTGTCACCTCCTCCCCCTGATCCCAGCCTCTTACTATGGAACAGAGTGGAGGCAATTCTCTGCCTTGCTCATTTCATGGGGAAGGAAGGGAAGCTGAGACGCCGTACGTTCCTCTCTGTATTTGATGCTGTGGCCAGCCGTTCATCCACGCTGTGAGAGCCCTTCCGTGTATCACGGATGGGATATCACTTCATCCTCCAAACAGGACTTGACCAAGATGTCACCTCCTTCTGGAGCCTTCAGGTTGGGCCAGCGGACCCTATATCTCTCGACTCCCAGGCTTTGGTGGGATCTTTACTGTCCTGGGGGTTGAACTGTTCATCTCTTTGCCTGGACTGTGAGCTCTGCAAAGAGCAGGATAACTTGAGACTCATGTTGGCATTTCCAGCACCTGGGACAGGCCTCTAGAAGAGTCTCCATAAATGTTTGTTGAGTCAATGAATAACAGATAAGGAAACTAAAGCTCATGGGGGTTCAGTAACTTGCCCGAGGACACAGAGTTAATAATTCCCAGAATCAGGAATCAATCTGTTTGAGTGCTTCGTACTAATGAGAGGAGAGAGTTCAAGTGCTCTGAAAAGTGTACAGGACCAAGGATGAGCTGAGGCACTGGCAGCATCACTGCCTGGCCACGTGCCCACAGGAAAGAGGAGCATTAGGATGCCTGAGAATAAGCATTCAGAAATGGAAGCGTGGACAAGCTGATGACGTGTCAGGCACCGTTTTACACACTGGCATGATACAGACATCCATGAGACATCATCTCTAAATTTAAGGAACGTCTGGGCTAGCGGGGGAAACAGATGGGAAAAGAAAAGGCAACGCATTCAGTAAATGCAGAATTTCAGGGCCCTGCGTGTGGTTTGATCTGGGGTGAACCAGGAAAAGTTTCTTGGAGTACTTGACATGAACCAGAGTGCAGAGGTGAGGGGTGAGGGAACAATTACTGGCCCTGCTGCGATGATTTGTCGGTCCAGGAGGGGGTATCGGAAGTGCCTGGATGGGAGGTTGCAACCTTGCATGGCCCCCGCCCCAGTCTGCTCAGCCAGATTCTCTGCAGCTCTGAACCTGCAAGTTACTGAGGCTCTGGGGCGAGACACAACCGGCCACATCCCGTGGCATGGAAAAGGAGGAAGTAATCTGGGCTTGCTCAGTTTCCTCTGGTCCTTCCGGAATCCCTGTGCTGGCTCCAAGGAGCAATTCCTCGAGACAGTTCACACCGCAGGATGGATGGAGAGGCAGAGATCGCTCTTCCTGCCTGGGGCTCCTTTGCATTCATGTGTTGACCGCTGCCTGGCACCATCCATGAGCACCCAGCTGCAGCTGAGCTGGCGGGAAGAACCAGGAGAGCTCAGCAGTTTTTGAGAACTTGCTGGGGGCTATGCATGCGGTACTGGGTGCCTTTGTACACGATCTCAGTTTCACATCTCAGCCCTGTGGTAGCGCTGTTGTTCCCCATGTCGGAGATGAGAAGGCTGATGCCAGTGAGGGGAGGATTAGGAGGCTGACCTGTGGACATACAACTCATAAGCTGCGGGGACAGCATTTGGACCTGGGACTGTTCAAGTTCACTGTGCCAGGCTGCTTTTCAAACTCACCTGAAGTTCTTAACAGACCAAACATTTCTCTGGCAAGGGTAAGACCCTGCACAAAAGGGTCAGGTGGGGACAAGTCCGTCCGGACAAGTAACTGATACTGAAGGTAAGTGTTGGCTCTGACAGGTGGCCCAAATCACACCAAGTAGGGAGCAGTCCTGGAGGAAAATGTGAAAAAGCTCAGTTCTTTTCAGCCAGTTCTGACCTGGAGTGCCTTGGAATGAGTGCTCTTCAAGGGGGGACAGTAATATTACTGATGATCTTCTATATTTTAACATACATAACTATCCATCCATCCATCTATCCATCTGCTCGTTTATCCCCTCTCCCATGAACATTTTCCATCAGGCTTCTGATTCAGCAACCAATCTATCTATCCATCCATCCATCCATCCATCCATCCATCTACCTGTTCATCCTCTCTCAGTTCATCCATCCACCACCCTCCTCTGTCACCTCCCTCCACCACCATACACTCATCAGTTAATTCATGCTTCAGTGAGAAGCTCTGAGGACCTGGGCTCTGTCTCTGTTTTTGTTCTGTGGTTCTCACAGTGTCAGGCTTTTGCCCTCCTCTGTCTTATCATTTTATGGCTATGGGATCTCCTCATGGATGCAGGACCTCTCAGCATCTCATCCTCACTCATCAGTGTTCAAAGGCCAGAGAGAACGTCTCTTCACTGTGTTCCCTTAATGAGGAAAACTTTCCTGGAGGATCCTCAGTAGACTTCCCCTTGTGTCTCCTGGGTCAGAATTGCATCACATGGATATTCCTAAACAACCCTCTGGCAAGGGAAAACATATCATCATGATGGCCTTGAACTAAACAAGATGTGCTGCCTGGGGGCCCCGTCTCCTCCCCAGCTGCCAGGGACTTGAATAAAATTGGGATTCATTTAGCAAAGAAGAAGACAAGGGGAGAGAGAGGTGGCTGTTGAGTAGGCAAATGTGTCAGCTGCTCCATCCATCTTGCCATTCACTCATTATCCACACGGCGATTCATCCATCCCTACATCCCTCATTTATCCATCCATGCGTCCATTCATCTATCAAACGTTTATTGATGCCCACTGTGAGCTGGGCCCTGTGCAACCCGTCTGGTGGGAACTCACAGGAAAAAGATCTCGTTAGGGAGAAATATGGAGTTTCCCATAATACCTCCGATAAGTGCTTTATTTAGTCACAGTAAGAATAATATCTGAAGATCGTGCTGTGCATTGCAGTTTGTAAAGATCTCCCAGGACCACTCCTTCATTCCACACACGTTTATGGAGCATCTGCAGCATGCCAGGCACAGCCTTTTAGTTTTACAAAGTGCTTTTCCCTATATTTGTCAGATGAGCCCTCCAAAGTCAGAGACCAAATGGTCTCTGGGGGCAGGGATGGACTGTCCCTCGGGCCTTGCTCAGGGCCCGGGTGGGGAGTTCACTGGGGTTAGGGTTGGTGAAGGGCTCCTTCTGAAGAAAAGAGGTATTTTCTGGAGACAGGGCAGGGCCTTTCAAGAACCACAGATGGAGCATTTTCTGGAGCTCATGAGGAGCATTGTGCAGAGCTAGGGCGTGGTGTCATAGTTCCTAGGTGGGGTGTCTTCTGGACCAGGCATGATGGAATTACGCTGTGCTCAGCACAGAGTGGGCATCTGGACCCAAGGGTAGGTCTTTGCTCTGCTGAATTGGACAATGTCTCTGGCCAGCCCTCCAGGGGTTGTGCGATCAGCAGATGTGAATTTATCTTTGATACAGATGCCCCCCCCCCCCCAACCTTTTAGTCAGGCCCACTCCTCCCCCTGGTATGGACCTAACAGAAACAGAAGATATTAAGAAGAGGTGGCAAGAATACACAGAAGAACTATACCAAAAAGATCTTAATGACCCAGATAACCACAATGGTGTGATCACTCTCACTCAGAGCCAGACATCTTGGAGTCTGAAGTCAAGTGGGTCTTCGGAAGCATCACTGTGAACAAAGCTAGTGGAGGTGATGGAATTCCAGCTGAGCTTTTTCAAATTCTGACAGACAATGCTGTGAAAGTGCTGCACGCAATATGTCAGCAAATTTAGAAAACTCAGCAGTGGCCACAGGACTGGAAAAGGTGTTTTCATTCCAATTCCAAAAAAAAGGTAATGCCAAAGAATCTTCAGACTACCACAAAATTGCACTTATTTCACATGTTAGCAAAGTAATGCTCAAAATTCTCCAAGCTAGGCTTCAATAGTATGTGAACCAAGAACTTACAGATGTTCAAGTTGGATTTAGAAAAGGCAGGGGAACCAGAGATCAAATTGCCAACATCTGTTGGATCATAGAAAAAGCCAGAGAATTCCAGAAAATTATCTTCTGCTTCACTGACTATGCCAAAGCCTTTGACTGTGTGGGTCACAATAAACTGGAAAATTCTGAAAGAGATGGGAAAACCAGACCACCTTACTTGCCTCCTGTGAAATCTGTATGCAGGTTTAGCAACAGTTTTAGCAACAGTTAGAATCAGAACAATGGACTGGTTCCAAATTGGGAAAGGAGTACGTCAAGGCTGTTTATTGTCACCCTGCTTACTTAACTTATATGCAGAGTACATCATGACAAATGCTGGGCTGGATGAAGCACAAGCTGGAATCAAGATTTCAGGGAGAAATATCAATAACCTCAGATATGCACCATCCTATGGCAGGAAGTGAAGAGAAACAAAAGAGTCTCTTAATGAAGGTGAAAGAAGAGAGTGAAAAAGTTGGCTTAAAACTCAACATTCAAAAAACAAAGATCATGGCATCCGGTCCCATCACTTCATGGCAAATAGATGGGGAAACAATGGAAACAGTGACAGACTTTATTTTCTTGGGTTCTAAAATCTGCAGATGGTGACTGCAGCCATGAAATTATAAAATGCTTGCTCCTTGGAAGAAAAGCTATGTCAAACCTAGACAGCATTTTTATTAAAAAGCAGAGACATTACTTTGCTGACAAAGGTCTGTCTAGTCAAAGCTATGGTTTTTCCAGTAGTCATGTATGGATGTGAGAGTTGGACTATAAAGAAAGCTAAGCGCTGAAGAATTGATGCTTTTGAACTGTGGTGTTGGAGAAGACTCTTGAGAGTCACTTGGACTGCAAGGAGATCAAACCAGTCAATCCTACAAGAAATCAATCCTGAATATTCAATGGAAGGACTGATGCTGAAGCTGAAATTCCAATACTTTGGCCACCTGATGTGAAGAGCCGATTTATTAGAAAAGACCTTGATGCTGGGAAATATTGAAGGCAGGAGGAGAAGGGGACAACAGAGGACTAGAGGGTTGGATGGCATCATTGACTCGATGGACATGAGTTTGAGCAAACTCAGGGAGATGGTGAAGAACAGGGAAGTTTGGCATGTTGCAGTCCATGGGGTTGCAAAGAGTCGGACACGACTGAGCAACTGAACAACAACCCTTCCCCTGACAGTTTAACTCTGATAGAAACAGAGCCTGTTACGGACTTAGGACCCCCAAATTCACACTGGTGGCCCCCCTCAACTCACTGTGCTGTGACCCACACCTCTCTGCTCACACAGACGGAGCTGTGGGCCTGTAATAACAACCATTCCCATCCATGCGGCAGCCTGAAATGGACCTCACCTCCCAGACGATCAAAGTCCAGACCTCACAGACAGGAGGAGACGTCTTCAATATGGACATATTAAAGGCAGGCAGGACATATCAGAACATTAGGAATGTCAGCTTTTCAGAACTTTCTTGCCTATCATGTCCCCTTAAATCTTTGAGTTGAAATTATTGGTTTAGAGAGGGGTGGCAGAAGGCGGGGCCCCTTCCAAAGCTTCAGAGCAGGTTCTTGTCTAACACTTGGAAGTGAATTGTCCGAGGACACACACATGCTGACAAAGCAAGAGACTGCTGGGAAGGGGTGCCTGGTGGACAGCCGCAGGGTGAGGGGACCCAGGAGAACCGCTCTGCCACGTGGCTCGGGGTCTCAGGCTCTATGATAAAGGGGTTAGTTTCCAGGTGGTCTCTGGCCAATCGTCTTGCTTGGTCCATATCTGGTGACTCAGGGTTCTTCCTGGTGTGGGGGCATCTCTCAGCCAAGCTGGATTCCAGTTCTGAGGGCTTCTGGGAGGTTAGGGCAAGACATATCCTGTCCTCTTTCCTCCTTTAGGCCTCTCCCGAATTCTTCCAGTCAGTTTTCATCAGGACCTAGTTCTTTATTGGGATCTCCTGCTGTAAGACAATTCAAGCAAGTGGTTATCATCGTGCCTGGCCAAGGCGGGTGGTTTCGGTTAACCATCAGTGGTTCCCTGACAGAGGGACACCATAAATCAAGGGACAAGGGCCTGGCTACATGTCTGGTTTAGAGCCCTCTTTTCCCAGGGCCTGGTCGTCTTTCAGACCCCGGAGCTGTGATGACTCCAGACCGAGGCTCCTCTGCTCTGAGGCTCCGAGTCTTCCATACCCAGTGACTCAGAGTCCCCCACCCCTTACAGTTATGGCCCTCCACCCTCTGGAGCTAGAAAGGAAGAATGAGGCAGCCAGCTCTTACTGGTGATTGTATGCAGTGACTGCAGCGTCCCCTGCCAAACCCACTTTCAGCAATGCAAAACTGCTAATTTGAAATCAGCCATGATGGGAGTATTCCAATTGCCACGAAAATCAGCAAACACTACCAATCAGTAGCTCCCCTCCCCCACCAAGAGCCCATTGCTAAGGTTACCAGCATCCTGTTCAGACCTCCAGACTTAGAATGGGAAGCTCTCCAGATCTTGTGAAGAACATTTTTTCTAGATTTTTGGATACTGTGTTTTCTAGAACCCTAGGCAGAGTAGTTTTCAGTCATGAAGGGAGTATTCCATCCAGCTTAGGATGGTGTGTTTTCCAGAGCCAGCGATGAAGTGATTCCAGGGTCAGGACCAACGTTTTTCAGAGCCTGCACTGCGGGATGTTCCTGTGCCCAAGAAGCAATGCTTCCCAGATCCAAGGATGGATGGGTTTCCAGAGCCATGGACAGAAGTTTTCTCAGGCCTGGGAATCGAATTTTCCAGAGTTGAGGATTCAAAGTTTTCTTGAGTCTGGAACAGTTTCTCCCAGTTCGCAATTCCCCCAGTTCAACTTTTCCAGTGGTAGGCACGGAAAATGTTCAATATGGGCCACTGTCTCTCAGTTCAGGGTAGAGAATGGTGTCTCCTCAGAGGCAGAGGAGGCTGGCGTCCAGGCTGCTCAATATTTCAGCATCCCTACATTCACACGGAGACCCCATCATACCTACTATCCCTGGTCATAGCTCCCAGATAGAGGATGGCAAAGTTTACCAGCATCACGGCCTCATAAATCAACTGGGAAATGGCTCATACTCCCCGGAAGAATCAGTTCTCCACCCTCACGGTCAGCATGAAAGCTCATTGAGTCATTTTACTACAGTGGAGAGAAGTCTAAAAGCAAGTTCCCTGCATTGACCCTCAGATATAAAGGACCTCAGAGTCCCTTTTGTCAACTGGAGTGTCGAGCCCTTCTCCATTCATCATTATGTTGGTCCCTTCTTGATAATCTGCCCATGTGCCCATAGTTACGAGTAGATCTGGATAGGGGCTTCCCGGGTGGCTCAGTAGATAAAGAATCCACCTGCAATGCAGAAGATGTAGGAAACACAGGTTTGATCCCTGGGTCGGGAAGATCCCCTGGAGGAGGGCATGGCAACCCACTCCAGTATTCTTGCCTGGAGCATCCCATGGACAGAGGACCCTGGCGGGCTATAGTCTGTAGGGTCTCAAAGAGTCGGACAGGACTGAAGTAACTGAGCATGCATGCTCAGATGTGGATTTTGGAAAAAAGAGGGGCTTTGGTATTGCCAGAACCAGGTTAGGATCCTTGGGCAAGTTACTTACAGAATCTGTATTCAGTTTTCTCATTTGACAAATGGCAACCATACAGCCCAGCCTGTGTATGAAGCTCCCCACCATGGCACCTAGGAGACAAAAATCTAATTGATGTAGGAAACAACACAGGCCGTGAGGAGAAGCGAGCACTGGCCTGTCTGAGGGCTGACTCTCCTTAATGGGGTGCCCTGGGAAAGCCCACTTCCTCCTCTGACCCTCAAGGTCCAACACTGTAAAACTCAAGGGTTAAAATAGATGATGACAACTCATGCTCACACCAGCTCAGACACAAATTAACATTCTAGGAACTGAACCCTGACCTTCAGAAAGCTGCCCCAAAGCCTGTCCTTTGTGCAGGGAGAGCTGAATCATTTCTCAGTGTCTGTAATGACATCCATCAACATCTCGTTGGAGCAGTAGGTGAGGTCCTCCTGGTATAAATATGGTGACTCGGCCAAGGACCCAGGGATGGAGAACGCCTCCTGGCACATCAGCCCTCCTCCCTAGAGATTCCCCAGGCATGTGTGTGTGCACAGATGAAAAACAGATGGGAAATTAGAGCGTTCCAGTGACGAGAGAGACACAAAGGCCACCTCCTCTCTTCAAGAAGGACTCTGCCCAGAAGGGAGTACAACATTTCTCATCACACAAATGGACTCTGACCCTGAAGATGTGTAAGAAAGTGACACTTTGAGGACTAGACAGTTTCACAGCTCATCCTAACTCCCAATCAATTAACCCAAATATTTCAGAAACACTGTTAAACACCTAGATAATAATCTTTCAAGGATGTCTTCCTCGAAGCATTAAAAACTTGAAATCAATTAATTATTTCCTACTTTTTATCATTAACATATTACCCAATGATTTAACCCTGTGTGAACAAAGGGGGAGCAGGTTTGCGTATCTTGATATGTACAGCGTAGGGTGTTCTTCTTCTGTGCCACAGTGAACATGTGCTGGTCTTAGTCGCTCAGTCGTGTCTGACTCTTTGCGACCCTATGGACTGTAGCCTGCCAGGATCCTCTGTCCATGGGGATTCTCCAGGCAAGAATGCTGGAGTGGGTTGCCATTTCCTTCTATAAATAACCAGTACAGGGATAGGTTAAGAGGCTTGAGTCCTTCTGAATGGGACTTGGACTGGGAGTGCCCCCAGGTGTCTGGCAGAAACAAGGAAAATGTATGGAAAAGAAGCAGGCAAAATGCTGATCCCTATGGGAGAAGAGTGGAGATTCATCTGCTGCGCACACTACATTTTTCCACCTGGACCTGTGTATAGGGCAAATGCTCTGGCAGTGAGAAACACATATGTATTAATTACCACATATTTTCTATTTTTTTGGTAAGCCATTTAGATGTTAGGATTCAGCTAGTGTGAGATAATTACAATCACTTACATTCCTATCACAATCCAATTTATTAAAGTTCTAGATCCTAGAAACCTAGCCCTTTCTTTAACCTTCTCTTTCAACTTACAGATCTTGATATTTTACTTATGAACTTAGTAATTTTTGTATAAAAGCAAGATCACATTTACTTGTTCATTGATTCATATTCAATTAACTCATACATTTGATAGACTAAATTCCCATAGACTTTTAACACCATTTACACATTTAATTAAGCAAATTCCTTTCGATATTTCAAACTACAATTGCAAATTCAATTTATCTGATTCAAACACTTCAAACACCTGACAAGGGAGACTTTCAAATATGACGAACAAATTATTCCTAAGCACTTAAACAACTTCTGTAAATCTAATCAGACATAAAATTAGTTGCTCAGAATTCATTTCATACACCATAAAAAACCCAAGTAGAACATCCATAAAACAAAACAATGATTATAAAATTCACTACAACTGTAAACACAGCTTTATAAAAGTACTAATACTATGATTCATTTCTTTATTGCCTTACTATGTTAAAAGAAACATGTGAGAGGGTGTGGAGAAAAGGGAACCCTCTTACACTGTTGGTGGGAATGCAAATTAGTACAGCCACTATGGAAAACAGTGTGGAGATTTCTTAAAAAACTGGAAATAGAACTGCCATATGACCCAGCAATCCCACTTCTGGGCATACACACCGAGGAAACCAGATCTGAAAGAGACACGTGCACCCCAATGTTCATCGCAGCACTGTTTATAATAGCCAGGACATGGAAGCAACCCAGATGCCCATCAGCAGACGAATGGATGAGGAAGCTGTGGTACATATACACCATGGAATATTACTCAGCCATTAAAAAGAATTCATTTGAATCAGTTCTAATGAGATGGATGAAACTGGAGCCCATTATACAGAGCGAAGTAAGCCAGAAAGATAAAGACCATTACAGTATACTAACACATATATATGGACTTTAGAAAGATGGTAACGATAACCCTATATGCAAAACAGAAAAAGAGACTCAGATGTATGGAACAGACTTGTGGACTCTGGGAGAAGAAGAGGGTGGGATGTTTCAGTGAGTTAACGTAATTTCTCACCCCAGTTAAGATTAGCTACATTATTATTTTGCATTAAAGCCAAGGTTACTTGCTAGAAGACCCAGGTCCATGACATGGGTGGGGTGACTTTATTTGATTAAATCTTGAAGTTTGGGCCATGGGACACCAGTAAAAATTGCTCAAGACCAGTAGAGGTACAAGCACGGTGGACGTTTCAGGTATCAGATGGGTTGGCCTCCATCTCCAGTGAAACTTCTGTTGGCCATGTCTGCAGGACTTTCTGAACTCTTGTCTTTAGGACTGGAACTTAACCAAAAATATAGATTTCAATTTCTTGCATCTTAGGTCCTTTCTGGGAAGTGACAGTCTCTCAAATCAACAGGGGGGATTCCATGCCACTGCATTTCACTTTATTCCCATAAAACTATCCATTGTGTAATTTCTTACACTAACAGCTAGCGTGCTCAAGTCTCTTGTCCATTTTTCTAGAAGGTGGTCTAACTTTTTCTTCATTTGTTGAAGTTCTTTATGAGTTCTGGATGTGAGTTCTTTGTCAGATATGTCTGTTATAAATATCTTCTTCCACTCAGTCAAAAGGGAGAGTTGGGTCTCTTCTGAAATCCTATAATCAGTTGCACACTCAAGATCACCTCTTGAATGCCCAATGGATAAGTCAACCTTTATAAGGCAAAAATGGATTTTCCATCTTCTCATTTCATCCCCTCTCCTGAAACTTTCCAAATTTGAAGTTGCCACCATTATTCATCCAGGTGCCTAGCCACATTCTTTTGAGCAGAAAGTATGCAAAAAAAAACCTCCCCAAAACTAACTTAACAAATAAACACCCAAGAAATTATAATCTTGGCCAAGAAATAACACTGCCAGCACTCAAAAATTTCTTGTAAATGCTGAAAAGAAAATACATGTATTTATATTATATTTTAATTTTTCCTATATTTGAACTTTATATTGATGGAGTCACCCTGAATACATTTTTTTCATGTCTTCTTCCTTCCTTTCAAACTTATGTTTCTAATATTCTTCCTGTCATTGTGTGTAACTGTGGTTCATGCATTTTTATTGTCGTATATTATTCCACTAAAATGTATATGTATATGTATTATTCCACATTTTACTCTTGATGGATCTTTGGGTTGTTTTCAATTTTTAGCTGATATGAATGTGCTTCTGTGCTTCTAAAAATATTCTTATACATTTTAATGATACATAAATGCATGAATTTAGTTAAGGTATGTACCTAGGACTATTATTGCTGGTCACAGAGTGTATCTATTTTTGACTTTCCCAGAAAAAGCCAAAGTCTTTTCCAAAGTGGTTGTAACATGTTTTTTTTTTTTTTTTTTTTCTTGAGTCTGTATGGGGAAGCTCTGTTTTTCTAGGGATTTGTCCATCTCACCTAGAACTTCAAACTTCCTGGGCAGGAACACTCTCACCATGTCCTCCGCTTTTTGACGTTTGTAGCATCCTCACTGAAGCCCCACCCCTTTTATTTTTGACATTGTTTATTTGTGTCTACTCTGTATTATTCCTGGTCAATGTCCTCAGGGCAAAAGTGGCTTCTGTGACCGCCTTCCTCTCTGAGTTTTTATATTTCCTTCCAACTTGCCCTGCTCATTTCTTATGATCTCATGAGTTCATCACTGCTTTGGGGAGGCTTTTAAATTTTTATCAAGAATCTTTATGTGTTTTCAGTGGGAGAGCTGTTCTTGAAAACCAGGCTCTCTGCTTCTGAAAGGTCATGGTCATTCAAGATTCCTCTCTTTTTCTCAAGTCCACATGCAGAGTACCCACCAATAAGCCCTGTCAGCTGTGCTTCTAAAACAGGCCCCAGCCCTGCCCACTGCTCCTAGCTGCCATCCCAATAACACATCATTTCATAAGTGCTGTCTTGACTCAGCTTTGAGATCCTGGCTAAAAACTCTCAATTCTTCTTTATGAGCACTTTGCTAAGCCTTCATCCCAGTCACTTCTGTTACCAGGTTCTGTTGCTCCTGGATTATGAAAACACTTCCAACTAACAGGGACTCTGAAGCCTGGCATTGAGGGATGACACCTTTTTCCCTTGGGCCATAAGAACAATTCAAAATGCTCAATGGAATTCCAGAACCTACTAACCCCACCCTGCTTGCCTTCTACCTTCCAGCTTGCTGGTACCTTTTCCCCAGGTGCAAACCTCTGTGTGGCCCCACGTGGCAACCTTCTCCCATTCAGCTATGTAAATGTGCTCAAGTCTTTGATCAGCCTCTGAGGTAGTCCCCTGCTAGATCCTCAGGCTGGGATGTAACTTCATGAGTCATATGATTATTTTAAGGAGTGCTTCAGAAAAACAGGATGGGTATATAAGACACAAACATGTAAAAGGTTCTAGGGCCTCTTTTATTTTTATCACATAGAGGGGTTCACCTCTTCTTTTTTTTTTTTCACCTCTTCTTCTTTCAGTGATTATGTTGGCAACTCTTTCTGATGCCCACAAGTCCCAAACAAACCCTATCGAGTGGTCCTAGAGTCAACATATTATAGTGCCAAGACTGTGGGCTTTGGAATATGATAGACTGGGTTCGACTCAGTAAGGTTGTGTAGTCTTGGGTGAGTCACTTTATCTCTCTGAGACTTTCAAATGAGACTAATCATATCCACCTTGCAGGATTGTCATTAATGTCTAAACTAGTAATGTATGTGAAGACCCCAAATGTGCCCTGGGCTGGAGAAAGTTCTAACCACCATTCAATTGCAAGTCAGAAAAGAGTTGGAAAAATGCAGTGGATTAGAAGTTGGGGCACCTACAATATCTCCTTATTCTGCCACACAACTCAACTGTACAATGCCAGGCAATCACTTCTTTTCTCTGGCCCTCAATTTCTGCATCTCTAAAACCAAAGTTTGGGAATTCCTTGGCGTTCCAGTGGTTAGGACTCCATGTTTTCACTGCCAGGGATTGAACCTTGTGCTTCTGTGTGGAGGATGGGCTGGAGGGGGCTATTGCAAGGACCAGTGGGATGGCTAGGACTCCTAAGTGGAGATGGGGAGAACCATATTCAGGAGATTCAATCCCTGGTTATGGCACTAAGATCCTGTAAGCAGAGTGGCCTGCCAAAACCAAAACCAAACTAAAACAACAACAACAACAAAATCCCACACAGGTTGAACGAGAGGATTTTAACTGAAGACACTACCAGCCCTGACATCCTGGAAGAGTCATTGACTGTAAGATCTGGATGGACTCTATTGACACTTAAGAAGCTGCTAGGCTGTCTTATGGAGAAGGCAATGGCACCCCACTCCAGTACTCTGGCCTGGAGAATCTCATGGATGGAGGAGCCTGGTGGGCTGCAGTTCATGGGGTCGCAAAGAGTCAGACATGACTGAGTGACTTCACTTTCACTTTTCAGTTTCATGCATTGGAGAAGGAAATGGCAACCCACTCCAGTGTTCTTGCCTGGAGAATCCCAGGGACAGGGGAGCCTGATGGGCTGCCGTCTATGGGGTCACACAGAGTCGGACACGACTGAAGCGACTTAGCAGCAGCAGCCTGTCTTACTTGGAAGAGCTAACCCGTAATCATTGTTTTAGGGATGCAGGTGAGACTTGATGGTATTAACATGGCATCATGACAAAAATCCATGATTCTTGTCTCACCATCATACTCTGTCTTGTGTTTTCCCCAAGAGAGTGTATAGAAAGTATGTGAGACACACAAGGAGTCAAAACATCTCTTCATGATGAGCTAAGCAAACGCCCATATCCCAGTGCAGAGCTGAGGCATATTAGAGTCCTAACTTTTCCATCCTCCTGTAACGCTCCGTAATAATAATGTCATCACTATCTGATTGATTGGATAGTAACTATGTGCCAGGCAACAAACCTTATTTAATTCTCAATAACAATCCTATGACTGTACTATAATGACCCTGCTAACCAGAAAATAGGCCCCATCAGTCTTTGAAAATCAGGACCTAAGAGAGAGGAGACTTTTCGTCTGTGCTGGGGGCTGAGAGGAGGGAGAGACACGATAGCAGAGGGCACTTGTAGTTGGTGCTACAGCTTGACTCTAAGTTAAGAAAGAAGTACATGGAAGGTGGGGGGATGGATGGGGGCTGGGGCCAGGGTCAGGTCATGGGTTGGGAGATGATCGGGGTTTGGATCAGTGTTATGAACTTGTACTTGGGATGAGGCTCTGTGCCCAGTGTTGGGAGTACAGAGGTGAACAA
This sequence comes from Odocoileus virginianus, assembly GCF_023699985.2. Classification (NCBI taxonomy): domain Eukaryota; kingdom Metazoa; phylum Chordata; class Mammalia; order Artiodactyla; family Cervidae; genus Odocoileus; species Odocoileus virginianus. The sequence continues at coordinate 41,154,702 of NC_069703.1, read as the reverse complement.
CAGTCTGGAGATGTGTGTATGGTGGGGCAGACATGGAAACACACAGACATCTTCTCAGAGCAGCATGACTCAAAAAGTTGCTGCTGCTGCTGCTGCTGCTAAGTCAGGTCAGTCGTGCCCGACTCTTACACGGAGTATCAGTGTTGTATAGAAGGGGAGTGATGGTCTTGACTGGAAGGCAGGAAAGCCCTCCCAACTTCCCAGGTGCAGTGGTGACATCCATTCAGTCCCCAGACCTGTGGTGCCACCTGCTTTACACTCCCTCCTGAATTTGGTTCTCCCAATCTCCACTCAGGAGTCCCAGTCATCTCCCAGGTCCTTGCAATATCCCCCTCCAGCCCATCCTCCACACAGCAGCAAGAGTGAAGACCTTCCTACGGTGCAACTTAGCCTAATCTCTCCTCTCCAAACCCTGCTGGGAATATGGTTCAGGATTCCTTAGCATGACTTGCAAGCCCTCTGTTTATCTCGACTCCTCTTCTTTTTCAATCACCCCCCTCTCCTAACCATCTAATTTCCTGCTGTAGGACCCCAAGTGTTCCTTGCTCTCTCTTGCCTTCCAGTCTTTGTACAGGCTGTTTCCTCGGCTTGGAATTCCCTTCCCCACCCTTCCTCCTCCAGGTCCCACCTTGGCATCTCTTTCTCCTGGAAGCCTTCCTACCCTGCCAGGTTGAGGGTTCACCATCCTTTTAAACTTCAGCACACTGTCTTGTGATTTTCGGTTGAACCACTGGCTTGCTCAGACTGGGGGCTCCGTAAGGGAAGGATGGAGGTGTGCTCATCTCTATATCTGCAGAACCCAGGCGGCACCTGGCCGGTGCTCACCGCTATTTGCAGGATGAATGCCTTCATTCTCCGACTTGAGGCCAGGCGACAACGGGGTGTGTGTGTAAATGAGAGCCTCTGGAGAAGTTTAGGTCCTTTGGGTTGAGAGGGGGGAGTAGGGGAGAGATGAGGGAGTCCCACGCCCCGCCATAGGCTCGAAAGAGATGGGAAATTGGGCTCTCCCACCCGGAGCCTCAGCCTAGAATTCCTGCCCAGCGCCAGCCTGCGCTGTCATAGCAACAGCCAGCCCCGGTGGCTGGGCCAACCAATGGCAGCTGGTTTTGGTGACGTAATGCCCAGGTCTTGCAGCTCATTGGCTCCGCTCTCGTCCACGTCCGAGCCGGGCTGCGGGTGGGAGATGAGACGGGGAGGAAAGAGCGCGCGGGGAGCCCTGGGACTTCTCTGCTTCAGTCGTCCGATTAGGCCTTCTACTCCTTGCCTCGCTCTGCCTTTGCTCACTCTTCCCCTCCCTCTGCCCTGCGCCTGAATTTCTGCTCTCTCTCTCCCGCGCGTCGTTCCTGTCTCAGGTTGTCTGGGTCCTTCTGTCTGTCTGTCTCTCTCCCGTTGGTCTGGGTGGCTCCTTCTTCACCCTCTATCTCTGCCCTGGGGTCCCTGACTCTGAGCGCATCTCCCTGTCTCCTGGCATCTCTGCTTCCCCAGCCGTCTCTCCCTCCGGTCTTGCTGGCGGGTGCCTTCTCCAAACAAGGGCTCAGTGAGAGCTCCTTGACTTGCAGCCAGAAGGTGACTCACTGCTTCAAACTGCAAGGCCTGCCTCTCCAGTCTCAGAGGCACATTCTTCCTGAGACTGTTGGAAACCTCTGTGCCCCGGCCCAGGTCTTGAGACCCTGGTGAGGCCTCAGGCCAGCCTTTCTTTGATGTACCTCACAGATTTTTGTTCCTGCTGACTAGTCACCCAGTCAAGGGGAAGTCTGAACGCTCTGTGCTATGGAGCAAGGAGGGGCCCAGAGGGTAGACTTAGGGAAGGAATAGGCATAAACTTCAGTAATTACAGCAGAGGGATTTAGGTTAAAAACCTGGAGGTTAAACAACCGGAGGAGCTTCCAGAAAACAACAAGTGTGTAGGCACTGGAATGAATGAATGAAAAAGATAGTTGGACTTCTCTACCCTTTTACATGTTAGTCCGTCTAATCCACACAACCTATGGGTGCCTCTTGGTGCCAGGCTCCGTGCCAGCATTGGCTCGGTTCCCTGGGCCCCAGGAGTCACAGCTCAGTCTGGGAGGCAGATATATATGTACCTTGGGTTTTGCTGGGATTCCAGTGGAGGGAAAAACTCATTCTGCCAGGTGTGAGGGCTCAGGCAAGGCAGCTTCCTGGAGGAGATATCTTTTGAGCTGATGTATTTAGGAGAACGGACACTAGCCTGTTTGGATCACCTTGGAAGGGGCAGAAGAGCAGGAGATCAGCCTGATGGTTCTGTGGAGGGTAGAGGGTCCAGGAATGTGAATACCTGGATGGGGAGTTTGCACTTGACCCCCAGGGCTGATGGGGGGCCATGCAAGGGATCTGATTCAGGGAGAGGCATGGTCGGAGGTAGGTTCCCTACAGTCTCTCTGGCAGCCGGGATCTCATCTGCCCCTGAGTCCCAGCACAGATGACAGCGCCAGCCCACAGTAGGTGCTGCAGCTTTTGTTGAAGGAAAGCGCGAACTGAAGGGGGAGAGGTTGTTCTGATAAATGAGGGGCGAAAGGAAGAGACTGGAGTTTGTGTGGCGGTGAAGGGAATGGGAAAAGTAGGTCAGTTCAAGAGATGGAGAAGACGGGCAGCATGGACGAGCCTTGCTGGCTAGTTAGAGGTTGTAAGGGTGATGGCGAGGGACGTGCCCAGGGTAACACCCATGCTTCTGTCTTGAGTGGCTGATGATGGGAGGAGAGGGTCACAGGTGGGGAACGATTTCAAGAGAAAGGTGGTTAATGTAGAGTTGGAGCCACGGAGCCTGAGGTGCTTGTGAGATGTCCAGGTGGGGCCGTCTGTGGAGAGGTCTGGGCGAGGGTGACCAGCATTAATGGTGTCTCCTGAGGCCACTTAAGGACTGGGACACGTAAGAGCAGGTTTGTCAGGTGTCCTTTAGAACTCGGAGAGATCTGGCTAGGGGTCAGGAGGCCTGGATTCTGGTCTGGACTCTGACACTGGCTCGCTGCATGACCTTTGGCAAGTCACTCTTCCTCTCTGGGCAACTGTCCCTCAGTCTGTCTGCAGAGCTTCTCAGAGATGAAGAGAGGCCTGGACTACTCTTTTTGAGACTTCTGGATATGGTTTTAAAAAGATGAAGATGTGCCCAAAATAGGGTGACAAAGATGGTGGTTAATTATCATAGTCATTTACAAATTAACATTATGAACTGACAAAGATCCTGGGATTGCCTGTATGACCTCGCCTGAAGATAAAAGATCAGGGTCTCGTTGGGAAGTTAGATCCTCGGTAGGGCCTTCCATGTTGCCTGGAGCAATTGTCTTTAGTAGGAAAGACGCCTAGCTGGGGGTGGGAAGGTGGTGGTGGTGGTGGTTTAGTTGCTAAGTCGTGTCCCACTCTTGCGACCCCATGGACCATAGCCCACCAGGCTCCTCTGTCCATGGGATTTTCCAGGCAGGAATACCGGAGTGGGTTGCCATCTCCTTCTCCACGGGATCTTCCCAACCCAAGAATAGAACCCGGGTCTCCTGCATTGCAGGCTTTACCAACTGAGATATACTGAGTCAAAATCCAGGTGTGAGCAGCAGCTTCTTCTTGACCTAAGCCTGGATGTTCGTGCCTCTCCCCTGGTTCTGCTAACCAGGGGAGCTGCCAAGCATAGTCCCTTCTCCTGGAGCCCTCAGAGGCCCTGTTTACCCCTGGCCTTTGGCTTTCTGAGGGAGGAAAGAACATTATTGCAGAGCCTCATCGCTACATTCTCCCTGCTCCTCACTCAGCTTCTCAAGCCAGAGCAGTGGATGGAGTTGCTGGCTCTGCCTTGAAATTGCCCTTGGACACACTGCTGCTTCTCAGGGCCTCAGAGTCTCAGCATCCCTGTGTCCCCGGGCAGTAGCCCGGCTACTGCCACAGGAAGGCACTTAATAAGTGTTGGTTTAATTGGATTAATTGCAAAGTAATTTATTTGGTTGCAGTATGGGTTGGGGAAGGGGTGGTAGTGAGAGCTGTCATCACAATAGGAGAAAGCCTGCAAACGTGCTTTGGGAAAGGTAAGCCCGCGCCAGATATTTACAAGTCTGCCTCACATCACATTTGGTCCAATGTCCCTGAAAGCCTTCCAGGGCATAAAGAAGATGCAAAGTTGGTTTCCTCCCCAACTAGAGATATCTTTATTTCACAAGAATTAATTATCTGTGGCCCAGTGTTAAAAGTGAGGACCCTGAGAGTTTCAAATCCCTCTCCATCACTTTCTGGCTGTTTGACCCTCAACAAGTGACCCAACTTCCTTGTGTAGCCAATTAGACAGAAATGTAAATTGCAAATAATGCTGTCACCCCGCTCATGGGGTTGTTATGGGGGTTAAATGAATTATTAGATGTAAAGTATTTAGGATAGTGCCTGGCAAGTATGGGGCTTCCATGGTGGCTCAGTGGTAAAGAATCTGCCTGTCAATGCAGGAGATGTGAGTTCAATCCCTGAATTGGGAAGATCTTCTGGAGAAGGAAATGGCAGCCCACTCCAGTATTCCTGCCTGGGAAATTCTACAGATAGAGGAGCATGGCAGGCTGCAGTTGATGGGGTCACAGAGCATCAGACATGGCTGAGTGCCTGAGCACAGCTCAGCATCCAGTGGCCTTATACAGGTTCTCATGGTTAGACTTCACAGCCACCCGATCCCAATAACCTCTCCTCCACCTTCTCGACGAGGACCTTGAGGCTCCAGGGACTTGTATCCAGGGCCTCACAGTGAGTTAAGGGATGGCATGAGGATCGCCAAGGCAGGGTTTTCCCGAGTGTTAGCCTAGCTAGGAGGGGGCCTGTTCAAGACCCAGTCGTAAGGCACAAAGAAGGCAAAGATCTTTGAAATCACTGGTCCTCAAAATTATCCTAAGAAATAGCTGAGCACTGCACATTCAAAGGCTGGAATGCTAGGGTGATGTTCTCCTGGGAGCTGGAACCCATAGAGTGCCTGGCATGGTCCTAGAATATAGTCAGTGCTTGCAAATATCAGCCACCACCGCTATGGGTCACATGCTTATTGGCAAGTATAGATAATAGGGTACCATTTCATGTTTACTATTTGTTGTTATTGTTTTATTTACATTTTTTATTCGGTAAAATACACATGCCTTGCTATTTTTAATACTAAAAGTATTCCATGTCCTACGTTTTCATACACAACTTCCAAATATAGACAGTGGTGCTGGCTTGGCTGAAATGCTAACCCTAAATGGTAACCCAGCTACCAGCTGGGGCGTATGGAATGGAAGGGCCACTGGGGGGTGGAGTGAGGCTGACCTGGGTTCAAGTCTCAGCTCTGTCACTTATCTCTGAGGCTGCGGGCAAACCCTTCCTCTCTCTTTGCCTCAGTTTCCCCCTCCTTCAAATGGGAAGCCCATGACAGAATGTACATTTCTCTGCAGACCTGAGGGTTATTCTTTCTGTCAGAGGGAGCACATGGCTGATGGGGGGACAGGAATAATCAGGGCCTTCCCTGCCTGGGCCAAGTTCTCCACCATGGGACACCTGGGCCAGACTCATTTCCTGCCGTTTTATAACCAAAAGGCTTGTGATGGGGAGGAGGGATGCAGAGGGGCGTCAGTGTAACACCCCGGTCTCTCTCTGCCCCTCCCTGACCCCTGTGGTTGATGACAGGCTAGTCTGGGGAAAGGCGCTGAGCACAGCTCTGCTCATCTGGGCCTGTGGAGGATCCATGTTCTACTTGGTTCTCTGATACCAAGTGGCCATGGTGGGCTGGCTTTGTGCGGCCAGTGACCCAAGGTTACATCTGGGTTGGGTGTGTGAAAGCCCACTTGGCTGTAGGTCTAAAGATCCCTCCTCCAGGCGGCTCTATCTGTCAAGCCACCTCCCTGCTCTGGCTTCTGGTCTCACCTGAGCATAATCCAGGTTCCTCTTGATTCCCCACATGGTCGGAATGCCCCTCTTGTCTCATCCAAACGTACTCCAGCTTCCCCCTTCCTGTCCGTTTACTCCAGTCACACTGGCCATGCTGATTCTGGGCTGCCCAGCCCTGCTCCTGCCTCCAGGCTCTTGTACCTGCTGTTCCTGCAACCTGAACTGTCCTTGCCCCAGATGCACGCGAGTAGTGCACGGCTTTCCTCACTTCCGGTCTTAACACCAGCATCACCTTGGCTTTTCAGGATCAGAATGCCTCCCACACCCCTCAGCCCTTCATCATTCCATTTCGCTGCTTTGTTTTCTCCTTAGCACTGTCTGCGGACATGCTATTTATTTACCTCGTGTGTTGGGTCTCTGACGCTAAAATGACTGCTCCGTGCAACCAAGGATGTTTGTTTGCACTTTTCAGAGCAGCTAAGAGCCTCGTGCAGGGCTCACACATATCAGGGGCTAAGTAAACATGTTGAATGCATGGATGGAGCTGGCATTCCGCTCTCTCTCTGACTGTGACTTGCATGGATCTCACAGTCCTTTGGGAGGGGGCCTGGGCTCTCACTTTGGAGCCCCCTCCCACCAGGGCTCAATGCAGTGTGGCTGCGGAGACACGATGTAGCAAATGCTCAAGAGTTCGGGCTCTGCACCCAAACTGAATTTAAATTCTGCTGGGGATACCCTCCTAGCTGTGTTTCTTATCTGTTCTGTGCCTCAGTGCTCCCATCTATACAATGGGAACTCTGGAACTCCTCCCTTATAGAGCTCACGTGAGGATCAAAGGTTGATACAGGTGTAGTGCTCAGGGATAGAGGAAGGGCTTCATCAGTGTCAACAAATGTTTAGCAGCTTTGTGGCTTGAGGGACGTATTCACCTCCTTGCCTGCTTCTCAAGATGGATGTGGAGGGACTCCAGGAGGCAGAGGGTGTGGCCTAGCCTGGAGGACTCAGATGCCCAGGATGGAACAGAAGGGCTGAGGATCGGAGAGCCAAGCCTCACCCAAGGAGCTCAAAGGGAAGTGGCAGCAGGATGGGGGACAGTGTGACTGTCCCTCGCTGGTCCCATGGCAGCAAGGAGGGAGGCAGGAGTGCTGTCTGCATGATCCCAGGGATCTGGTTGCTTTCAGAGCTAGAGAATGGTGTCTAGGTAGACCCACCATTGGGCTACTGACCTGAGTTACTTCCACAGCCTGAGTCACAGATTCACAAGACTAGGCGGGATCACTGCTTCACTCCTCACCTGCTCTGTAAAAACAAAGAGCCTCGGGGTTTGACCTCCAGAGGGGGCAGTCTGGGGAGAAATAGGGTCATGGAGTGGCCTCTGGGGTACAGACCAATGTGACCAGGGATGCCCTTGTCCTTCCTTTATCAAGTTTGTGTGGAGTATGTGTGAGAATTTGTGAGAACGTAGGTACACGTGTGTGTCTGAGTGTATATTAGAACATCTGCTACCAACCATTCACACACACACACACTCACACACACTCACACACACACACACACGAAGCCCAAACGCTGACTGTGCTGTCAGCATGCCCTAGGGGATCTGTCTTCCATCACAAGGCTCGCTCACATGCGTTGGGCTGGAAATGTCAGCACTGTGCTGAGCACCAGGGACACTGGGTACCTCAAAGACCCTGCCCTATAAGAGATGCACAAGGCCAGGCTCCAGTCCTGGCAGAAGAGCGGGTCAATACAAGGGTGGGAGTCTGGGTGTGAGCCTGGGGAAAAAAACCAGGTCTGGTGGGAGCTGGAAGTCCATCCGCAAGAGGATGGAGAGGTGGAGTGAGAACAGCCATGCTGACTGTGCCCCAGGCTCTGGGATCACTTCCTCTTGCAGAAGACAGCGAGACTCAGAGAGGTTTGGAAACTTGCCCGAGATCACCTACCTGGAAAGTGGCAGGTGAGGAAGTTGAGGTTCGGAGGGGTATCTGACTTGCCACGAGTCACCCCACCTGCTAATGGCAGAACTGGGATTCGAACGCAGGTGGCTCTGTGACTTCAGAGCCCGTGCTCTGAACCACCATCCGCCCTCCCCCAGCTCTCGAGGGAGCCAGACATACTGGGAACGTATGAGAAAGAAGGACTTTGAGTGGCCAGAGGTGGGAGGGGCTGATTCTGTCTGAAAGGGTCAGCAGGTAAAAAGTCAGGCACGGATGACAGCAGGGAGCACTCCGGGAAGACAGAGGTCGGGGGAGGGCTTATTATTGCATGGGACGGAATAGTAAGCAGAGGCACCGGGGCGTGAAATAGGGTGCCACGTTCCTGTGGTTTATGGCTGACCCACTGAGCGGGAAGACAGCCTCCACGTCTCCCTGCCCCCACCTCCACCCTGGCTCAGAAAGCCTGACTGTCCCCACCTCCCTCCGCACCCCCCCCTTAGACTCCTGGGATACGGACAAGAAAGGAGTTTGTCTTTCCTGGCTGTGCTGGAGTCCTGCCGCCGAGGTTTGGTTACCATGGCGACGGGCTCCATGGAAACTCGTAGCTGGCCTTTTCCAGGATGGGCCTGGACCCCAGCCCACCTGCTGATGCGTTGTTTCCCCTGGCCTCAGCACCTCAGCATCCCGAGGGGATGTCCGGGGAGGGGAGTCACTCTGTCCCCTGAGTCCCTGCCCCTCCACCTTGGCAGGGCTAGGAGAGTCCCTAGGGTCCGAGAGGAGCCAATTCCAGCATGCAGGGTCTGCTGGCGGCTTCAGGCTCCCGCATTAAACTCAGGACGTGGAGACCCACATTCCCTTATCTTTAGGTAAATTGAGTCTTTCTGTGATCACACCCTTGGTGTCCCTCCCGTCCTGACCCCACACCTGGGCTCTTCCTCTCCCAGGGCTGTTTCCTTTATTCTGTTTCTCCCCGGGTCCTGCTGGTCTCTGAGCTCCAGGTCTATTCAACCACCATCTCCACACCATGGCCCCTGCATACATTCTGAGAATCAACACACTGTTGGCACATTTGCTCCCGGACAGACCTGGGAGGGGACCCTAATGCCACACTCGTTAGCCACGTGACCGTGAACAAGTCGTTCCCTCTTTCTGAGCCTTGGATTCTGTGTTTCTGAATATGTGCTTTATAGGGCTGCTTATTCACCCAGTGCATGTGTTGAAAACTACTCATATCTCTTGAGCATCTATTTATTTACTGTGCTTTTAATGCATTTATTGTGTGAAGAACTGCACTTAACCTCATCTCATTTACTCCCTGCAACAACTCTATGAGGCAGGACTCTTCTTTCCAATTTATGACTGAAGATATTGAGCAAAAGAGGGTGCAAGACCCTGTCCAAGGTCATGCAGGTGTCACTTGGCAGAGTGCACTCTTAACCACTTTATTATTTGGTCAGTTAATTTTTATTGAGCACCTGCTATGTGATGACCCAGTTCTTGCCCTGTGGAGCATCTACTGGAGAGATGGAAAACAAGGGAAACAAACATAATACATATTGTGTTAAGTAGTATGTTGAGATAGAGGAAAATGAGAGACTATTCTTTTTAAAAAATTTTATTGTTTGGTCTCACTGCACGGCATGTGGGATCTTAAGTTCCCAGATCAGGGATCAAACCCGTACCCCCTGCACTGGAAGTGCAGAGTCTTAACCAATGGACTGCCAGGGGAGTCCTAAATGAATATTCTTCAGAGAGAGTGACATCATCAGGGATGATTTCTCTGCATAGAACATATAAGGACAAGAGTTCTGAATGGTGGGAAGAGTTAGCCAGGAGAGGGACTGCAGACCCCAGTAGGGGCCACAGCATGGTCAAAGGCCTGGAGGTGAGAATGGGTTTGCTGTGTCCTCAAGACTGGAAGGGGTCAGAGGGGTTTGGAGGTGGTGAGCAAGGGGGAGGGAGGCCCAGGATGAACTGGAGAGGCAGGCAGAGGGCCAGATCATGCAGAGCCTCTTAGGCTAGGATGTGAAATGTGGTTTATTCTAAGGGCAGTGGAATCTATGGGTTCTAAGAGGAGAGTTGACCTGATTTCTGTCAGGAGTAGCTCCCTCTGGCTGCCGCGTGGGAACAGTAGGAGAGGGGGCAGGAAAGCAGGCCAGGAGGAAGGGCATCACAGTCGTCCAGGATGAAGATGGTGGTACCCAGGCTGCGAGGCTGGCAATGGGGAGGAGGGAGGCTTCTGAGTGGGATGGAGTTTGCAAGCAGAGTGGAAAGAACCTGCTGATGGGCTGGAAGCAGGGGATGAGGAACAGGAAGGAATGAAGGATGACTCCTAAATTCTATCTTGAGCGACTGAGTGGATGGGTGGTGTTGCTACCTGAGAGAGACCCAGGATGTGCTAGACAGCTGGCTTTGTGCGGAGAAAGCCCAGAGCTTGTTTTAGGATGTTTGTGTTTGAGAAGCCTGGGAGCCATGTGAGTGGAGACACCGGGTCTGGAGTTCAGGAAAGAGAGGTTTGGGAGCTGAGAGTGTAGATGTGGTGTTTCAAGCCACAGGGCTCGATGAGATCGAAGAAGGAGAAAGTGTAGATGGAGATGGGAGGAGAGACCCAGAGGAGATGAGAGAAGGGAGGAGAGAAGAGAGGGGGAGAAGGGAGGAGGGCAGGAAAGGGGAAGGCCTGTGCATTCCTTCAACAGACCTTTCCTGGTGTGGTCCTGTGTCAGGCCCTGGAGAGTGGATGGTGAGTCTGGCACCCACCCTGAGTCTGGGGTGCTCAGCCTTGGACAGCAGGGAAACTGGCCATCAGAGCACATGTTTGAGGCTAGGGAAGAAGAGGGTCCTATGAGAGGCCCGGGGAGGGGCGGCCAAACTGGACTGGGCTGTGGGGAGGGGGAGGGTTCCTGGAGAGGCGGCCTGGAGGCTGGGAGCTGATGCTGGAGCTTGCCTGGTGCCCAGGGGGGAGGGGAAGGTGGAGGGTGGACTGGAGGAGGTGCAAAGTGGAGGAATTGGATGTAGAGATGCAGGCCCAGAGGTGGAGGGGGAAGCTCACGCCAGTCCCCGCAGCCTCCTCCCAGGCCCGGTCCCGTGGTTTCCTGGCAACAGTCCGGGCTGGGTGAGGGTTGGGTTTAGCTGCCTCACACACGTGTGAACTTGGGAAATGGCCTGGACAGCCTGGAGCCTTAAAAAATCATGACTTGGAGACACTTCGGCGCTGTGGGGCTTGGGCAAGGAAGGGCTGCCCTGAGCCTCAGGGTCTCACCTGGCAAAGGGTGATAATAACATGTGAAAGTGCTGGGCCAGCTCACAGGTTCTGCCGGAAAGTGGGGAATTATTAGTGTTGACCGGACCACAGAGCTGCGTGCAAGAGGTGACCCTGGTTTTGCCGAGAAAGAGGGAGACAGAGACAGAACGAGACCCAGGAAAGAGTGAGACAGAGAGAACCAGGAGACAGTGAGACAGAGGGTGACAAAGAAAGAGAGGGACAGAGAGAGAGCGAGCAAGAGATAGGTAGGTAGGTAGATTTGGGGGTGGGAGCGGGAAAGAGACAGAGGCAGAGATACAGGAGAGACAGAGAAAGGGTCAGAGACAAGCAGAGACAGAGCGAGAGGGAGGGAGACAGACAGACAGAGAGAGGTGGTGGATTCCAAGACGGTAACAGGCATTATGTCTGGATGGTAAAACGATAAGTGATTTTGACTTTCATACTTTTGTTCATATTGTTTTCTGATTTTCCTCTGTAATTACTTGAATAATTATCTCTTTAAAGACATGGTTTCCAGATGTAAACTGAATTTTTAACACTTTCTGCAATTTGGAAATACCTAGGAGAAAAATTTATAATTTGCAGACAAATTGACCCAGAAATTTCACTTCTTAAAATTTATTCAAAGGAGAAACTCATGGAGGCGTCAGTGATTTAATTACAAGGATGATTTTTGAAGTGTTGTTTATAACAGCAAAACAAAACAAAACAAAACCCCCCAAACAAAAAGCAACCCTCTACCTTATATGCTGGGAAAAATTGAGGGCAGGAGGAGAAGGGGACGACAGAGGATGAGATGGTTGGATGGCATCACTGACTCAATGGACATGGGTTTGGGTGCGCTCCGGGAGTTGGTGATGGACAGGGAGGCCTGGCGTGCTGCGGTTCACGGGGTTGCAAAGGGTCAGATACGACTGAGCAACTGAACTGAACTGAGCTGAACTGAAACTTATATGCACAAAAACAGGTGACTCAATAAATAAATGATGTTCCATTCATAGAATGGATTTCTATGTAGCCTTTAGAATGATGTAAATTGTAACTCATTGGTGCAGATATTTAAGAGATACTAATATGACCAACCTAGATAGCATATTAAAAAGCAGAGACATTACTTTGCCAACAAAGGTCCGTCTAGTCAAGGCTATGGTTTTTCCAGTGATCATGTATGGATGTGAGAGTTGGACTGTGAAGAAAGCTGAGCGCTGAAAAATTGATGCTTTTGAACGGTGGTGTTGGAGAAGACTCTTGAGAGTCCCTTGGACTGCAAGGAGATCCAACCAGTCCATCCAAAAGGAGATCAGTCCTGGGTGTTCATTGGAAGGACTGATGCTGAAGCTGAAACTTCAATATTTTGGCCACCTCATGCGAAGAGTTGACTCATTGGAAAATACCCTGATGCTGGGAGGGATTGGGGGCAGGAGGAGAAGGGGATGACAGAGGATGAGATGGCTGGATGGCATCACTGACTCGATGGGCATGAGTTTGAGTAAACTCCGGGAGTTGGTGATGGACAGGGAGGCCTGGCGTGCTGTGATTCATGGGGTTGCAAAGAGTCGGACACGACTGAGAGACTGAACTGAATTGAACTGAAGCAAGCTTCAAAAAGGTACAATTCTAATTTGTTAGAAAAAGATACATTGTTTGCATGTGTGCATGGAGACATAGCTGAAATTTTTATCACCAAGGTGATAAGTGTGGGGGTGTGACAATAAAAGCAATTAAAGTTATTTCAAGTCTTGTGTATGCGTTAAGAATTCTTACATAAGGAGGTCACCCTCCTGCCTTTTGCTCTGTCCTTAGAGAGAAGGAGAACAGGTGCTCACAGTCTAGAGTGTGATAATCCAGCAAGATTTTGATGGTCATAATTAAATTGCACCTCACCCATGTCAATTCACACAGATTTATCCCAGCTATGTTTTGGTTAACCTTTCCACAGAGGCTTCAGCCAGACACCACCCATTAAAACATTAATCATTTCCCTCATTTTTATAGGCTGTGACAATTTCTTTCCCTTGCTAGTTGCAAATGGAAGTCTATCATCTCTTTTTAGATATTAACTCTGGGGTTCTGTTCATTGCCATCATGAGAGCCTGTAATAGGTGTATCAGGAAAGCCTCTTCTAGGTGGAGATAACTAAGAAGTGGGATATAACACTTGAGATTCAGTTTCTTTGGCTTTTCTATTCAAGATGTACACGTTATTGCTACCACATCTTATAGAAATGACAGATTGTATTTCTTTAGACTCATTTCAAAAAGAATTTGAAGTGGTGCATATAATAGGGTAAAAACAATTGAGATCAGGGTGAAGGAAAGCTAATGATATGAAAATAACATGTAAAGAGGAAAGTTAGTAAACAAAACACATGCCTCAAGGTATCAAATATTTGCTAGTTGGGATGTCAGGTTTGCTCTGATCTTTCCAATGGCTTATTTTCATCATTTAATAGGATCAAATATAGAGCAAAATGTAAAGAAATAAACCTTAGGCACAAACTGTCACCTTTCTCCTAAACTCAACTGTGATCAACTTCTAGGCAAAGAAACTTTAACTTTTCTTTTAAACCTCAGGAAAATAGTTCCTTTCTGTCACTTCCACTGTTTCCACTGGAAAGCTGACATCCTGCCCACTTGCCACAGAGGCGCCCGGGTTTCTCTCCTGCAGTCTGTGGACAAAACGATCCAAAGAAGAGAGGGGCTTCCGTCCTCAGCTCACTTGCATGTGTCTTCTTTGTAGAAAGGAATCAGCCTTTGTTAAAATTTCCTTTTCCAGTACCTCCCAATGTTTTGATGCTCATATTCTTGGTCCAAAAACAGGGAAGATTCAGCTGCACCTCTGGTCCTTTTCCAGACACAGTTTGCACTCACTGTGATGATTTTATTCCAAGTGAGATGTTACCTTAGCAACCAACTTTCCAACTCACTCAATTAACCCGCTTCCTCCCTGTAATCAATACTCATTAGCACCAAATCACTCCTTCGCTTTGCCTTGCAGTTAAAACCAGTCATTCAGGTCAACCTGTTTCCTAAAGGTAACAGTCTTTTCTCCCTCTGACCATGGAAACTGATTTGAACCCTACAGAACCCCTCTCCCTAGGTCCTCTGTTGCTGTCTTCCTAATTCGGGCTCGGCCAAGAAGTACTGGCTGGTGGATCTCTGTGGAGTTGGCAACAGCGCTGCCACGGTGGCTTCTGGCATTCCAGTGGGTCACTGGGCCCTTGCCCACAGGGAAACTGGCAAGAAGGAAGATGGTACCTGCCATGTGGAATCAGGGAGATAGCGCCTGCACACACAGGAGTTTCTTTGGAGACTCCAAAGGAGAAATGCTATTATCTGAAGGTTATAGTAGACAGATTCAAAGGACATGAGCTTGGGCAAACTCTGGGAGATGGTGAGGGACAGGGAGGCCTGGTGTGCTGCAGTTCATGGGTCACAAAGAGTCAGACACGACTTAGCAACTGAACAACAATAGTAGAGTGATACGGTTTGAGAACATAGAAAAAAAATATTATTAAAACCCACATAATCTAGATCACCTTTGGTTCTGGTTCTGATGCTGAGTGTGGTCGTGGGGAGTTAAGACTCTAGAGAACTTCCCTCACTGCGCCGAGCGTGATGGAGGAGGGGAAGGGCACAGTGGATGTCAATGTCTCTGCCCGCTTTCCTGACCTGCTGCTCTGCAGGGAACCTGGACTGGGTGGTCCTTCCAGGGGCAGGGATGCTAGTGGGTCTCCAGAGGCTGGTCTGAGAAGAGAGTGGACTTATTCTGTCTGACATAGGGAGGGAGATGGAATTCTGAGATACAGTCCTAAGGAAGGGGAGCCCGGGCACCCAGAAAGTGGGGTCTGAGGAAAGGAAGAGCCTGAGCAACGTGGTGGTGTAGGAACTTCAGGGAAGTCAGCTTGTACACTGTGCCTCGTGTAGGTGGTGTTGGGGCAGATGGGGGCTGGGGAGTGAAACGTAAGAGTCGTCTCACTTCTGGGCAAAGGGATGCTGACAGGAATAGCACTGCTGGATGGCAAGATGATCCACAAAGAGGAACATTGAATTAATTCATTAAAAGCATCGCACCAGGCCGGGGATGTAGGCACGGGGTGAAGAAGCATCAGCCCTGTTCTCAAGGGGCTCACATTCCAGAGACAGAGGCAGAAAACAGGCCAGGATATAAACAAATAAGCATTTCAGGTGTGCTGAGGGCTGTGAAGAGGATAAATCAGAGAGACACTGGAAGGGGGTGCCTTAAGATGGAGAAGGTCAGGGGGACCTCTCTGAGGAGCTGACGGAGGAGCTGAGAGCTCAGCTGGGGAGGAGCCAGGAAAGAGTTCTCCAGAAAGAGGAACGAGCAAGCACCAAAGCCTGTTCCCAGGCTCCAGAAATCCTGCTCACCCCGGCCGGGCACTCTGTTCACCAGTAATTCAACCAGCAGTGAACATCCTCCGCTCTGGGTGCCTTCACACCTGACTCCTGTCCCTCACCACGCCCGTGACTTCTGACACACATCCTGTTAAATTTCTAGCCCCGGAAAAATGCTCAGCGTCATTGGTAGTAAAAATAATAATAATGCCAACACATCTATGTGACACCGTATTTCATCTTGGACATTTGGGACATTGAAAAACAAACTGGTGAGAATCCAGTGACAGCCTGCCTCTTAGGTGTTGCGGGTGGGAATGCAAAACGGGAACCCTTTTGAAAGCATTTTGAAAATGGTCATCAAAAGTCACACTATTGTTCCTACCTCTGGAACCAATAATCTCATCTGAGGGAACACTGTAAACAGTGGCAAAGGTTTGTTACCAAAGATGTTCAGTTGAATGTTTTAAGGACACCAATCTGAAACCTGCTTCAGTGTGAAACAGTGAGAAAAAGGTTAATTGTGGTGGATGGATCCATGGAAGGCAAGACAGCAGCTAGAGCTGATACAGTGAAATGGTGATGCTCCTTGTGGTCAGGTGAATCTTGGTTCAGATTCTGGCTCTTCCAGTCAGTGCTCTGTTTTCGTGGGCCATTTCTTTAACCTCAGTGAGCTTCAGTTTCCTCACTGGTAGAACAAGGATATCATTTAGCTCTTTTCTTTTCATGAGCAGAAAGGAATCATTTCCATGAAGGGCAGCATACACAACGCAGTGGGTGGTCAGCGCTCCAGTGTACCCTCCCACTCATCGAGTGATGGCTGACCAAGCACTTATACTTCTGTGATCTCACTCAATCCGGACAACCTCAGGACTATTATTCCCATTTTGCAGACGAAGAAACTGAGGCTCAGAGAGGTGAACAAATTTTGTGACAATCACTCAGCAATTAAGAGGGAAAGTCAGGACTTGTCCTTGGGAATTCTGACCTTTGCAGCCGGCTGCCCTCTTGTGAACTCCTGCTCATCCTTCAAGACCCAGTCCAAATACCCCTTCTTTTAGGGAGCCTCTCCTGATACCTCTCTGCTGGCGCTCCCATAGGCAAGGCACAGGCCTCAGCACAGAGAGGCACACAGTGTGGGTGCAAAAGTGTGGCTTTGGTCCAACTTTAGCTCCAAATGAAAAGCCCAGCTCTACCCCATTCCCAGTCTCTCCTAAGAAGATTTGGTGGTAACACCCTGGCTGCATCTACCTCCGCGATTTAACGGGTGAAAAACAGGATAGCTCATGCACTTTCTTTGATATCCAGGGACAGCAGTGAGGTTTCTAGTGAACACAGTGCTCAGTAAATGACAGCTGCTTTCCTTTTTCTGGAAACTTCCAGAAAATGGGTGTTCACCATTTAATAGCACTCGTCCTTGGACCTCAGTTTCCTCGACAGTCAAATGGAGCTCAGAGTGGCACTTCCTCTGAGTGCTGTTGGGGAAGGTCGCACGAGAGGATGTATGTAAAGCATTCTCAACAAGGAGGACTGGAAGCCTGGCACAAGCGTGAGTCTTTATTTTCATTAATCTCCCAATTGAAGGGCATTCTCCGCGCGGCGGTAACCGTGTTAGCAGGGCTGCGTCTGGGTCTGGCGCAGAGCCCGGCTGCGCGCGGAGGTCGGCGAGGGAGGGGATGAATGCCGCCCGGTCCCTCGGGAGGATACTGGAGCAGGGAGGAGCATCCAGGCCCAGGAAGGGCCGGCCTCTGAGTCCCACCTCGCGCTCCAGCGAAGCAGGCCAGTCGCCAAGTCGCTAATGAAACGGGCCGCCGTGTGGCTTCCCAGGCGCTCCCAGGGGAGCCCCCGGGACCAGCCAGGCGCAGTTTAACCTTGACCGGGTCAGGGTGCCCCCTAGGTCGGAAACGGGATGGGAGGGTCATCCCCCTGTCTCTCCCATTTCCGAGTTCCTCGATCCACAGGCAAGAAGAGGGCGGGGTTCCAGGGGAGGTCCTCACATTTGGATTCCCGTCTGCGCCCTCCAGCCCTGATCTCTGGTCGATGGGCCTCTATATAACCTCGCCTTTACCTGATCTCACACCCAACCTGCGGCTGGACCTGGGGTCAGGCTGCCCGCCTTCTGATTCCTGTTCCAGCTTCTTTGTGGCATTGTGACCTTTGGGAGGTGGCTCAAGCCATCTGTGCCTCAGTTTCCCGTCTGTAAACTGGGGCTAATCATAAGACCCACATTAGCTGGTTGAGATTACACGAGCTAATAATACAACTAAAGGGCTTAGAACAGGCACACAGCAAGTGCCCAGTAAATGTTGGCTCTGGTCACTTGCACGGGTCCCTTGACACATTTAGGTTCCTGAGGGATGAGAACTGTTTGGGAAGTGATTTGGGATAAGGTTCTAGAAAGCAGGGGTTGGAGCCTCTGTTCTGTCACTTACTACATCTGTGAGTTGGGCAAGTCATTCCAGCATTTGGAAACTCAGTTTCTTCATCGGTGAAATGGGAGGAAGGTTCATCTGAGCCAACTATGACACAGATCAGTAATGAAACACCGGCTCCCAGCTGGTGCTGCCTGCTCTGTGAGCCGGACCTGATTCACCCCCTCTCCCTCACTTCCCTACTTGCGCCCTGCTCCGGGTCCCACCGCCGGGAAAGCGGGCAGCCAGGAAGTGCGGTCTCTGCTTCTCTGAGGCTTCTCCTGCAGCGGAGGCAATGCCGGTCAGAGTGTGTTGTCTGCTCCAGAGCGGGAGGGCTTGAGAAGTGGAAGAGCGCCTGGGGCTGACTTCTGGAGTGGAGGTGGGATGTGGCAGACCCGAGTTCTCATCTCTGCTCTACCCCTTCTTGCCTGAGCGGCCTTGGACCTTGGTCTTCAGCCTTGAGCCTTGGTTTCCTCACCTGTGAGGTGGGACTCACAGTGCTCCCTGCTTCACGAGGCACTTGTGAGCATCAAGTGAGGTGCCCCATGCCAGGTACCTGGCACAGAGCCCGTCTCAGAGGAGGTAGCTTACGTTGGGGCTGGCTGGTGCTTGTACACTCATTCACTCACCCACTATTAGCTGAGGCCCACGATGTGTTGCGTTCTGGCTTTCGGACACAATCCCCCGTCTCATGTATGGATGTGAGAGTTGGACCATAAAGAAGGCTGAGCACTGAAGAATTGATGCTTTTGAACTGTGGTTTTGGAGAAGACTCTTGAGAGTCCCTTGGACTGCAAGGAGATCCAACCAGTCCATCCTAAAGGGAATCAGTCCTGAATATTCATTGGAAGGATTGATGCTGAAGCTGAAACTCAATACTTTGGCCACCTGATGCGAAGAACTGACTTGTTGGAAAAGACCCTGATGCTGGGAAAGATTGAAGGTGGGAGAAGGGGACGACAGAGGATGAGACGGTTGAATGGCATCACTGACTCAATGGACATGAGTTTGAGCAAGCTCCGGGAGATAGTGAAGGACAGGGAGGCCTGACGTGCTGCAGTCCATGGGGTGGCATGGACTCAGACATGACTGAGCAGCAAACAACCCCACTCTCAGGGGTCCCCAGTATTGTGAGGGAGCAGACTGTAAACCGTAAATGACAGATGTTAGCTAGTGCTCTAAGGGGGAGTCCAGGGGATGGCCTGGCATGAAGGGGCAGGAGAGATTGCCCAAACCAGAGAAGAGCACCCCGCAGCAGAGACCTACCGTGGAAACAAGAGGGGTCTTTCTGGTGGCTCAGACAGTAAAGAATCTGCCTGCAATGAGGGAGACCGGGGTTTGATTCCTGGGTGGGGAAGTTCCCGTGGAGAAGGGAATGGCAACCCACTCTAGAATTCATGTCCAGAGAAGTCCATGGACAGAGGAGCCTGGCGGCCTACAGTGCATGGGGTCACAAGAGTTGGACATGACTGAGTGACTCATACTTTCATCAGAGAGACAAGGGGATGAGGTGGGGGTATCCTGGCAGAAGCACCAGCACAGACAGAGGGTAGGGGTTCAGCCTGGGAGAAGCAGGGGTGGCTGGGGAAAGGAACATGAGACACCCAAGAAGCTTGGATTTTATCTTGGGAGCCTTTGAAAGCTGTGGGTTGAGATTGTTGGCGGCATTAGACGACCCCCCTCTCCTCACTAACAGTAGCTCCCAGCTCTCACCCAGAGATTGCCGTGTGGCCAGCACTTGATAGGTTTTATTTAGGATTCTTCAGAACACCCCCTCTGTCTTGAGTAGACCCTATGAGGGTTCCCATTTGAGGCACAGAGAGGCTAAGGAGGCGGCCCAAGGTCACACAGCCATGAAAGGCTGAGTTTGGAAGCAGACTGCCAGCTCCAGCCTCCTCGCCCCTGTGTCCCCACCTGCCTCCCTGTATGATCGACCCTGAGCACCAGCCCTCCCAGGGCCATTCTGAGAATCCCCAGGGTGGATGTCAGCCCCTTCTTGCTCAGTACCAATTCTTTCTCCTTGGCTGATGGACAGAGCTGCTTTAATGGAGCTGCCTGGCTGCCCGGGTGTTGGGGAGGAGAGGAATTTCTCAGAAATCCAATTAGGGGAGTGAGGGACGCCGTGTGCCAGCACCCCCCCCCCCCCCCCAACCCCAGCCTTGGCTCTGGCCCTGGCTGACAGGGGAGATGCTTGTCCCCTGTCCCCTCATCTTGCTTCAGCCCCTCCTTCCTGGCAGAGGTCTTGGGGGCTTAGAGTCTGAGTAGGTTCTCCGACCCCTACCACCTCTTCCTCTCCTTGATTTTCTCTCTCCTGCCCTGCCCTGCACCATCCCACTTGGCCCCACCTCTATTTGAAGCCTCTTCCTCACAGATGAATTGGGTTTTCTCTCTGCGACTCCCTGTTGCCCCAGGAGAGAGTCCCAACCCCTCCCCAGTCAGACCAGTGATGTAGTTCTCCATCACCTCCCAGATCTCTGTCCTCAAACTTCCAGACAACAGCCAGCTCTTTACTGAGCATCTCCTTACACCAAGAACCTCTGAGCTTCTGCAACTGCTGTTCCCCTGCCGGGAATGCTTCCCTTGTTCTTGCGAAGAAATCCTCATTATGCTTCGAATAGCACCTCCTCTGGGCAGCCTTCCCTGATTTCCCCAGGCAGGGCTAGTTACTCTTTGTCCTGTGTCCTCTCGGCATCCGATCCCCAGTGCCCATCCACTTGGGCAATCTATTTGTTCTCTTTAAGCCCAGTATTAGCGGTGATCCCATTGTATGACAATTATTTGATTAGCTGTCCCTTCCCCCAATCAAACTTTGAAAACTCCTCAATAATATCCAAATAGCTGTCACCACTGAGCTCTTCCTGTGTACTGGGGACTGTGCCGAGACCTCACCTGCAGGATTTCTAGCTCTCCTGACAACCCAGGAAGCAGGTGATGTGCCATGTTCATCTTCACTTTATAGATGATCAGTGGAAGCACAGACAGGTGAAGTGACTCATCCAAGGTCGCGGAGCACAGAGCCCAGTGCAGAACAGCTGTGCCCAGAGCTTGCTGAATGGGTGTGTGAATAAATGGGAGGTCTCCCATGGCTGGGTCTTTGGATCCACCTTTGGCGCTTCAGGGAAAGGGAACTAGAATGGAATGAACCCCTCAATGTGCCAGGAGTCCTCTCTGTCACCCTGAGATCCTGATCCTATTATCTCATTTTATGGATGAGAAAATGGAGGCTTACAGCTATTAAAGGACCCTTTCCAGCCCTGAGAGACTCAGTGGCAGAGCCAGGATCTGGGTGATTCAGAGCCAAGTTTAGGACAAGGGTTTGGGGACCCTGGTGCTTCTGGAGAGGAGAAGGGGTCTTCATTTTCGTTTCCTCACAGCTCCTCCTCCTTGGATGAGAACTCCAGAAAGCCAAACTGAAGTCAGGCCTTGGGGCTACGGCCTTGACTCTGATTGTCTGAGGGCCTGAGGAGGGTCATACCTCCTGAGGATGAGTCCAGCTGAGTCTTGGCCAGGGGAGGCCTTTGTAATGTCTGCTGGAGGATAGGAGAATATGAGTGTAAGTAATGGTTAAAGAGCTTGGGTCGTGGAAACAGAGAGCCCTGGGTTTGAATTCTGCCTCTGCCACCTGTTAGCTGTGCGACATCAGACAATCATTTGACCTTTCAGAATCTCAGTTTCCTCATCTGTAAAATGGGGATAATATGCCTCATATTGGGTTTTGGTGAGGATCACAGATATTCCATCCAGAGTGCTTAGTGTTTAGTAAGCAGTTTGCAAATGTCAGCTTTTATTAGTAGGGTCAGAATTAGGCTCTCTAGAATTTGAGAGTCAGGATAGAATTAGTGAAAACTAGGGCCAACGGCTGCCAGTCCATTTGAGGCCTGTCTATGTTTGTCTATGCTTCTTGGAATCACCCAGAGGACCCTGCTGAGGAGTCAGGAGGGCCGTGAGCTCAGAGCTGGCATTTGGGTAATAGCAGGATG
Organism: Odocoileus virginianus; assembly: GCF_023699985.2. Taxonomy (NCBI): domain Eukaryota; kingdom Metazoa; phylum Chordata; class Mammalia; order Artiodactyla; family Cervidae; genus Odocoileus; species Odocoileus virginianus. The sequence continues at coordinate 41,132,925 of NC_069703.1, read as the reverse complement.
AATAATGAAACAGATCTGAGTTCAAATCTTGTTTCTTCTACATACCTGCAGGGTGACTTTGGGCAATCTTTGTTCCCTTTAAGCTTCAGTTGCCCCCTCTGTAAAATGGGGGCATTTTTACCTGCCCCAAAGGAGTGCTAACAATTTAATAAGACTGTTATACTGGACACAAATCAGTTCCTTAGACCTCAATAAATGTTTTATTTCTTAAAATGATTTCCTCCCCAGTAAATCATTTTCCTGGTCATATTATATGTTTTTGGAGAACTATGTGGGTGGCTTGTAAATGGTTTTCTTCCATCCGTCCCTCCATCCACCAATGCATCCATCCCTCTTTAATGCCAGACCTGCAGTATGCACTGAGGATCTGGATAAAGCAGTTCAGAGAGATGTGACTGCCCAGAGGAGCGGGGACAGGCTTCCCCAGCTGAGAGGTGAGATGCTTTGCTCAGATTTGCAGGTAAGATCAGGACTGGCCTGCGGGGGGACTGCCTTACGTGCACAGTCTCAGAGGCCTGGTCCTGAGACTGTGAAGCCCTTGGAAAACCAGCGTAGGAGAGGGTACAAATGAAGACTCACTTGTTTCCAGGGTCCTTCCAGGGCTGGGCACCTCGGTCTCCCATAAACGGGGCATGCGTGCCCTCTGCTGGCTTGCTGGCTGACTGCACCTGAGGCTTTGGAGACTCCCAGCCACTGGGTCTGGGAACCAAATGTCCATAAAAGGTGGACTGTCTCAACCGGAAAGGACCCCCAGGATCATCCACCCATGCCCTACCAGTAGAGACAGGAGGCTCCGTGCGGGGCAAGGAGCTTGCCCAGAGAGGAATTTGAGGCCCTAAGTCTGGGACGGGGCTCTGTCCATGCCTGGGGTGGGGGTGGGGGTCGGTGTTCCTCGCAGGGGAACTCCAGGTAGGGGGTGGGGAGGGGGTGATCATGGAGTGCAGAGGAGGTTTTCAGATTCTCAGCCCTCACCCCATCTGGCTGGCTCCGTTGTGGGATTTCCTGTCTTGTCTTGGAGCAGCGTCACTGCAACCTGATAGCCACGAAACGGGGACTCAAGGTCTGTGTGTGTGTGTGTGTGTGTGTGTGTGTGTCTAAACAGCTGATGCTGGTATCCATCAGCCGGTGCCCAGGGCTGGTGACGTCACCGGACAAGTGCTCTGGTCTCTGTTTGAACCGGTTTGCTCAGCCCCAAGTCCTCAGGACCTGCCACCAGCATCTTGCTCCAGGTTCTCCAGCTCCAGGGGGTGGCAGTGGACTGAAGGGACATGAAAGCAGAAAAGATACTTGCCTTTCGAGCTGGGGTCAGAGGCAGGGGTGGGTGTGGGAGCTAGGATGGACTTTGTATTCTGTTAGATGTAGGGAGGGTAGGAGAGATGAGAGTGCAGGCTGCTGCCCAGGCTTCCAGCCTGAGTGATGAGCTGCACCCCTCAATGAGGAGGAGGCTGGGGGGACCTGTCCACAGCCCCCGGGTGCCTGGAAGCTCATTACATATGGAGAGGACAGTTTCCTCCTGACCATCTCTTGCCCCCTCCCCAGTCCTTTCTCTTGGCTGGGCTGCTGTGTATGTGTGAGCCTGCATAGGCATGTGAGCGTGTGTGTTCTGTGTATCCCTGCCCGTGGGCTGGAAGCTTGGTGTCACTGGGGATGGGAACCTTAAAAGCCTTATTGCTCCAGGAAGAGGCCTGCTCGGCTGGGAGTTGACCCTTTAGGTCCTGTTCTCATCTCATCAAGGCCAGGGGTCTGAGCTCGCTTCCAGTAGGTGGGACCTGGAGACCTAGCCTGCCTTTAGGGTTCAGATGGGAGTTCCAGACCTGCACCCATCTCCCCCCTGGGGTGGCCCCGGTCAAGTCTCCGCCTCTCTCGGAGCATTAGTGTCATCACTGACAAGCAGGACAGTGAGCTCTATCTCACAGGTGTCTGGGGAGGATGGAAGGAGATATTGCAGGCAGAAGTCTCAGTGCGGTGCCTGGCACCTGGCATGCCCTGGATGGAGTGGAGGGTATTATTATTTTTAAATCAGGGGCCCTAGTTGCTCAGCATTCAGGCTACTACCTACCTCTCTGACTTTGCCTCTGTCTTCTTTCTCCTGTTCCAGCCACACTGGCCTTCCACCTGTGTCTGGAGAACACCGGCCCTGGTCCCGTCCAGAGCCTGTTTTGCCCAGGTGTTGTCTGGTTGGTTCCTGCTCGGCCTTCAGGTCCCAGTTTAACGTCACCCTCCTGGGGCAGCCTGCCCTGATGGCTCTGCCTAAGGCGCCCACTCTGCCCGTCCAGGCACTCTCTAATTCTCTCGTTTTTTTTTCCTAGCATCTACCTCTGCTAGAGCCTGTGCGATTTATAGTTTATAGCCCCTACACCTGTTTGTCTGTTGTGTTCTCCACCTTGTCCCCCGTGTCTACATTAGGGCCTGGCACATAGTAGGCCCTCAGTTATCATATGTGGACTCTGCAGAGGCCTCTGAGGCATGAGGAAAGCTGGGGTTTGGGAGCCAGACCGTCCTGGATTGAACTTAGATTCCCACATCCTGGCCCCGTCACTCCTGGGCTGTCTGAGTCTCATGCCCCTCCTCTGGGCCTCCGTTTTCTTATCTGTCAGATGGGGCTAAGCAGCGTGATGTGACAACAGGTGGTTAGAGGAAGCAGTGAGACGGTGAGCATGTATCATGCAGGCCAGGATTCATTGGTAACAGTGATGAAGACTGCTACTTGTCAATCAATCGCTGCGCTAAGATGCTTACTTTAAAAAATTCATTTCTGCCTGACAATCACCCTAAGGGATGGTTATCCCATTTTATGGACAAAGAAATTAAGGCTCAGGGAAGTAGGCCCATGCCCAGTGAAGATTGTATGTCCCCAGTAAGGGCTGGAGATGCAGGAGCTTTGGGGGCATGGCCAGTTTAGCATCTCCGCAGTGTTCAGGGAAGACTGGGGATCTGGCCACCTGAGTCCTAATTTCAGCTCTGCCACTGACTTGCCCGTGTGACCCTGGCTGGGTTTCTGCCCCCTTTAGAGCCCCATTTCCCCGTGTGCCTCATGAAGGCACTGCACCAGGTCAGGGGTTGCAACTTGCAGGGCCCCCAGGGCAGGGGCAGGGGCGGCGGATGGACCCAGGAAAGGCTGGGAGGAGCGGAACAGTGGCCACTCAGCTCTGGAGGGTACCTGACAGGCGGGAAAGTGGGCCTAGGATTGCCAATGTTTATACTTTTCAAGAGAAGCAGAAAATTCAGATTTTGATGTGAAATCTGACTATTAAATGTTGGCAAAATTTTAAAAAGAAAGGAAAAAAGAAAGACACTGTGTGGGCCAAACAAAGGCCATTTGTGGGCTGCATTTGGGCTCATGAGCTGTCACTTTGTACTCCATGGGATACCCACTATCTAGAGGCCATTTCTTACTCCTGGACCCTTGATAAAAATGACTCACACCACTGAGTGCTTACTACATCCAGGGGCATATGGTGATGTTGTTAACTCTTCCCCCCACTCCTAGTATCCCTACCATGTAACATTGTCCCACTCATAATACCATCTCCATTTGATAGGTGGGACGTTGAGGTCCAGAGAGGTTAAGTAACTTGTCTGGGTCACACAGCTAATACATGGCAGAGCTGGGGGACAAATCAGGGCTCTCCTGCTCCAAAGCTCACTGGTGTAACCACTGTACCATCCTGCCACAATGACCTCCCCTCACCCCCGGCTCTCTGTGCAGTCTCCTTCCCACCAAGGTCCCCCTTCCTGGCCTCCTGGGTACTCATGCATTCACTGGTCAACCCCAAGGTGGTTTGGAACAATCTCAACCTGGAAGGAGGGTGAACTGGGCAGGAAGCCTTTTCTTTCTCTCCGAAACCCTGGGCTCTCCTCTCTCCAGATCCCCTGGTGCCATAGGTTGTGCGAGGGGCCTGCCGGCTTGCTGAGAAACCTACTGAAGCAACACTAAGGTCGAGGGGCCTGCTGGCTTGATGAGAAACCTATTGAAGCAACACTAGGGTCGTAGGCTCCTCCAACAGCCCAGCCACGGGAAGCGCCTCCTCCTGCGGGGAGTCCTGGCAGGGAGCCGGCCGGTTCCTGGTGTCAGCCGAGCTGCTGTTGACTCTTCGTGTCTCTCCAGCAAATCCTGCTGCGAATCCCCCGGAGTGCAGACTGTGTGTGCACGTGCTCAGGTGGGGTCCCTGTGTGCAAGGGGGAGTGTGCACTCACTTCTGCATCTGAGCGCCGTGGGTTGCAGTGTCCACTGTGGGGTGCCTGTCGCCTGGGTGGATGGATTCTCCTGCAACCCGAGGACTCAGACCTTCACGAGCTGCGTGGGTGAAGGCAGGAAGCAGTGATTAAAGCAACCACCACTGATTATTTACAGGTGCTTTAGGTAAATGATTTTTTTTTTTTTAAGTGCCACATAATCTGATAAAGCTGGTGTGGTTGTCCCCATTTTGTGGATGAAGATATTGAAGCTCAGAGCCAGGCAGTGAAATAACCAGGCTGGCGGAGTTGGTGAACACTGGAGTGGAATGTGGATCCAAGCTTGCTGTCTCCAAAGCCATCGAGCCATCGTTCCACCTGCTCCACTCCCCCACCCCCCCCACTGCAGGCCGCTTTGTTTGGGTCAATGGTGACCCCCCCGCTGGGGCCGGTGCCTTGCTCCAGTGGGCTCTCCCTGGGCCACCGCCTTTGGACTTTCAAGTCCCCGCCCCTGGAGTTGAGTGCCCTCTGCATCAGGCACTCGGAAGCTAACCTGTCCTGAGCTGCCGTCTTGTTCAGGGCCCTTGGCTTATGGCAGGGTGCAGGGCTTTTGGTTGCTGGGACCTGCCTTAGGTCACACACTGATCCTATCACTGTTTGGGGTTCAGCCTCTGAGGACTGTTGGCCATTGGTGGAAGGAGCAGGCCTGACCACTCTCAGGGACGTGTTGGGGTTGGGGGCCCATTCTCTGGGCTCGTGGTCTCCGTTCTCTGTGCTGTCTTGCTTTGCTCAGTGGCCAAGCCCGGAGTCCAGAGAGGGGACTCTTGACCTGGCCTCAATTGCACCATCCTCGCCAGGCCTTGGTTCCCTTCAGCTCTAACTGTAACTAGAAGGCTTGGAGGGGACTTTGATCACAGCTGCTTATCTTAGCATTTCTGCTGCTACCCAAGAGGCTTTGGAGCCATAGAGGGGGACGTGAGGTCAAGTCCTGGCTCTGCCACTTATTTGCTGGGTCATCTTGGGTGAATTGCTTTGCCTCTCTGAGCCTGTTTCTTTATGTGTAAAGTAGGGATAATAATGGGACCTCCTTCATAAGAGTATTGTGAGGATTAATAGTAGTAATAGTTGTAATGACAGCCGCCAGACTTTGAGTGTTTACTATGAGCTGGGTGGGCTTCCCAGGTGGTGCTAGTGGTAAAGAACCTGCCTGCCAATGCAGGAGATGTAAGAGATGTGGGTTCAATCCCTGGGTTGGGAGGATCTCCTGAAGGAGGTCATGGCAACACACTCTAGTATTCTTACCTGGAGAATCCCATGGACAGAGGAGCCTGGCAGGTTACAGTCCACGGGTTTGCAAAGAGTTGGACACGACTGAAGCAACTTAGCATGCACACACCATGATCTGGAAGCTGTTATCCCATTTAATCCTCCCAGCAGCATTGTTAGGCAGTTAACTGCTATTATTCCCATTTTAGAGAGGAGGAAACTGAGGCACAGAGGGGTTAAATGGTTTGCTCATGTTCTTGCACCAGTTAAGTGGTAGTACCTGGATTCCAGCCCAGGTCTTTCTGACTCGAAAGCCCAGAATGCTTAACCCAGGAGGGTTATTCAAGATATCTAACAATTGGCCTGGCTTGGGCCCCAAGCCATCGGAATAGACGCCTGCCATAAATAAACAAGCTGTCTGTCCTCCCAGCACCGTCTTATCCATTACACATTCAACTGTGTTAAATAGGATTAATCCAGGAAATGAGATTACAGATGTCAAGCAGCTTGGAGAACCATGAAGCAAGCCATGTGTTTCTATTTCTCCTTCTGCCGAGGGGAAGAGAAGGGCCAGGGAATCAGGAGAGCTGTGCTTAGCTCCACGCTCTGCCATGAACTTGCCAAATGACCTTTGGTGGGTATGGGAAGCCAGTTTCCAGAGTCATGGATTCAGTTCAGTTCAGTTCAGTCACTCAGTCGTGTCCGACACTTTGTGACCCCATGAATCACAGCCAGGCCTCCCTGTCCATCACCAACTCCTGGAGTTTAATCAAACTCATATCCATTGAGTCGGTGATGCCATCCAGCCATCTCATCCTCTGTTGTCCCCTTCTCCTCCTGCCCCCAATCCCTCCCAGCATCAGGGTCTTTTCCAGTGAGTCAACTCTTCGCATGAGGTGGCCAAAATATTGGAGTTTCAGCTTCAGCATCAGTCCTTCCAATGAACACCCAGGACTGATCTCCTTTCAGATGGACCGGTTGGATCTCCTGCAGTCCAAGGGACTCTCAAGAGTCTTCTCCAACACCACAGTTCAAAAGCATCAATTCTTCGGTGCTCAGCTTTCTTCACAGTCCAACTCTCACATCCATACATGACCCCTGGAAAAACCATAGCCTTGACTAGATGGACCTTTGTTGGCAAAGTAATGGATTAACAATGTCTAAACCTGCCAAGGAGATGGTGCCCAGTTGGTATCGCTCAAGCCCATCCATGAGGTACTTGGAAAGAGTCGTCCAAGCAGACCCAGGAGGTCTCCAGCTTAGCCACAGTTTGGTAAATAACTCAATTAAGGGATTGTGTATTTGGGTTTTTAAGAAACAACTTAAAATACCTTGTACCTGTTTCATGTATACAACTTACTGAAAACCTACACCCCAGAGAGCTTGAATAGGTGCATATACTGGCAAGGGCACCGCCACGATCAATACTGTTGACATCCGCATCAAACCGCGGAAGGTTTTCTCCTTCCCCTTATAGCCACCCCTCCCTCCCCGCCTTCACTCCCACTCTCAGGCCAGCCCCGATCTGTCTTCTGTCACTGTAGATCACTTGACCTTTTCTAGAAGTTTACCTCAAGAAAATCACAGAGTTTGTAGACTTTTGCATCTAGTTTCCTTCAGTCAGTGTAATCTTTTTGTGATTCATTCTTAGGGTTCTGCGTTTCTTTTATTTCTGAGTGGTATTCGTCTTTTGAATACACCAGTTTGTTTTCCCGTTCACTTTGGATGGACAATGGGTTGTTTCTGTCGATAGTTTTGGACTATTGCAAATAAAGCTTCTAGGAAGATTTATATACAAGTCTTGTTGTGGCTATGTGTTTCTTTCCTCCTAGGTAAATCCCTAGCAATGGAAGGTCTGGGGTGCTTGGAAGGGTGGACTGCTTTCCCAAATGGTTGTACTGTTTTACATTCATGTGAGCAGTGGATGAGAGTTCCTGTTACTATATCCTCACCAACACTTGGCGTGGTTGGTCTTCTTAGTTGGAGCCATTCTAATGGATGTTTGGGGGCGGGGGCTGTCCTGCTGCAGTCCTGGAGAATGCGTGGTTTCTGATGGCTTGTGATGGGCAGACCTGAACACTGAAGAGGGTGACTGATCATCGGGCCATCAGGGGGAGTGGGTGCTGACTGGTTTTCTCAAGCACCGATATTTTGGTTTCTGGGTGTTAGCCAGGCTCAAAGGTGGCCCCCACTTATATGTCCTCCTGGGGTTCACAGTCTTTATAGTCCCTCTCCCACAACCTTGTGCCAGGGTTGGTCTGTGTGACCAGTAAGATGTGGAAGAACTGATGGGGTCACTTGTGAGGTTAGGTTAGAAAAGACCCTACAGCTTCAGTCCTGGTCATTCTCTCTCTCTCTCTTAGATCATTTGCTCTTGGGAAGGCCAGCTGTACCGCTGTGAACAGCCTGATGGAGAGGGTAGTGTGAGGAGGGACTGTGGCCTCCAGCCAATAGCCAGCCAGAAACTGAAGCCTTCCGTCAACAACCATGTGGGTGAGCTTGCAAGTGGGTCCTCCAGTCCCATCAAACCGGCAGAAGACGTGGTGTTAAACCTCACACGAGCCACCCACCTAAGCTGCCCTGCAACTCTTGCCTCTCAGGAAGAGTGTGAGATCAATGCTGCTTTAAACCACTAAATATTTAAAGGGGATCTTTTGTTATGCAGCAATAGATAACTGATACACCCTGGACTATGTCCTTTTATTTGAGATAGCAACTGTTTCCCCTGCCTTATCCCATCTAAATAATCAAGATAGAAGCCTGGTGTCATGTGGGTAGACCACCTGGTCTAGCAGAGCTGGTTGGACCAGGCTGAGACCTTCCTTTACTGACAAAGGTCTGCATAGTGAAAGTTATGGTTTTCCAGTAGTCATGTATGGATGTGAGAGTTAGACCATAAAGAAAGCTGAGCGCCGAAGAGTTGATGCATTTGAACTGTGGTGTTAGAGAAGACTTGTGAGAGTCTTGGACAGCAAGGAGATCCAACCAGTCCATCCTAAAGGAGATCAGTCCTGAATGTTCATTGGAAGGACTGATACTGAAGCTAAACCTCCAATATTTTGGCCATCTGACGCGAAGAACTGACTCATTGGAAAAGACCCTGATGCTGTGAAAGATTTAAGGTGGGAAGAGAAGGGAATGACAGAGGATAAGATGACAGAGGTTGGATGGCATCACCAACTCGATGGACATGAGTTTGAGCAACCTCCGGGAGATGGTGATAGACAGGGAAGCCTGGAATTCTGTAGTCCATGGGATCGCAAAGAGTCGGACACAACTGAGCGACTGAACTCAACTGAGACCTTCTAGGTATTCTCTTTTCTTTTCTCTCTTTTTTTTTTCCTTTCTACCCGTCCCTCTTTTTCTCTTTTTCTTTCAACAGGAGGAGGAGAAGATTGAATCAAATAACATGATGAAATACAGTACTAGGTAAACTCTGGGGGGAGCAGAACCATCAAGATGTTCTGCAGAAAGAGATTAAAGTGAGAGAGGAACAGGGATGAGGGGCCCAGCTGGGGAGATATATGCTGCCTGAGGACCTGGAAGGGTTGGTGTGTCAAGCTGTGCTGCTGGCGATTAAATTCTGGGAAACTCCTCTGATGCTTAAAATAACCCTCCTTTTGACTTGAGTTTCTTTAAACTTCTGCTTTTCCCAATCAAGTCATTTGACGTCAGTAATCATCGTAGGCAACATTTTCTTTGACTAGACATAAAATGTTCCATTGAGTGGACCTGCCTTAAGTTTGCACAACCGTTCTCTGCTTGGACATTTCAGCTATTTCCCATTTCTCTCTGTCGTAAACAATGCCATGATGAACATCTCCAGCCCTCGAAGCTTTGTTTCACATCTCCAGTGATATCTTCAAGAGAGCTTCCCAGAAGTGATGAGTGAGCCAAAACATCCTATTAGATGACTTCCCAGAAAAATGACACTGATGCTTTTGCCAGCTGTAGAAGAAATCACTCATCTCACCCACCCACACCAGCCTCAGGCTTCTCTCATGGAGGTTGCCTTGTCCCGCCACTTATTGGGTCAAGGGGGACCTGGCTCAGTGCACTGTGCTGGGGGCAGAGCCCAGATGTCACACCATTTAGGCAGCAGCCACATCAGCCTAGCACCTCTAGCGTCTAAACAAGTCAGGAGAGATCTACGTCGTTTTCTTTTATTTAAAATGAAGTGGATTCTAAACACCACTTAAAAGTACATTAATAATGGTGTTGGTGCATCATTCATCTTGAACAAGTGACAGATATTTCCCCCAGCAAAATGCCGAAGTGGGAAAGTGGGTTAGGGAGTTAGATTGATGAGTTTCTGTCAAGGGGCTCATTACCTCTCGCCTAGACGATCTCCCGACTGGCCCCCCGCCTCCAGCTCCTGCACCTCCCACCCTGGCCCCATCTGCTCCCTCCCACGCTGATGTCTAGTTAATCTTGCTCATGGGATTCGTGGCAGTGGGATGGCGGGAGGCCTGGAGTCAGGTGGCTGGGGTTCTGACCTTGGTTCGGTCCCTGAGTTCCTGGGGGTGGTGGCCACCTGCTACTGTTCTCCCCCTTCTCAGGTCAGCACTCTGATTTTTCTTTAGGGTCCTGGTCCTTCCTCAGTCCTGGGGTGTCCTGTGGGGCTGACACTGCTCTGCCCACCTGATCTCCATTCCGGCAAGAGGCATGTTATGCCTGGGCTTGGCCATCAAGAGTTCTGCAGACCCTTGGCTCAGTAATTGGTCCAAGGGATGGGCAGCCTCTGTCCCAAGCTGAGTCAGCCATTGTTTGATGCCTGGATCCAGCTGTACCTGAAGTTCACACTTCACCATCCTAGTTATGTGAGTCAGGTCCCTTCTTCCTTCTCTGCTGCTTCTTTTTCCTTTTCTTTTAAAAGAAGTCCATCTGAAATGGGTGGTTTTCCTTGTAAACGGGCTCAGCTGGTAAAGAATCTGCCTGCAATGCGGGAGACCTGGGTTTGATCCCTAGGTTAGAAAGATCCCCTGGAGAAGGCAATGGCTACCCACTCCAGCATCCTGGCCTGGAGAATCATGGACTGTATAGTCCATTGGGTAAGAGTCAGACATGACTGAGTGACTTTCACTTTCACTTCACTTTCCTTGTAAATGAAAGTGTTGTGACTGATGTGCAGTATTGACCTTGAATGAATCCCTTTCGATAGCCTCAGTTGCTCCACCTTGAAAATGTAAGAGTTGGATTCTCAGGAAGAGATTCCACCAGCCCTGGAGGTTCAAGTCCCCCATCTGGGTTGGGGGGACCCAGGTACTGGGCGGGTCACAGATGGACAGCCCGGCTCATATGGAGACGGTCACTGTGCAGCCTCAGGAGAAACCTTAGTTGGGTATGCTCTCCCCAGACCTCCAGAGGGCTGCCCAGGAGTGAAGGCCAGCGTGGGCGGGGGGCCTGGGGGGAGACCACTGGGGTTCCCTAGTGTGGAGCATCGTGACCCTCAGTGAGATGTGCTTCCCTTGCTCTGTGTCTTTCAATGGCTCCCAAGTACCTTCAGGGTTAAGTCCCCTCCCCTTTGGTGGGCAGAAGGCCAGGCTCCACATAGGGCTTAATACATATTGAATGAATGGATAAATGAACAGAAGCTCTTCGTGACCAGGTTCTTGCCCAACTCCCCAGCCCTAGACTCAGACCCTCCGTCTTCTCCCCTGCACACTCCCCTCCCCGCCTCCTCAAACACACTTACTCTCTAATGCCCAGTTTCCTCCGCGTAGTTCCTCTGCCAGCATCTCTTCCGGAATCCCCCTTCCTGCCCCTGACAAACTTTCACTCTTCCTCCCATACACGGCTCATTCGCTGACCCAGTGAGTGTTTCTGAAGCCCCTACTATGTGCTGGGCCGTCTTCTGGATGGCTGGCATTGACCCAGCCTGGTGAAGCGCCTGTGATCACGGAGCCTACTGATTGCGGGGGGCTCAGCAGACACTGGAGAAGGAAATGGCAGCCCACCCCAGTGTTCTTGCCTGGAGAATTCCATGCACAGAGCAGCCTGGAGGGCTGCAGTCCACGGGGTTGCAAAGAGTCGGACACGACTTAGTGACTAGACCACCACAGCAGACGCGGAGCAGGCCAGTGGGTGATACAGGCTATGGAGCAGGGGCTGGAGCCGGGGTGGGGATGGGGGCACGGTCGTTTTGCTCTGAACAGAGGGGAGCCAGGGGAGATTTTGTGGATCTACTGACATTTAAGCTGAGACTCGTAGGAGGGATCGACTAATCTGTGAGAAGGGTGGTCCAGGAGGAGGGAAGACCAAATGCAGAGGCCCTGAGTGCAAAGTGAGCTTGGAATGTTCAAGGAGACCCCCGTGCAGGCGGAGGGGGGAGTGGGCAGGGGCAGAGGTCAGAGGGGAACAGTGGAGGGCTGGGAGGGCCACCTAGGCCCTCACTGGCTTTAGTCCTGACTGAGAGGGGAGCCGTGGCAGGGTTTGAAGGGGCTGGGGCAGAGTGGGGAGACGGGTTGGGAGGGTCTGGCAAAAATCCAGGGTGATGGCCTTGGGAGTGGCAGAAGTGATCTGCATCTGTTTTGAGGGCGGGAGGGGCACGATCCTTCCTGTCTCTTGAGAGGGGTGAGCGTGAGCAAAGGGGTGCTTATTCAGGAGCTGACAGGCGGTGGTCAGCAGGCTGGGGGCAGGGTGTCTCTGGGTGGGGATTGGGCATGCTATGAACCACCACCAGGGCTCCTGGAAATGAGGGTGGATGGTGGGAACCCAAGGTCTGGGGACAGGTTGAGGCTGGAGATGTGTGTTGGGTGTCATCAGCAGAAAGGAGGTGCTGAGAAGCAGAGGCTGTGTGGGACTTCCCTGGTGGTCCAGTGGCTAAGACTCCGTGCGGCCAATGCAGGGGCCTGGGTTCAGATCCTGGTTGGGGAACTAGATCCTTCATGCCTCAACTAAGCATTCACACGCCGCAATTAAGACCTGGTGAAGCCAAATAGATAAATATTTTTTAAAAAAGCAAAAACAAAAACCAGAGACTGTGTGATGGAGTAAAGGTGGAGGAGATCAGCTCCCACTTTGCAGGAGCCCATAAAGCGGGAGGAAGACTGAGAGGGGCCCGAGAGATCAGGACAGACAGCGTGTCGTCCAGGCTGTGTCCAGGCTACTGGTAGGCCACTTAGTCAGGAGGCTGAGACTTGGCCATCGGGCCCAAGGTCGTTGGTGACCTTGGCAAGCGTGGTGGGGACCCACTGGCTCCAGAGGGAAAGGATGAGGGCTGGAGGTGAGGCCGGAGACAGGTTGGGGGCCAGCAGTCAGGGGTCCAGGAAGGTATCTTTGAGCAAAGCCTTAGTGAAAAGTGAGGATGAGGAATGGGGAGCTGGTGGAGGGAAGTGCCACAGCCAGAGGGAGAGGCTGGGGCCAGGTGGGAGTGGGGGGTGGTTGGGGGATTTGGGGGAGTGGGGAGGGGTCAGTGGGTTTGGAGAAGAGGAGGAGGTGTTGGTGGTGGGGGAGGCAGCAGTGGGCAGAGTTTCCTGCGGCTGGGGAGCATCTTGCATGGAGTCCGGAGAAGCTACAAGAGGACTTTGAATGCTTTATTTATTTATTTTAAAGAGCAGGGCCCTCTGGCTCCCGATGGGGAACTTTGGGAGGCTTTGATTCCCAGCGGCCCCTGCTGAGCCCCTTCCTGCCGCCCCCTTATCGAGGGCCCTCCCCGGCCCCCCGCCAGCAGGTCTTGGCTTCTGTGCCCTCTGCCTGTGATGTGGGGCAGGCGGCTGCTGTGGACCCCCCTTGGCCACCCGGGCCGCGGAAGCTGGGGGACAGCAGGCGGGTCCTGAGCAGAGCTGGGCCTCTCTGGCCATGTGTGAGGGCCCTTTGTGCCACGTCGGCGCTGCAGTTTGATCAGGCCCCTCGTGGGGCCAGATCTGGCCTCTGATCCCCACCGCACAAAGGGCCTCATTGAGAGGCAGGAAGTGAGGAGCTGGGCTTTATCTGCCCAGGGATTCGTGGGACCAGCGAAGGGGCCAAAGAGCGAGGAGCCTGGGGCTCCGGCAGACCTTTCGCTGACACGTTATCCAGACTGTGATCGGTTGGAAGTTGCTTTCTCCTGCCCCCTGAGCCAGCCTCAACTCCGATGCCAGCCTCATCCCCTTCAAGGGACCTGTCTGGGGGCATCTCACCACCCAAGTGAGTGACTGACACAGGACTCAAAGCAGAACGGCTTTCCCTCCATGCCAGACACAACCCCTTCCCTCCAAGCACCTTCCGGATATCAGTTCAGTTCATCCTCACTGTGACTCTCTGAAGGCCAGACTGGTATTAGCCCCATTTTACAGATGAGCAAATGGAGGCACCACAGGATTAAGGAACAGGCCTAAGTTCACCTGTAAGGGGTGGGGCTGGGGTTCGGTCCTAGGCAGTGTCTGACCTCCTGGGCTCATGCAGGATCTTGACTCTCAACCCCTGAATTTTGCAAAAGGCCTGGGGGTGGGGGTGGGGTTGTTCATGATACAGAGTCAGTTAGGGAAGGCCAGGACCAGAGCCCAGGGCTGTGATGGGAGTGCTGAGGGCTGGGTTTGAATTCCAGCTATTGGGTATTACTTGTGGGACCTCGGGCAAGTCCCTTACCTTTTCTGAGGCTTTGTCCCTCATCTGGACAAAGGACAGATGGACAATAGCCTCCTTCCTCAGGATTTCTGTGCTGACGGGGTGAGGGCTGTGTGTGCTCAGCAGTGTCTGGTGAGGGGCATGGCCTTCCCGTGGTGTGAGTTCCTTTCCTTCCCCTTCCCTGCTCCCAGGCGCCAGTGCTGACCTCAGCTTAGAGGGTGACATGCTCCATGACACTCACACCTCACTAGTGGCCTCTAAAGCCATGACTTCTCAGCAGGGTGCTGGCCCAGATTACCAGGGAGCTGTACAAAGACCCATGCCCTGAATCCTACTCTGAACCAAGCTCCTTCAAGCCTTTAGATCCAAAGAAGTGAATCTCTAATAGTGGAATGCCTGATTCCGACGAGTGACACAGGAGAGACTTGGAAGGCTGTGTGTGTGTGTGTGTGTGTGTGTGTGTGTGTGTGTGTGTAGGGGGCAGTTCCTTCCCATATCCCCAGTGTGTTCAGCCAGCGCTGACTCTCTTTCAAGCAACCCACTTGCCTAATGGGTCAGCTAATTGAGTGCACTAAGCTTTGCCCTTAATTAAAGGGGAGGGCAGTCAACAGTCTGGGGGTTCAGGGAGCTGCTGATCTGTCAGGAGCTGATGCTTGATTTCCTCCAGTCCAGCCTCATTTCCAAATGTCCTTCCTTGAGAGGAGAATAGCTAGCGTAGGGTCTCTGTTTCTCTTTACTGCCCTTTGCCTGTTTCCTAGTAACAGCTGAACTCTGTGTATATATGCTCTGTCCTGGGCTGAGGGCACTGAAGTGTCCTTCCAACAACACTACGCAGGAGGTACACCTGTGCCCATTTAACAGATGAGAAAATGGAGGCTCTTAGACCACAAAACCACTTTTCCAAGAATATGTAGCTGCTAATCTATAGGCTAATATTGTAAGACTTCGCTCTTAACCTCTACTCATTGCTGCTCTGTATCAGATGGGAATGAAAACCAAGATAGACTGCAGTGAACAGAAAACTTAGTAGTGTTGAAAGAACTTGGGGTTAACATTCTCACATGATGAGAAATTCAGGGCTGACCTGGCAGCTCAATGACAGTGTCAGAGAACAGGCTCTCTGTACTCCATTGTCCCCAACTTGTGTTTGTTTTTTTCTCCCCCTCATAGTTCCAAAGTGGCTGCCAGATCGCCAGCACTCACATTTGCATTTCAGCCAGGATGGCAGTGGAAAGGTCAAAGGTCTCTAATTTGGGAAGCTTTGTTTCTTTTTTTGGGAAGTGAAGTCCATTCTAATAGACTCCCACCTAGATCTCCTTGGCCAGAACATGTCCCTGGTTACTGTTGGCTGGAAGGTAGTTTGAAAAATGAGACTTTAGCTTTCCAGCCTATAGAGTTGCAGAAGGCAGTGAGGGGGTGGCTGGAAAAGGTGCTGTGGGGCCAACTCAGGTTCTTTCCTGCCCTTCTATTTTGATCTCTCCTTTCAGGTCTCTTCACATGTTCAATGTCCCCCCATAAAGGCTTGACAACATCCTGGGGAGTTGAGGGACTATTTAGGTGCTTCTGTTATCCAAGGTCTGGGCGGTGATGGGGGGGAGGCCTTGAAGAGCAGGACAGTTTGTTTTCTGGGCTTCATTTCTTCGTCTGTAAAAATGTGACCTCCTTGTCCAGGCTGCGGGTACCCCTGCTGGAAAATGGGAACAAACTCATTGTATCTAAGCTGTCGAGTTGTTCTGAGGATTACACACTTCCGTACCAAGGTGCCTCCACTACAACTGTCTGTTTCTGATGGTTTCCTTGGGACAGGTTCCCAGAAGGATGAGGCCTTGTTCTACAGGGAGCAGGTGTAGTTTTCAGTAGCAATTTGAGGAGGGCAGTGGGGTCAGGACGCGGAGGAGGGGAGGAAGGCCTTGCAGAGACCCAGGGGACTCCCTGACAGCTCTCCAGTCCTGCTGCCTCCAGAGCGGGCCTGGGGGACCCATCAGATGACCATCTGATGACCGTCCTCTGCAGACTTGTAACAGACTGACCCCAGTGCCCTCCTGACCACAGACCCAATCAATGGCTGTCTGCGGGGCTTTGAGCCGGCTACGGCAGCAGCCTGGTCTGCCTGGCCAGTCACTAAGCCCCTTGGAGGAGCAGAGGGGGCCCACTGGGACCCTCTGAGTCCTATGGGACCTCACCATAGGTTCCTGAGCCGCTCAGGAGGGAGGCAGGCAAGCTGTGCCTCTCTGTGCCTCAGTGTCCTGGGCGGACAGGGGTGGTGGGTACGCTTTAGCCCCCTCTCCCCACAATTCCATTTTGTCTTGGTCCCTGGCCTCTGTCTGGGCCCAGCTCTCCGGGAGCCTGGAGAGGAGGAATAGGTGTGTGTGCTGGAGGCTGAGGGGCGTGGGGTTCCAGTCCTGTTCTGCCCTGCCCTGCAACCATGGCAGGTGACTTCTACGCTCTGGACTCCTCACCTCTGTAACGAGGTCCCTTCTAAACCGTTTCCAACCTGCACATCTCCGTGGCTGTGAGTTCATGATGCAGGGTGTCCCCCACCCAGGGGCAGCTTTCAACAGACCTTGGAGCCTTCTGCCCAGAAAAGTGCCCCCAGGACAGTCCTCTCCCTCCATCCAGAGTGGGAGACACGCTGGGTTTGTGGGTGCGATGCGCCCCCTGGTGGCCACTGTGGAACACTGCTCGTCCAGGTGCCTGTCCCCAAGGCCTCCCTCCTGGGTTAGGACCCCACTGTAGGAGAAGCAGTTTTCTCTCCTTCAGGGGGTGATGTGTGGAGATTGGCTTGCTATAGCTCCTGGGAAGCTTTGGGATGCTTTTGAACCCCCAAATGTAATCCCATCACCAGCCTCCCTATCTCAGAGAAACCAAGCTCCCGTTTAGGATTTTTTTCTGTTTCTGGGGAGTTGATAGAGATCCTTTTTCTCTGTGAAGCGACTGAATCATCCCCATGTTGCAGATGGGGAGACTGAGTCTCAGGGGACTGAGGGATAAGTTCCTGGCCCCAGCCTCCTTCTGCCCCGCCCCGAGACTCGCTGAGGATCCTGGCCTCCCAGGTTGGACTCACATGGTTCCCTCTGCTAGGACACCATCCCCTTCTTTGGAGGAACGCTCGTCCTTCAGATCTCATTCCAAGTGCTCTTTTATTTATGTTTATTTTTTGACTTTTTTTGGGTAAGAGATGTGTAACATACAATTTACCATTTTTACCATTTTTGAGTGTAAGGGTTCAGTGGCATTAAATACAGTCACACTGTTGTTACCATCATCTGCCTCCAGAACATTCCCATCTTTCCAAACTCAAACTCAGTACCTATGAAAACAGGAACTCCCCATTCTCTGCTCTTCCCAGCCATTGGAAACCACCGTTTTACTTTCTGTCTCTATGAATTTGGCTATTTGAGGTAACTCATATAAGCAGAATCATATAATATTTGTCTTATTGCACTTAGCATAATCTCTTCAAGGTGAATCCATGTTGTAGCATATGTCAGATTTAAAAGCTGAATAATATTCCATTGTATGCATATTTTATGCTTTGTTCATCATTCATTCATTGATGGACAATTGGGTTATTTCTTTATTTTCATTGTTGCTTAGTCTCTAAGTTGTGTCAAACTGTTTTGCAACCCCATGGACTACAGCCCACCGGGCTGCTTCGTCCATGGGATTTTCCAGGCAAGAATACTGGAGTGGGGTGCCATTTCTCCTCCAAGGGAGCTTTCCTGCCCAGGGATTGAACCCACATCTCCTGCGTGTATTCTGATTTGCAGGCAGATTCTTTACAGCTGAGCCACCTGGAACGCCCAGGTAATTGTGATACACACTCAAGTGTGAAAACCATTGGTCTGGGCATTGTGCCAAGCATTTTCCAGCATTGTTTCATTTATTACACTGTTATTATTCCCAATTGGCCTATGAAAAAACCAGAGCTCAGAGAGGTAAACTCCTTTCCCTAAAACAACGAGTGCAAGCTCCAAGCTCCTGAACTGTCTGTGTGTGCCTTTTCTGGGATTGACCAGGAGCCTGGGCTGGAGTTCCCGGTCTGGCCAGCAGGGGGAGGCCTTTACCTAGAACCCAGAGCCTAGGCGTGGAGGGAGTGGGGAGGGCTGAGCCCCTGGAAGCTGGGCAGGGCGCTCGGGGCTCACCCCCATCCCCTTCCGTCCTCACCACTTACCTGACCCCCAACTCTCCCGCTTGGACTCTCAGCCTCTGACTGCAAAGAATGCTGGGGCAGGGACTCAGGGCAATTTGGTTGGAGTTTGAGAGGTCCCAGTGCTGTGTGACAGCTTGGGTATGTTGCTGAACTGTCCTGAGCTTCAGTTCCCCGTCTCCAAAATGGGGGTTACCATCCTGCCTTGGTGACCCATTGAGAGCACGGAGGGCCTTTCAGATCTAAGGTGTTTTGACTTCCTGGAGGATTGAGATGAATGATGTGATTTGAGGGGAACAGAAAAGTGAACATTTACTGCGTGCTGAGTAAGCGCTGGGCACTCTCAATGTGACATGAGTTTATGCTAAGATAGTAAAATAAGGACTATTCTACCCATTTTACAGATGAGGAAACTGGGCTCAGAGAAGAAAAATGAGTTGCCTAAAGTTCCCACAGCAAGACAATGGCAGAGCTGGATTTCCAGCTCAGGTTCTCTCTTCCAGGCAGCTGTCCAAACAGAGGGCTAATGTCCAGTCCAAGAAGGGATGTGGAGACAAAGGCTAAATTGTCTCTCCCTTTCTCCCTCCCTCCCTGCTTCCCTCCTTGGACTCTGGAGTGCCACCTGCCTTTGGCTCCACCACCATTTACCTCTCCCCTCCATAAGCAGATCATTCCTCCTCTGGGCTAAATGTTCACATCTCCCCCAAATTCCTATGTTGAAATTTAATCCTGAGGTGATGGTATTAGGAGGTGGGGCCTCTGGGAGGTAATTAGGCCATGAGGGTGGAGCCCTCCAAAGTGAGATTAGCGCCCTTATTAAAGGGGCCCCCACAGGTCCCCTTGCCACTTACACATGTGAGTTCAAGTGAAGACGGCGTCTGTGAACCAAGAAGTGGGGACTTCCCAGCCTCTGGAACTGTGAGAAGTAATTTTCCATTGTTTGTAAGCCACCTAGACTATGGTCTGTTGTTATGGCAGCCTAAATAGATGAAGGTACTCTTCATCCTGAGCCTTAGTTTGCTTGTTTGTACAACAGGGATGATAAGCCTTTGGGTTATTCAGGATTTTCACTGGCTCACAGTAGGGGAGGTGCAGGGATAGAAATAATGGGTAGGCTTTGCTGTCAGC
Organism: Odocoileus virginianus; assembly: GCF_023699985.2. Taxonomy (NCBI): domain Eukaryota; kingdom Metazoa; phylum Chordata; class Mammalia; order Artiodactyla; family Cervidae; genus Odocoileus; species Odocoileus virginianus. The sequence goes on along the minus strand of NC_069703.1, from coordinate 41,113,658 downwards.
CAGTCACTCTGTCAGTGTCCATGTATCTTGGTTTCTAATGTCTTCCATCTCTCTTGGCTCTGCTTGTCTCTAGGTGGTGGCCTCACTTTCTCCTACTGCACACTACACTACTTTCTCCTGCTTGACATGGTGAGTGAGGACAGGTGGGCAGGGCCATGTGCAGCATTGGGCTATGTCTTTTCAGCTCAGCCACACCAGAGAGTCAGAGAGCATCTCTTGCAACATCCAAATATAAAACACCAGGCAGAAGTCTTATTGGCCGAGCAAATATAAAACACCAGGGCAGAAGTCTGATTGGCTGAGCAAATATAAAACACCAGAGCACAAGTCTGATTGGCTGAGCTTGTCTATTCCTGAGACAATCACTGTGGTCAATTGGAGATGAGATGTTCCAATTATCCACCTCTAGGTCACATATCTTCCCTTAAAGCTGGAGAAGATTGAAGGCGAAAGGAGAAGAGGGCAGCATCACCGACTCAATGGACACCAACTTGCGCAAACTCTGGTAGACAGTGAGAGATAGGGAGGCTTGTCGTGCTGCAGCACACGGGGTCACAAAGAGTCAGACATGGTTTATGACTGGATAACAACGGCAGGTCACACATCCACCCTTGTGGTTGGAGAGAGAGGTCCCGTTGTTAGCAGTCTCACTAAGGCAATCAGCGATAGCTAACACATCATACTTACCATGTCCCAGTGCTGGTCTAAGGAGTACCTTAAATGCACTAATTCATTTCACTCCGGTAACAATGATCCCATTTTGCAGGCCAAGAAACTGAGGCAGAGAGGCACACAGCTGGTGAGTGGTGAGGCTGGGATCTGAACTTTGATTCCAGAGTTCTTGCTCATAGTTCACCTAACAAGGAGCTCTAATGGTTACAGTTACCGGAAGCAGGGGGAAGGGCTGCTTGGTAGACAGAAGCTGTCCGTGTCCCTTCTACCACCCCTGGGATCACTGGATGACACAGCAAGTACCAAACCTGGGCTTGGCAGAGTGGGGTTTGGGGGATGGAAGTTGCCTTCCCTTTGCTTGGGAAGTCAGGGCCCACCTGCTTTGTCCCCAGGGAACAGGATTGGTGTGCCCAGTGGGAAGGGCACTGTGAATGTAACTCGGCCAGAGTGGCTCAGGAGGACCACTGCTTCCCTGATGGGAGAACTGGGGGAGGCCATTCAGGCCGTCCCCCTGCATCCCCCACTGCCCTGCACAGAGGTCTTTCTCCCAGCTCACAGGGATCATGGGCGAGGGTCTGGGGTTGGGGTTGGGTCTGGAGTCAGATGCTCCTGGGGCATCGCATCCCCTCCTGAGCATCATGCTCTTTCCCTCTGTGTTATCTTTGGAGCCCGCAGGTCATGGGCTCAGTGGGGGCTGGGGTGGGCTGCTGCTGTGTACACAAACACCAGACGGCCATCCGGTGGCCGGTGAACAAGGGGAGCCCTCAGCAGGACTCGATAAGGGTTCCAAAAACAAGACTGGGCCCCCCGGAATGTGCTCCTCCCTCCTGCTGGCAGCTGCTAATTTATGCTAAGCAGATGTATGAAAACCCCAAGTCCCCAGTGGGTCCAGGGGGACAAGGGAGGATCCAACTGGCTGAGCTGGCCATGAAGGGGTCCTGTGTTCCCCTGCCTGCCTGGTCCCTTACCTGGGCCCCCAGTGCGCCCATGATTCTCTTGAACTCCTGCCCTGCTAGAGGGGCCCAGCTTCCTCCTGGGAGGGGAGGCAGGGACCCTAGGAAAGGTCAGGGGCATGAGGGCTTTCCTCTCCTGAGGCCCCCATAGGAGTCACAGTGGCTTTGAGGATGCAGAGGCCAGGAGGGGTTTAGTGACTTGCCTGGAAATGGGAGCAGCTGGTGAGAACTCTGGTGTCAGGCAACCTGGGGCTGAGCTCCTGGATTGTCCCCTGGCCACTGAGCGACCTTGAGCAAGCTGCTTAATCTCTGCGCCTCAGTCCCTTCATCTGCAAAGTGGGGATGACACCAGTGCTTCCTTCATGGGTGTGGAAAGATGAACTGAGAGGCTGCACAGATGGGTAGGGACTCAGCAGCCTCCACTGTGAATATTAGCAAAGCCTGGAGGGAACTGGGGGCTCCAGTGTCTGACTCTGAAACATGGGCTCTTCCAGAGGCCCCAGGCTCCTTCCCCGCCAGGAATCCGAGGACAAGGACATTTCGAAGTCCCAGGCTCTTTCCATTTGAGGCTCCTGCCTTGTGTGATATGACCAAGGATAGGGGGTCCTTGGAGCCCGCTCTTGGCTCCTCCAGCCCCTGGATGGGCAGCCTCGGGTCACCAGAAGGGCATGTGATTCGGGATCAGGGGCGTGGGTTCAAGCTCAGGTGGCTCGCTTTCCCTCTGGGTGGTTGGAGCGTGGCCTCTGGCCCTGTGAGTGCAGGGCATCGTGGTTCCACCTCTTCACCTTTGCCTGCTGTGCTTCTGCTCCCAGAAGTGCCTCTCTCATCCTCTCCTCTCTCCTGGGCACAGATGGCATCTGCAAGGCCCCCTCGAGGTCCCTTTCCTTTGTCAAGACCCCCGACTGAGATCCCACACCCCTGACCTTCTGCAGCTGCCCCTGCTCTCAGCTTACTTAACCTTCCACCTCCTCACTGCTCACTCAGCTGCTCCCTTCAGTGTTAGTCTGCACTCAGCAACAATACCAATACTCGATGGACATGAGTTTGGGTAAACTCTGGGAGTTGGTGACGGACAGGGAGGCCTGGCGTGCTGCAGTCCATGGGGTCACAAAAGTCGGACACAACTGAGCAACTGAACTGAACCAATACTTTGGCCACGTGATGGGAAGAGCCAACTCATTAGAAAAGACCCTGATCCTTGGGAAGCTTGAAGGCAAGAGGAGAAGGGGGCAACAGAAGTTGAGATGGTTGGATGGCATCATCAACTTGATGGACGTAAGTTTGAGCAAATTCTGGGAGTTGGTGATGGATAAGGAAGCCTGGTGTGCTGCAGTCCAAGGAGTCGCAAAGAGTCAGACATGACTGGTCAACAACAACTGCGCACAATACCTACAAGAATCTGACAAAGCACACTTCTGCTCTTATGGTTTTATTTATTAATGTATTTAGTAGTATTTTTTAAAGTTTTTTTTTTGGTGTGGACCATTTTTAAAGTCTTTATTGAATTTGTTACAATATTGTTTCTGTTTTATGTTTTGGTTTTTTGGCCTGGAGGCAAGTGAGATCTTAGCTCTCCAATCAGAGGAGCACGCCCTGCATTGAAAGGCAGAGTCTTAACCACTGAACCACCAGGGAAGTCCCAGGTCTTATGGTTTTAGTTTTCTTTCTCTGGCCTCAATTTCCGCATATGTGTGATGCTGGAAGGGGTAGCACTCTGAACATCTGACGGCTTTGGCCATACTGAGACTCCTGGCAATGGGAGGAAGCCCAGAGACGGGGATGGCTTCCTTGGACTTCTAGACCCGTCAGGACCTTGGCAATGAGGTGATTCTGGGTGGCCCATCTAGAGGCCTGGACCTTGCAGCCGTGAAAAATCATCTTAAATTTTCCATGGAGGGATTGGCTCCCAGCCCCGGCCACTTGAGTTTTATTTTGGGACACCCTGGCCAGTGCACTCTACTCTGGCCCAAATAAGCTGGTCCCAACCAGCCTGGGAGTTCCCGCCGCTCTTGTCTATGGCTGTGCTGGCCTTTCTGGACAGTCAGTGGCCAGCATCAGCGTGTACCCAGGGCTCCCTCAGTCCAGGCTGCGTGGAGTGGGCACAGGGGCCTCAAATGTCCTGACCTCTTAATGGCGATGTGGTTTCTGGGCCGGGAATGGGCATCCTGAAATGAAGAAAAATAAAACAAACATAAACAATCCCAATGTCACCCCTCTGCGAGGCCTCCCCAGAGTGTGACGGGGCATGCAGTACAGCCTGGAGAAAACCATTTTCCTGTCACCTGATCACAAACACGCAGGCAGCCCACAGACCAGGGCAAAACAGCTCTGTAGTTTTTCCACAGAGTGCTTTTAGTTCTTACAGAGCTGGCTATGGTTGACTGTCCAGGTGTCCAGGCGTCCATCTCTCTGTTTCCCATCAAGCCTATCCCCGCATCCAGGGGCTTGTACCCTGCTGCTAGCTCTTTACAGGGTCCTGCCTAGAGACTGGTGTTCCTGGCTCGCCTAGAAGGCCCACAGCAGGCCTTTCTGTCCTCCACCGAGCAGCCTGGATCTTTGCAAATTCTGGCAGAGCATCCACAAGATAAAGCTTTCTCAGCGGTGGGGCTTGGGGGGTCCTCACATTGGACAGCTCTGGTGACTCACAGGGTTAAATAACTCCACAGCCCCCGATCCCAGCCCCAGCAGTGAGACAGCCAGGGGACCAGCTCGTAGGCAGGGCCTGACCTCATCTTCCTGTTGAGGCAACAGCAGCGGAAGCAGCGATCCATGACTGAGCCTCTGTCGGGTACCAGGCACAGTTTGAAGTTCTCTGAACAAGTTCACTTGTTGCCCACGGCAACCTTGTGCAGGAGATGCTATCAGGGACACGTTAGCAGAGTCCCTCTGAAAAGCAAAACAAACAACAGTTCCTACCGACTAGTAGCATCTGCCGATTTCCAAGGTGTCAATACTTCCATCGTGGCTGATAAGGTTGCTGAATGCAGAGTTTGAAACATGCATGCACAGTTAGCCTCACCAGCCCATCGGAGCCTGCCCCAAGCATGCCCCTGGTCTGTTCCTGTTTACCACACCTTAGGTAGCAATCAAAATTTGCAAATGAGCTACAGTTTTTCCAGTAGACATGTACAGATGTGAGAGTTGGACCGTAAAGAAGGCTGAGCCCCAAAGAATAGATGGTGCCAGAGAAGACTCTTGAGAGTCCTTTGGACTGCAATGAGATCAGACTGGTCCATCCTAAAGGAAATCAACCCTGAATATTCATTGGAAGGACTGGTGCTGAAGCTGAAGCTCCAACACTTAGGCCACATGATGTGAAGAGCCAACTCATTGGAAAAGACTCTGATGCTGAGAAAGACTGATGGCAGGAGAAGAATGGGGTGACAGAGGATGAGATGGTTGGATGACATCATCAACTCAATGGACATGAGTTTGAGCAAACTCTGGGAGATGGTGAAGGACAGGGGAGCCTGGCGGTCCACGGGGTTGCAAAGAGTCGGACACGACTGAGCAACTGAATAGCAGCAGCAAGGTGTGAGGAGAGAGCTTTCTTTCTAAATTCTGAACTGACCTGAACTTCTGTGTGATGCCTTCACCCCATCAAGTTATGGAAATATCATCATCTAGTCATGCCCTGTGCCCCTGGCCGCTGCCCCAGGGTTGTTGAAGGTCGGGGGCTTAAACAGGAGGAGCGCATTAGAAACCATTGTTGCCATCTGCTGGCTTGTCCCTGTGTTTTTGTTCTTGAGGGCTCTGCTGAGTCCGCCCTCATTTCTCATCACAGCGCCCCTTTGGAGCCACCAGCTCTCTGGGACCACGTCTGTGCCATGATGGTGCTGCCGTGGGTACAGGGGAGAAAGTTCCCTGCTCCCGTCCCTCTGAGGGGAGAACTCCCTGCTCACGTACCATCAGGGCGCTCTGGCTGCCTCGTCCGTCCCTAGGAAAGGCTTTGTCCCTGGCTCCTGTGCTAGGGAGGAACTCTGTTCTCACCACATCCTAGGACATCAGACCCTCTGAGCATCCGGACTCTCACTCCAGTGGGAGCTGAGGAACTCACAGCCTCCCAGGTTCCCTCATAGGTCCTTGTCTCTGTCCGCAGCCCAGAAATCTACCTGGTCCCAAAGGTGGATGCCTCTGGTTTATCACCTGCGCGTCCATATTTTCTACACGATGGTGGAGTCTGGACTTTGAAAACTCAAAAGTCAGTGAATTTGACTCTCGCATCATCTGCATGCTTCTGTGTTATCCTGAGGACAGCAGCATGCCGGACTCCAGATGGGGACTGGGGAGCAGGGGGGGGGTGGGCTGGAGACGGGACATGAGAAGTTCTGGGGAAGGAGGCATTGGTGAAAATTTTGACACGTTATCCTGTCAAATGATGATAAGGAAACAATTGCAGAGAGTTTCAGTGACCTGTTCCAGATTATCCAGAGGGCCGGACACTGAATTGGCCAAACCTGAGTCCCTAAACTCCCAGCCCCATAGAACGCCACCAACTTGCGTCCGCTTGGACCAGAGATGGGGAATGGAGACCTAGTGAGGGGAAGACCTAAGTGAACAAGGATGAACAAGGCAGAGCGAGGATGAAACTTCAGAGTTCTGGTCTCTGTCTGGTGTCACCCCAGGGGACCAGGTGCTGCCCAGAATCCTGGGAGGCCTCAAAAAGCCTGAAGGAGGGAGACGGAGACACAGGAAGACGGGAGCTGCCAGTGCCTGCTGCCCTGCCAGGTGGCATGTGCTTGGGTTTTGCCCCATTGCTGATGAAGGCCCCCTGGGCCCTCGGCTGGGATCGACCTGCAGGCTTCTCCACAGTCAGGTTACACGTTCTGCTTTGTCTCAGAAAAGCATGTTCAGGGAGGTACTTGGACGCAATGCTAACTACTAACTTCTCATCACACTTCTAATTCATTTGTGCATTTATTCAGGGTGATAAATGATAACTCCTTGTTTTATTCAGTGGGTAATAACGTGACTATCCTTTTCCTAGTCTGATGCTCAGAGTGGGCTGGAGGGGGCCCTTCTTGCCAGCTCTTGTGACTCCAACGACGACTTCATTGCTCTTTCAGTTCTCCCTTACTTCCTGGTACAGAAAGATGTTTTGGGCTTATCTTTTTCTGTCCCTGGCCTGACCCTGGAATCAACCATTTCTCCAAGGAAAGGATTCTTTTAAGTTTCCCATGTGATTCCCAAGTGAGGTAGAATAAACATTTATTGTATCATATGTGTGTGTATGGGTGAGAGTTAGATGTTTGTTAAGAGAGTATATTTATAAAATACAACACTAAAAAAGACCTCAGACATTTTGTGGGTAGTTCTTATTAAAAAAAAATACACTGGAAGCGTTAAAAGCTGGGCGGGGGTGAGGGGGTCATGGGATAGTGCTCTGGGCCCCTTGTGGTTTCTGCTCCCCCCCTCCGCCCCCAGCCGATGAGGCACACGTCTGGGTCTCTCCTGTCTTGGCTGGCACGGCGGAGGACAGAGGTGCACAGGCGAGGCTAGGGGTCCCGCCAGAGCAAACACAGCCCCTGCACGGGCCAAAGGAAACAGCCCTGGGTCAATATTAGCCAGTGCAGAACAGGCCTGAGGAATGCACAGTTTGCTCCCGAGGCCTCTCGGAGCAGGGGGGTGGGGCGGTGCTGCTCAGGAGGTCACGGACACTGTGGATGTCCTAGGTCCATCCTCCTTCTGCGGGACGGGGACACTGAGGCCCGGGGTGGTAGGGACTTGCCTTGGGTCACAGTGTGGGTGGCGGGACCGGCCATCGAGGGAGCCGTCAGCTATGTTCTCCATTCTTCTCCTTTGGGTGGTTCTGTGCCACGTTTCCCACTCCCCTCCACACCCCCTGGCTTCTGGGAGGCAGCGGAAGGCAGGTGGGCAAGCACTGGACTGAGAGTCACGGATCCTGACCCTACTTCCGGTGCTGCCTGGCTCCACGGTGGGACTCTGGGATGTCATTGCCTCCCTCTGGGCCTCCTTTTCCTTTGTTTCAAAGACCTCCCTTCTCCCTGCAAACTATCATCTCTGTACATCCAGGGTTCTGGGCTGCTAATTCAGGTCCTCAAACTCAGAAGTCACCGGGGGCCAGCCAGGTGGAGAGCATGACCGTGTGATGTGAGCAAGTTGGGAGCAGTGGGGGGGAGCTTGGAAGTGTGGGCCCTGCACAACGGCGCTTACAGTAGAACAAGATGAACACTCCTGGCAGGGAAATTGCCAGGAGACGCTGCATAGACTGAGCGGTGAGCCAGGTCCCAAGAAGCAGGAAGTGGGCTTCCCTGGGCCTGGGTGGATGTGGCCCTTCTCCTAACCTTTGGATTGGGCTAGTCGAGATTTCATCTAAACTCCAGCTGCCGGGACGGGCACATTGCCCACCCACCTCCTGCCTTATCTGTGGGCCCTTGGCCTCCTATCGCCCAACTCCAGCTGCTTCCCAACACACGCTCCTACCACAAGGAGAGTCACTGACCACCAACCAGCAGTCCACTCCCAGAGCCAGCACCCCTGCCCCCTCCAGCTCTCAAACAAACTGAGAACCCTAGCTTCTGCTCATCAGATGCCAGCATCTGAGTCCCAGCTCTACCATGGACTGGCTCTGGGATCCTGGGCAAGTTACTCAATGTCTCAAAGCTGCAGTTTTCTCATCTGTGAAATGGGCTGAGCAAGGTAATCCAGTCTCACGGGCTCACTGGATTGTTTTGAGGACTGAAGCAGATAAGAGAGTTTGGTACAAAGCAGTGGCTTCTGTCATCTCCAGCTCCTAGACTAGGCCTGGATGAAGACCCACCCTCTCCTGGAAGCCTTCCCTGATTGCCACAGCCCAGGCAACTCCAAACTCCAGACTCAAAGAATAAATAGCTCAACAGTGAGAGAGACAGGGAGAAGAAAGGGGCCTTTGTGACCCTCCAGGACAACTTCCTTGTTCTGAAGCTCCGAGAAGAGAAGGGACTTGGCTAAGCTCACACAGTGACAGAAATGGATCTGGAAATCCCCACCATTCCTCCTTCTGTAATCTCACTACTTTTTCTGTTTAATGTCCTTCCCAGTGATATAACCACTGAATATCCACGAGGGAAAATTGAAAGTGAAAGTGAGGTTGCTCAGTTGTGTCCAACTCTTTGCTACCCCATGGATTGTGGCCTGCCGGGCTCCTCCATCCATGGGATTTTCCAGGCAAGAATACTGGAGTAGGTTGCCATTTCCTTCTCCAGGGGATCTTCCCGACCCAGGGATCCAACCGGGGTCTCCTGCACTGCAGGCAGACTCTTTACCCTCTGAGCCACCATGAGGGAAGACTCTCTTACTTGGTGAGTGGGTAAATCAAGGCAAAGAAAATCAGTCAGAAGAGGGAATGATGCAGAAACAAGAGCCTAAAAGTACTAGAAAAAATGGAGGAATATTTTTATAATCAGACACTTAAATAGCTATAACCCAAAATATCAGCAAATTCAAGTATCCTTTAACAACAGTGAAAAAAATCCGCCAGCAAATCAAAAAATACACTTTGTGAAAATACTTAGACTTATATTGCTGACAAAAGATTAAGTTCCTTAACATATAAAGAGCAACTCTAAATCAATAAGAAATGGATTGGCAACCAACAGAAAAATTGGGCAAAGGATTCGGACAGTTCATTAGAAAAGGAAATACTTGGCTCCTAAACATATAAAAGGGTAAAAGGTTATTTATGAACCACAAGTAAACCTTAACCTTACTTATAAAATGAATTGAACTGTATTTGCAAGCCATTTTTCACCTATCATGTTGGTAAAGATCAAAAAGTTTGGTAACTCACTGTGTTGGTGAGAATGTAAGTAATAGGCACATTGCTGGTGGGAGTTTATATTGGTACAAACTGTATGAAAAGTGATTTGTCAATATGGATCAAAACTGGTATGTTTGTACCCTTTAATCTAATAATTCCATCTTTTGAAATTTATCTTACATGTGTCCTCAAATATGTGAAAATGATGCATTTGAATGATACCTATTGCTGCAGTGTTTATAATAGCAAAAGATTCAAAGCCATCTAATATCCATTGGTTAAAGTTTATTTAGTTATGAGATAGTCACTCAAAGGAGTGCTATGCAGCCATAACAAAGAATGGGAACTCTCTTTATGTACTTAAATGCAACAGGCTCCAAACCTACCCTTCAGGGACCACATGATGCAGAACACAAGATAAGCTACTGTTTTTGATATTGGAATGTAAGTGGCTGTGCTTGTACATGTGTAGAAAACTCTGGAAGGAAACACTACAAACCAGGTCACCTTGTTCCCCAGGGGAGGGTAATGGGGCAGCTGTTGGACAGGGGTCCCACTGAAAAAATATACCCCACGTCCAAGGGAAAAGGAGAAGCCCCAACAAGATGGTAGGAGGGATGAAATTGACCTTAGAATCAAACCCCATACCCACCAGAGATGCTCAGAGGGCTCAAACAAAACCTTGTGTGCACCAGGACCCAGGGACCCCACAAGAGACTGAACCAGACCTGCCTTTGTGTGTTTGAGTGTCTCCTGCAGAGCCATGGGGCAGCAGTGACCTGCTGTGGGCACAGGGTCTCTGGCTGCAGCAGACTTGGGAGGCGCGGCATGTGGCAGAAGTCCTCTTGGAGGAGCTCGCCACTAGCCCCACCATAGAGCCACCAAGCAGACGACCCGCAAACTGGAGAACAATTGTACCAAGAAGTTCTCGCACTGTTGCAAAAGTTCTAGGGCCCACACCAGATTTCCCCACCTGGGAAAGGGACTGAGAAGCCCCAGGGAATTGGACTTTGAAGGTTAGTGGGATTTGATTACAGAACTTCCACAGGACTGAGGAAACAGACTCTTGGAGGGTGCAAACAAAACCATGTGCACACTAGGACCCAGGGGAAAGGAGCAGTGACCTCACAAGAGACTGAACCAGACTTGTGTGTGTCCAGGAGTCTCTGGCGGAGGCATAGGTCAGCAGTGGCCTGCCATGGGGTCAGGGGCACCGAATACAACAGTCTGGGAGCTGTGGCATGGTGGCATAAGTCCCTTTGAAGGAGATCACCATTACCTCCATTACCCCTATAATAGTTGACCTCAGGCCAAACTACAGGGAGGGAACACAGCCCTACCTATCCACAGAAAATTGGATTAAAGATTTACTGAGCATTTACCACCCATCAGAGCAAGACCCAGATTCCCCCATAGCCAGTCATTTCCATCAGGAAGCTTCCTCAAGCCTCTTATCCTTATCCATCAGAAGACAGAATGAAAACCACAATCACAGAAAATCTAACCAAATTGATCACATGGACCACAGCCTTGTCTAACTCAATGAAACTATGAGCCTTGCCATGTAGGGCCACCCAAGACAGACGGGTCATGGTGGAGAGTTCTGACTAAAGATGGCCCACTGGAGAAGGGAATGGCAAACCACTTCAGTATTCCTGCCTTGAGAACCCCATGAACAGGATGAAAAGGCAAAAAGATATGACACTGAAAGAAGAGCTCCGCAGGTTGGTAGGTGCCCAATATGCTACTGGAGATCAGTGGAGAATTAACTCCAGAAAGAATGAAGAGACGGAGCCAATGCAAAAACAACCCCCAGTGGTGGATGTGACTGGTGATGGAAGTAAAGTCTGATGCTGTAAAGAACCATGTTGTACAGGAACCTGGAATGTTAGGTCCATGAATCAAGTTAAGTTGAAGTGGTCAAATAGGAGATGGCAAGAGTGAACGTATACATTTCAGATATCAGTGACCTAAAATGGACTGGAATGGGCGAATTTAGTTTAGATGACCATTATATCTACTACTGTGGGCAAGAATCCCTCAGAAGAAATGGAGTAGCCTTCATAGTCAACAAAAGAGTCTGAAATGCAGTACTTGGGTGCAATCTCAAAAATGACAGAATGATCTCTGTTCATTTCCAAGGTAAACCATTCAATATCACAGTAATCCCAGCCTATGCCCCGACCACTAATGCTGAAGAAGCTGAAGTTAAATGGTTCCATGAAGAACTACAAGACCTTCTAGAGCTAACAACAACAAAAAAGATGCTCTTTTCATTATAGGGAACAGGAATGCAAAAGCAGGAAGTCAAGAGATACCTGGAGTAACAGGCAAATTTGGCCTTGGAGTACAAAATGAAGCATGGCAAAGTCTAACAGAGTTTTGCCAAGAGAATGCACTGGTCATAGCAAACACCCTCCTTCCAACAACACAAGAGATGTCTCTACACATGGACATCACCAGATGGTCAATACCAAAATCAGATTGATTATATTTTTTGTAGCTGAAGATGGAGAAGCTCTATACAGTCAGCAAAAACAAGAACAGGAGCTGACTGTGGCTCAGATCATGAACTCCTTATTGCAAAATTCAGACTTAAATTGAAGAAAGTAGGGAAAACCACTAGATCATTCAGGTATGACCTAAATCAAATCCCTTTCGATTATACAGTGGAAGTAGATTCATCACAAATAGATTCAAAAGATTAGATCTGATCGATAGAGTGCCTGAAGAATTATGGACAGAGGTTCGTGACATTGTATACGAGGCAGTGATCAGAACTATCCCCAAGAATAAGAATTTGCAAAGCGGCAAATGGCTGTCTGAGGACACCTTACAAACAGCTGAGAAAAGAAAAGTGAAACACAAAGGAGGAAAGGAAAGTTATACCCATCTGAATGCAGAGTTCCAAAGAATAGCAAAGAGAGATTAAAAAAGCCTTCCTAAGTGACCAATGCAAAGAAATATAGGAAAACAATAGAATGGGAAAGACTAGAGGTCTCTTCAAGAAAATTAGAGATACCAAGGGACCATTTCATGCAAAGATGGGCACAATAAAGGACAGAAATGGTATGGACCTAACAGAAGCAGAAGATATTATGAAGAAGTGGCAAGAATACACAGAACTACACAAAAAATTCTTAATGTCCCGATAATCACATGGTGTGATCACTCACCTAGAGCTGGATGTCCTACAGCATGAAGTCAAATGGGCCTTAGGAAGCATCACTACAAACAAAGCTAGTGGAGGTGATGGAATTCCAGTTGAGCTATTTCAAATCCTGAAAGATGATGCTGTGAAAGTGCTACACTCAATATGCCAGCAAATTTGGAAAACTCAGCAGTGGTCACAGGACTGGAAAAGATCAGTTTTCATTCTAATGCCAAAGAAGAGCAATGCCAAAGAATGTTCAAACTGCCACACAATTCCACTAATTTCATATGCTAGCAAAGTAATGCTCAAAATTATTCAAGCCAGGCTTCAACAATACATGAATCGAGAACTCTCAGATGTTCAAGTTGGATTGAGAAAAGGCAGAGGAACCAGAGATCAAATTGCCAACATCTGTTGGATCATAGAAAAAGCAAGAGAATTCCAGAAAAACATCTACTTCTGCTTCATGGTTGACGTGACTTGAATAGGCTAAAGCCTTTGACTGTGTGAATCACAACAAACTGGAAAATTCTTCAAGAGATGGGAATACCAGGCCACCTTACCTGGCTCCTGAGAAATCTGTATGGAGGTCAAGAAGCTACAGTTAGAACCGGACATTGAACAACAGACTAGTTCCAAATTGGGAAAGGAATATGTCAAGGCTGTATATTGTCCCCTTGTTTCTTTAACCTAAATGCACAGTACATCATGCAAAATGCTGGGCTGGATGAGTCACAGGCTGGGATCAAGGTTGCCTGGAGAAATATCAATAACCTCAGATATGCAGATTACACTATCATTATGGCAGAAAGCAAAGAGGAACTAAAGAGTTTCTTGATCAAAGTGAAAGAGGAGAGTGAAAAAGTTGGCTTAAAACTCAACGTTCAGAAAACTAAGATCATAGCATCCAGTCCCATCACTTCACGGTAAATGGATGAGGAAACAATGGAAACAGTGAGAGACTATTTTCTTGGGCTCTAAAATCACTGCATATGGTGACTGCAACCATGAAATGAAAAGACGCTTATTCCTTGGAAGAAAAGCTATGACCAACCTAGACAGCATATTAAAAAGCAGAGATATTACTCTGCTTATAGTCAGGAACTTTACAAAGCTCTGTATAGTCAAAGCTATGTTTTTTCCAGTAGCCATGTATGGATGTGAGAGTTGGACCATAAAGAAAGCTGAGCACTGGAGAACTGATGTTTTTGAACTGTGGTGTTGGAGAAGACTCTTGAGTCCCTTGACAGCAAGGAGATCAAAGCAGTCAATCCTAAAGGAAATCAGTCCTGAATATTAACTCAGTTAATTTGCACTCAGCACCAGTACTTTGGCCACCTGATGTGAAGAACTGACTCATTGAAAAAGACCCTAATGCTGGAAAAGATTGAAGGCAGGAGGACAAGGGGACAGAGGATGAGACGGTTGAATGGCATCACTGACTCAATGAACATGAGTTTGAGCAAGTTCCGGGAGTTGGTGATGGACAGGGAAGCCCTGCTGCAGTCCATGAGGTTGCTAAGAGTCAGACATGACTGAGGGACTGAACCGAACTGGACAGGGTGATACTTAACCTTTCACTGTGTATCTTTTTGTATATTTAAAAGTTTATGCATGTTATCTATCCAAAAATAAACTTAAAAAAAGAGTTTTACTTTACCCATAGGGAGAATGTACTCCCAGAAAACCCATTCTCCCCTGGAATCCTCAGTATTTTTGTCTGTAAAGTGGAGACAAGAACAGCACCTTCCCAGAGTGAAAATGAAATGATGCGTGTGAAAGGCCAGCCCTCTAGAGGTGCCCTGTGACGCTGCCCCTCCAGTTTCCCTGGACCTTATCAGTACCTTTTGTCATCCCTGGGAACCCCCGGAGTGGGGTAGGACTTGGCCCCCTACCCTTCCGAGGCAGGAGCACAGGGCTGTGTTACTTAGCAAAGCAGCTTGGGGGTGGGGTGGAAAATGTCAACATCAGATTAGCCCTGATGGGAAATAGCACGCTTCTCCAACCACAAACACCCCCACATTTCCCTCCAGTGTAAGGGGGTTTTGGGGGAATGGGGTGGGGCTGAGGCTGGTGATACAAGTGACAGCTTCAGGCCTTGTACCCCCCAGACCTCGTACCAAGATATCCCTGGGGTAGGGGTGGAGCGTGCGGGCCTCACGGCTGCCCTGCTCTGTGAGATCCAGAAGAGCTCTGCCTCGGAGAAAGTCTTAGCGTCCCTGGGGAGCTATAGACAGAGCCCCTGATTAGCGGCTGCCGAAGAATGGATTTTGCAGGCTGTAGGAAGTCACTGTAAGTTCTTGAGCCACACAGGAATGGTTCAGAATCAGCCTCAGGAAGTGTGGTTGGCAAGGGTAAACGTGATGAGTTGGGGCAGGTATAGATGCTTCAGAGGCCGCCTGTACAGTTCAACATCCTAATCATTACCTTAATCATCATGGCAGTTTTGCCGGAAAAGTCGGCCTATTGTTATACCCATTTTACAGATGAGAAAACTGAGACAGGCTGTTAGACTAGACCTAGGTTACACAGCTTACCAGGGACAAAGAGGGGGTATGAACCCAGGCTGGTCCCCCTCCAAGGTCTGTGGATTTCCCCTAAGCCTGATGCCTCTCAAACTAAGGGTCCAGCTATTTTTAGACCACCGGTGTCATCTCGATTATGCCTTTTACTAAGAGGTGGTATCGTCACCTGTCCTTTTGGTGCTATTAATAATGTCGTGACTATTACTGGCCTCTGCTTTCCCCGGTTGGGTTTTGGCTGGAATCACTTGGGCTACCACCTGTGACCGCAGGCTCGAGGCAGCTCCGATCGGCAGGAGGCCTCCACTCCAATTTTTACAAGTGGGGGGTTGGGACCTAGCTGGCACCCTCCATCGGCAGCCCCTTGCAGGCTGGGCCTTTGTCTTGCTCACTGCTTGATCCCTGAGGCCTAGCACGGTGCCTGGCACACAGTAGGCATGCAGTAAGTGCTCGTCAAATGAACTCACAGATCGGACCTGTCAGATTAGCACTTCCCCACTGTCCCCCTGGAGGAGGCACCAGGACAGACTGAGGTTCCCTGGACCATAAGGCCAGCGTGGATGGGCCCGCAGACTCTGAAAAGGGCGTCCTCATAAGCACAGTGCTGGACTTCAGGCGCTTGGGCAGACTCTGTGGGAGGAGGTGTGGCCTTCACGTCAGTCACATGTCCCAGGTGGGCTGCTTGCCATTTGTCCAGTATTTCTAATGGTGTTTAATGTAATTCAGAATCAATGGATAGATAGCATAGTAGGGACAGGTAATTATACCACCTCTGAGCAAAAGGGATAATTGAAATATATATTTTTTGAATATATTTCAGTTATCCTTTTTGCTAGGAAGGGGTATTATTACCTGTCCCTGTTATGCTATCTATCTATCCATTGATTCTGAATTTGTGGCCAGGACCACCTCCTCTTCAGACACTTGTAGGAGGACAGAGGGCCCCGAAGTGCAGGTCTGACAGCAGACCCAGCCCTCTGAAAGGCCTCAGGCCAAAGAAACACCTTCCCTCCTGGGAGAGTGTGGGAGCTGGACCAAGGCATCAGCCCTCAGAGTCTGCTCAGCCACAGGGGCTGGGAGGAGGGCCCTTTTCCTTCTGCCCCAGCCTCTCTCCACAGGTAAGTCTGGTGGGAGGTGGTCCTTGGGCCCTGTATGTGGGGATGGAGAAAGGCAGAGGAAAGGGAGGCTGAATCCACAGGGCTTGGTGACTGGGAGGAAGTGAAGGTGAGGGGGAGGTGAAGGGGTGTTGGGTGAAGGGGAGGCTGTGGGGGTGGGGTTCACTCCCAGAGGGCCCTGTTTTTGGGGTGCGTGGGGGGCTGAGGCACAGAGGGGGACCTGGGCAGGAAGTTAGCAGCAGCTGGGGTCCCCAGAACAGGGACGGTGGCCTGGGACAGCAGCCGTGGTGGCTGCTGAGAGTACAGCCTGGCTTCTGCTGGGCCGGCTTCCCGACCTGCCCAGGGTCGTGTCCACCGCTGGCAGGGAGAGGCCTCGACCACAATCAGGCCCTTCAGCCTCAGGCTGTCTGGGCACAGATCTTTCAGCAGTTGCTTGAGATTTACTGGTGGCTCTGAAAGGGCTGCAGTCAGGAGGTCTGGGCCGGGGCCTCCCAGCTGTTTACCCAATGCCGAGAAATTCGAGGGCAGCAACAGCCCAGCCAGCCTGGAGGGTATCCAGGCTCTGGGAGCAGTCTCTTAGAGTAAGTAACCTGCCGGCATTGGGTGAGGAGGGCCAGGCCTTAGGGAGGATGACTTTGGACCCCTCCCTGATGTTACAGACAGTGATACAGAGGTTAGAGTGGGTAAGTGATTGTCCCAAAGCCCCACAGAAAATCTATTCATTCGTTGAGACCAGAAGCCAGGTTAGCAGCAGAGCAGTGACTGAGAATTATTTCTTACTGAAGTGACCTTGTTTTGTGGGTCCTTGTTTACTTCCTGTCTCCCCTATTAGAGTGTTCACCCCACGAGACCAGGGACCTTGTCTGTCTTGTCTACTGTTGTGTTCCAAGCTTCTAGCTGAACACATGAATTAAGTCAGAATTCCTGGGTAGGTTTCTTTTTCTTACAGTTGAAGATGGCCAGAGAAAGGGAGTTCAGGGCTGATACAGAGGCTCCATGATGCCATCAGTGCCCCAGGCTCTTTCCATCTTTCTCCTCAAGTATTCTTAGGGTATGACTTTTGTCCTCATGCCTCCAAAATTGCTGCTGCTCCTCCAACCACTAAGCCTGCATTCCTGGCAGGAACAGGGGAGTTAGGACAAAGGGTAGAGAGTGCATACTTATCAAGTTTGTCCCTTTTTGATCAGCATAACCATAGTTTTCCTATAAGTCCATTAATAGTGCATTGGCCAGAACCATAAATACTAGTTTTCAGTTATCCTTTTTTTTAAAAAATCTCTTGTAGTGACTTAGCTCTTAGCAGGGCCTATCACTTTTGTTGTTTGGTTGTTGTTGTTTTTATTTGATTAAGGAAGAATCCCCTAACTTGGGGAAATGCCCTAATGAGGTCATTCTTATTGTGGGGTTAATGGCAGGTGTGAAACTTTTCAGGGACCTGGATCTTTGAGGTTCTTTCCAAGGGTGGGGTTGACAGCTAGGAGAAGGGAGATGCTGCCAGAGACTGATGCTTCACAGAGATTACCCTCCAGTCCTTACAGCAGCCCTGGATATAGTATGACAATTCCCACTCTATAGACTCAGAGTAAGAAAGAGGCAGATTGGAAACCAGAGTGAGGAGAAGAGTTGGGTTCCTAGCTCCGGGATCAGTGATCTTATCCTCATAGACAGCATCAGTGGTACCCCTGGTCCAGGATGCTAGACTTTGGGGAATGCCCAGAGCTAAATTTCTGAAAGAGGGCAATGACATGGCTCTTCCTGCCATTTCCAGCCTTTCTGAATGTGGTGCCATCACCCTAGAGCCTCCTATTTAGGAGCCTTCTGCCCACAAAGACCCTGGCAGTACTGACAGATCTGTATATGGTGTGACTGTGCCCCTGGATGCAGCCAGTGACCGTGGGATTGCTGGCCAAGAGGTATACTCTTTGATGGAATGTTAGACAGACAGCCTCAGGACCTCTGCCTACCTTGGGGACTGACTTGCTGGTCATTGGAGGGCCTGCTCTCCCCAAGTCCAGGCCTTTGGGCTGTGATAGCCAGGCTGATCCTCTGAGGTCAAGGCCTGACCCCCTTTTACAGGACAGGGGAGCAGGGGAGGGACACCCAGGTTGCATATTCAGGCTGTGGGTGCTGGTGAGTCTGCTCAGTTGGGAGCAGGAGAAGGGGAAGATGGGCTATGTGGTTTCTCATATTTTCCAGACCACTGGCCTTGGCCCTGCAGGTCCCAGCTCCAAATCTCAAAGGCAGGAGTGAGGTGGTGTGGGCTGCCAGGAAGGAATTAAAAACCAGTGGTCTGGCAGGAAGTTTGACCCTTGGCTGGGGCGAGCTGCAGAGGGTACCCAGGAGCCCCCTGGGGAGGAGAGTTCTGGTGAGTTACCCGTGGTTGCACCACTCACATGCTTCCCAAGCCGCTTTCCCAAAGTGGGACCCCACTTATGGTTCTGTTGCTGCCTGGCTGCGTGTCTTGTGGCAGGCCAGTCTCCCCTCAGGCCTGCCAAGTCCATACCAGCAACTTCAGGCTGCCTTCCTCTCCAGGCGGGGTCTGGGGGATGCTCAGCTGAGCAATGAGCTGGGAAAGAGCTTAGCTAATAATAGAAATGATCATAAAAACAATCACAATCAAAATAGCTCCCTGTATTATGGCTTTACTATAAGCCAGACCCTCCAAAGTGCTTTACCTGGTTCATTGAAAGGACACAAGACTCCCCAGTTCTTTGTTTAAATATGAAACCTGATAGAGTCATGGGTTTTATTTTTACCTCCAGGCATGTGTGTGAAGAGGGAAGTTCCAAAGATGTTCTTCTGGCTTCACAAAGAAAACCCGCAAGTAACTCTGCCTTTGAGGAAACAGAGATGTCCATTGTAATATTAATATACCATGGCAGTAAATAATTAAGCAAGGCAGCCAACCAGAATTATAGACTTTTTCTGGATGAAAGGTGACTTTCTAGGATATGTGAATCATCCTTGAAGTCAGGGAGTCTTAGAAGACTCTTTAGGAGGACAGTTTCATAAGCAGATTCATATCTGCAGAGATGTGGAGCATTTCTTCCTCCTTATTTTGAGGAGTTTGGAAGGTGTGAAATTTTCAAGGGTTCTACCTGTTAACAAAGGGAGTTTAAAGAGTAGCCTGGAGGAGCTCAAAACTTGGTAATGGAAGAGGACAGAATTGGAGTCAGAGCATCTGCAGCATTGTCAGCTGCATGTGTGGTTTCTTCTTCTCTCTCTTTTTTTTTTGGCCACATGGCATGTGGGGTCCTAGTGCCCCCACTGGGGATCAGAAACATACCCCCTGCCCTGGAGGCACAGAGTCCCAACCACTGGACCACCAGGGAAGTCCCTATGTGATTTTCTTATTTAATCATCACAGATGGTGAGATGGGTGTTATCATTATCTCCACCCTGTGCAGGAGGAAACTGAGACTCGGAGACATCCATGTCTTGGCCAAGATTACACAGTGAGGAGGTCAAGGGCTGCACTTGTGAAGATGGGGACTGGGGCTTCCATGGAGATGGAGTGTACTGTGATTCCAAAGTCAGAGACTCCTGGGTTCCATTGTGGACTCTGCTGAGTAGCTGTGTGAGTTACCTGTGGCTGCTGTAACAAATTACCATAAATGCAGTGGCTTAAAACAACACACATTTATTATCTTATAGTAAATAAATATATGATATTTATTATGGTATATTATCTTTCTGACCTTATGGAGGCCAGAATTCCAAAATGGGGGTCACTAGGCTAAAAGCAAAGTGTCAGCAGTGTTGCAATTCTTTTAGACAGAGAAAATCTGTTCCATTGCTTTTTGCAGCCCTTGAAGCTGCCTGCATTCCTTGGCTTGTGGCCTCTTCTCTATCTTAACAGCCAGAAGTGTAGCATCTTCTAATTTCTGACTCTGATATTCCCACCTCCCTCTTTCACTTATGGGGACTCTTCTGATTACATTGGGTTCACCTGTATAATTCAAGACAATCTCAAGATTCCTAACTTAATCACATGTGCAAATTCCCTTTGCCATGTTAGGTAACATGTATCTGCCAGTTTTGGGCATTAGGATGTGGGTACCCTTTGAGGGCCTTTATTCTGCGTACCACAGTGGTCTTGGCCAAGGGACCTAGTATTTGCGATAGCAGCTATCCCTTCCCTAGGAAGTTGGAAGGAGTGAAAATAAAGAGGATCAGATTTCCAGCCCCCAGGAAGTTACTGAAGCCCCATCCAGGGACCAGCATGTGCTGGAGGCTGGCCATCCAGTGAGGGACAGAAGATCCATCAGAACTCTGATGTTTCTGGAAGGGAGACACTGCTTGGGAAATGCCACCTTCTCACGAAGCACGTGTCCCTTACAGTCACTGGACCCTCCTGGAGGTGTGTCCCAGGACTCGGCATCAGACAGATCAAATTCCAGATCTGCCCTCTCCCAGAAGCCTGGGTGTGGTTGAGGTGGGGGAGTAGGGTAGGCCGGAAAGGGAGAAACAAATAAGACGTGTGTGCACGTGACCTCATTTCATCTCCACTGAGGAGGAGCTTCTGCCACCGTTTTGCAGATGTGGAAACAACAGCTCAGACAGAGAGATTAGGCGCCTTGTTTGAGATCACATAACCACTGTGGGATTTCCCATGCACCAGGATTCCCAAACCGGCGACGCCCTCACCCCCTCCAAGGCAGTTGGCCGCATCTGCCTGCCTCATGGGCTATGGCTCCTTGATAATTTTCTTTAAATCAACTTATTGCTTTTTTAAAAATTTAAATGCTTCTGTTTTAAATTGAGACTTTATATTACTCCCATAAATGGAAAATCACAGAATCCATGGGCTAGTTATGTATATTTTTATAATGCACATGAAAATGAATTTATCACCATAAAAATGAAAAGTATTCATCCCTATACCATGTACAATGAACTCTCGCCTCCATTAGTACATCTGGCCCACTCTTTGGGAATTGATGCCATACCTGCTCTGGTTTCACCAAATCATAACGTTATTCATGGCTATCATTTATTACAGTATTAAATTTTCAAATGTCTTCCCGGCACCATTAAATCCAGACTTGTCATCCTGGCCTCAGGCCCCTGCTGTCCTCATCTCCGGTCAGTCTGGACTTGCTACTCTTGGGGAAAGAAGGGTTTTTCTGCTGCACTGGCTACCCAGTTTTACTGGACTGCAAGGAGATCCTGATCCTATAGGAAATCAGTCCTGAATATTCATTGGAAGGACTGATGCTGAAGCTGAAACTCCAATACTTTGGCCACCTGATGCAAAGAACTGACTCATTTGAAAAGACCCTGATGCTGGGAAAGACTGAAGGTGGGAGGAGAAGGGGATGACAGAGGATGAGATGGTTGGATGGCATCACTAACTCAATGGACATGAGTTTGAGTAAGCTCTGGGAGTTGGTGTTGGACAGATAAGCTTGGTGTGATGCAGTCCATGGGGTTGCAAAGAGTTGGACACGACTGAGCGACTGGACTGACTGAACTGATTGGCTACCCAGCTGGGAGGGGCCGGGATTTGAACCCAAGGCATGAGCCTCTTGAGCTAAGCTGTGAAACACCACTCTGTACCACCTTTCTATGATACCTGGTCTCAGCAAGGCCTGTAACAACAAAGACAGGCTTGAAAATGAAGTAGGGAAGGGCTTGGCTGGGCCTCCCAGGAACCCCAAGTTGTAGAACTCTCATTGGTCTCATTGGCAAAGAGAAAGGTTTGATCAAGACCCCCAGCCAAGTTTTGTAGGTCTAATAGAGCAGCTCGGGCTGAGGGGGAGGAGCTAGAGCTCTTTAATAACCTTTCCTGGTGTATAAATGATGGGCAGCTGTAGTGACCAATTCTAACTCTGTGGTCTCATAAGAGGGTGGGACTTCATGGCAGGTCCTGCTAAGTTTCTACACTGGAGGAAGCTTCACATAGCAAGTGAACTCTCAATGTCTGGACTGAGCAGACTTCTTGCAGGAATTCTGCAAGTGCTTCCTATTCCCTCCCTTTATTGCAACACAAAGGAAGTATAGATCCCAGTGTAACTTGTTTAATAGTCACAGTAGATTCATTCCAGCTTTTCCTAAGAGTGAGGCAGAAAAATCCCTGATTACATGGGAGCATCGGGGGACTTGTGGCTCACAAAGGGGGACTTGATGGTGGGTTCCCCAGATTGCTAGGACGCATTGATGACCCAGCTGTAGGAAAAGCCTAGCCCAGGACCTGATACAGTTGGTGGATTTTTTTTTTTAGTAATTATTCTTGTCCTGGTTTGGGCTTCTCTCTGAGGCTCAGGGCAGAGTGAAGACACCGGTTTCTAGAACCAGTCAAGCCTTGGTTTACATCTCCATTCCTCCACGGGTAAAATGTGTAACCTCGGGCAAATCACTTCCCCTCTCTGTGCCTCAGTTTTTTCTTCTGTAAAACAGGGATAATAGTACCTCCCTGAAAGGGCTGAGGAGAAGATTAGAGGAGTGGTTAGCCTCCCTGTGGCTCAGAAGGTAAAACGTCTGCCTGCAATGCAGGAGACCCAGATTCGATCCCTGGGTCGGGAAGATTCCCTGGAGAAGGAAGTAGCAACCCACTCCAGTATTCTTGGCTGGAAAATCCCATGGACAGAGAAGCCTGGTAGGTTATGGTCCATGGGGTCGCAAAGAGTCGGACACGACTGAGTGACTTGGCTTTAGAGGATTAAAGGCGTGGATCCAGGAACATGCTTAGGAAACACTAAGCAAGAGCAGTTTTTGTAGCTGGGCAGACCTGGGTTTGAATCCTGCCACCAGTTCTAAGTGCTGTGTGACGTTGGAGGGGTGCCTTGACCTCTCTGAGGGTCTAACTTCCGTCTGGAAATGGGATTGGTCACAGTCCCTGCGTCCAAGGGTGGTGGTGAGCATCCTGTCAGCGGGGTTCTGTGAGTGGAACTGTTTCAACCCCAGCCCTGAGCCCTGGCAGACGGCAGGCAGCGGAGATGTAAGGGGTGCCCCTCCGGGAGTGGCAGGGGCCGCCCCGCTGTCCTTCCCCTGCCGCCCCGCCCCAGCTGTGACGCCCACACCCCTGCCTGTCTGAGGGGCAGGAAGGAAGTGAGGAGGGCAGCCGGCAGCTTCCCCTTTTCTGCCCCTGCTCCAGGCTCCTAGTTCCTTCCCCGCCAGTGCCTCAGAGGAGGGGAGGCAGCATCATGGCGCCCCGCGCGGCCGCCATCCGCCAGACCTGCTGCTGCTTCAACGCCCGCATCGCTACCACCGCCCTGGCCATCTACCATGTGGTGAGTGTGTGTGTGTGTGTGTGTGTGTGTGTGTGTGTGTGTGTGTGTGAGAGAGAGACGGAGAGAGAAAGAGCCCCACCCCCCAACTACTGAACCCCCTTGAACGGGAGGACCGTTGCTCACCCCCTCTTCTTAGAACCCCGGCCCGGTCCCCTCCCTGCTCTGGGCCTTGGGGTCCCTCTCTGTCCAAAGTGCGGGCCGGGAGTGGGGTTTGGGGGTGGGGGGACCTCTGCGGCAGTGGCAGGAGTGGAAGGAGGGGGTCCTTGTTCTAAGCGAATATAGCTCCCATTCCCTCTGAGGCTCAGTTTCTGCCTCTGTGAAATGGGACCTTCAACCCCACAAGCTCATTCAGGTGCACACAGCCCCAGATGTGAAAGTGCTTTGGAAACCCGGAATCTCGGGAGGAACGTGAGCAGGGAGTGTTGTCAGGAAATGGGGTCAGGTCACAGGCCCGGCTGCACCGACTCTCTCCCTGGGGCCTGGGCCACTGGAAGGGATGGGAAGCGGGAATCTCCCTTTTGTGCTTCCAGAGAGGCCAGAGGGGCCAGAGTCCTCTTGACTTGACTTACATGTGAGTGGCGGGACTGGCCTGGCCCTGGAGACTGGGGCCGGTTGAGGAGGAACAGGCCCCCTGGATCCCCTTCGGAGGCTGGTGCGCAGAGCCAGGCATTGAGTTTTGTCTCTTATAAACTCAGAGTGACTCTGGGTGAGTCATAGCCCCCGCGGGCCAGAGGCTCTCCCTCTGTCTAGGTGGCTGAAGGTTGGGGTTCTCTTTTCGGGCCCTGTCCAGACCCATCCCCCCAGCCCACAGCTCTGAGACACACGCAGCTCACCAGACCCAGTGCCTCCCGCCCAGGGTGACTCAGGGCCTGTGGTTAACAGTTCTTTTATGAGCCTGGAAGGGCTTCCTTAAAATTAGCCTAAATCCGGCAACGGCAGGCTGCTGTAAACTGTTCAGACCTGGTTGCATCTGCTTCCTGTAGCAGGCAGAGCCGGCAGGGCCGTGGCCAGAGCCCAGCCTTCAGAGCGCTGGTGCCGCTCAGGGTTCAGCGCACAGTCTCTGGATCCTGACTCTCGTGCGCCAGCCCTGGCCTCATCACTTCCTAGCTGTGCAGCCTTGGGCCACTTACTTAACCTCTCTGAATGTCTGTTTCTAGGTCTAAAAAACAAATGAGCTTGAGAATAATAAATAATATCCCTCTGATGGGGTTGTCGCGAGGATCAAGGGTATAGATATCTACGAGGCACGTAGTGGGGCCTGACAGGTAGTTGAAACTATTATTAGCAGGGCCTCAGACACAGAGCCTGAGGCTGGCACACCCATAAGTCAAGCGGTCAGATCCCCAGAACACTGGTTTTGGGCGGAGCTCAGAGGTTGCTCTGCCAGGCTCCTGCCAATGTGAGAGTGATTCTGAGAGAAGTGAAAGGCACTTGATTGTCCCCAGACCAAGTCCTTAAGGCCTTTTCAAACTCTGAGATTGTATCATGTTCTTGGAAACACAGTGTCCTAAGCAGGGGTGTCCCTGTGGGAAGCAGGCCCCTGGGTCTGTACCCTTGTTCTGCCCCTAACTGGCCATGCAACCCTGGACAGGCTGCTTCCTGGGGCCTTAGCTTTTCCCTTACAAGATAATGGATGAGGGGTGTGGACTGACTCAGAGGCCTCAAATGCCGATGCGTCCAGGGCCAGGCAGCTCCTGTAAGTGAGCGCCCTGGGGCCTGCGGACCTCGCCGTGACCTGGGAAGCCTGTTCTGCGTCTGTTCTGGCAGCTGCTTTCTGTTTCCGCCGATTGTTGCTCTGTGGCCCCAGCCGCCACTCTTGTGACATTTGCAGAAACAGGAAACATGGGCTTTTATGTCACAAATTCTGCTGTCTCCGTGTTGGTGACTGATTTGAGAAAAAACAAAAGACAAATCCCTGGGCAGACCGAGTCAAATCTACTTGCAGGCTGCGGGGCCCGGAGTCTGCCCTGCAAACCCCTGACTTTGTGACTCTTGAGGTTTCCTTTTGCTCATGCCATCCGAGATCCTCACCTGTATACAGTGATGGGACATCAGCCCCTGCCCATAGAGCTGGAGGATGTGTGGGTGGGTGATCAGGGAGCCTTCTTGGAGGAGTGCCACTGGCAGAGGTGTAGTTTGGTTCTGAGGACGGTGGATCTGGGAGGGATAGGTGTGCAAAGTTGTGGAGGCTGAGGACCGTGGCTTGCACTTGGGACCCTACACAGACCAACCGGAGGCTTTAGGTTGGGGAGTAGGAGGTGGCAGGGGATTGGATTGATAAGCTAGATGTTGGACCTTCACGACAGGGCATTATTGATATTTGGGACTGGTGCATTCTTTGTTGTGGAGAGTGAACGGTACACTGTCAGATGTTTAGCCGCATCCTCTGGCCTTTATTTACAAGATACCAATAACGCCCCACCAGCTGTGATGACCCAAAATATCTCCAGACACTGTGAATGTCTCCTGGGGGTGAAATCACACCCAGCTGAGAACCACCGTCTTTCATGTGGGTCATGGGGAGCCATGGGATGTCCTAGAGCAGAAGGCAGGAGAAGGGAAGAAAAGTCTAGAAGCCGGCCTGGGCAGTATTCTCTGAGCTGGGATGCTTGTTTGATTCCAGTGGAGGATGGTCCTCCTGCCCTCGCGCTGTGAGGGGTCTTGCTCCTTCCCAGAAAGGGCAGGGCTTTCTCTGTGGCCTGGCAGTCAAGCAGCAGGTGTACTGTCAGGGCCTTGAACATATGGATAGAAAAGTAGAAGCTGCCCTCCAGATGTATTGATCACCTAGAGTGGTGTCATCTGGAGCCAGTCGTGGGTGACAGCCCTGCACACGGAGAGCTATTCGTGGACTGGGCCCCTCTAGGGAGGGTTAAATCGGGCTCTTGGCATCCTGAGACAGTGCCACCGTTTACTGAGTCATTGGGGCGTTATTACTGC
This sequence comes from Odocoileus virginianus, assembly GCF_023699985.2. Classification (NCBI taxonomy): domain Eukaryota; kingdom Metazoa; phylum Chordata; class Mammalia; order Artiodactyla; family Cervidae; genus Odocoileus; species Odocoileus virginianus. The sequence goes on along the minus strand of NC_069703.1, from coordinate 41,087,314 downwards.
AGGACCTCCACGTCCAGCGGCCGGAGGACCTTCTTCCCCACTTCACTGGGTTTGTGTAGAGGATTCCCTGGGTCACAAATGATTTCTGACCCAAAGTGGCACACCTAGAGGAGTGAGAGAACTTTCATAAACTGATCTCTTTGGTTCTGGTTTATCTGGCAGCCCAAAGCATGTCTGTCCCAAGTTAATGGCAGGAGATAAGGACCCCAGGAGATCCTTTTGCCCAGATATATCTCCCTCCCAAGGTGCCTGGACTTTCATTAGAAATTCATTGTCTGATAAAAAGCTTACACCCACAGTGATTTCAACCCTGTAGCAAGAGGATACACTGAAACAAGGCCAGTAGGAAATGAGACTGATGCTGGCCTTGGCTTGTCTCTGGGTTACAGGTTGTGAAAGCTCTATTTTTTTTTTCTACTTTTCTGTATTCTCAGTATTTGCTACAATGAACATGTATTACTTTTAAAAATAAATGTTTTATTTTTGAACAGTTTTGGATTTATAGAAGAACTGTGAATAGAGTTCCTGTATACCCCCTTCCTGGGCTCCCGGATTGATAGCCTTTTACATTAACATGGTGCATTTGTCACAACTGATGAGTCAGTATTGATACACTATTATTAACCATAGCCCATACTTTATTCGGATTTCTTCAGCTTTTCCCTAAGATCCTTTTTCTCTCCCAGGATCCCAAGTTGTATATAGTCATCACGCCTCCTTAGGCTTCCCTGGGCTATGATAGTTTTTCGGATTTTCCTCATTTTTGATGACCTTCACAGTTTTGAGGAATATTAGTCACGCATTTTGTCAGATATTCAACAAATGGGACTTCTCCTGGTTAGACTTGGACAATGTGTTTTGGGAGGGAGATTGCAGAGATAAAGTACCCTTCTCTGCACTGCGGGTCGAGGGTATACACTTCCACATGTCTTATCACTGTTGATGTTGACCTTGATCACCTGGCTGAGGTCCTGTCTGTTGTGTTTCTCCACTGTAAAGAGACTGCTTCTCCACCAGTGTTCTGCTTGACTTACAGGTCTGCTGGCAGCAGGCTTCATGTCTGAGGCACTGCTAATAAGAAATCACTCAACCTCTATTATTTAAAGGACCCTCTTGTCAATGTGGATTCGCTCTCAACATGTCTTTCTTTTCTGTGCCCAGCCCCAGGCCAGCACACAGGCCTGACTCTTCCATGGCCTCTGTCCTCTAGGGCTTCCAGCCTACCAAGGAAAAACTGTGATAACGGTGCTGAAGGATAAGAGTGCTGGCTTGGATGGGGGTACAGACAAGCCGCCTTAGCTCAGCCCTGGCATAGAAGATATGGGCTTCTCTGGTTGCTCAGAGGTAAAAAATCTGCCTGCAATGCAGGAGACACGGGTTCCATCCCTGAGTCACACAGGAGACATGGGTTCGATCCCTGAGTCAGGAAAAATCCCCTGGAACCCACTCCGGTATTTTTGCCTGGAAAACCCCATGGACAGAGAGGAGCCTGGTGGGCTATAGTCCATGGAGCTGGAGTTAGAGTTGGGTTCTACTGAGCATACACCAGGTGGAGGCTGGGGATTCAGGAAAGGCTTTTGGGAGGAAGCCTGAGTGCTAAGTGTGAGCAGGACTTTGCTTGAGAACCTAGAGGAAGAAAGGGCATGCTGGCCGAGGAAGCAGCAGGTGAAGCTTTGGAAGCCCTGAGAAGCTCATGGAGCTGGGATGGAGGGAGCAATGTTTGTGAGGTGTGGTAAGGGAGGTTGCAGAGGTCAGCAGGGGTAAGAAACTAGAACACATCTCTGGCTTCTTTCACGGGTCTCTGCTTGCCCTAGTTCTCTCATTTCATAGAGGAGCGAACAGGCTCCAGAGGGTCCCTGACTTGCTCCAGGTTACACGGGAGATGGGTGCTCCAGACCTCAGCTACCAGCACACACCCGGTGTGCGGGATGAGCTCCACGGGTGCACAAATGAACTCCTTACCTGGTCCATGGCCCAGGGGTGGTCCGTCTTCCGAGAGACCCTTCTCCCACCCAGCGCTCGTTTCCTCTTCATGGTCCAGCTCATAGGAAGAAGCTTCTTCCTCCAGGAAGCCCTCTTGTTGGTCCTCCTGAGAACTGCAGTGGCTCCTCTCTCTCCGCTCCACTTTGGGGCCTGAGAAGATCGTGGACTCTTCTCCATCACTCACTGATGCTGTGACTGAGCAGGCAGTTGCCTTTGCTGTCTGGGCCTCAGTTTCCTATCTATTAAATGGGGCCAGTGGTCCCTGTCTCAAGGGTGATGGTTTTGAAATATTGAGCTGATATGGCCCTACGAGAGAGGGGGCTGGCAGGCAAGTGCCCAGTGTAGGCTGTGGGACGTGACCAGAGGCCACTCCCATTTCTAGAGCTCATCTGTTCAGAGTCTAAAAATAGGTCCTAACTGTTAGGTCCATCTGTTAGAACCTCTGCCTTCACGCCCAGTGGCCCCATGTGGGGCAGAAAGAACTTGCTCTGTATGCTGCCTGAATGGGGGGGCAGTGGGGGTAGGGTGGGAATCATGGCCAGATGGCTCTCCAGAGCCATGGCCAAGGCACCCTGGTGGGAACTCAGCTGTGCTCCCCATCTCTGGGATGTGCACCCTGCCTTCTAGCTTATAAAATGTCAGAGGCCTTCAAGGGGACCCCTGGACCCACTGGGCCCAATGTGGGGTGGCAGGCAGGGCCTTCTGGGGAGTAAAATTAGTTGGGCTCTTCTTGCTACCCCAGGCCTGGTGGGCTGAGTGATGGTGGCCATTCATCTGTGTGAGGTGGGCCCGAATGGGCCAGACCCCAGACTGAGCCTCATCCCATCCCCACTTCCTGGCTCTCAAGCCCAAGGAAAGAGAAAGAAAGGGCTTCTGGAAATGGAAGGTGGTGAATGGTGGTTCCAGCCATTGGAGGGTCACCTTGGCTGGAGGGACCCACTGCTGTCAGAGAGCCATACCAGCCCCGCGGAGGGTCCTCCCTGGTACAGGGGCTGGGGCCTCACTCAGACCTGGCCCTGTGGCTGGAGGGCAGGGCCTGCGGGGGCCAAGGTTCTCGGTCAGCACCCTAGTCCAGAGCTGCCACCCCCCCTGCCCCGGAAGGGAGGCTTTTATTTTGAGCCCAGGGCAGTGGCTCAGAACCAGGACTTCTATCTGAGCTTACTGAGGCCTGCATTGGTCTCCCAGGGGACCCCACCCCACCGGGGGCCCAGAGCCTTTCATGAGGCAGGAAGCTGAGCAGGGAGCTTGCAGAGTGAAGGGGCTGGCTCCCCGCCTTCCAGCCCTCAGCCCTGCCTGCTGCAGGCCCAGTGGGTCCCTCTCCTCCTCTGAGCTTCGGTTTCCTCCCCTGTCAATGGGGGGCCAATAACCATGACCGGCACAGTCAGAGACTCAAAGAGAACCAGGTGGGAGACCCAGCAAGTGCCTCACAAATGGGAGCTACCCCTGGAGCCCCCATTTGACAGAAGAGGAAACTGAGGCTTGGCCAGGCCAAGCGACTTTGCAGCCTGGCGTAGATCCAAAACAAGAGCCCAAGAGTCCTGCTCGAGGCCCAGGCTTTGCCGCTGTTGCTCCAGGCCGTGGTGGGGGAAGGGCGGGTTTCTTGGCAGCCGTGGAGTGGGATTCGACAGAAATATCCGGTGAGCCTTGTTCTTAGAAACACTGAGCCTGTGGGCAAAGATGCGGTCTCTATTTCACCTGTAAAATGAGGGGGAAATGACCTCTCCTAAATGTCATAGTAACACTTATTATCACAGGGGCGGGGGGGCGGGGGGGCGTTTGCCCTGAAGGTAAATAAGGAACTGATGCTTGTGGGGATAGTTTGGGGATGTGCAGGAAGTGGAGGAGGATGGGAGCATGGACTCAGCTTGGAGGTCACTCGGAGCCCCCAAATGGGTGCCCATAAAGGATGACCAGCCCCCCATCCTCCAAGAATAGCAGAGACCCCCTGGGATTCACTGGGTCAGAAAGTTCGCCCTCAGTGCCTGTTCCTTCATGGGCAGGCTTGCCCTCCTGTCTTCTTTCACAGGGGCAGGTCTGAAAGGTCAAAGGGCAGAGGGCAGAGGGCAGGCCTTGCTGGGCTGTTGCACTCGAAGCACAGGCAAGGGATGGGGCTCAGAGGATGATGCACTGGTTTTCCCCAACGTGGGCCCAGAGCGAGCTGCTCCCACGCCGGCATTCTCCACTTTTCACTGCAGGGTGATGAACCGTGGGGTGTGCAATCCCAACCGTGTTCTCTGCCAGCTCCCGGCCTGCACGAGCTGTTCCTTCTCCCTGGAGTGTTCTTTCTCCCTTTCCCGCCAACCTCATAGTCACATCCCTGGAAAACCACGTGTCCCCTTAGCATCTCCTGCATCCCTTCACCAGCCCAGCCACCCAGCGGCAGCTACCATTTCCTGGGGGCCTCCTGTGTGCTGGGCATGTGCTGAGCCCCAGGTCACAGTTCCCCAAGAGAAGCTTCTTGCAGTTTCCAAAATCGCCTCATCCTTTTTTGCTTTTGCTGTTCCCTCTGCCTGGAATACCCTTCCTACTGCCCTTTGGGAGAAATCTTTAATTCTCACCACCTCTCAGAAGCCTTCCTAGAGCCCTGACTCCTAGACCCTGAGTTCTCAGCGTTTCCCCCTAGCCCAGGCTGGCTCCCACCTCCACCTATGGGGGCCCTGGGGGTCCTATGGTCTGGCCTGGAGGCCTGAAGGCTCATCCAGGGCTTGGCCCTGCCTGATTCATCTTCGTCATCCCCAGGGCCTGACACGGAGTAGGTGGCTGCCAATCTCAATTATATTTTACTTTTGCAGACCTTTTATTGACGCATAATTTCTATAAGTACATGTCTTGATGATCTTTTTCAGGATGCAAGACCCAGGTAACCTCCAGATTGAGAAATAGGACGGGACCAGCCCCCAAGGGCCCCTGGTAGCCCTCGTCACTACGCGGCCCTCACTGACTGCTTTCAACCCTTATAGTTCTAGAAGCACCCAGGGATGAGTTGACACATCACGGGCTCTTCTTTTCTCTCATCACTGTGTTTGTGACCTTTCTCTGCATGACTGTGTGTATCCACTTTGTTTCCCCCTTGCTGTATACTATTTCACTGCATAAATATATCAGAATATGTTTGCCTCTTGTAGGGAGGGGGTAGGCACGGGTTGTTTCCAGCGAGGGGCCCTTACCATGGCCACGGGGACCGCTGGCTTGTTGTCCACCCCAGGCACGGTCACTTGGTCTTTCTGAAGATCGCGTCTTTGGTGGCAGACGTCTGTCAACCTCATCTGCTCCGCACAACAGCCCTGCTAGTGGGTGGGGCCTTCTCTCTGTTTTACAGACGAGGAAACCAAGGTGCAGAGGCGTCAAGGGGCCAGGTGGGGTGAAGGAAGGGCGGTTGATAGGAGGAGGGGGCGGGGATGGGAGGGGGGACCGTGCAGCTGGGCTCCCAGGGAAGTGAGGGCGACCTGGCTGGGGCAGCCGCTGAGCTGTGGCTCTGGGAAGGCGCATCAGTGATGGTATCTAGGCCGGCTGGGGAGGTGTCTGGGGAGATAGCACTGCAGAGGCGGGAGGGGGGAATGGCCCCCACCCAGTTGCCCCTGATAAGCTGCGACAGGAAGTATGGGGTGGGGTTGGGGGAGGGGAGCTTCCTCCTGACACTGAAGCATCTGGTTCTTTTCTCCCATCCTCTGGCTAGACAGCCCCAGGCACCCACCGCCCCCACGGTCCCAGGGAAAACAGGGTGGGTGGGTGAGGTGGAGGGGACTTAGCTTCAGGGAGGGGGGCGATGATGATGATGATGGGAAGGAGGAAGATAACAACAATAATGACAGCCTGAATGTGCAGGAGTCCATGAGTTCCTTGGCCCCCAGAGCCGGAGGATGTGGGGTCAGGTTGGAGAAGGCTGGAAGAACTGTGTGCTTGGGACTGGTTTCCCATTGTGTGAACCGCTTCATCTTTGTTGGCAAGGGCGGAGGACAAGCCGGGGCCTGACTCCTTGTGCAACCTTCGCTGAGGCACCCACAGGCCCCGTTCTCCTCCGATTGGAAGTGGTTCAGCAGTTCTGACCTCACTGGCTTGTGAGGAGGAGTCAGTGGAGTTAAAAGACAGGAAATGGCCAACATACTGGCTGTCACATAGTAGATGCTCACTGAGTGTTAGATCTCTCTGTAAATTTTACCCCCTGGAAGCTCAGAGGATAGGTCTCTGCCTGCCTGCTTATGAAAGGGTGGGTCCTAAGCCCCTTTAGGAGGTCTGAGAAGCATGGGCCCCCATTCTCGGACTGGGAAATGGTGCTTGATCCCCAGAGTCAGGGGATCTGGTGCCATCACCACCTTCGCCATGACCTTCATCACCACCATCATCACATCATGCTGTCAGGCGTGCCGTGGACATCAGCAGCAACAGCATGGTCTAACAGTCTTTGCAGTTAGTTAATTACAACTCCCAGCAGGCCTGTGGCTAGCTCCGTCACCACCACCCTGCCACCTCCACCGTCACCTCTATCATCACTGCCCGTAGGATCATAACCCAGCCACAGGGCAGCCGGTCCCCGCCTCCCAGCTCCCTCACCATTGTCAAGCCCTGACCTGACCCTCTACTCCATTCAGCGGCGGCATCACCACCGTTACGGCCACGGCCATGTTCAGTAGCGCTCCTATCCCCCTGTTCTCCCTCTTCCTCCTCTCCTCCTACAACCTTTACAGGAACAGATCACCTTTAACGAGGCAGGAAGGGGCAGCAGTCAGATGAGTGAGCTGCTGCACTAACCCAAGAAATGAGTAAGTGTATATAGGCATGTATGTGGAAATCTACTGTCTTAAGGGGTCCTGTTCTTCTCCAAGGTCGTTCAGAGTAGTTATCTCTTAAATGGCTGGGGCAAGGAATTCTGGACTGGCCAGAAGCTGGGACTATCTAGGAGCTGGGGGTAATCAACCTTAACGTCCATTTTTTTTCTTCGGGTGAGAGAGTTCTTTGTTTTGCATAGAATGGTGGGGAGGACCTGGAGGGGAGTTTTAACTCCAGGCTATTTTGAACTGTGTACCTTTCCTTCAGCTGCCCTTTTATTTTAGCTCAGGCTGTTGGTTGCTCCTCAGAACCGCCAGGAAAACAAGTAGAAATTCTCCTGGCCTCCCAGCCACTTCCCCCATCACAACGGCTTAGGGAAGTTGTGTGTTTGTTTTTGAGAAAGAAGAGCTGGGGTGGGGATGAAAGTGGGAACTGAAACCAGGGAGAAGGCGAGGGAAGAGGTGAGAAAGGGGAATGGAGAGTGAAGGCGGCAGTGGGCGGGCTGAGCGTGGTCAGAAGTCGTGCGGTCGGTCGGTCGCGTAGCCTGAGCCGTGGTGCGGTGTCCGGAGGACTCGAGCTGATTGACTCTGCAGTGTGTTCGCTGTGTGGCCTTGGGCTGGTCACTGCCTCTCTCCGGGCTCCACATGCCCACGGTGACGTCCCCTCTTTCAGGGAAGAGTCATTCCTGCCCCTGAGTTTCCTTGGATCTGTACTGCCACGCTCCAGGTCTCTTCCTGGAATGCTTTTCTCTCCTCTCTGCTGGAAAACTCCTACTTCTCCTTCAAAGCCACGGTCAAGCTTTTCCTGTTTGTGAAACCTTCCCGGAGCCTTCCAGACAGCTATGATCAGTCCCTCATCAGGGACTCTCAGCCTCCTGCATGTCCCATGACATGGCGGTGATCACTCTGGTTACCTGTTGGGTCCCTCTGGGGACTGTTGACACCTGCAGGCCAGGGTCAGAGGCCTTTCCAGAAAGGGCCTGGAGGTGGTGTGTGCTCAGAGAGTGTTTACTGGATGAACAAACAAGGGAGCAGGTGTATACCTGCCCAACAGTGTGTACTGATGGGGCATTTGCTATATGCCAGGCTCGGGGCTGGAGTGCCATTTGACCTGATAGCAGCCCTGCCAGGCAGGTCCAATTATTATCCCATTTCCCAGAGAAGGAGACTGAGGATCAGAGAGGTTAGGAGCTTGCTCAAGGGCACAGAGCTGGGGTTGGGGCAGGGTCACTTGAGTCCAGCACCCTGGCTCTTAGCTGTAACTGACCAAAGATGCTATGATGGAGGAACAGGTGGGCAAGTGAATGCCGTGTGCCCGGGCTTTGTGGGAGGAGAGAAGCTCCATTCCTGTCCCAGGAAGGCATGAGTCACGGCCCAGGCAGGCGCTCAGACTCAGGGAGAGGACAGCTCTGCTCTGGTGGGAGCAGGGAGGTGAGGGGAAGGGGAGGGCCAGGTGGCCTGGGCAGTCTGGACTCTTGGGGTTTTCTGGCCTCTCCCAGCGTATGCTATAGGTAAGTCAGGTACTTTCTGGAACTACAAACAGCTCTTGGTTGGGGACTTGGGTGGAGCAGTGAGGACTTTCTGATGAGTGGGGTACATTCCGGGGTGGGAGACCCTGGGCACCTGGGTGTGACATGCCTTGGGCGGCAGGAGTTGAGCCATTCCAGTGAGAATAGGGGTGACTCTCTTGGCTGGAGGGGATGCAGGAGCCAGGACTCGGCCAGGGTTATCTAGCTGTGAGACAGTGGGAGAGGCCTCTTCTACCCCAGCTGTTGTCCCTTGAACTGTGGGCGTAGGGTCGGTGGCCTGGGGAGGGCTGGTGGATGGTTGGTGAGACCAGGGCTGGGCCCCAGATCAACCACTCAGCCTGGAGTGGAGCCTGGACTCTGGGAGCCCAGGCAACAGGGTTCATATCCCAGCCAGGCCACGTGACTCAGGGCACGTGAATTTTCCTCTCTGCGTCTCCGTTCCTCATCTCTAACATGGGGAAGATGTAGGCTTTCTTGCAGGGTTTTGGGACATGGCGGTACAAGCCTGTGGATACAGGTCTGAGCATAGAGCGGGTGCTCAGGGAATGTCAGTTCCTCTCTGCTTCATCTCCTGTGGAACTGAGATGCCTGTCTTCCTCCTTGGTCAGGGACTGGTGTCTTCCATTGACGGTTAGAGGCCAGCAGGGGGTCTGAGTCAGACTCTGAGGTTGCTCTGGGGTTGGTTCCTGCCTCTGTGAGCCTCCGGGTTCTTATCTGGCAAATGGGGATAGGATTATCTCTCTCCTACAGGATGGTCGGGTGAGAAGGTGAAACGGGGTAAAGGAGGAGCTTGGTTTTAAGCACAGGTGGTCTTTTACAAAAGTGGAAATGCTTCTAGTGTCTGCTGCTGCTTCTCACACAAGCTGTGGGAGGTGGAGGAGGCGGCCGAGGGAAGGGGAGGCGGGGCCCTGCTGGCTCTGCTGGGCTCTCACATGGGAGTGGGGGAGGAGGGCAGACCTCAGGCAGAGCCAGGAGGTGGGGAGATGCTGGGAGGACACTGGAGGGGGGAGGAGAATCAGATCTAGCGCCCATTGGTCTGGAGTCCCACAAATGACCAGCTGAAAGGCTTTGGACAAGTTACCGGACCTCTTTACGCCTCACTTTTCCCGTCTGTGAAATGGGGGTGGGAGCATTAAGAACAGTCCCTTTGCTGGGTTTGGGAGGATTACGGGGATGGTGTGGGTGGTGAGCCAGGCATGGAATCAGGCTGTATAAATGTCCCGCCTCTTCCTTCTCCTTCCTGGGATCCCAGGATATTCAGGAGGGGGTGGTTGGAGAGGGGTAGTTAGGACGCTAGTGGCAGGATTGCAGACACGGCAGCAGGGCTGTGGGAGAGTGTTAGGGCCAGAATTGAGAATCTCGGGAATGATTTGTGGGTTGGCACCGGCTTCCAAAGTGGGGTGATACCCAAGGTGACCACTGGGGCCTCAGAGTGACAATATTACAATTTCTGAATTGTTCAATCATGTTCTCTGTTCATTTCTGAGTATGTTGTGTATAGGTTTTATGATGTTCACTCTAAACCAGGATGGTAGCACATGCGTATAATTTGGGAATCAAGAAACAGAGAGTAGTGTGTGGAAATGGTTTTACTGACATAGGTACACGGTCAGAGTATCTGAGCCCTCTGGAGTCAGGAAAAGCAGGGTCCGAGGTGACTTGGGGAGCGGGGTGTGTGGGAAGGCATCAGGACAGCCCTGGACACTGGGACTCCAGTCTCCTCATTGTCCCCAGCTTGCTGTGTGTCCTGGTCCAGCCACCTAACCTCTCTGAGCCTAGAAAATGAGCAGAAGGAGTTTATAAAAGAAGCGGACAGACTCTTTCTAGCAGCTAGAGGTCGAGACTGTCTGATTCTGAGTTCCGTCCTAGACTCAGACAATCCTGGACTTTTCGGACTTCAAAGGCTTCCTGTATCATGGCTGATAGATACTTGTGCATTTCTAAGCCCAGCTGTGGCGAGTCATCTGTGCTCTGCCCGCACACCCCAGGGAGCCCCAGAGCTTACCATCTTTCAAGGTGCCCTGTTCTGTCCTGAACTGAGCCGTCACATGCCTCCCTTTCTCTTTCCCTCTTTACAGTGGAAACTGGGGGAAGAGGGGCTGGAGCGCCAGCCTTCAGGAGGCGAGGAAGCAGCCTTTCTCTCTCCGAGCTGTTTCCTGTGGGTACCAACCATAGCCCCCACCATATCTGCCTTCTGCTCTGAGCTGCCTTTCTCCTGTTGAAACAAAACCTTTTTCACCAGGTAGAGGGGGCCCCGTGTCAACTCACACCAGCCAAAAGCAGCTTATGCTTGGTGAGCACCCGCTGCAGGGCTTGAAGCTCCCTGCTTTGCAAACACAGTTTATTTCCCATTAAATCCAATGCTTGCCAGTTTCCAGATGAGGGAATGCGGAGAAATAAAGTGACTTGCTCAAGGTCACATAATGACCTGGATTTGTATCCATCTCTGCCTGACTCTGGAGCCTAGCTCCTCATCAGTCTTCTTTGCTGTTCCTTTCTGCCCCTTGAACAGGATGTAATATGGCAGGAAGACAAATTGAAACCTATGTCTGAGCTAAAAAAAACCCATCACAAGTCAGCCAGGGGGAAACAGATGGTGGGTGTCTAGTTGTTTGTCAGCTGAGCATCAGTTACTAGTGCAGGGCCGCCTAGAAAGCCCATGCAAACTTGGGCCATATTAATAGAGGTAGGCCATCCACTGCAAGGGAGGAGACAGTCTTTTTCACAGTGTGGTCAGATGGCACCTGGAGAAGTGTGTGTGTATGATGGGGAGAAGGCTTGCTGTAAGGACATGAGCTCAATGAAGATTAAGTTTTCTGTGGATGGAAGCATTCAAGAAGAGGCTGCATGGCACAGGATTCCTACCTTAGAAGAGGGAGGGCAGGGATAAGGTGACCTCTGAGGTCCTTTGAATCTGCAGCGTTGTGGCTGAACCACAGCTATTGCCAGGACCACAGAAATGTCCATCAGTTTTGCCCCTTCTCTGTCATTCTTAGCAAGGGTCCCCGAGGGAATAGGGTTTATCTGTTCATCCATCCATCCACTTGTTCATTCATCTACAGCAGCTAGAGCAGTGAACAAGAGAGACACAGTCCTTTCCTCAGTTCAATTCAGTCGCTCAGTCGTGTCTGACTCTTTGTGACCCCATGGACTGCAGCACACCAGGCCTCCCTGTCCATCACCAACTCCCGGAGCTTACTCAAACTCGTGTCCATTGAGGCGCTGATGCCATCCAACCATCTCATCCTCTGTCGTCCCCTTCTCCTCCTGCCTTCAATCTTTCCCAGCATCAGGGTCTTTTCAAATGAGTCAGCTCTTCCCATCAGGTGGCCAAAGTATTGAAGTTTCAGCTTCAGCATCAGTCCTTCCAATGAACACCCAGAACTGGTTTCCTTTAGGATGGACTGGTTGGATCTCCTTGATGTCCAAGGGACTCTCAAGAGTCTTCTCCAACACCACGGTTCAAAAGCATCAATTATTTGGCACTCAGCTTTCTTTATAGTCCAACTCTCACATCCATACATGACTACTGGAAAAACCATAGCTTTGACTAAATGGACACTTGTTGGCAAAGTAATGTCTCTGCTTTTAAAATGCTGTCTAGATTGAGCATAACTTTTTTTCCAAGGAGCAAGCATCTTCTATAATCCAGAGAGAATAATAACAATAGCAATAATAGCACAGACTGTGCTTATTATTTGTCAGGTACTTTAAGTGAATCATGCCATCTGGCCCTCCTACAACCTTATGAGACAAATATTAATATTATCTCCATTTGCATATGAGGGCTGAGAAACCAGGAGGACTGGCATTCATAGATCAAAGACTCCCAGGTCTGAGTTGATGATTCCAAGAACTTGAATTTCTGTTATGCTCAGATGCTGTGACTAAGATCTTGTGATGTCCAGAGCCTGTCGTTATAAAAAGGGGTACACAGCAGGGGCCCAGTCCCTGGTGAGAGTCTTCCGTTTCCTCCACTTCCTCAAGCCTGACCTTCAGTAGTCACAGTTACTGCTTTGCTAAGAACTGGGTGTGGTTCTTAGTGCTGTCCTGCGATGTTCTCCTTTGCTTCCCCCATTAGCCTCCTTAGGTAGCTCTCAGGATTATCCTCATTTTACAGATGGGGAAACTGAGGCACAGAGAGGTCAAATAATTTGCCGAAGTTCATATAGCTGGGAAGAGGAAGGTTAAGAGCTTGAGCTGCCTCTCTGTCTAGGCCACGCTGTATCCAGGATGCCTCACTGCCCAGCATTCCACCTCCAGGACTTCTCTTTACAGGCCCCGACTGCACGCTGTTGGGGTGTAAGCGGCTGGTGGTGGGGCTGTGCAGACCCCGGCTCACTGATGCTCTGTTCTGCCCCCAGATCATGAGTGTGTTGCTGTTCATTGAGCACGCGGTGGAGGTGGCCCACGGCAAGTCCTCCTGCAAGTTCTCAAAGACGGGCTACCTCAGGATCGGTAGGTCTAGGGGAAGCTGAAGGGTGGGGAGGGGTGAGGGGAGAGGTGCTGGCCAAGGGTGGGCCAGCTGGGGTTGAGGCCCTGCCACTTGTCCTTTATGACGTCTGCAAGTGGAGAAATTCCCATGTGTCTGTATGGAGTCTTCGGGTGTGAGAGCAAATAGGAGTGTGCTGGTGGCTCAGACAGTAAAGAATCTGCCCACAGTGCGGGAGAGCCGGGTTTGATCCCTGACTCATGATGATCCCCAGGAGAAAGGGAATGGCAACCCATTCCAGTATTCTTGCCTGGAGAATCCCATGGACAGGGGAGCCTGGCGGGCTACAGTCTATGGGGTTGCAAAGAGTCGGCCATGACTGAGCTACTGACCCACTTTGCAAACCTAACCAGCCTTTCTAGGCTGCACTAGTGGCAGGGGAAGCAGGACTCTCCCCTGCCTACCCCAGACAGCCACCTGTCCCTCAGCTCCTCACTGTGGGCTCAGCCCCTGCTCACCTGTCTGGTCTATCTCTCATCTCTTTCTGCTCCCACCACGCCACCCTCCCCCTGCTGCGCCAACCACATCAAGCTGGGCCCTGTCTCGGGGTCCCTGCCTGGCCTCCTGGCTCACGGGCCACCTCCTCAGAGGCCTTCCCAGGCCCCTGCCACCCCGCTCCCTCTCTTGCACCATCCTTGTTACCTGAAATGTTCTGTTTGCAACTTGGTAGCCCCTCAAGACTGAGAACTGCAGGACGGTGGGCCCTGGGCGTTCTTGCTCATGGGCATAGTGCCCACACCAGAGGTTCCCAAAGTGTGGTCCTTGGAACCTGGAATGCCTCCCTAGGAGGCACTTCTGGGCCTCTTACCGCTCTCTTTGCCTTGCAGCCGAACTGGTCTCCAGCTTCCTGCTTATCACCATGCTCTTCATCATCAGCTTGAGCCTGCTGGTTGGCGTGGTCAAGGTGAGGGCCTGGTTGGGGAGGGGCAGGGGAGTTGGGACCTGGGGGGTGGGCATGGAATGCTCGCTGCCCTCCTGCCCTCTCCTATTCACACCCATTACATGGGCAGCCCTGGATTCTGAGAGGTGGGAGGCAGGTATTTGGCGGAGATCCAACTTGCACCCTGAGATCTTCACACTTAGCTTTTGGAAACCCTCCCCTTTTTCCACACCAGACCCCTCGGGCTGGAGGCCCCGGTTTCCTATGAAAATATGTCCTCCACGGGTGAGGGTGTGCTCAGCCAGCTGTGGCCACTGCTCATCACTGACACTTTGGCTGAACTAGCTGCCGAACCACATCCTTTTGAACTGCAGGTGGTGGCAGGGAATTTGGTAGAGAGAAAAGGAAGGGGCATTTTGAGGCCTAGGTAGAGGGGAGGAAAGCAGTGGATTTTGTAATCAGTGAGAAGATCCCAAGCAGAGGAGAGGGTGTAGATGCATCTAGCTCAGTGCCGTCCAGCTAGCGGATGAGAGAGACGGGCTGCGGCTCAGCCTCCTGCAAAGAGGAACCTGTCTGTCCCTTGGCACCCCTGGGAGTGGGCAGGAAGCCAGGGCCCAGGTCACACACTCATGGGAGCGGGCCCCAGAAAGAGAGTCCTTCCTGGGCAGATGGTGGACCGGGCATCCCAGGACCAGCAGGGTTGGGTGGTGAAATGGTGCTGGTTTGGAACGTCTTCACCTTGCTCCAAACACCACTGTTCACTCCGTAGCTAAGATCACTCTCTCGGGAGCCCTGCATTGCAGGGAGGGCTTTCGCCTTGGTTCCCGGTGGTTCCTGGGGTGTCGTGCTGAGACACAAATGGTCCAGCTAGGAAAATGGATCAGATCATCCCTGAAGCTTCTGAGCTTTAGCCTGGGCTGATTCAGCTGCCTCCTGAGCGATTTTGGATAACCACATGAGAAACCACGAAACCACCTTTTCTCTGATTTTGTCCCCAACTGTGGGTTCCTATGAATTCATACTGGTCACAGTGGTCACTTGCTTTCAGTTGAAGGAGAGGGATGTCAGCCTCGGCCTCCCAGGGCCTCTCACTGTGGCTGAACGTCTCGGAAGGCACGCTGCACAGAGGCCAGACCCAGTTAAAGCAGTACAGGCTTTCTTTTTCACACCTTCAGGCCGTAGCTCCTGCCAGCCCTGCTGCCTCCAGTGCCCACGCCTTCCCCCCCTGCTTCTTTCCAGCTCTAGTCCCAGTGCCTCCACTTTCAGGAAGTCTTCTCAGATTCCTTTTCATCTGCCAAATGGACACAAAATCTTTCCTTCCTGGGTTCTTAAGAGTGAGTTGAGGCAGACCCAGGTCCTAGAGCCTGCGCACTTATCTCTGTAGATGAGGACTGTTCCTGGTGTTCCTGCTGTCTCCCAGGACACCGAGACTCAGGGCCTAGGTCTTGCCTTCTCCCCGTGTCCAGAGTCTCGCTCAGAGGAAGGCATGTGGATCCCCACGGGGTAACCTCAGCTGAGCGGCACAGATGATTTGGGAGAGCTTAGAGTTCCCAGGGAGGGAAGGACGTTGTAGGCCAGGTAGGGGGCGCCAGGGACCCTCAGGCTGCATGGGACAGCTTGTGCAAGGGACCCCAAGCATGCTGGACTTGCCTTTCAGAACCGGGAGAAGTGCTTGCTGCCCTTCCTGTCCCTGCAAATCATGGACTTCCTCCTGTGCCTGCTCACTCTGCTGGGCTCTTACATCGAACTGCCCGCCTACCTCAAGTTCGCCTCCCGGAGCAGCAGGCGGGCGGTGAGTATGTCCCGTGTCCCCGTCCCCTGCCTCCCAACCTCCAGTGGTGGGGACAGAGGAGCTCAGCCCGGTGAGGGCGGGAGCCCACAAGGCCCCTTTGTAGTTGGTAAGCTCGAGCAAGTCCCAGAGCCCCTTCAAATCACCCCACGTTTCTTCCTGTAAAATGTGTCTGAGATCATGTCTCATCCATACGTCTAAGTATTAATTGGGGAATGCGTGCACAGGGCGCGCGGCATGTGGTAAGTAAGCATGGAACAGAGGTGAATTTACACCATAGGAAAGGGGATGCCCCATTTCTGTCCCCAGCTCCTGCTTTGTCCCTCCTTTGTAACCACGTTGAAGAAAGGAAGGGAAAGATGGTGAGCATCCTTGGTGGGAATGCCCATGACACCTGGTGCCAATCACTGACTGCTTCGCAGAGTTGCTTTCACACTTCTCCTATCTGTGGCCTTTGAGGAGACTAATAAGCTATATTGCAGATGACCCTGGGTTGGGAGTCAGGACACCCTGGCTCATTTCCTGGGTGTGCACCAGCCTGTGGTGGCAATGTCTGAGGAATGAGCTTCTGTTTCTTTCTGGGTACCATGGATCAGAGAATTGTTGGTGTTTCTGGCTGGCAGTCTCTCAAACTGAGGATCCACTCTGTGCCCCATGGTACCCAGGCTTTTGGGTTGGGGCTGACTTGCTGGTCTGTCTTCTTCCTCCAAAGAGCCCTTCCAAGGTCCCACTGATGACCCTACAGCTGTTGGACTTCTGCCTGAGCATCCTGACCCTCTGCAGCTCCTACATGGAGGTGCCCACCTATCTCAACTTCAAGTCCATGAACCACATGGTGAGTCTGGGCTGAGGGCTCACTGCCATCACTGATGGGGTGGCCTTGAGTGAGTTGCTTCCCCTCTCTGTGCCTCAGTGCTTAGGCTGGGTTCTCTGAAAGTGGAGCTGGGTGGGGAGATTCTTGTGCGAGTGATTTCCTGAAGGAGAGTTCTCAGGAAGAAATCTGAAAGGAGCCAGGGAAGAGGTTAGACAAAAGGAAGAAGCCAGGCAGATATGTGGCTTTAGGTGTACCCCAGCGGGATCCCAGAGGGCGCCCTGCAGTGTGAACTGCAGTGCAGAGATGGTGATAGTTTTTCATTGCTCTATAACAAATGATCTGCAAACATAGTGACTTAAAACGATAAGCAATTGATATCTCAGTAGTTTCTGAGGATCGGGAATTTGGGAGTGGCTTAGCTGGGTTGGTCAGATTCAGGGTCTCTTGAGGTTGCCTTGAGGGCATGTGACTGTGGACTCCAAGGGCTTTTCTAGGTCTGGAGGAGGCAGCCCCAGGCTGGCTTACTGGCGTGGCTCTGGGGCTCTTTGCCTCGGTTCCCAACTATGTGCACCTTTGAGAAGGCTGCTTGCGCATCCTCATGTCATGGTTGCCAGCTTTCCCCCAGCGAGTAGCCGAGTAGCCGAGTGAGAGCAAGGAAGAAACAGCCATGTGGTCTCCGAGGTCACATGTGGCACATCCTATTGTTTGTGAGAAGTGAGTCCCTAAGTCGAGCTCACACTCAAGGGAGGAGTGTCAAAGGATGTGTGCACATATTTGCATATGCCACAGGGGTTGTCCCCCCAGAGCAGGACCTTCCATCAACCAGTCCTGCTGTGAGCTGCCGCTAGGGGAGGGGACATGCCCCCCAGGTATTTCAGGATTGGGTGGATCTGTCAGCCAAGACTACCCTCCGGAGAAGGACATGGCTTGGGGGTAGGGTGGGGAACAGGAGCACCAGCCAGATAAGGGTCATCTGGATGGGCAACAGCTGCATTTGCCTCTCTGGGTTTGCTCCCCTGCCAGACAGGGCTGATGGTAGGTTGCACTGGCCTCCCAGGGCCCTTGCAAGGATCATCTGAGATAATGTGTTCCTATGTGCGTAGAGAGCTGGCTTTTATTCCTGTTAGAGTTCCTTAGGGCAGAGGCACTGAAATGGCCCCCAAATCTGTTGCAGAATTACCTCCCCAGCCAGGACGGTATGACTCACCACCAGTTCATCAAGATGATGATCATCTTCTCCATCGCCTTCATCACTGTCCTTATCCTGAAGGTGAGTGGTCCTTGCCCCATGGCTCAGGGAGGAGTGATGAGCTCGTGCTGCTCTGGGCCCTCCCATTCCAGGCTGTTAGGAGGCAGGGAAGCGTGTCTTCCACTTCTGCCCTCACTGCTGTTGGCTCCAAACTACAGTGCTCCCCACACCAGCTCCTCTGACCCCACATGGGATCCTCAGGGACCCCCTATTTAGAGCAAGTGGATCTGTGAAGACCCAGCTGGGTTTGTCAGGGACTTAATGTCTGATCTAGAGGAAGGAGGAGCTATTCTGTCTGGAATTAGATTCAGAAAGACCTGGATTTGAATCCCAGCTTTCCCCTCTGTAGCTGTATGGTTGGTTTTCAAGTCACTTCTCTCTGGGTCTTGGGTCTCACCTGTGAAAGGCACATCCTATGTCTTACTTTGCCCGCGTCAACAGTTTTATGTGATTCGGGCACCAAAATGTAGACAGTTCCTGAGGTCATATTATTAGAAGTTTCGTGATGAGAAAGAGGAAGGAGATTGGTTTTATTTTTCTCGGGAATAGTCAGACCCAGAGGATAGAGTTCCATTTCAGGTCCCAGTTCTCAGAGATATGGTGACAGACAGGAGTGTGTTAATTGTATCAGTCTCTAGAAACATACTGATACATCTCTGGTCAATAATGGGCTTCCCTGGTGGCTCAGAGGTAAAGAACCTGCCTGCAATGGTCAGTAACATTTGAGTAACAAAAGATGTGTTAATACGTCTCTGGTCAGTAATGTGTTAATAGCAGCACAACAGGAAGATGAAGCGGCTAGACAACTCTGCTGTCTTAGGGAGTCAGTGAAACCAGGGCAATTCAGCTTGAGAAAGAAATGACTCAAGGGGGATGTGATCACTGTCTCCAAGTACCCGAAGGACTCTCATGGGGATTCTAGAGGCCACAGTGGGGACCTGTGGCCGGAAGCCACAGGGAGGCTGATGTTGACTCAAGAGAAGGAAGGGCTTTTAAAAGCGTTCTTTTCTGATTGTGAAAGTAACATATGATCGCTGTAGAAATTTAGAAACTACCGATGAGAAGACGATCAGCCCACCATCCACCACCTCTCAGAGAGTAGCACCTCGGATATCTGGGTGCATTTCCGCCCCCTCTTTTTTTACGGATGGTGTTACCAGGCATCACTGCCTCCTTTCATCTGAGGCCCTGAGCAGTCTCTGCTCTCAATGCCAAACTGGAAACAGCTTCACTCCTTTTAACCCTCCCTCAAAGGACTGAGCTATCACAAGTGCATCAGTCATGCTCAGTGAGAATATTTCTGAAGGCTTGGGGGAACCCAAGTAGGGGGTTTGCATCATACACGCTGCTAGAGAAAAGGTGCCCAAATGCCAGCACAAAACTCCACCCCCAGCCCTCTCCTATTCTTTATTTTCATCCAGTGAGGGAGGGTGCCTCACTGGCCACCCTCCACCTGCTTGCTTTGCCCAGGCCCTTCGTATTTCATTCTTTCATAGCTCATTTTATTTATTTTGGCTCCCTCTAAGTCTCCATCATGGGACTCCACAAGGCAGGGGACCTTCCAGATACCTTCCTTAGAAGGCAGTTTAGGGGCAGAGAGAGACTTACTGGCTCTTGTTCCTTGAAAGCACCCCTGGGGACTTCACTCCCCACTCTTTAAAACTTCTCCCCAATTCTTACATCAATTGCTAAGAGAAAACTATTGCTCATGTCATCTGATAGATATATGCATCTGTACATATAATTTTTATGCATTGATAAACACTGCTGCATACAGTTTGGTAATTTGCTTTAAAAAAAAATCAACATATCATAAGTGATTTTGTAGAAAACTTTTCTGGCTGTTAGCTCTGTCTCAGGAGGGGTGGAGCCACCTTAGGAGGTGGTGAGTTTCCTGTCCCCTGGGTGAAGAAGCAGGATCTGCAGGAATGTTGCCAGGGTGGCTGGAGGGTAGCCCAGAAGCCTCCCCAAAACTCCTCCCCATGCTGAGTCTGTGGGGCAGTGAAAAAGGAAGCACTTTGGATGCCTGAGACTGGCAGGTGAGGCCTCCTCCAGCCAGAAGAGGGGTCTGAGCAGCAGCAGTTGAATGTGGCTTTGGGGGTGAACTGGGGCTCCCCAGGAAGCACCTAGCCTCTGTCCCAGGCCTGCTGGGGCGGTGAGAAGGGGATCATGAAGCATAGCCTGACCTGGGCCTTTTTTCCAGGTCTACATGTTCAAGTGTGTGTGGAGATGCTACAGATTCATGAAGTACATGAACTCGGCTGAGGAGAGGAGTGGTTCCAAGATGCTGCAAAAGGTGAGCCTGCTGGGCAGTCAGGTCCCAGGTCTGCCTCTCACTGTGTCACTGAGGGCAGGTCTCTCTGTCTGGTTCAGTCTCAGTTTCTCCACTCGGGAGATGAGAGTTGGAGCAGAAGAAGTGTGAAGATCCCTTTCCACTCTGATTGTCTAGGATTCTGTTAATTCATTCACGCATTAAACATCTTCTGCCTCTTACTCTTTCCTGGCCTCACATCCAACCCTTGGGATGCAGAGAAAATTAAGATGCCACCCTGTTCTGGAGGAGAGCATAGTCCAGAGTGAACCTAGACATGGAGATTCAGTCGCAACTTGCTGTGAAGCTCAAGGGCAATGGGAGCACAGAGGAGGCACCTAGCCTTATCTGGAGTTTCAGGGAAGGCTTCCTGGAGGAGGTGGCACCTGACCAAAACTTAGACCGTCAGTTGGTACAAATTAGCTGAGAAAGGGGAAGGGATCTTCCAGGAAGAAGGGTGATGTGCACTAAGAAGCAGCTGATTGGAGAAATGATGCAAAATTGCAGCTCGTTTAAATTATTGAAGGCTCACTTTCCTCATCTGTAAAATGGGGATTGTATTGGTTAAGACTTTTTTTGGGGTTGCTAGTGTCAGAAACCCAACTCAATCTTACTTACATTAAAAAAAAAAGGGAATTTATTAATTTATAGAATTTGAAAGTCCAGTGTAGGTCTAGTTCAGGTATAGCTGAGAAATGATTTCATTTTTGGACATCCCTGTCTGCATGGTGACAAAATAGCTGCCAATAGCCCTAGACAGACATCTCACCCTCTAAGTAACCCCAACAGAAAGAAAGACATTCCAGGAGCATGTCTGATTGGGCCAGCCTGGGTTACAAGCCTATCCCCAAACCAATGACGGATTCCCAGGGGGGATGAAATTCTACTTTGAGTGACCACCCCAGGTCTCATATCCACTCCCTTAGGTCAGAAGGATGATCAGTTCTTCTGAAAGCGCATGGACTGAGAAAGTTTTCCCAGGGAGAATGGTATACTGTTCTCAGAACAAGGGGGCTTGGTGCTGAACAGGCAGAAGCAAGTCCGTCTGCACCTATCTTGTTCGTGTAATGCCAGCACATAGTTAGTACCCAAAGCATGCTAGTTGTCATCCTCATCATCATTTTCATCATCTTGCCAGAGGTGGGGGTTTGAGCCGCTTGATCCCGGGTTGGGATGGTGGTCCCATCTGGTCAGTTCTCAATCCTCATCTCTCTGTCTCTCCCAGGTGGTCCTGCCATCGTACGAGGAAGCCGTGTCTCTGCCATACAAGGTTCCGGAGGGGGGCCCAGCACCACCCCCGTACTCAGAGGTGTGACGCTCGCCAGGCCCCAGCCCTGGTGCTGGGAGGGGCGGAGCTGCCTCGCAATCCGCTTCTTTGCTTTGGTGGCCCCCGTGGCCTGGGTGAACCACCTGGCTGACTTCAGGACCATCTGCTTGTGTCCCCCTCGCTGGCCTGCTTTTCCTGCGGGGCCTGGGAGATGCTCACAATGGGTCAACCCTTTTAGGCTGAATGATTCCTCTGGTCTCAAAAATTCAGTCCAACAGCCCTTGGCTTCTTTTGATCAGCTCTGACATTGGTCTACATGATTGGTCTTTCTAAAGTCAGTGAGTTTGCTTATGTAACTCTCAACTTGACCAGTTTTACTAAGGGGCTGACAAATCAAAAACACACTTGTCAGTTTGGTGAACATAATGTGGTCAAACAACAAAGTCCATTGCATTGGTTTGTAAATAGTTGTCAATTCACAGAGCAGTTCAGTCAAGTAATCATCGGTTGGTCCTCCCCACCAAATACATATGTCCAGTTTCCTCCAATAGTCGCTTAAACAATGATTAAGTCAGCCAACCCTCAGTTAATTTAGTGATAACATCCAATAATAAAAAAAACTCAAATTAGTCCCTAAACCATTCAATTCAATCTAGTCCAATAACCCAACTGCCTGCTGTGGTCAATTCAGTCCTTGTGAGTCCTGAATAATTGTTCATTCAAATGAAAATGCAGTCAGGCATTTGCCAAAACAGGAAGTAGCAGTTGTTTTAATCATCAAACAGCCCCTACAGACACACAATAGGTTTGCTGAAGAGTTGTCATCCTCAACAACCAGTCACTCACGGCCAGTGTGGTCACATAGCCATGGGTCCTGGGAAACGGGTGTCCTCAACCATGGTCATCTCTAGTAACGCACTATCGGCCCATCCTGCGGCCTGTCCACTGCCAGTTAGCCGTAGGCTACCCAGCTCTGCCTGACACTTGGGTCAAGCAGAAATTCAGCCCTGAAATCAGGCAAAT
Organism: Odocoileus virginianus; assembly: GCF_023699985.2. Lineage (NCBI taxonomy): Eukaryota > Metazoa > Chordata > Mammalia > Artiodactyla > Cervidae > Odocoileus > Odocoileus virginianus. The sequence continues at coordinate 41,065,211 of NC_069703.1, read as the reverse complement.
GCATTTGTTGGACTAAATCCACAGGTTAGTTCAGTCAAAACAGGCAAACCCTTTGTGGGCACAGACCCAGCCCTGGGGGCTTATGTTGGTGGGGCCATAGGGAAGGTTTTGGTACCTGTACCACCTGTTCTGTCTGCCTTCCTGGGGGCCAGGATTTCTGAGGGCACAGATCCAAAGGTGGAGAGAAGGCCACAGAGGCAGGTTCTCTGGGGTCTGTGGGGGGGGTGGTGCAGAGGGAGAGGGCTGTGCAAGGGGCTCCCCACCAACACCCCTTGTGTCATTGCTTTGTGTGATGGGGAAGAAGTTTTAATAAAGCAGCAACACGCTTCTCTTTGGCTCATGTGGTTCCTAAAATATGGTGTGTGGCCAGGGTTGGGAAGTCAACCTTCATCACTCCAGCACACACACACACACACGCTGTTCTTTAGTCAACCTTCATCACTCCAGCACACACACGTGCACACACACACACACACACACACACGCTGTTCTTTCGGTCCAGAAACTCACAGGGCCCATGTCCAGGTAGGGAGTGTCATGACCTGGCACTGTTTCTGATCACAAATCATGGACCCTGTAAACATCCTCAGGTTTCCCAGGCAAGGTGTGAACTGCATTCACCTGGACAGCACCCACCTGGAGCCAGGTCCCATGCTGGGCACTGGGGTGACCACAGTGGATCTGAGTAGCCTCCAGTTACCCTTCAGTCTGGGTAAGAGGAGGCAGAAGCATAAATGATTGTAAATAGCCTGTAATGATTATAACACCATCATGGGGAAAGTCTGAGGGACCCCGTCAACCAGAGGAGACTTCTTGGACGAGGTTTCATTGAGCTGAAGGATGAAAGGGCAGCAGTGAGCACAGTGGGGAAGGATGTTCTGGGCTCAAGTGGCAAAGTGTGATAGGCCTTGTGGAGGTGGGGAGAGGAACTGGGGGACGTAGCCCAATGTGGCTGCAAGTAAGGAGGGTGGGGAGGAGGTTGGCAGTGTCTTGGGGCCTGGATCATGAAAAGCCTTTGTGTACATCAGGGTTCTTTGGCTGCAAGCCCACCCTGGCTAACTTCAGCTGAGAAGGGCACTTATAGGAAGGAGATGGTTGCAAGTAACAGAAAATTTAGTGAGCCAAGTTTACTGAAAACAGCAATCAGAAATAAATGGTGGTTGTGATGTTTCTTGGCTCATGTAAGTGAAAATTCAGGGAATTTCAGCTTCAGGCATGGCTGGATCCAGGAATCAAAATCTTCAATAATCTCTTTCTCTCCTTTCCCACCTCTAGACTTCTTCCGTCTGAGTTGGGCTCTGTCACCAGCACCAAAGGAGACCTAGCAGAGCCTTGAATGCCATGACCAGGAGTGTGGGCCTATCCTGGGATAGGGGACTCTTTGAGGGGTTTTGGGCAGGGGAGTTACAGGATCGGACTTGGGTTTTAGGAAGGAAGAGACCAAATTCTGGGACCCATAAAAAGGCTGGTGAAGTTCCCCTATAGGAAAAGAGAGAAGGGAATTTGAGGCATGCTGTCAATCTGTTGGAGTTGTCAGATTTTCTTAAGATTGGCAGATTTCTTCATGGATTTTTACCCGCTCTTTATCCAATGCCCAAACAATAATAAGGCGAGGCTCTAATGGAGATGGACAGCAGTCTCCCATTCATTCACACATGAGGGAATTGAGGCCCAGAGACATCAAGTGACTTTCCCGAGGCCACACCGCAGTCAGGGGTTAGACTAAGTGCCTTTTTATTCTACTTGCAAGTGCAGGTTTAGGGGGTTGGGGACGCAGTCTGTGTGAGCTCTTGCTTCTTATGAAGATTCATATGAAGAGAGCCCCCCACCCTGAAACCCCCAGTAAGCGGGAAATTGGGGGCAGAGGTCACAGGAGGAGGGGGCTGGCCTTGCCTCCAGCCTTGCGTCTTCATGAAGAAGTTGTTGAGGGGCAGTGGCTGTGTGTCCTGAGGACAAACGCTGAGGTGACACTCCCATCCTCCTTCCCACTCCCACCCGTGGCCCGAAGCCAAGGAACTGGCAGAGATGTGTGGTGGCATTGTGCCCTGCGGCCAGGCGGCTGGCAGGGGGCTGGCCTGAGGAACAGGAAATAGCTGGGTTTGGGGAAGTCACGTGGCCCGGGCCAAGCCAAGCCAGCCCGCCATCACTAGGCAGCCCTCACCGCGGCCCCATCAATGCCCCATTTGAGGCTTGCACAGGGATCCTTTGACGGGGCTGGGTGACCCACTGAGAGGGCCCTGTTTGAGTAGATGCCCGGAAAAGAGCTGGCCCCAGGAAAGAGGGTCTGCGTGCGGGCTGGGCAGGTGAGGGCCGCCCAGATGGGCCGTCTCTTGGAAGGAAGGAGGGCTGACAAAATCAAGCCCTTGTGGCTGAAGGGAGGGAACACCCCAGTTCCTCGGGGCTGTGACGGTGGCAGGAACAGTCACGGAGTGGGCTGTTTAGTGTGTTGCCTCCGCGACTCTCCCACTGGCCTCACAAGTGGGTGCCACACGAGGCTGCGTCCTGAGGCTCAGGGCGGGCAAGTCCAACGGCACCATCAAAGTCGCCAGCAGTCGAGGGCTAGAGCTGGGCTTTGACTCTGACATGCCTGATGGAGACTGAGCTTCTCCCTCTGGTCCTTCCTGGCCCACCTCGGCCACCTAGCTGGGTGATCAGAATGATGGCGTCAGGATGACCTTGGAAAGTCCTTTGAAGATGGGGACAGAGGCATAATCACCCTTGTGTGCTTGGCACTGAGTCTGGGCCTGGCTCCAGAGCCCCTGAGCTGCTTATGGTAGAGGCTGGGGGTCTGTTGTGGGTGCAGGACCCAGATGGAAGGTGATGGGGAGGTGGTCCAGGTGATGTACGCTGGGGGCACAAACTCAAGCATGGATTCGCTCTGGGGCTGGGTAGATTCATGAGACATTTGGGAAGCAGGACCTGCCAGGCAGAAGTGAGGAAGAGGAGGGCAGTGAGACTGGTGCCCAGGTTTGGAGAGCCTTTGGGATGGTGCTGCCCAGCTCTGAGCCGAGGACACCTGAGAGGGGACAAAAGAGGGTGCAGTCAGCTTTGTTTGCATGTGAGCTACCTGGGGGGGCCACGTGATGGGAAGTGCTCAGGGGCAACTGCATCCACAGGTCTGGAGTCAGGAGCATGGAGGAGGAGGAGTTTAGAATATGTGTGCTACCCGGGGACACGTGATGGGGTGTCACGTGGGTGGGGAGTCATCAGGGTTGTTTTTTAAATTATTTTTTATCGCAGTATAGCTGCTTTACCGTGTCGTGTTCCTTTCTACTGCACAGCCAAATGAATCAGCTGTACCTACCCATATATTCCCTCCCATTTGGATTTCCCTCTCATTTAGGACACCATAAAGTAGAGTTCCCTGTGTTATACAGTATGTTCCCATCATTTGTTTATTTTATCAGTTCAGTTCAGTTCAGTCACTCAGTCATGTCCGATTCTTTGTGACCCCATGGACTGCAGCACGCCAGGCTTCCCTGTCTATCACCAATTCCCGGAGCTTGCTCAAACTCATGTCCATTGAGTAGGTGATGCCATCCAAACATGTCATCCTCTGTGGTTCCCTTCTCCTCCTGCCTTCAATCTTTCCCAGCATCAGGATCTTTTCAAATGAGTCAGTTCTTTGCATCAGGTGGCTAAAGTACTAGAGTTTCAGCTTCAGCATCAGTCCTTCCAATGAATATTCAGGACTGATTTCCTTTAGGATGGATGCCTATTTTATACATAGCACCAATAGTGTATCTGTGTCAACCCCAACCTCCCAATTCCTCCCACCCAACCCTTTTCCCCCTTGGTATCCATCACTTATTCTCTGCATCTGTGTCTCTTTTTCTGCTTTGCAAATAAATTCATGTATACCATTTTCAATAGGGTTCACAGAGGTGTTAACCCATCAGCAGGACGTAATGCTGGCCTGTGGCCTCCTAGGGCATGCTCTCACGTGACAGCACATGTCCCCTTGCCCTGTCCAGCCTCTGGCTTCCAGCTTTCCTGATTGCTTGTAGGGGCTGAGACCAAGACAACACTTGGTCAGACGGTCAGACGACACCTGGGAGACAGTGGTTCCCATACACAGAGGCTGTGGCCTGAAGGGGCCATAAACTGGAAGGGCAGCACAGAGACCCTGGAACAGCCTGGGGTGGTGGGAACGGACAATGCCCCCATGGCTGATGAAGGAGCACTGCCCTGCTTATGGGAAAGTTCTCCATATTGTGGGGAGATCTAGTGGGAGACCAGCAATTTATGCCCAATCTGGCCATGAAATCTTCAATTTAGGGACTTCCCTGGTGGTCCAGTGGTTAAGACTCTGCACTTCCACTGCAGGGAGCATGGGTTCAACTCCTGGTTGGGGAACTAAGATCCTGCATGGTATGTGGCATGGCCAAAAACAAAACAACAACAAAGAGAGAGAGAGAGAAAAAAAAAAAAAAGAAATCTCCAGCTTGTAATGAAATAGTCTTAACTCGCAAGGTGAACAGTTCCCAGGCTCAAGGATGCTGGCTTCTGGGTGGTGTGTGAGCACCTACTCTGGGTGTGTAAGGCAGTTTTTGTGGGTCTTTGCAGCCCCTGCCCTCCTGGACGGGCTCTCTGGAGCCAGCACTCACATTCCAGCTTCTCCCTTGGGACTCCAGGAGGAAGTGGCCTCCTTAGCCACCAAGGGCATTTCAACAGGCAGTGGGCTTGGCAGGGAGCGGCCAACACAGGGGAGCTGCAGGCTTAAATAAACAGAGTCCATCTGGTAAACAGTTTCGCTGCTCTTCCCTGGCCCAGGTGATCAAGCAGGACATTGACCTTGAAGCTTCCTCTGCCCCATGTATTGGGGGGCCAGGCCAGGGTGGGGGACAGCCTAGGCAAAGTCTTGGAGATGTTGATCACAGGTCAGAGGGTGGTTCCAGTCTGGAAGTCTCCCCTCTGAGAACTCACAGCTTACGACAGACACCACAAGTTGTTCAGCCTTGTCCTTCTTGCCAGGGCCAAGTTGCTGACACTTTATATGGAGGCTGAGCTGAATTCTAGTCTGAGGGTGTGGAGAAAAGCCAAGGTGTTCTCAGGGGCTTCATGTGGGACCGTGGAGGGACAAGGATGTTACCGTGTACTTTCTTGGCTCCTCTGTCCTGAGAAGTGATGTCAGGTGTCTTAAGTGGAGAATGCGAAGGAAAGGTTCAGACGTTCCTGGCACTGGGCATCCTTACAGAGGCTGTGGGCTTCCCAGGTGGCTTATGGGTAAAGAATCCAACTGTAATTCAGAAGATGCAGGAGACGGGTCAGGAAGATCACCTAGAGGAGGAGGGCATGGCAACCCACTCCAGTATTTTTGCCTGAAGAATCTAATGGACAGAGGAGCCTGATGTGCTATGGTCCGTAGGGTTGCAGAGAAGTTACTAGAATGCACACATGCACAAAGGTTGTAGGTGGAACAACCTTGACACTGTAACATTCCTCTGTTGCCCATGGTCACTCTGTAAGAACAGGGCCAGACCTTGCTCTCAGGTGATCAGATTCCACAGGTTGCTTCCCCAACACTTCATCACTGAAGGCATTGCAGAGGGAAGCGCGTGAAGCACTATGTGCAGATTTGCTGTAATTAACACCTAATCCGTTCCTGTGGCTCAGCTGGTAAAGAATCCACCTGCAATGAGGGAGACCTGGGTTCGATCTCTGGGTTGGGAAGATTCCCTGGAGAAGGGGAGGCTACCCACTCCGGTATTCTGGCCTAGAGAATTCCATGGACTGTACAGTCCATGGGGTCACAAAGAGTTGGACAAGACTGAGCAACTTTTCAACTTTCATTTTCACCTCCCCATACTGACCCTGAAGCAACTTTGCCTGAACTGAAAAGTGCTATAATTTTTTCCTTCTTTTTAAGATTTGGTTTTTATAGCTTTCGGGCTTCCCTTGTGGTTCAGCTGGTTAAAAATCTGCTGCAATGCGGGAGACCTGGGTTTGATCTCTGGGTTGGGAAGATCCTTTGGAGAAGGGAAAGGCTACCCACTCCGGTATTCTGGCCTGGAAAATTCCATGGACTGTGTAGTCCATGGATTTGCAGAGAGTCGGACATGACCGAGCGACTTTCACTTTTATATTTTTATTAAATATAGCCCTAATTGTGGCATTCCTGGAATATAACGGTCCAAATCAATTTTTAATTTTCTGAGGAAATGTCATCCTGCTTTACATAGTGGCTGAAACAATGTACACTTCCACCAACAGGGAACAAAGATCCCTCTTTTTTCCACATTCTCACAGATGTTTGGTTTACCTTGTCTTTTTAATGATGATCATTTTAACAGGTGTGAGGAGATACCCTATAGTTTGATTTGCATTTCTCTGATAGTGATGTTGAGCATCTCTTATGTATCTGCTGGCCACTTGGATGTCTTCTTTGAAAAATTGTGTCTTCACTTCCTCTGTTGTTTTTGAATCAGATTTTTTTGAAGTATAGTTGATTTACAATATTGTGTTAGCTTCAGGTAGACAGCAAAGTGATCTATACATTTAATTTTTTCAGATGATTTTCCCTTATAGCTTATTACAAAGTATTGAATATTATTATACAGCAAATCTTTGTTACTTCTCTACATTATATACTAGTGTGTATTTTTTAATCCCATACTCCTAATCCCTTCCCCACCCTTTGGTAACCATAAGCTTATTTTCTATGTCTGAGTCTCTTTCTGTTTTATAGATTCATTTGTATTATAAAAATGTCATATTTCCTTGTCAATCCCCTGCCCCTTCTTTGTTCTTTTTTGAAAATTAATCAATTAAAAATATTTTTAGGTAAGCTGGATCTTCATACTGTTCATGGGGTTCTCAAGGCAGGAATACCGAAGTGGTTTGCCATTCCCTTCTCTTAAACTACTGCACAATTGTACTCATCTCACACACTAGCAAAGTAATGCTCAAAATTCTCCAAGCCAGGCTTCAACAATACGTGAACTGTGAACTTCCAGATGTTCAAGCTGGTTTTAGAAAAGGCAGAGGAACCAGAAATCAAATTGCCAACATTTGCTGGATCATCGAAAAAGCAAGAGAGTTCCAGAAAAACATCTATTTCTGTTTTATTGACTATGCCAAAGCCTTTGACTGTGTGGATCACAATAAACTGTGGAAAGTTCTGAAAGAGATGGGAATACCAGACCACCTGACCTGCCTCTTGAGAAATCTGTATGCAGGTCAGGAAGTGACAGTTAGAACTGGACATGGAACAACAGACTGGTTCCAAATAGGAAAAGGAGTACGTCAAGGCTGTATATTGTCACCCTGCTTATTTAACTTATATGCAGAGTACATCATGAGAAATGCTGGGCAGGAGGAAGCACAAGCTGGAATCAAGATTGCTGTGAGAAATATCAATAACCTCAGATATACAGATGACACCACCCTTATGGCAGAAAGTGAAGAAGAACTAAAGAGCCTCTTGATGAAAGTGAAAGAGGAGAGTGAAAAAGTTAGCTTAAAGTTCAACATTCAGAAAACAAAGATTTTGGCATCAGGTCCCATCACTTCATGGCAAATAGATGGAGAAGGAGCGGAAACAGTGGCAGGCTTTATTTTTTGGGCTCCAAAATCACTGCAGATGGTAACTGCAGCCATGAAATTAAAAGACGCTTACTCCTTGGAAGAAAAGCTATGACCAACCTAGACAGCATATTAAAAAGCAGAGACATTACTGTGCCAACAAAGGTCAGTCTTCTCAAGGCTATGGTTTTTCCAGTGGTCAATATGGATGTGAGAGTTGGATTATAAAGAAAGCTGAGTGCTGAAGAATTGATGCTTTTGAACTGTGGTGTTGGAGAAGACTCTTGAGAGTCCCTTAGACTGCAAGGAGATCCAACCAGTCCATCCTAAAGGAAATCAGTCCTGGGTGTTCATTGGAAGGACTGATGCTGAAGCTGAAACTCCATTACTTTGGCCACTGATGTGAAGAACTGACTCATTTGAAAAGACCCTAATGCTGGGAAAGATTGAAGATGAGAGGAGAAGGGAACGACAGAGGATGAGATGGTTGGATGGCATCACCAACTCAATGGACATGGGTCTGGGTGGACTCCGGGAGTTGGTGACGGACAGGGAGGCCTGGCGTGCTGCAGTCCATGGGGTCTCAAAGAGCCTGACACGACGGAGCGGCTGAACTGAACTGAACTGAATTGGGTCTTCATTGCTGTGCACGGGCTTTGCTCTAGCTGTGGCAAGCAGGGGTACTCTCTAGTTAGGGTGCACAGGCCTCTCACTGCAGTGGCTTCTCATGTTGTGGATCATGGGCCCTAGGCACACAGGTTTCAGTAGTTGCGGCGTGTGGGTTCAGTAGTTGTGGCTTGCAGGCTTAGTTGCCTTGCCACATGTGGGATCATCCCAGACCAGGGATTGGACCTGTGTCCTTTCCACTGGCAGGTGGATTCTTAAACACTGGACCACCAAGGGAAGTTCGCTCTCCCCCTGATCTATGCCCACATATACCACCTAAGGTGAGTAGAATTCTAAGAAGCCTCCAATGACCTACGACCTTGTCTAGTTCTCTCCCCTCGAGTGTGGGTGGATTCTGGGATTCTGATCAGACAGTCACTCCTGGCTTTGGGTTATGTTATCTGGCAAGCTGACTTTAGGAAAGGGAGATTACTCTGGGTGAGCCAGACCTGATCAGTTGATCCCTTAAAAGCGACTGGGCTCTGCTGGAAGAGGGGGTTCAGCATGGGAGAGATGTGAAGTGTGAGAGGCCTCGGGGGCGTCCACATGACAAGGAATGGCAGGTGGCCCCTGCAAGCTGAGTGTCTCCTGGATAGCGGCCTGAAAGAGGCCGGGGGAGGGGTGCGGGGGGGGAGGAGGTTCAGTCTGACAACCGCAAGGAACTGAATCCTGCCAGCCACCGCGTGAGCTTGAAAGAGGATCCTGAGATCCAGAAAAGAAGAACAAGGCCTAGTCTTGACTTCAGCTGGATTTCAGCCTTGTGAGGGACTGGGAACCCAGACTTCTGACCTTTAGGAACTGTAAGGAACTTTGTTTGCTATGCTCAAGCTGCTAATTTTGTGGTAATTTTGTTACACAGCAAAGGGAAAAGAATGTAGCACTCCTTCCCAGTTTGGAGGAAGTTTTATTTTTCCTCTTCAATGTTTAAGTGGCAGCCGCACCAACGATCTTGCACGTCTGAAGTCGTGGTCAGGGTATATTCAGAGTTTTGAGACTGAAGGGTGGAACAGGTGAGCCAACCACTGTTTGCACATCCTCAAATGCTCTTCTCAGGTCTTCAGATGCTCTGCTTTGAGGGGAAACAGCAGGGATTTCAGGCAGACCAGAGAGAGGTTAGATACCTCAGAAAATGAGGAAGAAAATATATTCCATTCTGCTAGCTAAAGCATTACATTAAATTCAGAGCTCAGATTTTTTAAGCAGGAAAGAGCCAAATTAAAATGCCATGGGAGTTGGCACCACGTGCTGAAATCCATGTGTTGTAAAGGATGGTTGTAGGAAATCAAGTTTTCATTAGAGAAGAATTGACTCAGTAGGGGTGTGACCATGATCTCTCAGGTTGTTGAACATGGTACACGGGGGAGACTGGCTTACTTGCTCTCTTAGCTGGATGGACAATACTTTGGGGGATGTCTAAGCTCCCTGTCCAAGAGGCTGAATGCCATAGGCTGGACATCAGCTTCCCAGGGACAGAGAGCAAATTTACGTTTCTTATTGGAGGCTGGGTGAGATCGGTACTTTAGTTACAGCAGAACCATCTGGAGAGCTTAGAAATACAGGTTCCCTGGGTCTGGGATGGAGCCTGGGAATCTGTATCGTCTTCTGAACTATGCTATCCAAACTGTCTGGATAGCTTGGGAGCAACTGAAGGAAATACAAAACAGAGAGTGACTAGCAAGGGCATCTGAATGAGAATTGCGTTTAGCACTCCACAGATCCCAGCTGCCCTTGGGGTCCTGTAGGGGCATGTCCATCTCTGGCCTTCACTTGCCCCTCCGCTTGAGGATTCTGTTCTTCCCCACCCCCAGGCAGGGCCCAAAGCTTTGCCTTCACTTTGCTTAAGTTCCCCGCCCCCCACAACGCAGATCCTGAGACATAGACTTGGGTGCAGGTTGTTTTTTGGGGAGGTGATCCCAGGGAGTACAGTGAGAGTGGCAGGGAGGCAGAACAGGGATAGAAACTAATAAAAATGTGCAGTGAGGGAACATCTCTGGTGGTCCAGGGGCTGGGACTCGGAGCTCCCCATGCAGTGGGGCTGGGTTCGATCCCTGGTAGGGTTACTAGATCCCAAATGCTGTCAACTAAAAGTTTCCATGCTGCAAGTAAAAAATTCCACAACTGAAACCAGGGGAAGTCAAATAAATAAAAGGAAATGTTTTAAAAAAAAGTGTGGTGAGAGAAGATAGAGGAGGCAGTGACTCGTTCTGTAGCAGAGAAGAGATGGGGAAGGCAGGGGGCAGGGAGAGAGACTGGCAACTGTCTGGAAAAGAAGGCAAGAAACAGATTTTGAAGGACCTTAAATGCCCAGCTAGGTCTGAATATTCATCTAGAGGTGATACAAGACCATCACAAGTTATTTTGCCTTGAGGAGAGTGACAGAGAGTGTCCTGCTCACTAGATACTCACTTCTCACCCCTGGAGTCACTCCATCTCCAGGCAGAATCCGGTGATGTCTGCTGCTTTTCTCTCTCTTGTCCATGTGGCTGGAGACAAAAGGCTTGGACATGATGGGTTAGCAAGCTGGTGGCAGCTTTGCAGAGGGACCATCTTGGACAGCAAAGAGATCCAACCAGTCCATCCTAAAGGAAATTAATCCTGAATATTCATTGGAAGAGTGAAGCTGAAACTCCAATACTTTGACCACCTGATGCGAAGAACCGACTCATTTGAAAAGACCCTGATGCGGGGAAAGATTGAAGGCGGGAGGAGAAGGGGTTGACAGAGGATGTGATGGATGGATGGCATCACCGACTCAATGGACATGAATTTGAGCAAGCTCCGCGAGTTGGTGATGGACAGGGAGGCCTGGTGTGCTGCAGCCCAAGGGGTTGCAAAGAGTCAGACACGGACTGAGCGACTGAACTGAACTGAACTGATTGTGATTTGAGTGCTTGCTTGTTACTGTCACTTAGCCTGTTCTACGCTGACTAATACAAGAAGGCACTCTGAGAACCATAAGCACAGGTGTGGCCTTCAATACCTTTCCTTCTCCACCGTCCTCTGACACTGGCGTTGAGAGCCCAACTTTATAGACGAAGGGCAGAAAAGTGGGGGGGATTCAACAGATCTCAAGACAGCTGACAGGTAACAGAACAGAGCCTCAAGCCCAGCTCTGTCTGATTCCAAGAGTTTTTTCACTTCATAGGATTCCTTAATATCTGGCATGAGCACCAGTGACAGAAATCAAGGTAATTTTCCGTGACATGTAGATGAAAAAGTTAGGTTTAATTCGTTTTGAGTTTATTTGAAGGCGTATTGGAATAAACATGTAATCTGTACATCAAACCAGTGATTTCATGGCTATCATTTCAAATTAGGAGGAGAAATTTTTGCCCAAAAATGAGTTGCTTTAAAGTTAGCACGATTCATTTAAAAAAATAGGAAAGATACATGTGCCAAAGAATTGATGCTTTCGAGCTATGGTATTGGTGAAGACTCTTGAGAGTCTCTTGGACATCAAGGAGATCAAACAAGTCAATCCTAAAGGAAATCAAGCCTGAGTATTCATTGGAAGGACTGATGCTGAAGCTGAAACTCCAATACTTTGGCCACCTGATTCGAAGAGCCATCTCATTGGGAAAGATCGTGATGCTGGGAAAGATGAAGACAGGAGGAGAAGGAGACGACAGAGGATGAGATGGTTGGATGGCATCACCAATTCAATGGACATGAATTTGAGCAAGCTCCGGGAGGTGGTGATGGACAAGGAAGCCTGGCGTGCTGCAGTCCGTGAGGTCGCAAAGAGCTGGACATGACTGGGTGACTGAACAACCACAACAAATGTGGATCCAGGAAATGGTGACGATGGTTTGGAAGGAGGAAGGGGACAGGCACCCGCGGACTGCGCTGCATCTAGAGATCCCGGGTTTGCTCTTCAGGAAAAGAACGGAGCGTGGGGCACAGGATGGGGAGTCCTGCGGGCCTTCCCCCCTGACCCACACTCTGCCCAGAGGCCTCTCGGTGGATCATGAACACTCTCTCTTGGATAAAACACTAAAGGCTTTAAGTCTCTGGAAACCCGAGGAGTGTGAAAACAAGGAGGAGGGAACGGGGGAGCCCTTCATGAGCAGCCTCGGTGAAGGCGCCTCAACGCACTGTTTCTCCTTGGCCAAGACCAGACACGCTGTGCCCCATTCTGATTCCTGGCATAAAACGTTTCACATTTTAAAAACACAAATATTTAGTTTCTTTCCTCAATGTATATATTTAACATCCAGGTCTCCTCCCCTTCCCCAAGCTCCCGCTATGGAATGTTAAAGCTGCCCCTTTGGGGGAAACCCATCTCTGTTCCTGAAAACCTACCTGTAGCATATTTCTGTGGCTTCGCTAATGAGCAAAGTGACACAGAGAAGGCTCTTGTGTTCCTCCCAGGAGCCCATAGACCTGCCATTCAGAGATGGAGCTGAAAGAGCTATTTCACGGGCCCAGCCGTGGCCCTGGCCAAGAGGGCTTTGTACCCTGTCCGTGGCGAGAGGGGTGGTGGTGGGCGAGGAGACTCCAGCTCACGTTCTGCTCGTCCACCTTCAGGAGGGGAGTGGTGGGGGACACTCGCTATCGGTCACCATCACCCACCCCTGTCTGACCTTTGCTGGTTAACATGGAAATGGACCCAGGTCTTCCCCAGTTCTTCTTTTAATTCCTTTCTTCATTTGCTCACCAGAGATCTGTGATAGGCCTGGGGAGTTCACTGGTGATGAGACAGATAAGACCCTCACAGGGAGGGAGCTGACATCCTCTGGAGCAGGGTGGGGGTGGCAGTGGGGGAGCAGGTCCTATATTCATAACACAATTTTGGGAAGTGATAGGGGCCACAGGGACCATGCCCTGTGGCATCTCGGGAGGACAGTAGCAGACTTACAAGTTGCAGAGAGACAAGAAGTCAGCTTCAGCAGATTGCAGGAGGTGGTGAATTGTGCAAAAGTGAAACTAAAATGAAAAGTCAGAAGGTTTTAAGTTCCTTGTTCCCTAAAATAGGGGCAAAGGGGAATGAGACCTGATTTCTAAGCTTGGCTCTAAACAGGCTGGGTGGCTTCATGCAAGTCAAGAACCTCTCTGCGCCTGTTTCCTCATCTGACAAATGGGTGCTGACCTCACAGGTTTGCTGGGGGACAAAAGACATAGAGTGATGTAGTGAGTGATTGTGCCACGTCACATGCACAGGGCACTGTTACCTTCATTATTCCTGAAGGTTGTGACAATGTTGCTTGAGTCAGCTGTGCCTGGCAATCACTTTTTAAAAAATATCCCTACATTTCCTTTTATGGAGGTGTAATTTATACACAGTGAAATCACAGGTCGTAGGTATTGGTAGTTACACCTCCCAAAAGATGATGGTCCTTCAGCCCTAGAATCTCCACTTTCATCCTCTCACTGACTCCTCACATGGCTCCAGTGAGGCCGGCAAGCCAAGAGCCACCATTCCCTTGTCGTCTTGCATGGCAACAAGCTGAGGCTCAGAGAGGCTAAGTCACCAGCCCCAAGTTACACAGTTGGTGAGCAGCAGAAGTGAATTTGAACCTGGGTCTCTCAGATGGTCAAGCCCATGCTCTCTCTATCTCATCAACTACTAGATCTGCAAATGACACCACCCTTTTGGCAGAAAGCGAAGAGGAACTAAAGAGCCTCTTGATGAAAGTCAAAGAGGAGAACAAAAAAGCTGGCTTAAAGCTCAACATTCAAAAAACCAAGATCAGGGCATCTGGTCCCATCACGTCATGGCAAATGGAAGGGGAAATAATGGAAACAGTGACAGACTTTACTTTCTTGGGCTCCAAAATCACTGCAGATGGTTACTGCAATAATGAAATTGAAAGACGCTTGCTCCTTGGAAGAAAAGCTATGACAAACCTATACAGCATATTAAAAAGCAGAGACATTACTTTACAGACAGTAGTCATGTATGGATGTGAGAGTTGGACCATAAAGAAAGCTGAGTGCCAAAGAACTGATGCTTTTGAACTGTGGTGTTGAAGAAGGCTGTGGAGAGTCCCTTGGACTGCAAGGAGATCCAACCAGTCCATCCTTAAAGGAGATCAGTCCTGAATATTCATTGGAAGGACTGATGCTGAAGCTGAAACTTCAATACTTTGTCCACCTGATGCGAAGAACTGACTGCTTAGAAAAGACCCTAATGCTGGGAAAGATTGAAGGCAGGAGGAGAAGGGGATGACAGAGGATGAGATGGTTGGATGGCATCACAGGCTCAATGGACATGAGTTTGAGAAAGCTCTGGGAGTTGGTGATGGACATGGAGGCCTGGCATGCTGCAGACTATGGGATCCCAAAGAGTCAGGCATGACTGAGTGACTGAACTGAACTGGACCTAGATGCAATGATGGGGGCCCTTCCTGGTTATATTTCTTTATTTATAAGCCTTTAGTTTTGCCTCATCTGTGCAGACCCTGGACTGGGCCCGGATGCACAGATGAATCAACCAGACACTTATCCACACACCGATGAGATGGACAAGGTACAGAAGCACAGGGAAGGGGTCCTAACCCAGGAAAGTGGGGAGAGAGATGGGCAGGGAGAAGGCCCCTCCACCAAGCTTCCCCCATGCAAGCAGGGTGCCTGAGAGCTCTGGCCTGTGGTCCTTTTCTGGCACTGACACTCACCTGCACTTAAGATACTTCAAAACTCTGGTTTTCAGTTCCTCATCTGGGAAGTGGGGGTAATAGGATTGGTTGCCTCCAAGGGTTGTCCAGAGAATTCGATGAGATGGTTCATATAAGACTCCTTGCCCTGGGAGGTGGGCACCGTTAGCATCGCCACCTTTTTGAGGAGGCACAGAGAGGTGAAGCAACCTGCCCACAGTCACACAGCAAGTAGAGAGCACACCCGGGTCATCTGGCTCCTGCGTCTGTGCTCCCAGCCATTTTCCTACTGCCCTGCTCCTAGCGTGCTGTGCTCAGTTGTCTCCGACTCTTTGCGAACCCCGTGAACTGTAGCCCACCAGGCTCCTCTGTCCATGGGGATTCTCCAGGCAAGAAGACTGGAGTGGGCTGCCCTGCCCTTTCTAAGGCATCTACCCAACCCAGGGATCGAACCCAGGTCTTCTGCATTGTAAATGGATTCTTTACTCTCTGAGCCACCACAGAAGCCTGCCCCGCTCCTACAAGGGGCTTATGTACATGTTTGCTCCGATACGACTCTGATTGTTAGGCAGAGAGTGATCAGGAGGAGGGGACATCATGGGCAGATGGTCCTACGTGGGCAGAGGCTTGAGGAGCACTCAGATCCAGGCTTGGCTGGAGGGCAGGGTGTGTGTGGAGAGGCAGCGGACAGGACAGCCAAGGCTGGAGACAGGAAACTGGGGCTGGAGTTGTAGGTGGGAGAAGAGTATTGGTGTGGGATGAGGGCGCCAGGCAGGGCTGGGGTGTGAGGCTGTTGGACTCAGGTTTACCTGGGCCCAGTCTGACAGCTTCGGGCCAGCGCAGGCTCCGGGCCCTGGAGGAGCCACCCTCCACCCACCTGATATTTCCTGGATTCCAGCTGCAGTTTCTGCAGGCAAAGGCGCCCTTGTGGTCGGAGGGGCCTCTGGAGCCCAGGCGGGGTGACTCCCTCCCTCCCTCCCTGGCACACACACCTCCATTCAGCCTGGGTCCGCCCTCCAAGGGGGCTGACCCCACGTTAGTGGGGGGCCTGCCTGACTGGGAGGCTGGACCAGCAGGCAGAGAGGTTGATAAGGCCTGGCCCCCACTGGCCCTCACGACTTTGCTGCTACTGCCCGCGTGCCAGAACCATGAGTGCACTCAGCGGCCCCCGCCTCGTGCTCTGCGGCCTGCTGCTGCTGCTGTTCCAGGCCCCATGCGCCCCTGGCCTCGCTCCCCTGTCCAGAGGTGAGGGGGTCCCATGTGAGCTGGGGGACACCGGGCACTGAGACAGACAGAGGCTAAACGGGATCCAGGATGGAGGTGGGTGGGGGAGGCAGGGGTGTCCCACAGAGCTGACCCAGGAGCAGACAGAGATGGTGACAAATGCAAGGACCAGGGTGCGGTGACTCTGTCTGTTCTGTGCTGAGGGGGCACGAGATGGCTTCTCTGAGCCTGTCTCTGGGCTTCGCAGCTCCTGGTCTGTCCTCAGGGACCACGCATCCTGCAGGGACCTTGGTCTTCTGGGTCACCAAGGGCGCAGCCTGCTGACACCTAGGGCTGCAACCAGGCCCAGGGCTGAGCTCATGACTCTCTGATGACTGCAGATCTGGGGGTGGGGAGTGGGGCGGGGTGGTGGGCAAGATGACATTCCTCCTTCCACCAGCCCTTCCAGCATATTCTGGGCTGGGCTCTCCATGAGCTGTACCACTCTGAGTTTCAGCTGTGGGGACAGAGTCCTAGGATGCCAAGCTCCTCTTGTGCAGATGGGGAAACTGAGGCCAGAGAGGGGAGAACCTGTCTAAGACCACACAGTGAGCAAGAAAGCCTCAGAGCCTTGTGGCTCCTGGTCCACTGTCCCACAGTGTGACCAATGCCCTCTCCATCTCTGGGCCTCAGCTAGTGGGGACCAGGAAGACAAGCTGCAAGGTAATCTCTGAGGTCCCTTGAGGACCTCTGATGTCTGGGCCTGGGGCACAGTGGCTGGGAGATAGGACTGTCCACACACCTTGTCTTTCTTGACTTTTCCTGCACCCCTGCTTGGGAGCAGCCCAGATTTAGTGTGGACAGAGTGCAGACTTCTGTACTGGCTGCAGGGCCAGGCCAGTGATAACATCAAACATTAAGCCTATCCTCCCCTCCAGGCGGATGAGAAAAGTGAAGCTTCAAAGCGGCAGTGATCTGCCCAAGGCCACAGAATGGCCGAGCTGGGATTCGGAATCCCTCTCCCTCGCTTGGGCTCTGTGTCCCTCTTAGCACGTGGTGCTGCCTCCCAGGCTATCTGGAAAGACATCGTTCCTTTGGGGTGTGTCTTGGGGGCCCACTTGGTCAGACTGCCACGGTGGCCACGGGGATCTCCTGCTGTTTTTCCTGTTTTAGATACCAGCCAGCAGGCTCTGTGGGATTGAGGCAAACTGGGTGACTTTGCTGATTCTCTTTGATGCTCAGATGAAAGAGCCCACGTTGATGGGTGCTGCATTAGCTTTCAAGGCTGTGCCCACCGAAGGGCCGACTCTCAGTTCCCTCCTGCCCAGGCAGGGCAAAGAGAATCCCTTGCTTACACTCTGGGCTGAAAGCTGAGATGTGAAGGCTATCTTCTCCTTTGCTGCCTCTGAGAACCTGGCATGCCCAGCCCTGAGCTGGCACCTTACACATATTTTTGCTTGTCCTCAAAGGATTCTGTAAGGAAGGGATCGCCTGCCCATTGTACAGATAGGAAACTGAGGCTCAGAGAGGAGAAGGCGCCATTTGAACCTCTGTCTTTCCTATGGGCTGAGCTGGGGGCCTCTGGCAAGTTGCTGGCCTGAGTGTCCCCATGCTGACAGTAGGACCCAGCCAGGCTGATTCATGTCTGGTCTACTCTGCCTGAAGCCTCAGGTCTAGACCTAAGGAGCCCCTGGTGCTCTGTTCCTTTGTCTTGAGTAACTCTGCTCCATCCTCCCAACCTTTGCCCCCTGCCAGGGCACCTCTGCCGGACCCGGCCCACCGACCTGGTGTTCGTCGTCGACAGCTCACGCAGCGTGCGGCCCGTGGAGTTTGAGAAGGTGAAGGTGTTCCTGTCCCAGGTCATCGAGTCGCTGGACGTGGGGCCCAATGCCACCCGCGTGGGCCTGGTCAACTACGCCAGCTCCGTGAAGCAGGAGTTCCCGCTGCGGGCCCACAGCTCCAAGGCCGAGCTGCTGCAGGCTGTGCGCCGCATCCAGCCACTGTCCACGGGCACCATGACGGGTCTGGCCATCCACTTCGCCATCACCAAGGCCTTAAGCGATGCAGAGGGCGGTCGTCCCAGGTCCCCCGACATCAGCAAGGTAGGGGCTCACAGGAGCGTGGCAGCCTGCGGCAATGAAGAGATACAGCTAGGTTTTCAGAGGCAGGAGCCTCGGCCTCTGGAGGGAAGGAGATTGTACAAGGCTGCTCCCCAGGGGGCCCAGGGTAAGGATACTAAAAATAGTGCTGCCCCCTCTGGCTTCTTATCAAGAATCATCTCAGGGGGTCTCACCACACCCCCTTTATCCAGATAAAGAAACATGGGCTCTGGAAGGTGAGCTGTATTTCTAAGCCAGGCCCATCAGGTCACCAAGACAGGGGTTGGGCACCTGGGCCAGGGGAGGAAACTCAGGAATCAGAAGCAGACTCAGGAATCAGAAGCAGACTCAGGAATCAGAAGCAGACTCAGGTCAGAAGCAGAAAAGCAGCCAAGGGGGCGGGACGCTGAGTCCCAGGCTCCTACAGAGCAGTGAGGAGGACCTGACTTAGGGCAGACTGGGCAGGAGGTGGATAAGGGCTAGCCTGAGGACCAGGGTCCATTCCTGTGGCCCTTTCCCAGATACAGCACACAGCGGACTTGTGGGAGGGGAAGTGTTTTCCTCCTAGGGAAGTTAGTGTCTTGGGGAATGGAGGGAGAAAAGACAGCATCTTCCTTCATTCTGTGGGCATCTATACGGGTACCGCCTCTCTCCCAGGGTATTCAAGCGCAGACGGGCAGAAGAGAGGAAAAACTGCCATTCTATAGCTTCTGCCTCCCTCTGGTGGCCAAAAGGTAGAACTGCACGGTGTTGAGTACAGAGGTTTGGCCCTGCCCTCGCAAGCCCCCCAGGCTGACAGAGGAGAGGTGGCTCTGCCCTCAGAGGTCACAGAGCTGTCTGATGGAGGAGGAGACACCCAGAAGCCCTAGTCAGATGGAAGAGCACCTTAGCCAGGCCTCTCACTCAGAGGAAACCTTTCTCCTCTTCCACTATCCTGATATTGGTGGTGGTGGCAGTCATATCCACCTGCCACCGAATAGCTGTGTGACCTGGGCTCGCCACTCCGCCCCTCCGGGTCAATCTCCTCTTATGTCAACCGTCCTGGGGTGTTTGGGGGGGTGCTATTGGAGGACCAAGTGGTCCACCCAGCGTGGGGAGGGAGGCCAGGTCCTCGCACGTCCCTCGTCTGCGTTGCAGGTGGTCATCGTGGTGACGGACGGGAGGCCCCAGGACAGCGTGCGGGATGTGTCTGCGCGGGCCCGGGCCAGCGGCATCGAGCTGTTCGCCATCGGCGTGGGCCGCGTGGACAAGGCCACGCTGCAGCAGATCGCCAGCGAGCCGCAGGATGAGCACGTCGACTACGTGGAGAGCTACAGCGTCATCGAGAAGCTGTCCAAGAAGTTCCAGGAGGCCTTCTGCTGTGCGCGGGGCGGCGGGGGGCAGGCGATGGACCAGGCTGGGGGTGGTGCTGGGGGACCAGAGATGGCAGAGAGGCGGTCGGGTGCCTGGGCGGGGCCAGGGTAGGGGCGGGGCTGAGAATGGACACTTGGGGCGGAGCCTGGGAAGGCGGTGGCCTATACGGGGCGGGGACTGAGACTGAGACCACACTGGGGTCGGGGCCAGGGCCTTATCTGGGCTGATCCCCGCCCAGTCAGAGGTTGAGGGACTTGGGGAGGAGGTGACTCTCAAAAGAGCTTTTTTTCCTTTTTTTTTTTGGAGAGTCCTGGCCGGGAACACAGGCCTAAAAAATCCTGTGCTATTTGGCTGCGGGGTGTGTATGTGTGTGTGTGGTGGTGATGCGGGGGTGGTCGTTGGGGTGCCAGAGTCTTTTGTGATGTGGGAAGGTCTGAGGGGGCCTGGGCATTGGGGTGGAGAAAGTTTAGAACCTTTTGTGGAGTGGAGGCGGGCAGTGCAAGGATTCTTCTCCACGTGTAAAACAAGTCTCAGAAGAGCCTGAATCTAACTGTGAGAATTCTAGGCCATAATGCGCAGTACCACAAATCTGGTATTTCACAAACATTTGTTGAGCGTCTTCTGTGTGCTGTGTTCACTGCTGCATGTTTTGTTCTAGTCATTTGGAATAGAACAGTGAACAAAAGGGATTTAGGCCCTGCCCTTGTGGCCTATACCATTTCAGCAGGAAGCTTTAATTTATTATCAGCAATGTCACCGTCTCCAGGGATGTCAGCCCAGCTGCAGTGATTCTGGCCTGGGTTGAGGGTCTGGAACCCCACCCGGGTGAGGACTTGAGTGTCCCTGAGCGTGTGAGGGGTCATCCTGGCTGAGACATCCAAGGCCCAGCGACTGTGATTCTGTCTCCTCTCATCCCTGCAGTGGTGTCAGACCTGTGTGCCACGGGCGATCATGACTGTGAGCAGGTGTGTATCAGCTCCCCAGGCTCCTACACCTGTGCCTGCCGCGAGGGCTTCACCCTGAACAGTGACGGCAAGACATGCAATGGTCAGTGGGCCCGACACAGGCAGCCCGGGGAGGGTGGCGGGGAGGGGATGGGGCCTTGGCCAGTCCCCAGGAAGCCCACCCGAGCCTCCCTGCTTCTTACTTCTGGACCAATCTGCAATAGACCTCTTCTATGGACTTGTGGACGCAGAGAGGGAAGGAGAGCGTGGGATGAACTGAGAGAGTAGTATGGACGAATAGGCACTCCAGTGTGTAAAGCAGATAGCTAGTGGGGAGCTTCTGTGGCTTCCCAGGTGGCTCAGTGGTAAAGAATCTGCCTGCCAATACAGGCACTGCAGGAGATACAGCTCGGATCCCTGGGTGGGGAAGATCCCCTGGAGGGGGAAATGGCAACCCTCTTTAGTATTCTATCCAGGATAATCACATGGACAGAGGAGCCTGGTGGACTGCACAGTCCCTGGGGTCATAAAAGGTTGGACACGACCGAGTGACTTAGCAGGCAGGCAGGGGAAGCTGCCGTGGAGCGCAGGGAGGTCAGCTCAGTGCCCTGTGATGCCTCGAGGGGTGGGATGGTGGGTGGGAGGGAGACTAAAGAGGCTTGTGTATACATGATTCATGCTGTTGTGCAGCAGAAACTAACACGACGTTGTAAAGCAATTATCCTCCAGTTTAAAAGAAACAGATGCCGTCTAGAGCTTGGTGTTTGCAGTTCTCTTCCCACTGTCCCTCTTTCTGCCACCGTGGATGTTGGGTTTAGTGTGGTGGATAGAGTTATATAGTTTTGAGCTCACATCTTGATGCCACTACTTCTGAGCTGTGTGATTTAACAGCGTTTAGAGATTCAAGTTTCAATGCTGTCAAAGGGGACCAGGAGCTTAGGCTCCCCAGAGGGAGTTTTGAGGCCCAAATGGGATGATCTTCTGAACAGCTCTTGGGTGTGGTGGGTACCCAGCCAGTGGCTGGGATGAATGACCGTATCCTTAAGCTTCACCTCCCTGCCTTCCTCCCCTCTCCAGTCTGCAACGGTGGCGGGGGCAGTTCGGCCACTGACCTGGTCTTCCTCATTGATGGGTCCAAGAGTGTACGGCCGGAGAACTTTGAGCTGGTGAAGAAGTTCATCAACCAGATTGTGGACACACTGGATGTATCGGACAAGTTGGCCCAGGTGGGGCTGGTACAGTACTCAAGCTCTGTACGCCAGGAGTTCCCGCTGGGCCGCTTCCACACCAAGAAGGACATCAAGGCAGCCGTGCGGAACATGTCCTACATGGAGAAGGGCACCATGACTGGGGCGGCCCTCAAGTACCTCATCGACAATTCCTTCACTGTGTCCAGCGGGGCTAGGCCTGGTGCCCAGAAGGTGGGCATTGTCTTCACTGATGGCCGGAGCCAGGACTACATTAATGATGCTGCCAAGAAAGCCAAGGACCTTGGTAGGTGCTGCTGGGACCCTGAACACCACCACTGGCCAGGGGTACACACGGAATAGCTCAGTTTCAGTTTAGCTTAGTGTCTGTTCTGATGAGTGCCCTAAACCCAGGTTCCATATAAATGAGATTTGTCCAACTCTTTCTTATACTGATGAGAAAACTGAAGCCCCAGAAGAGTAAGTGGCTTGTTCTGATGGTCTTTTGGTAAGTGAGGCTTGGAACTTTTCCAGTCAAATATTCCCAAGAGCAATATTCCCATCTGTTGGCAGGCAACCCCACTTTGGGACAAGCCTGAGTCTCAACTTTATCACCTATTAAAGGAAAATAATAGCAACCAGTAGATGCATATTATAAGGGTTACATGAGATTACAAAGTTCTCAGTACAAGGAGTCAGTACAAGTCTGATGTATGGTAGCATCTCAGTAAATGTTGATTTCTTCATTGTCTTTGTCCCAGGCATTGTGCCTGAAATGCCAGCATCTGCCACCAGAAGGTGACTGGTTTTGAGTGCCTGGGCATTCCCCAGATTTAGCCATGGTTGCCTGTCCCCATGTGAAAGTGAAGTGAAGTGAAAGTCACTCAGTTGTTTTCGTCTCTTTGTAACCCTATAGACTATACAGGCCAGAATGCTGGAGAGGGTAGCTTTTCCCTTCTCCAGGGGATCTTCCCAACCCAGGGATCGAACCCAGGTCTCCTGCATTGCAGGCAGATTCTTTACCAGCTGAGCCACAAAGGAAGCCCAACAATACTGGAGTGGGTAGCCTATCCCTTCTCCAGAGGATCTTCCTGACCTAGGAATTTAACCGGGGTTCCCTGCATTGCAGGCAGATTCCTTCCCAACTGGGCTATCAAGAAAGCTGCCTGTCCCCATGGCCACCATTACTTACTTTGTTCCTCTTGGTAGGCTTTAAAATGTTTGCTGTGGGTGTGGGCAATGCCGTGGAGGATGAGCTGAGGGAAATCGCCTCAGAGCCCGTGGCAGAGCACTATTTCTACACAGCTGACTTCAAGACCATCAACCAGATTGGCAAGAAGTTGCAGAAGAGGATCTGTGTGGGTGAGTGAGACCAGAAAGGGCACTGCTGGGAGGAGCAGGTGGGGCTCTGACGATACGTGTGTGTGTGTAACCATCCTGGACTAGATATGGGTGGGGAAAACAGGAGCTGGGATAGCATCACGAGCTGGCAGAACTGGGAGGAGGGCTGACCAATCTGACTTTTCAGTTTAGTCACTCA